>NW_026020173.1:1430344-2081631 GCF_900185275.1 Solanum verrucosum
ATCGGCATGAACACATCTGTAAACTCTCGAACAATAGGTACTGAATCAACGGTAGGACCCTCCCTACTAACATTCTAACATAAGCTAAATAAGCCAAACACCCACTGCCATCAACCTCTGGGCCCAAACAAAAGATATCACCCCAACTGGCGTGCGACTACAAGAGCCCTGCCACACCACTGGTGGAGTACCAGGCATGGCTAAAGTAACGGTCTTGCGTAGCAATCCAAGACCGCATGGTGGGGTGATAACCAATCCATACCCAAAATCAAATCAAAATCCACCAACAAAATAGATCAACCCTAGTGTCTCGCCTCTGAATAGTCACCACACAGGATCTAAATACCTGATCCACTACTAAAGAATCACCTACCGGGGTTGAAACACGCAACGCTCAACCAATACTCTGGCTCATACTCAATCGAGGAGCACAATAAACAGATATATAGGAATAAGTAGAGCCTGGATCAAATAAGGCGGATGCGGGCTGATGGCATAATAACACTGTACCTGTGATCACATCGTCCGAGGTCTCAGCATCTCCTAGCTGGAGCTGCATAAAAGTGGGCTGGGCTCCCCTACCCTGTGTATCGGCTCTGCCCCCTAACCTGCCTCCTGGGACCACCCCGTATACCCTGGTGACCACCCCTCGGTCTGTCCCTGGCCTCTGCCTCTAGCTGGAGGTGCTGGCGCATGCCTAGCTGCCTGTGGAGCGGGTAAGGCTAACCTGCGATGGGGACACTCGCGGGCCCAATGATCTAACTCCCCACACTCATAACACCCCTGGGACTGTCGACTGAGAGCTGGAGGTCGGCTACCCGCCAGAAGAACCCATCTGTGAACTATCTCGGCCCGACTAGGACCGGCACTAAAACCAATATGGCGGTGCTGATCACCCTCCGATGCCTGGAGAGAGCCTGGAAGGGGCTACTAGACTGACCCGACTGAAACCTCTGCTGAGATCTATCATAAGACTCTCGGGGTCTGAAACGGCGCCTATCATGGCTATCCTCCTGTCTAGCTCTCTTGCCGCTGCCCCCTTGGGCCTCGCGACGGAGCTGCTCGATAGTGCGGGCATGGTCCACTACATCCAGAAATGAGCGGCCCGCTGAGACTAAAGACTGAGTCTCAATCCGCAACTGTAGTCTCAAACCCCGAACAAAACAACGAACCCTCTCCTCCTCAGTAGGTAATATCATGGCGGCATGCCTGGAGAGCTCGTGGAATCGGGCCTCATACTCTGATACTGTCATGGAGCCCTGCTCTAACCGAGCAAACTGATCTCTGATGCTCCTGGGAATAAATCGGGCCAAGAAGGCCTCTGAAAACTCAGTCCATGTGACCGGTGGAGACCCAGCTGGCCTGGTCTCTAAGTATGTACGCCACCACTGCCTGCGGGACCGTCTAACTGGTAAGCGGGAAGTCTGCTCCTCTCGACTCCACTAAACCCAAAGTCTGTAGCCGCTCGCGGCAAGTAACTAGAAACTCGTGGGCATCCTCCCCCACTGCCCCAGAAAACCTCGGCGGTGATAGTCTAAGGAACACCCCGAGCATCTTCTGCTCCCGTAGTGGCATGACGCCCTCCAAATCGTCAGGCTGAACAACCGGTGCCGCTAGCTGCTGAACAACCGGTACCGCTGGTGTAGGCTGGCCCTGCGGTACTGGAACGGCTGGAGCTGGGGCCTGCTGCATACCCCCAATGGCAGCTAGTATCTGTACGAGCATCGCCTGTATATCTGGAGCTGCCACAGGCTCGGGCGGTGGCTGGGCTGGTCCCGGGCCCATCGGCTGCTGCTGTGCTGGAGCTGTGGTGGCTCTATCACCGGCTCCGGAGTTTGCTCTCGGTCCTGGGATGGTGCTGTAGCTCTGACACGACCTCGAGGTCGGCCTCTACCCCTAGCTGGGGCCCTACCACGCATGCGAGCCATCCCTATAAAAGAGTGGTACAAGTAAGATTTTCAGAAACCGATAAGACACACAATGCACGACAGTGATACAAAAGCGACACGTTCCTAAAGACATCCTGTAGCCTCCCGAAGATAAGTAACGGACGTCTCCGTACCGATCTGCAGTACTCTACTAGACGTTAGCTATGTACAAGTGAGACCGACGAACCTGGGCTCTGATACCAATTTGTCACGACCCAATTTATCAAGTCATGATGGCACCTACTATAACCCACCAGCAGGTAAGCCAACCCGTAACCCGGAACAACAAGTAATGGGTCTGAGGGTAGAAATTAAACAAGAGTAGGAAAATAACAATAAAAAGATCCCTCCCAGAACCTGGAAGTCACCAGTACAGAGCTACTACAAAATGAGTACAAGTCCCAAAACTGGACAACAGAGACTGCACTGTCTCAAAAGGAAAAAGACAAGTCTATATATACAGATGGAGACTGAAATAGTACAAAACGCTGTGTGCTCACCCCCGTCTCCGGATAAGTCTACTCTAAGCTCGATCAACGCTGGCTACTAGTGCTCGGACCTACATCACAAAATAGATGCAGAGCGTAGCATGAGTACCAAAACAACAGGTACCCAGTAGGCATCATAGGCCGACTGAGCAAGATAAGCAAAAGTGAACTGAAATGCACATAAAGGGTCACATCAAGTGCAAAGAGTAGTAAATAGGGGGTATGTACACGAGCGTACAGGCAACAAAGACAAGCAATCTAACTAACTCCGCCGGGCTCCCATAAACCGACGGGTACGCTCGTGCACAATAAAAGAAACCACCTGCACGTACCCCCATAAGCCCGACAGATGCACCGGCAGTTGAAGTAAAATAATGGAGCTAGAAGGTCTATCACAATATTACCAATTTCCGGACTTTTAACTGAACCATTCCCAATCATATTCCAGGATCTCATTACGTCCCGGACTTTAATCGGAATCTCTCCAACCTCCAAAACCTCAACCTACAGATGAGAGTAATCAAGACTAAACTGAAGCTTTAGTGAGGAATTGGGAATACACCACGTGCAAACTGGACCACGGACTCGAACCGGGTACTATAGCTAATGAGTCAACCTATATGGGCTGGACCACGGACTCGAACCGGGTGCTGTAGCCAAAGGTCGGGCACGGGTGGGCTGGACCACGGACTCTAACCGGGTACTGTAGCCAAAACCAGATCACAGGTGGTAAGCTGGACCACAGACTCTAACCGGGTACTGTAGCTAAGCCTGGACATAAGTAAGCTGGACTACGGACTTTAACCGGGTACTGTAGCTAACATAAAAGCAGGGCATTATGGATACAAGGTCATAAGCTGAGTTACCAACTATCAGACTCAAGTCTGCTATATCAGTCTACAAGGAGCTGACCGTCCGAAACGACGTCGGAAAAAGTTCTACTGCCCAACGACATCCGAAATCTCGCAAGTCTATGGCAACACTAGTCTAAGCCTAGACTAAGGCCAAACATACTTCAAATCAATATTATCATATACACTACAAGATATGGATATTCAATAATATCAAGAGACACGCTGTCATAATCCAACATTTTCCCGAAATAAGGTCTAAGGCAGGAATTATAGAAATTTAGCATGCTCAACACCCGAACCCCTCCATACTCAAGCAAATCAATAAACAAATGCCTAAACATGCTCAATCTCACGAGAGAAAGCCATAGCCTACCTGAAAGCCGACCACGCGTGCTCCAACTCACGGTACCGGATCTTTTCCCCTCCGAACGGTCTCCAAATGCTTCCCCACTAACAAAAGGTTAATCACCTCGTCATTACGAATATATTGACACTAAAATTATATTTTTCGGAGACGGACCCAAAATCGGGTCTAAAACGGGATTGTGGGGCCCACAATTAGAATCTCGAAAACAAATCCGTGAAAACGTCTCAAATACCTTACTAAACTAATACCCCAAAATTTAGCACAAACAGATCCCTAAAACATAGCAAATCAGCCACAACAATTAAAATGTGCAGCCCCTTGATCACCAATTTCTGGAAAAACGAGACCCTTTCAACCCAAACAGATTATAACACGACGATCCTTGCGAAAAACTCTACAAGTTAGCCTCAAGAATGACTCAAAACGGACCTAAGATGATCAAGATCTCACATTTCAAAATTCAACAACAATTCAATCCGGAAATCACCCTGGCAGTGGCTAAAATCGATTCCTTACCTCAAACGAAGCCTCCCCTCGCGTTTCTGAGATCACCGCTAGATTCCCCACGAAATTCTCTTGAAGTTAGCCTTTTGAAGCACCTAATTTGGACTCAAAATGAAGGAGAAATCTTATGTTGAAGTTGAGGGGAAAAAAATGGACGAAAATCGTCCTAAAATCTGGAAATTCCTCCGCCGCCACGTGGCGTCGCGTGGCTCTGCCACGTCACCGCCGCGTCAAAATTCTACAACCCTTCAAACTTAAATTTCGATGTTTCGGACTCGTTCGGAGTTGGAAAAATACAAACCATATATGGAATCTGATTGGAAACGATATTTCAGACTCAACGGTGAAGGCGGAATTTCCATTTGGAGATCGTTTCGATGAAAAGTGGGTCCCACACCCAGTATCGTTTGAGCCAGATTCCACAACTGCCATCTAAAGCCTCGAGAAGTGAACAAAGGGTCCTTCTAGACCAAAATCGATCTTCCGAAGCTAACCTAGCTGTCAGAATTTTCATCTGAGCACGACTTCCAAGAAGGTTGACCAAAGTCAACTTTTCAAGTTATAAAAATCTCCAAAACAGGGAAACGGGCCTTAAACCCAAACGAACGACCAGGCGACCGAACAGTCAGTGCCAACAAGTCATAAATGACTTGGGGTCGCTACAAGAATGCTCTATACGAGGGAAAGAATTCTTTAATTTAAAAATGACCTGAAGGGTCATTACAGTAGATTTGTTGTTCGGTGTGTTGTTGGCTGGTTTGCAGGTTTTTGCAATGAGTGACCATGGAAGTGACAACAATAGTCATTATGGTCGAAACAACAATATGGGTTATTTGAATGATATGCACGTTAATGCCATTCAAACCACGGGAGTAATCCAGATACCTCCCAAAATCGGGAGGACTGTGTTTCACATCACTGGAACTATGATACAATTGTTCTAGATGAAAGGAAATTTTTGGGGCCTAGCTCATGAGGATCCCCATAAATACATTAGGAATTTTATGGAGGTATGTGGAACCTTCGTGTTCAACAATATCTCTCAAATGTGCGTAAGGTTGAAATTATTCTTGTTCTCTTAAACGAGAGAGGCTACAAAATGGTTGGTAGAGTTGCCAGATGATTCGATCACTTTGTGGGAAGAGCTAATGATGACTTCTTGGAGAGATTCTTCCCACCCTCGAAGATGGTTAAACTTCAAACATGTATCTAGAATTTCAAACGCATTGGAGGTGAACCTCTACATAAGACGTGGCAGAGGTTCAAGAAGTTGCTTTTGCAATGCACAATGCATGGCATTCTAGATAATTTGTTACTGCAAAACTTCTATTGCAGTCTTGATTCAATCAATAAAGGTATGGCTGATTAGTTAGTCCAACGTAGATTAATGAGACAACAGTATGATGTGGCTGCTTTGTTGCTTGATGATATGACTAAGGTTAACCGAGCATGGCACACTAGAGAGGACCAAGTGTCCACTCTACAAGTGAGCTTAAGCAAAGAATAAGTTGAGAAGGACCACGAAAGAGATGAAAATATGGCCAAAATGATGACCCAACTCGATTTGTTGTCTAGACATGTCATGGGAGGTGGAACCAAGTCGGTAAATCCGGTTGGAACAACCAGTGGACAGTGCCCGGATAATGCCAAATTTGAGGCATTATATAATGAAAAAGTTCAATACTTAGGAAATCAAGTGGGGTTCCCAGAATAATTATCAACGACAAGGTAGGATTCCTTCTAACACCCCTAGTTTCTCTGCTACTATGTTGCCTCCTAGACCTAATGTTGTTGTTGTTTCCTGGACCCCGCTCACTCAGTCTTCATTACTCCGGATGGGGCAGCTTGCCCACTCTGCCGATCGTCGTGCTGCCAGACTTAAGACCTTCATTCCGGGCATAATTCAGACTGCACTGGTTGATGTTGTGACACCATTGAGCGCTACTATTGACGCTTTTGAGGCTAGGATAGTGGTGTGTGAGCATGGCCAAGGGGCCACCAAAGAGGTGACGACTTTAAAGGTCGTTATTGTTGCGTTGAGGAGTGATGTGGATTAGTTGAAGTCCACCGACATGTCCATGATTTTTGGGACGGTGGAGATTCCAGATGTGCCAGATATGCCTCCAGCTACCACCGGAGATGACGTTAGAGTTGAGGAGGTGGTTGATCCCGAGTCTGAGGCTGAAACGGATAAGGAAATGTTTGATGTGGCTGATGAGGTTTCTTACGAGGGCCTTACAGAGACTGAGGAGGCCATGATCGATGCAGTTGTGCAGACCTCTTTGGCGGATACACCTTTGACTGACCTTAGTGCATCTATTGTTCCTTCTGAGGTGACTCCGGGCACTGATGCCCAGATTCCGAGCACTACACCGGGCACTGATGCCCAGGAAGATGGAGTGACTGAGTAGACAGGATCCCTTTTTTACCTCCCTCTCTATCTTACTTTATTTTGACTTTTGGATATTATTTTGATTGCATTTGAGGACAAATGATTTTTATTTGTGGTGGGGTGAGGCCCACCTTTTGTGACATTTTGTGACTATGGTTCTGTGTATATATTTGGGTTTTGAGCTCAAGAGAGTGAATCCTAAACCCTCTTCCACACATTCAGCTCGAGAGAGTGAATGGACTAAAGCATAGGTTGTTCTTAATTGCTGCTTATTGGTGTTCAAGAGAAATCAATTTGATTCGGGGTAAATTGTTCAAGAGAAAGTTTATCCCCACTAAAGTCTAGCTTAGTCACTGGTTTATAACAATTTACTATCAATTGCAATTACCCAATTTCCCACCTTTGCCCATAATCCAATCACATCCCAAGAAACCGTCTCTATACTTGTTATTTTTGTGTTATTTGTTGCTGTAGCTAATAGTTGAAACCAAATCCCCTATTATTTGATACTTGTGTCACCCCAAACTTGAACCATGCTTTTATTCATAAATGTTTTTACCTATGATTGACTTGAACATAGTCATGTTTTTCTATTGATTCTCAAATAAGTACCACTCCATATGGGATTCGACCCCAACTCACTTAGTTAGGTTATATTACTAACTAACGATCGTTGGCACTTAGTATTGGATGAAGTGTCATGATACGTGAAATCATGTATCGTTAGGTCAGACATGCATCACTATACTTGAAATTGCATTTCATTGCATTACACATCTTTATCATTGATGAACTTGATCTTGTGCGTTGCTGATCTTGTGAGTGTCTTTCTCTGAAAGTTGTGATTGATGAATATTGAGTTTGTTGTTGAGGATATGTAATTGTTAGAATGTTGTTGTTGAGTTGTGTGCTATGTAAACTGTGAACTGTTAGGTTGGGTTGGTTTTATGCATGTTGTAGTTGTGGAGGTTTGGATGGGGTGTAAGGAGTACCTGTATTTTATTCCCTTAGCTTGTGTTTAGAAGTTGTCTTGTTAAGTACCGCGTGTTTTGTTACTTACCCCTTGCTTCTACATTTTTGTAGGTTATTAGCCCGGATCTTCGTGATACTTTCTATTCTCTTCTTTTCTGAGACTTCCTGGAGATTTGTGAGGTAGTTGTTTGTCATCTCAGCGAACCTTCTTACTCCTATTTATGATCATGTTCTACTCTAGAAACAATGTCATATGAGACTTGTATTTTTCTTTTAATTCGAATTGTAATACTTTAGAGGCTTGTACATGTGACAACCAGGTTTTAGGGTTTTTATTAAGTTGACTTATGATATTTTGAGATTTCAATATGTCTTACTTCCTCATAGTTGATGATATTTGAGTTTAGGATGACTTGTCTTGGTGGGATAAGATGAGTGTCGTCACATCCATTTTGGGTAGTGACAAAATTGTACATGAGCCCCAGGTTCATAGGCCTCACGTGTATACAAGTCGAGTCTAAGTAGAATCTCGAGGATTGGTACAGAGACGTTTGTACTTATTTTCGAGAAGCAATTACGACTTTTAGGAAAAATATTCACTTTTTGAATCTCTATGGTGTATCCTTGGTCAAACATGAGTCTTATCACTTCATTACACTCTCTTTATTATGGTGATGATTCGTGCGTAGTTCTTCATGTGAGTCGTTGGTGTGTCGTGTATGGCTTGGAGTCTAGATCTGATTTGGAAGTGAGAAAGTTATTAAAAGGATGTGTGGCCAGATTAAGAATGTTCAGCAATTTGAAAGGGTTGAGTAAGGTGATGGCTCGATGATGCATTTTGACGATATTTGAATGATGAGGTTGAACAATGGTTTGAGGGACTTTATGAGTGTGTTGTATTTTTTAGGTTAGTTATTCTGTAGAGGGAATAATACTTGTGTGGTATAGCAATATCTTGAGTGGTCTGACAATTGAATGTAACTTTGGAAAATACAGTTAGTAAAGTTGTGATAACTTTTATGGGTTGCTTCGAAAATGATGAAAATAATGTTGCATCAATTGAGGTCAAAACCTTTACTATGACTTTATATATTGAGTGTATATCAAAGAAGGTCATGATATGACTACTATAATGGCACCAATTCTTACTTGGTAAGAGTTATAGAGTGTGTACTCCTACTATCGATCTGATCTGCGTAGGAATGCATATCGTTTTGGATGAGACAGCGAACGAATTTGGTAGTGTATTACAGTTACTTAATGGATAGAAATGTGTTAGCTATTTGAGTACAATCTTCTCTAGGGGTATGATGTGTTCTAGTGGTGGACTTAATAGACTTTCACGATGTGGTACTAGTGGTATATGAAAATGGATACGTCGATTGTTAAGCATGAATACTAACTACTTAAGGAGTTATCAATTGTACCACATGCTTATCTAATGATTCGATGTTGCATTTATATTTGAGAAACCAACTAGTTATTACTGTGGATGTGTGGGTTAAAACATTGTTTATAAGGAAACTTATAGTGGTGGATCTTAGGTCGTATTAATGTGTTATGTTGTGAAATGTATCTCGAAGATTCTAAATGAGGACTAGTGATTTCATCGTAAGCTCTAAGGGAGTGGACCGATATCGAAATGAAAAGCTTATAGGTAAAGAAAATTTCCAACTTGTATACTTGTGTGAAGGCAATTAAGAATTTTAGTAAGAAAGTGCGTATAAAATTGGGTTAGTCCTTTGAATTTGATTGGTATAACTGGGTTTTAGGTGTCATGTCGATGATAAGATTGACTTCGTGGTAATGGCAAAGGCTAACTGAGCATAATGGCAATAAGAGTTCGTGATGGATTGTGATTAGGATGCAATTATATGATAAAGATTGTTGGTTAAGTGGATTTTGTATGGTAGTGAAGACTTGCGAGTATCTAATGATCTAGTTTTCTACTATTTGGTGAGTAACATGGTTGTATGAAAAGTTTTAGGAGATGTTGGGACACCGCTAGAATAGAATTGAAAAGAGCTAGAGTTATAATGAAAAAAAAGTATAAAAAAATTAGTGAGATGTAGTGTAGCCTTCGGAAGGAGGTGCAAGCAAGATTATTTACTCTGATTGCAAGGGCTAAAGATGTATATTTAGAGGGTTGAGAATTGGTTCCAGGGATACGTTGTTCAATCCATTTTGCTCTCATTATAGTAATAGTGTCATGGGTTCATCAGATTGGTTAAAATGATTGGATAAGATTTGAGAAAGAAGTCTATATGCGTTCAATTCGAGTGTGGTAGTAAGTGCTTTCGTGTTTTCAAGTTTGATAACTGGTACGGTTGGAATCACAATTTAGGTTTTTTTTAATTATAAGTCTACGTTTGTGGTAGTATGTTTTATCATGGTATGGATTGGTGAGGTAAGAAATGATCGATCACATTGAGTATTGAGAATTTGGAAGGACTTGTGCATTGTTTGGATCGTAAAGGTCGTTGCTATTGATTGTTAAAGAATCGAAGGAAGTATTTTACTTAAAGTTATTGTATAGAGTAAGAGATAAAATGTCATGTGTTGTCAGTTAAAGAATAAGGTTGGTAACCGAGTTATGAAAGGAATAAGAGTCAAGTTTATTGGAGAGTTCAAGGTGTTTGGAATTTACATCATGGGAGGAATACAATAAAGGTGAAGAAATATGTCATCTCGTATAGATACTTGGTTCGAAGTTGAAGGTTGTATGAATTTTTGCCTTTGTATTTAGATATGACTATGAGATGTGAGTTGATTCGATACAGACTTACTAAGAGTTTATCAATGAATTTTAAGAAGATTGGGTTTTTGTTTGGTTGAAAATCAATGATGTGTGAAAAATTCTGCGTTGTTATGTGAGGCTAGATTGTTCAAATTATGGTAGATGAATTATGGATGCACTACGGTATGAACCTACAATTCTACTTGGTTATTGAGGATTTCGAGAGAATTGAAACTACAATTCTAGATTGTCACGACCCAGGGGTACCCCCTAGACGTAATATGGCGTATAGAACTCCGAAGGACTCCATACAAGCCACTTAGTTCTCATAACATAAGAAATAGAACACTAAGAGTAAAACACATTTCAAGTTTAAAAAGTTTTTCATAAAAGAAAGCGGAAGTCTAGACACTTTGTCACAACCTAGGGGTACCCCCTAGATGTAACAAGGCGTACAAGACCCCGAGAAGCCTCATACAAGCCCCTCAGCATATCATAACATAAAGTAATAGAAATGATGCGGAAAGTTTAAAGCATTTTCCATACAATCGAAGTCTTTTATAAAAGCAAACGAAAGTCTTTAACACTTTGTCTCAAACCATCTAATAGTAATTGTAATACATTTTTTCTTCATTATTGGTGATTAATACCTTTCTCAAATAAAAATCATAGTATTTTTTTTTATATTATAGGTTATTTAATAAAATTTGATTGTAAAATAAATTGAAAGTTTTACTTTTATTTTTTTAATAATTAAATTATAAAATTGAATATACATGAGACTACGCCTCGTAGATCCATAAGACTTATGCCATGTGTCTCAAGATTACGTCTCGCCCCATACTGCATAAAACGTCTCGCCTCGCGCCCCTGCCTTTTAAAACACTGATTGGAATTGATATTCAATTTGAGGCTATTTTGGTCAATTCATGCTTTTCCAAAGCAGATTATTTGCTTTTCTAAGATACATCCACTTTTTAGTTCTTTGCTTGTACAATTGTACCCTTTGTTTTGTGATGGCTAACACGTTGCCAACCATGTTTATATGTCATAAAAATAATGGGACTCACTCCCTTGCTTTGTCATGGAACAACTCTATTGCTTTCTTTAGACGTTTAATTTTGTTATTTTTTGTTTTCCATTTTAATTTGTTTGTCTTATATTTTTTAGTTTTTATATAAATTTGAGAATACATAAATAATACTACAGATTACAATAATTGATAATTTAAAATATTTAAAAGACATAAAAATATAGTTGATTCTCAAAATTCTTTCATGCCTCATAAAATAGGACTAAGAAAGTAACATATGTATATGTTATTTGAAAATGGCATGAAATCTATAGATTCTATATATAATAAGCTACAATGCAAAGATTTTTATACTATTTAGTTACATTGTAACTATCTTGTTAGTTTTCAACCAAAATGAGTACTTCTTTTAAATAATAAATATGTCATTGTATGAGCTATTTACTACTCATTCCTTTTGAATTTGTTAATCTGATTTTGATCTGACACATAGTTTACGAAAGTAAATTAGATTTTGAGAAAAAAACATTCTATATATAATAAGCTACAATGCAAAGATTTTTATACTATTTAGTTACATTGTAACTATCTTGTTAGCTTTCAACCAAAAGGAGTACTTCTTTTAAATAATAAATATGTCATTGTATGAGCTATTTGTTACTCATTCCTTTTGAATTTATTAATCTGATACTTGAAGTTGTCCCAGATTTTCAAAAAAAACACCTTAACTTTGCGTGCGTCCTATTACCCCACAAAACATTCAAAATCATAATAAATACACATTTTTTACACAATATTTCCACTTTGGACAAAAATATCCTTCGAATGTGCAATTTCTTAAAAACAAAAAGTGGGACCCATTATTGATGTATTGAAGGATGCTTCCGTAATTTCCTATGATGAATTCGTTTTGTTTGTTTCTTTTAAATTTATTTTACTATACTAAATAATTGTATAAAATATTATAAATCACGATAATTAATTACTTAAATATTTAAAAGATATAAAAATATATAAAAGATCTGATTGACTCTTCAAATTTTAGTGGTGACACATAAATTGGGACAAATGAAATAATATATATTATTTGAAAATTTCTTAGAAAGTACCATAAATTACAGTAATTAACAGCTAGAAATATTTCAAAGACAAAAAAAAAAAGATTGAATCTCAAATTATTTTTAGTACTACATAAATTGAGAAAGAATAAATGACCTCTATTATTTGAAAATGGTGTAAAAGTATTACAAATCATACAATAAGAATTAACAATTTTAAATTTTAAAAGACTTTAATGCTTTATACTTATTCTATTTCCACTTTGGACAAAAATATCCTCCCAATATGCATATTTTTTTAAACAAAAAGTGGGACCCATTATTGATGTATTGAAGGATGCTTTGGTAATTTTCCTATGATGAATTCGTTTTGTTTGTTGTTTAATTTTTTTTAAATAATTGTATAAAATATTATAAATCACAATAATAATTACTTAAATATTCAAAAGA
Source organism: Solanum verrucosum (assembly GCF_900185275.1). Classification (NCBI taxonomy): domain Eukaryota; kingdom Viridiplantae; phylum Streptophyta; class Magnoliopsida; order Solanales; family Solanaceae; genus Solanum; species Solanum verrucosum. Next base: position 1,443,128 of record NW_026020173.1, read on the forward strand.
TATAAAAATATGTAAAAGATCTGATTAGTTTTTCAAATTTTATCGGTCACACATAAATTGGACAAATGAAATAATATATATTAATTGAAAATTACTTAGAAGTACAATAATTTACAGTAATTAACAATAGAATATTTTAAAGACAAAAAAAATTGATTGAATCTCGAAATTTTATTAGTACCACATAAATTGAGAAAGAAGAAATAACCTTTATTATTTGAAAATTGCGTAAAAGATATTACAAATCATACAACAATAATTAGCAATTTAGAATGTTAAAAGACATAAAAAAAATTTTACCATAGTTAATAATAATTAAAAATTTAAACTATTTTAAATTAATATTAAAGTTTGCTTAACTCTTTAATTTTGTCTTTGTCACATAAATTTAAACAAAAAATGATACATATTGAGCCTGTGCTAGCACGGGCTCCGATGTCTAGTCTATATATAATAAAGGAGAAACATAGACAAGGTGATATGACACCTCTCTATGGCATCCATTTGTATTTATTTTTTTCTCCTTTTTTGACCTTTTTGTTAAAATTTAAATTAATTATTGTATTGTAAATTATTGTATTGTAAAAGTAATTACTTAATTTATTACAAATAAATATTTTACTAATGGATGAACATTTACAACAAAAACTCTTCACATTCTCTTTTTCTATTTGTTTGTCTCACTTCTAATCATAAATCATAAATGATAATATTTTCTTATATTTTAAGTATTTTTTAATTTATTCACAAGGAGTCATTACCCATGACTTACCTCTCTTTAATTTTAACTTTTCATAATATTCATAACTCCCATAATTTTTATGTCCTTAACTTCCAAACTTAAATTTGTAAGTTTATGATGTCTTAAGGTATTTCTCTATTTTGCCTATAAATTCATATTAAGTTTCATGAAAAATCACATTCAAGATTACCCTTTCTCTTCTTCATCATATTGGTTTGTGAATGAACTAACATGTACAAAAAAAGTACACGACTGTAAGAAATATTTCATTCTCAATTCTTTATTTTTTCATTTCCTCTATTTTATCTATATAAATTCATATTTGATTTGTGAATGAACTAACATGTAACAAAAAAGAAATACATGTAGGTAAAAAATATTTCATTCTCATGTCTTTATTTTTTCATTTGTTCTATTTTGTATATATAAATTCATATTTAGTTTAATGAAGATTCACATTTAAAATTATCATTTCTCTTCTTCATCATATTTGTTTGTGAATTATCTAACATGTAACAAAAAAGAAGTACATGAAGGTAAGATATATTTCATTCTCAAGTCTTTATTTTTATTTTTATATACTTGGACATGCTTTCTTAATATTTTGTTTATATATGTATTATATATCATTCACCAAGCAAGTATAATAATAAAAATACCTTTGTAATTCTTAACAATGTATTGTCAGTATGTAATTGTTCTTTCTAATAGTCAGTTTTCGAGATATAATGTAGTTTAATTATAATATTTGTTAGATTTCAAGAAATAATTATTAGTTAGTACTATTAGTACTATTGAAAAAATAATGTACAAATATATTCATGTAGTTTGATTTTTTTTCTTTTGGTAATTTTTTTTTTTTTAATTGGTACATGATATTTTATTTATTTATTCATATAATATTTTTTTATTATATTGGTTGCAAATGATGAAGAGTTTGACATATGGAGCAAAATATGGTGACAGATCTACTTGCAAAGGAAGATGGTAGAAAAAAAATGAAGCATAATTTAAAATTATTTTTGCTAGATTTTTCTTTTTACTTTGACTTGTATTAGTTACTTAAGATACTTTTCCTAGATTTTTTTAAAATTTTGTTTTGTATAAATAATTTAGGTACATGTATTGTCAATGTTAATCATTTGGTCTTTTATTATTCTACTTTTTTTTTGTTATGAAGCACAATTAATATAATTATCCCATTTCAATAACAAATTTTTTTTAATCATGATTAAGAGTTTCATTGTTATTATACTTGTAAAAGAAGTAATTGAAAATAAAATATTAATTTCATGATGCCATTTTTTTTTTGCGTGTGTAACAGTTTGGTTTTTTCACCATTCTTTTTTGTTTGAAATGAATTTATAATCTTTATGCAGTCATCGATTATTATATTTTTGTTCATTTTTTTGTATTTTCATCCCTTATTTTCATTTATTTATTTTACAAATAAAATCACTGCATAATTATTAATACATTTAATGTAATAAAATTGTACATTTGAATTATTTATAACTCATGTCTCTTCTACTTGTAACTTCTAATCTTAAATATTATTTATAACTTTTGTATGTTTCATTTTTCATAATTCTTATAAATATTTAATTAGCGTTTAAAAAATTATAATAAAGACATAATAAAAAAATTAAAAGTTTTTTTACAATATCTAAATTTGTATAGAAAATTAGTAATCCTACTAAAGATAGAGAAAATTCAAACATATAAAATATTTTCAACATATAACCTCTTATTCAATCTACTTCGCCACATTGAATATTTTGTTCTACTATATACATATGAATAGCTGCACTTAAAAAGATGCAAAAAAATATTCTATTTTATATGTTTTAAAAAATGAAAAAATGTATCATGTCGCAGATGAAAAAATATATTAATATTATATTATATATTCGATACTAATCTAAATATAAATATTATAAAATTTCATATAACCGCGTGAAGCGCGGACAATTTCACTAGTTTCCTATAAATCTCAATAATTGAAAACTTAAATTATTTAAAAGACATATAAAAAATCGGTTAACTCTTATAATTCTATCAACGTCACATAAATTGGAATATGAAAAATAACATATGTTATTTAAAAATTACATAAAAAGTACTATAAATTACAATAATTAATAACTTAAAACATCTGCAAGACAAAAAAAAAGAAAGAGGCTAAACAATAAATTCTAATTGACATTAGAAAAATATAAAGAATAACTTAGCCAAATAGCTTTAGTAATTAATTTATTAAATAGTTTTTTGTATAAGTGGCATTACACTAGATGCTATAATAAGAATTAGATTGTCAACACATATAAGTTTAAAAGAGTTTTTTTTAACTCATTATAATTTGTGCGACTTAAGTGAAAGGTTAACTTTCTTTTGAACTTTAACCTCTAGATAGTAATTTTGACCAACAAAATTATGAGCTTTTTTATAATAATATAAATTTTGAGGTTATTTTGGGAATTACCAAATTTGTGAGCCAATTGAATTTTCCGTTGTGTCTTTAAACTTTAGTTGTTCATTAACGGTCACGTGGGGTTGTGAAAAGCTCCCAACTAATTTGCTTTCAATTAATGTAATAAATATAAATTATAATGATTAACAATTTAAAATATTGATTGAAAATTTGGTTAATCATCATATACAAATATAATCCATCATATACAAATACAAATCAAATAAAGAATTGTTAGTTGCGAATTATACAAATGTGGTGAATTATACAAACGTACCTAATTATACAACTCAAAGTCAGCCCACAAAATTAATGGTTAATGTTAGTCGCGAGTGGTAATTATAGCAAACTATAGTACTAAAAATCAACTTAAAATATTATAAATTTGGTTAATTCTCGAAATTTCACCCGAATGAGGGAGTGACATATATTATTCGAAAATTACATTAAAAGTACCATAAATCATAATAATTAACAACTTAAAATATTTTAAAACATATTAAAATGTGATTAACTCTCGAAATTTAACATGTGCCACATAAATTGAGACAAGGGGAGTAACATATATTATTTAAAAATTACATACTTAAAATTTTTTTAAAATATATTAAATTTGATTAACTCTCAAAATTTCACACGTGTCACATAAATCACAATAATTAACAACTTAAAATTAAAAATATATATTAAGAAATTAGTTAACTCTTAAAATATCACATGTGTCACATATATTATTTGAGAAGTACGCTAAAAATATTATAAAAATAATTAACAATAAAAAATATTTAACAACTTAATTGACTCTTCCAACTTTATATGTATCACATAAATTAAAATAACTAAACTAATATATATTGGGCTCGAGTTTGTCCGGACTTTTGTATGTAGTCTAGTATATATACTAGATATGGGACCCCGTGATATGTTACTGTTTCTGTTTCAATTTATGTGGTACATATGAAATTTGAAGTTAATCAATTTTTTAGTATGTTTTTATATATTTTAAGTTGCTAATTATTTTTATTTAGAGTATGTTTTACGTAAATATATTATAAATCACAATAATTAACAAGTTAATATAAAAAGAAACTTATAAAAAATTCATTGACTTTTGAAATTTCATTATCACATAAATCAGGACAAAGCGAGTAATATATATGAAAATTATATAAAACGTACTATAACTCACAATAATTAGCAACTTAAAATATCTATATATCTATATTTCTCCCAATTTATGTGGTATAGATGAAATTTTAAAAGTTAACAAAAACTTTTTATATGTTTTCAAATATTTTAAGCTATATTATATTATGATTTATAATACTTTTTACATAAAAATTTTATTTATATAAAGTATAAAATAAAAAAATTTAAAAATGAAAACATAAATGTCAGCACGAGTCCAATCTATGTTAATTTCTATGTTTTAATTATTGTAATACCGATTGAATTTGGAGAGCCAACTAATTTTTTTTAAAGGATTTTTTTTATAAATTTTAAGTTGTTAATTATTATAATTTATAATATTTTATTTATTTTAAACCAATATATGTTTCTCTCTGTCTCAATTACATGACACATATGGAATTTGGAGAGTCAACTAAAATTTTAAAATATGTTAAGTTGTTAATTATTATACTTATAGTACTATTACGTCATTTTCAAATAAAATATGTAATTTTTTAATTTCAATTTATGTGTCATTGATATAATTACATATATTAAGTAATAAAGAATTAATGTCTAAATTATGTGACACCTATGAATTTTGGAGTGTGAATCAAATTAGTTATATGATTTTAAAAAAAATAAAGCGGTTAATTATTACAATTTATAATACTTTTTATATATTTTTAAATGATATATATATATATATATATATCTTTATGATATTGATATTAGTATTATAATAAATTAAATTTTATTATTTTAAATTTATGATCTCAATTGTCAGTCTATGCCACATTATAAAATGTTCCAAAGTAGATATCAGATTTACAAAAATGTCGATGCCAGCTAAAGTAATAAAATAACATCTAAGGGCATGAACCTATATATATATATATATATAAGCTGAATATAGAAAATATGATGTGGCACCTCTCTATGACCAACATTTCTATTCATTTTTTTTCTCCTTTTTTTGACATTTTATCTTTGTTTTGTATTTTTTATTTGTATTGTAAAAAAAAAACTGAAAGTATTTATGTCATACCTAATTAATTATGCCCTTTATAACATCCATTACACTAATATAGATTTAAGTAAATGGAAGTGGAAGATGAAAAGATAAAAACTATTCATTTTTCATAACTATTTATAATTATTTAGCCTATAAAATAAAATAAAAATAGTTGAGCATTTGTAACAAATAAGAACAAATTTCTTCACTTTGGCTCTTCTTCTTCTGACGATGATGATGAATATATGGTATCAACTTATGTCGCTAAGATATCCATCAAATTTCTAGGTCATGTGACTTTTTTAACAAAAGAGAAAGAGAGAATATTTCATGATTCTTGTGAAGACATTAATGTAAAGAAATAAATCATGTAACAAAAGTTTCTCCTCAAAATGAAAGACTTTTTGAAAAAATATTTATTCCTCCTACAAGGAGAGAAAATTCATTGTAGTTGAGAAATTTATAAGAAGACAGATTAGTGTTTCAAAGGATAAAAAAAATTATTTGGAGAAAAAATAATTCTATTTATGGAATTCTTATCAAATTAGGAGGAGAACAAACAAAAATTTATTTTGTGATTTGAAAAGAGAGAAAATTAGATATTATTTCTTTCAACCTCATTATTCTTCTAATTTCTTTCTTCTTTTATTTTGCGTTGATTTTTTGTATCTTTAATTAAAGTTTTTTTTTCTTATTTATCTTTAACTAAAGTTTATATATATTTTCTTAAAAAAGAATTTAAAAAGATGATCATATTTAGTTCCTTTCCTCATCAATGCTATTAATCTCATAATTAGTGTTATTTATATTATTTTCTTAATTATTTTTTTTTCTTTATTTAATTATTTATTTGAAGAAATTAGTTATTATAACTTTATAAGAATTACACATGTATTTTTACATAATTGATTTGTCATTTTTAAATTTTTGGATCATTCTTCATCTTAAAGTTTCTATCTATATGTAACAATAAAGCTAAAATAGAAAATGTGGGGTGACACCTTCTTAGCAATAAATATTTATTTATTCTTATCAATGTTTCTGACATTTTTTGTTATTTTTTCCTTCAAATAATTGTTGCCTCGATTTTTAGTTTTAGTTTTATTTTTTTTTAGCATTTTCTAATTTTAAAAGATTGAAAATTTCATATTGAAAATTTATAAAATATAAAAAATGATTTATTTAACTCCTATCATCATCAATATTATTATTAATTTCTTTTACTTCTTTCCTTTATCTTCATTTCATCATTAATGTAATTTATATCATTTTCTTAGATATATATATATATATTTTTTTTTTTTTTATTTTTATTTTTATTTTTTTTTTTTAATATTTTTTTTGTGACATTTCTTAGAAGTTAGGATTACTATTTATTTAATTTTTTAAAAAATTGAATTCTTTTGTCATACTAAATACAACATGTTTTATTATAATTACATTCAATATATTAATCAATATGTTGTACGAATGAAAAGAAAATTATCATTTCACAAAAACAAAGGTTAAAATATAATTTATTATGATTAAGGAAAGATAAAAATATTATTCCAATATCCATAACCATATTTAATACATTAAAAATTAATTGAAAAGCTATAAATGGAAAAGGAATCACCATTTAAGGAATCATTATTTTTAAAATTTTGGATCATTTCTTCTTCTAAAAGTTTCTATCCATATGTAACAATAAAGTTAAAATAGAAAATGTAGTGACACCATTCTTAGTAATAGATATTTATTTATTCTTATCAATTTTTTTTGACAATTTTGATTATATTTTTCTTTAAAATAATTATTGCCTCGATTTTATTTTTATTTTTAACATTTATTTTTAATTCTAAAAGATTGGAAATTTTATGTTAAAAATTAAAATAATAGAAAAAATGATTTATTTAGCTTTTATCATCATCAATACTACTACTTTATTTGACATTTTTTTCTAAATCTTCATCTCATCATTAATGTTATTTATATAATTTTGTTAAATAACTTATTTTTTCTTTTTTAACTCTTTTATATATATATAAAAGTTGGATATGTAAATGATGATGTGACATTTCTTAGAAGCTAAGATTACTATTTATCTAATTTCTCAAATTTTTGAGTTCTTTTATCATACTAAATACAATATGTTTTATTATAATTACATTCAATATAGTAAACAACATGTTCTAGGAATTAAAACAAAATTATCATTTCAGAAAAATAAATGTTAAATTATAATTTTATTATGATTCAGGAAATATAAAGATATTATTTCAATATCTCATAACCGCATTCAATACATTAGAAATTAATTGGATATAACTGTAAATGGAAAATGAATCACCATTTAAGGAAAATAAATGTTTGCAATACCATAATAATTAAGGAGAGAGTAAGATATTATTTTAATATCCTAATTCGGAACTTTTAATCTACTACTCAATTAAAAAGAAAATGCATTTAATAACATTAAAAAGTTATTAGTTTAATATTTTTTCTCATTCTACTAATTCAATTCACTCAAACTTAATTTTAAAGATAAAATAACAGCTCCATTTTAATTGTTATCAATATATTTCAAAAAATTATCGTGAAAAGGCTTTTCTTGCACCTTATTTTAATTTTCATATACTATTATTATTTTTTCTGTCATTTTTCAATGATTTTTTATTTCGATTTAAAATTTAATGTTTATTCTTAAAACTCTGATGGTACAAATTAAGGTGGAGTAGAATATAATAAATGATGATTCTTCTACTAAATAAGAAGATATAACAAAATTGAAAGGGTGAAGTTTTTTTTTTCAAAAAAATAGATAGGAAATTCTATTAAGGTATTATTACGTCATTATTCAATATATTTTTAATATAAATTTCATTTGTTGATGCATTTGTTTAGTACTCCCTCTGTCCCTAACTACTTGTTCACTTTTCCTTTTATAGTTGTCGCTAATTACTTGTTCATTTTGACAAATCAAGAAAGAACAATTTTTTTACCTATTATACCCTCAATTAAATCACTAATTACTTTGAAAATTGCAGAACTTTTCATCTACTTCATAATTAATAGGGGTAAAATGATAAATTCACTATGTGATTAATTGATTTCTTAATAAATGTGTCAATTTAAAAGTGGACAAGTAATTAGGGACAGAGGGAGTATTACAGTGTTATTTCACATTACGAGATATTTCTTAGACATTTAAGGAGAATGGTACACCGAAATATATATTATATATTAAAGGATCAACTTCATGCAATGGAATTAGCAAATATATTTTAACTTATTTGATAAAAAATATATTCTTCCTCATTTAATAGATGTAAAATTTGAAACACTTTATTTTTCTCACAATCTTCATAGTACTAAAACAAACAATAATATTACGATTAAACAACAGAGTAAATATAAAATTAATCAAAAATATTTAATTTTTAATGATCGCGCGAAGTGCGACCAAATTCTCTAGTTTAAAACAAAAAGGTAAAATTTAAATGGGTCTACAATAGAATTCCTAGAAATCCAACTTGAAAAATTATGTTAAAAATGGAAAATAAAAAGTGAAATAAATTTAATTGAGAGTTATCCTTCGTCTGTCCCATTTTATGTGACACTTTTTATTTCTCGAGAATCAAATAGTTTAAGTTTGATCGTAAATTTGCGTATGATATCTTCAATTTTTTAAAAATGAAATTTATATATTTGTAAACTACGTAAAAATCAAAATATTATAATTCATAATAATTAATAATTCAAAATATTTTAAAGATCTATGAAAAATTTAAGATAAAAGATAAACTAAAGAGAGTAAAAGGGGAGAATGGAAAGTAGAAAAAAAGGAAAAAAATGAATATATAGAGAGAGAAACTGAGGAAAAAAAGTAAGAAAAGTAATTATTCATGTGGGTTGTTGTATATGTAGAAAGACACGTGTACAATTAATGAGCGACAATGAATTTTATAGTACAATTTGAAATGCTTTGTGTACAACTTTGTAGTGCCATGTTCGTCCTCTAAAGTCTCACTTCTAATAAGGAGTAATATAAATAAGAAGTATAAAATAAAGTTGAATAATTTTACAATATAATTTCTCAATGTTGGATGATCTTTTGAGATATTTACTCGAAAATTAAGAGAAATTTAACGGTTTTGAAATTATAAGACTGTAAGGGGAAAATGAATCAATCCATAGATAATATAAAAAGCATCTATGTGTTATACATAGTACATGTGTCTTTGTGATATGAGTGGGGTAAACTTAAGAAAATTACATATTTGTCCTTGTTGGTTCTTCCTAACTCCCTACATAGTACATGTGTCTTGATATGAGTGGGGAGTAGTACTTGTGTAATGAGGTGCGCCCCAATACAGTACAATTTGTATTACCTTTGGTACATCTATTTGATGTTGTGTTAGTCCTTCTAACTCTCATTTCTAAATAAGAGTAAAGTAATATAATATATATATATATATATATATATATATATATATATATATATAAAAGAGTTAAAAAAGAAAAAATAAGTGATTTAAGAAAATTATAGAAATAACATTAATGATGAGATGAAGATTAAGAAAAACGTCAAATAAATTAATAGTATTGATGATGATAAAAGTTAAATAAATCATTTTTTCTATTATTAAAATTTTTAACATAAAATTTCCAATCTTTTAAAATTAAAAATAAATGTTAAAAAAAAATCGAGGCAATAATTATTTTAAAGAATTTACACACCAAGTTATAATTAATACTTATGAATCATCAATGCTAGTACAATACTTGTTGAATAAGGTGGACCCTAACATAGTACAACTTAGATGCTAATACAATGGTTGTTGAATAAAATGGGTCCCATAGTACAACTTAAATTACATTAAGAACAACTTGTTGGAGCTAGGTTAGTCCTTCACAACTCCCTCTTCTAAATAAGAGTAATAAAGTAATAAAATAAAATAATAAATATAACAAAACTTGCTAATGGTTGATGAGATCAGTTCGGGATTTGTCTTGTGCGATGGAAAGCATGGGTCCATTAGTGGAGAGAGTTCAAAGCAAGTCAAAGCAAGCGTTGCTACAGTGGGTGGACGGCGTAAGAGAAGCTTGCTGTCTCCATCGTGTGATCATCTACTCTCTCAGGTTAGGATCCCTTTTCAATTGCTCAATCATATCTATTCATTGTTTTGATTATATGTATTCATTATTTGTAGGTCAAAACAGCTTGCCATCCGTACGGGTCAGTGTTTTTTGTTGAATGGATTCATCTTCTTAGGAAGGTTCTCTCTCGCTCTCTCTCTTTTGTATGTAGGATAATAATGTATTTTACTTTTGTTTTGGGTGGGGAGTCGGTTATTAATTGAATGCTAGGTTTCTAGTGGTCTATGAATAAGTAAGGAAGACCTAGGAAGACTCTGATTCAGATCGACCAAAAAGTTTGGTGATATCTTCCCAACTATCTAGAACCTGCTGTAGTGGACTGTTTGCCCAAGGGGTATCAAGCGACACCCTTTGCTGGAATGTCAAATTTTGGTTTAATATATATATATATATATATACACACACACACACACACACACAAGTATTGACATCTCTCAACATAAGTTGAAGATTTAGTCTAGTGGTTAAGGCGTTAAAATTCTTTGAGTGGCGTGTTCAAGCCTTGCTAGCCTCATAATTATATTTGTTACTATAACCATTGACACCCTTTAATGAAAATCCTGGCTTCGCCATTGACTGTGAGGTACCCAATGGAATCCTCCCGACACCATTATTATTGAAAAACCAAAAGATGGGTTTCCTGATAATAATTATACAATGATTTTATGCAAGTTTCTAAAGAGCTTCACTATTGACTATACATTAAAAGTATCACGCATGTCCATATGCGAGTTTTAGTAAATTATATTAGAAGTAGTCTGCTACCAGGGTTTATATTATAATGAAGTTGATTTCGATTGATACACTCTATTTGAATAGCCGGCTCAATCTAATTTGCTGATTGACTGAAGTATGATGCTCACAAACATGCTAATGATAAAAAAGGTTTTCCTCTTAGAAAAGTCGTGTGCTTGCAATGTACAAATGTAAGGGGAGAAATCAAAAGGTCTTGATGATTCTATGTGGTGACAAAACTATATATTAGGTTTAGAATGCACTTATGTCACCTAGAAATTCAAAAATATTATAAACATTGCATAACGACAGGTAAACTGTTTCTCAAGTACTTAGTGGTTTAGTGGAATTATCTTTGTGAATCATAATTTTGTCATATGGAAGGAAGTTGGGTTGCAAAGAAGGGATCTGTAAATGTAAGGGTCCTTAATGATAGTAATAAGTGCAGAGTTATCAAATTAATCATGCATAAATTGAAGGCGGATATCTGGTGTTTTCAACAGGCATAGGTGGAAAGAATCGACAGAAACAATAATAGAAAATATATGGGGGAATAAATGGGCTGATTGAGTTTGTGTAGTAAAGGTTACATTCTAGTATTATAGGAAAAAGTTCATGGAAAGGCGTTGACTATCAGTATGCCGCCTATTCTATTTGATGTGTATTGTACTGGAAGGCTTTATGGAGAACATTTTTCACAGGTGTTTATGGTCCACATAACAATAGGCGAAGGACTTATGGATTTTAAATTACCAGCGGTGATATGGGATATCCCATGGGTAATAGGTGGAGATTTTAGTGTAACAAGGTTTGGAGGTGAAAGGAAAAATTGCAGTGGTAGGTCACGGGTAATGTTGATGTTCTCTAATCTAATACAAGACATCCTTGGTAGACCCCCCATTGTAAGGGGCAAGATACATGTGGTCAAGGGGCGAGCACAGTGACCAAGCCTCTCGAATTGACAGATTTCTCACATCAGGGGAATGGAGTGAAGCCTTCAGAAGAATAAAGCTAACCACCCTGCCTTAAGTTTTATCAGATCACTGGCCCATCTTGCTGAATGTGAATTGGGAGACACCCACATCATATTTCAAACTTAAAAATATGTGGTTACAAGTAGATGGTTTTATTGATAAAAGTAGAATACTAGAGTTATAATGTAAATGGCAGTCTTGACTATATTTTAGTGCAGAAGCTTTAAAAAGGGATATCAATGCCTGGGCAATAAGGAGATATTTGGTAGAATTGAAAAAAAGAAAGGATTATGAACCTGTTTGGATAGACTTATTTTAGGTGCTTTTAAGCCAAAATAGCTTTTAAGCAGTTTTTAGTGTTTGAATAAACTAAAAAAAGTGCTTATAAGCACTTGTTGTTAAGCCAAAATAACAAAAAATGAGTCCGTTTGGATTGACTTTAAAAAAGTAGCTTTTAAGTCAAAAATAAAAAAGTCAAAACTTAAATGACTTTTAAGTCAAAAAATAAAAAGTAGGGGGAGACCTACTTTTGGTTTTTAACTTATTTTAAGTCATTTTAAACTTATTTCAAGTTATTTTTAACATTGCCAAACACTTCCTAACTTATTTTAAGTCATTTTTTGACTTATTTTAAGTTATTTTTATGTTTGCCAAACACTTTCAGTAGTCAAAAACCGACTTAAAAGTAGGTTTGATAAACTTTTAAGCCAATCCAAACACCCAGCCAATTCTAACTTATGACTTTTGGCTTATAAGTCAATCCGAACAGGCTCTGTGTTTGGTGCTTTTCTGGAACTGTTAAAATGGCTTCAATATTACCCTTGTGCCAAAAGATTAATAGTATATCTTGCATCTCCCAAAAATAAATAAATAATAATTTTGGGGACCTTTGCTGTAATTGACAGTAGTGCTGAAAATAGCCCACTAACACAACAGGAGAAACATGAGAAAATCACACTTTCCTTTGGACTTCAAGAATTAGGCAAAGAAGAAGAAACTCATGGAGACAAAAGTTTACATGCCTTTGGTTGAAAGAAGGGGACAAGGTCATGAAGTTCTTTCAGAGAGTGGCTGACGCACACAAAAGAAACAACCACATCAACAAATTATTGGTGAGAGTGGAAATTATTGAAGGCGAGGACAACATAGAAAATGCAATTCGTACCTTCTACCGGCTGCTATACACAAAAAGTGAACTGTGGAGACCAACTGCCAAGCTGGACGGGAGGAACTTAGTTACTTGATATCACCGAAGAGGAAAAGGATCTGTTGGAGACACCATTTGAAGGTGATCAGTGACAATTCCGGTGCTCCAGCCAGAGCCTCCTGCCCTAACAACTTACAATGTCATTTTTCTAGAAATCATGGTATGTAATAAAAATAGACATCCCGAGAGCCCTAGAACACTTCCATCAACTGCTTCTTACAGTGTTGATGCCAAAGAAGGAAGGACAAGTGAATTAAAAGATTCAGGCCTATAAGTCTAACTGGAAGTGTGTATAAAATCTTAATCAAGGTACTTGCCGAAAGGATGAAGACAGCAATAAATAAACTGACTTCCTGTTACCAAAGTGCCTGCGTACATGGATTGGATTGGATCTGTTATCTGGTATTTGAAATGATATATGGCCATCTTAGCTGGTCAGTTCTATTACTGGTGCTACAAAAACAAACTTTGGTAACAGATGGTTGAAATGGGTAAGATTTTGCATATCAATAGTTAGTACTCAATCCTTATTAACAGTATATAATATATTAGACAAGGAGACCCTTTATTCCCCTTCCTGCTAATACTAGATATGGGAAGGACCAAATAATCTACCAGAAATGGCAGTACAATGGCAATGGATCAAGGGGTTTAGCATTGGCTACAGGAATGATGGTTTAATCAATGTTACTCACTTAATTTATGCATATGACATTTCTACTTTTTGCAAGGAAAAACATTGTCAAGTCCTACACCCAAGAGTGATCCTTCACATCTTTAAAGCTCTATCAGGACTGCATAATATACGGGGGACATAATATATCCTGTGAATGAAATACTACCTGGAGCTTGCTGAAATTTACAGTTGCAGCAGGTAGAGTTCCTACCACTTATATTGGCCTACCACCAGGTGCTAAATTCAAGTCTATACAGATATGGCAGGGAATAGTGGAGAGATTCGAGCATATATTGGTCACCTGGCAAAGGCAGTATTTGTCCATGGGGTGGTTGTCTTCAATAAGTAGTGTGATAAATGGCATACCAACATAGTACATGCCCCTGTTCTCCATCCCAATCAAGGTTTTAAGTTGATGGGCAGATTAAAGAGGAATTTTCTCTAGAAATAGCTCTCACCACAAATTTCACTTGGTTAAACGAGACAAAGTTGTGCTTCTATAACATTGTGGAGGTCTCGGACTAAGCCAATAAGGAATCTTACCTTGCATAACTAGAGTTTACTTATGAAGTGGCTATAGATATATTCTAATGAGGATAATGCATAATGGAGGCAGATCATAAGGGCTAAACATGGTGAAGATAACTACTGGCATACTAAATTAACTCAATCCCATATGAGATGGCCCATGGAAGTTCATAAGTAAGCTATTGGATGAAATCAGCTGCAATATTCACTGTAAAGTGGGTAATGGTGCATATGTCAGGTTCTGAAGAACAAATTGCTCGGTAATATCACCTTACAAGAGCAGCACTCAAGGGTGTGGCTGAGTGGTCAATGAAGTGGGCTGAGTGCCATGAGGTCTCAAGTTCAATTCCTAGCGGAGACAAAAAAAACACTAGATGATTTCTTCCTATCTGTTCAAGTCTTGGTGGATAGAGTAACCCGCTACCAGTGCTGGTGGAATGTCGCAAGTACCCCATGAAATTAATTGAGGTGTGCATAAGCTAGACCGGACACCATGCTTATAAAAAAAAATCACCTTACAAGTGCAATTCCAGAAGCTCTATCAGCTGTCTTTGCTTCACATGCCACAGTTAACTAATATAGCAGAGATGACCACTGGATTTTATTTCTTAGAAGAAAGTAGAAACATACAAGATGGAACTGAGGAGGAGGTTACGAATCTTTTGGCAAAACTGGATGGAATTGTAATTAACCCTCTAATGAAAGACACATTGGTATGGAATCATAGCAAAGTTGGTACGTTTACCGTGAATCATGTTACTTAAATATGTCCACCAGCAGCAACATCATCAAAAAATGGCCATGGAAAACTAGTGAGGAAAGTCAAGATTCCTACCAAGATTGCATGCTTTAGCTGGACAGCCCTCTCTGGTGGGTGTTTAACACATGAAAACTTGATAAAAAGGGATGTCTCAATCAGCGGCAGGTGTTATATGTGCTTCTGACGGTCTGAAGATACATGTCACCTCCTACTCCACTGTCATCTACCTAGAGAAATTTGGTCCATGTTCTACTGCCTTTTTGGGGTATAGTAGGTAATGCCCTACAGAATCAAGGAAGCCTCAAGAGTTGGGATCAATGGGATGTCAGGAAACCTATCTAGAAGTTATGGCAGATGGTGACAGCTTGCATATTTTGGTGTTATGGACAGAAAGGAACCACAGATGCTTTGATGGATTGTTAACTCCATTAGACATACTTAAAACGAGATACCTCACTTGCCCTTTTTGTTGGAGTAGGCATCATACTATAGACAGTTCCAACCAATTTATTGACTTTGTCATCTCCTTAGAACACATATAGGAATCCTTCTACTGGAGCTTTTCTTTTTTTCTTTTTTTTTGTTATGTGTGTAATTCGTGCATCTATTTGATGCTTTTCAATGAAAAATATAACTACATTACTTGATCCCAAAAAAAAAGCAGGGAAATTTGATATACAAAATGTTGTTTATTAGATCTTCAACTAAATTACTAAATGAGCCTTGAAATGATGTTTTTATACTCAATTGTTAAAAGAGAAAAAGAAGCACTGAGGAAATTCACATAGGAGGTTCGAACCTGTCTCCTCTCTTAAGTAACAAAACAGCTTCACCACTGGACATGGGAGTATACACTTGTCAAGTGGTATCATTCAATATTATATATTTTTCCCTCACAAATTGTGTACATAGGTACATTAAATGAATTTTTTCAACAAAGTGGTGTCGGATGGCACCACTTAGCTCAATGTGCATCCACCCCTGAAATTTTGAGTATGCTCTGATATGAGAATGACTGAACATCGTTTTCTTACATCATCTTATAGTTCTTATGCTGGCTTATAAAACTCAATTTAAGAGGCACAATATAGTGTTAGCCTTGTGATATATGATTTATTTTTCATTTGCAGTATCCTTGTTCTGAAATCAGTTATCATCCCTTCATTGGAATGGATATTACCTGGTCATTGCCGACTAATCAATTCACAACAGCCATGTTCATTTAGCAATATTTTGGAGTTCTATCGATTCCTACGTGTTGGACTCGTACAACTGTTTTATGTGAGTATACCCTTCTCAATGTGAGGCTAGCAGTGACCTCTTCATTAATCACGTGATCAACATGGATTCTTTTTCTTTTTTTAGATCATTTTTTCTGTGAAGATGTAGTAGCCTACTTTTGTAGACATGCTAATTTAATTTAACAGAAGCTTAACAAAACCCAAATCTGTGCTTAGAGGAATGACAAACATTTGTTTCCTCGTCTTTACTGATATCTGATTCTGTGCTACACAAGTGAGGACTGGATTAGATCAAATTGGCTTCCTTTACGTACTAAATTTCACTACAGAATTTAGATGCATGCAGTTTGAGTTCAAGAAAGGAACTTCCGGTGTATTTTCTTTGGGAAATCTAACATTTTAATAGCAGTATATTGTGGAGCTCCACTTCAGTGAAGCAAGACTGCATCCGGAGATAAGTGATAATCAGTCCTTGAAAGGCTTAAAGCAGCTGCGGAGGTGTAAATAGTTTTTGTTATATTAAAAACATGAACTCTCTACTTGAAAGTTAAATTACCTAAATATCCTTATAAATAATTAAATACCTTAATCAAAATAACATATACTACAATAAAAGTATTAGCTTGCAAAAAATGCTCTCAGGCACAGTTCCCAAAAACTCTCTCTCTCCTACTTCCTAGGAGAGAGAGAAACTCTCTTTCCGGTGGGTCACCTGAGAACCACCAACTTTCTTCCCCTTTCTCCAGCTATCTCCTGATACAATAGTTTTTCTCTCCATCCTTAGCATTCAATCAAGAGGAGTAAACACAGGATCTAGAAAGTTTATTTTCAACCGATATGGATAATTTCATTTATTTTGCAGTTGGTTTCAAATCGTTCGATGTAGAAAGGATATCAGGGACCTCTGGTATATGGTTTGAATGGACAGAGAGAAGCAGAAAAGCAGTCACGAGGACAACTTTCAACAAAGGATCCATGGAATGGATAGTAAGGGTTCTCAAGGAGGCTTCCCAAACTAAAGGGAACTCAGTTTGTAGGTGGAGAAAAACAAATGATATAGCTGAGATCTTTGGTGCTCGTAACTATAATAAGTATGGGAGGTACATCAGTTTGATAAGTGTAAGGGGTAGAAGAAGATCAGTTCTCATCATCCCAGAACTGACCTGCAATTCAGGGTGGGCAGACATTGCAGAGAAGGTGGCAAGGTTTATAAGTGCTCACAAGACCACAAACAACCTGGAGGCATACAGAACTGTTGATGAAAACATTCCCTACGCCGAGATGGTCAGAAGTTCTAAATGGGAAAACAGAGAAGGGAGCGGAGTAAATGCAAATGCAGAGGTGACAATGCAAAAATGGGTCATTAGCATTAAAGAACCTATATGCAATCATAGTGAAGCGCTCAAGAGGAGTTTGGTGGGGAAATTTAATGCAGATGCCACACTGACAGAAGTCCGGAAATGGTCCTACAATACCTGGAAACAAGCATATGGTTTGAATGTATATGAAATGGGCAACAATTTTTTTCTCTTTGAATTCAAGTCCATACAACTAGCACAACAAGTCATGGAAGGGATCTGGGAATGGAAAAAAACCCCAGTTAAGCTAATCTGGTGGAATCCTTTAGTTGCCACTGTAGAAGAGAGGAGTACAGGCAAATCGACTTGGGTGAAGATTCCCACTCCATCTCTGGTCGCAAAATTTTTTCAAAGCCATTGGAAATCTTTGTGGTGGCTGGCTCGAAACAGAGGAGGAGACCACACTGAGGAACCACCTCAAATGGGCGAGAATTAGAGTATGCAGCGATGGAAATAATATTCCGAGGGAGGTCAAAGTCGAGAATGGTGGAGTGATCTTCGAGATGCAGATTTGGGCTGAACCTCTAGCGAGAGCCTACGTCGGAGATAGGGGAGCTTCTAACCTCTTTACCCAGAAGGTTGTTGACCAAGATCCATTGGATAAAGGGATGTGGACTGACATGGATCAGTTGAAAGGGACTAGACCACTGTCACATGCACTCCCATGTGATTCTGCAGAGTCTAGTGGAGTGAGAAATAGGGCTAATGTTGATGGGCTTAGTATGCTGGACCCTAAAGTTATATTGGGCCTCACCCCAAAAGTGACAGAAGCTTCTAAGGCCCCTTTCATTAAAGATGCACATGCCCAGCACATGACCTCTTTAAAGGGGCTTGAAGATATTAAGGTTTTGGCTGAGAATTTCATCTTAGCAATGAAGAACTGGGAAGTTTCCTCCAAGGCGACACACGAAAGAAGAGAAGAAGGCCCAAGTGTAGAGGAAACCTCACACACGCACGCACAGTTGAAGAATAACGACTCACATAGACAGACACAAGGGGAATCCACGAATACAGCTGCCAACCAAGCTGAGTCGAGAGAAGCAGAGCTACAAATTCAACAGATACACCAACCAGAACCAGTTGACATGCTGAATCCAATAGAGCCCGAGGTGATTGAGACAGAGGCATCTAATTGGGTGAATTCTCATATACTGGAGTTGAGTAATACATATGGGGTAGCTTTTGAGGGTTTTGAAAGTGAAACTCTGGAGCTCCTCATGAGAATTGATGAAAGGAAGATGGAAATTGACAAAACTAAACAGCCGAAGGAAACCACAACTCCAAAAAGTAGAGGTAGAGGGAAAAATGAATTAAAAAACCTTCAGTCTAGTCTCAATAAGGAAGTGGAAGGGGTAAGGAACAGGGGGAGGAATCTATGCTTAACTTTTAAATGAAGGTCAAGATCTTAACATGGAATGTTAGGGGTCTTAACAATGAGGCATCAAAAAACTTAGTTAAGACCTGCCTACAGAAGTGGAAGGCTGACGTGATATGTTTACAGGAGACTAAGGTAAACAAGGGAGTAGAAAGAGTGGCATTCCAATTATGGCCAAGTAGATGGATGAGGTGTGGTTTTATGGTAGCAGATGGTAGCAAAGGGGGTATCCTCTTAATGTGGGACAATAGGGTGTGGAAGGGTTCAAAAGTAGAGGAAGGTAACTTCTCAATCACATATAAATTTGAAGCGCTGCAAGATTCTTTTTGTTGGACCTTTACTGGTGTCTATGCTCCTCATACCAGGAAGGAAAAGCTCGAATGTTGGGAGGAAATGGCTGCAATGAAGGGACCGTCCGAAGGGCCATGGGTAACAGGGGGAGATTTTAATACAGTCAGACATATGTTGGAAAGAAGGGGATGCTCTAGAATAACTAACATTATGGCTGATTTCTCCAAATGGATTGAAGATCTTGAATTACATGACCCTATTCTAATTGGAGGTAAATACACTTGGGTTAGGGGACTAAACCATCAAAGTAATACAAGGCTAGACAGATTCTTATACTCAACGGAATGGGAGGAAAGCTTCAAGAATATCAGACAAAGAATCATGCCCAGAGTAACCTCAGACCACAACCCTATCCTTTTGGAGTGCGGAGACTGGGAAAAAAGGAATTCTTATTTTAAATTTGAAAATTGGTGGCTTAAGGTCGAGGGTTTTAATGAACTGGTCCAGGAATGGTGGAATGGCTTCACAGTTGTAGGGTGCCCTGATTATAAATTATGTACTAAACTGAAATTGCTGAAACAGAAACTGAAAGATTGGAGTAGGAACACATTTTCTGAAATGACTAACAGGAAAAACAACCTACTTGAAGAACTGGTAGTTCTTGACAGAGCACAAGAAGACAGAGAATTATCCGAAGAAGAGTTGATGGTTAGGGCAACAATACTGGTCGAACTTGAAGTACTGGCCAATCATGATGAAGAGAGATGAAGACAAAAATCTAGAGCACTTTGGCTAAAAGTAGAGCACTTTGGCTAAAAGAAGGGGATAAGAACACCAGGTTCTTTCAGAGATTAGCAACAGTACACAGAAGGTACAACACAATTGATAGGCTGGTTGTAAGGGGGGAAGAGATGCAAGAACCTGATGAAATCAAAAGTGCTATGATAGAGTTCTATTCCAATCTTTACACTGAGAATGAGCCATGGAGACCTACTTTTGATTTGACAGGCTGTCCTATAGTCACCAATGAGGAGAATGAATGGCTTCAGAGACCATTTACAGAAACAGAAGTGTTGCAAACTATCCAACAGTGTGATGGAGACAAAGCCCTTGGTCCTGATGGTTACACCTTGAAATTTTTCAAGGCATGCTGGGAGATCTTGAAGGACCTGATGCAGACTATTCATAATTTCCACCAGAGGGGAGTCTTTGAAAAATCTTTCAATGCCACCCTTGTAGCATTGATCCCAAAGAAGCCTGGAGCTGTTGAGCTTAAGGATTTCAGACCTATTAGCCTAATCGGGGGGGGGGGGGTTTACAAAATCATCTCTAAACTCATAACTGAAAGGCTTAAAACAGTTATTGGGAAGCTAGTAGATGAACACCAAATGGCATTCTTGAAACGGAGACAAATACTTGATGCATCCTTGTTGGCTAATGAACTAGTTGATTCAAGGGTTAAACAGAAGCAACCTGGAATCCTATGTAAATTGGATATTGAAAAGGCTTATGACCATGTCAATTGGAATTTCCTTCTCAAAATTCTGAAAGACATGGGTTTTGGTAGTAGGTGGATTAAATGGATCAGTTTCTGTATTTCCAGTGTGAAGTTCTCCCTCATAGTAAATGGCAACACAAAAGGCTTCTTTCAATCCCACAGGGGTCTTAGGCAAGGGGATCTCATGTCACCTTTTTTGTTCGTATTAGCTATGGAAGGGTTAAATCATATGCTCAGAACAGCAAATGCTAATAGATGGGTGAAAGGTTTCAGTGCTTAGACAGGTAGAGGTGAAGATCTTGAAGTGTCTCATTTGTTTTATGCAGATGATGCCTTAATTTTTTGTGAAGCAGAGACAAGTCAGATCAGGCATTTGAGAGCCATCCTAACAATTTTTGAAGGTATCTCAGGTCTCCATGTAAATTGGCTGAAAAGTCACATTTCTCCTATCAACCAGGTTTGGAATTTGCAAGATCTGGCTGTTATTCTGGGCTGCCAAGTGGAATCTTTACTAACTAAATATTTGGGACTGCCACTAGGTGCTAAAAACAAAGAATTAGAGGTGTGGAGTGGGGTGTTGGAAAGGTGCGAGAATAAACTATCTAGGTGGAAAAGTCAATATCTCTCTTTAGGGGGCAGATTGACTCTCACCAAGTCAGTTCTTGATGGCATGCCTACATACATGATGAGCCTTTTCTCATACCAAAGAGCATTGAAAAAAAACTCAATAGAGTTAGGAGAGCCTTTCTATGGCAAGGAAACAAGGAGAAGAGAGGTTATAACCTTGTGAAATGGGATGAACTGACTCTCAACACTCAACAAGGGGGGCTCAACCTGAAGAACCTCAGCAAACAAAACACCTCTCTCTTGCAGAAATGGCTTTGGAGGTTCTCCTCAGAAGAGAGGGCCATTTGGAGAAGATTCATAGCCGGAAAGTATGGTTTACTCAATCACTGGACAACTGAGGAGGTTGCGGGAACCTTTGGATGTAGTGTCTGGAAAACCATAAGAAGATTATGGCCTCATTTCAACAACATGTCAATCACTGTTGGAAATGGTTTGAAAACTGATTTCTGGAATGAGGTGTGGATTGGAGAAGACAGTCTTAGAAACTCCTTTTCACATCTTTACACTTTGAGTATGCAAAGGAATGTCTTTGTATCCCAAGCTTGGAGTCAGCAAGGATGGGACCTTGTTTTTAGAAGAGCACTAAATGACTGGGAAATTGGGGAAGTTGCTAACCTATTGGGAGTACTAAACTCACACCCTGCTTTATCTATGAGGCCTGAGAAACCTAGATGGAAATTACATAACAAGGGTGTGTTCACAGTGAAATCATGTTACTGGAATCTTAACACAAGGCAGTCAATGGTAGACATTTGGCCTTGGAAGTTAATCTGGAAGACCAAATGCCCCCCAAAGGTAGCTTACTTTTGTTGGTTGGTTTGTAGAAAGGCTTGTCTAACACATGAAGCTTTACAGAAAAGGGGATGGCAATTTTGTTCAAGATGTGTCATGTGTGAACAAGAAACAGAAGTCAATGACCATTTGTTCCTTCATTGTAAGGCAGCGGTGAGCCTATGGAACATGTTTTTGGCTCTGTTAGGAGTTAAATGGGTGATGCCTAGCACAACAAAGGAATTACTAAATAGCTGGAAAGGTATTGGGAACAGAGGAAGTAATGAACACTGGTGGAGAACTATCCCTGCTTGCATATGGTGGACCCTCTGGAAAGAAAGAAATTTAAGAAGTTTTGAGGGACAAAAGACTAACTTACAGAAGATTAGAATGAATTGTATAAGCCTTTTGTTTTTTTGGTGTAAACAGAATCTTGTAGGGGATATAGTAGATTTAGTTGATTTTAAAGGAAACTTGTAAAGTAGACCCATGGGTGGGATGTAAGTTTCCAATTCATCATTTTTTGGGATGATGAATTTTTTGGTGTGAATACAAAGTTACCCTTGTCTCAAAAAATAATTAAATACCTTAATCATCCCAAATAGCCTAATTAAAAGCCCCAAGAAAATTACCATCACAAGTCACAACTCTTCATGCTTAACCATACCTGTCAGGCTCTCCAAAGGTTTGGAACATTTCCTCACAACCACACCATACGGATAATTCAAGGACATGAAAAAGTGCCCTTTCTTGGCAAAAAGAATACAAAGACAAATAGGACTCAAATTTCTTCCAGAATAGAGGATCTATTTAGTATAATTAATTTAAACCCTCTAGATATCAATATGATGAAAGCAACGGGATTTACAAAGCAAATTATATTAAATCCACGACCCGTGCAAACAAAAGAAGAAAATGAAGAGGCACGAACTCTTCAATTCATTAACCATCACATTCATGTTAAAAATAAGAATTTTTAAGTTCTCTTGGTGATCTTGCTTGATACTGGTGGACGATCATTTATCATGATAATAATATTGACTGCGGGTCGGCAGAAGACAATACCAAAGCCATATCAATGAGAAAGTGACAATTAATTGGAGTTTACTTTTTCTACTCATTCTTTAATTTTTCTGCCCTATGTGATTTTTTTTTTGAAATTGGCAACTTTAGAGCCCTATGTGATTTATAAAATGAGAAAACTACATTTATTATGGTATATACTTATTATTTGATGATCTCATACTGTATATATTAAATTATATCCATGATTAGGATTAACATATGCTTGAATATATTTTTTTTATTCGTTTGACCAAATAAAAACGTTTAGTTGATATACAATTTGGTGGTAGCATGCCGGATGTAAATTATTTTCAAGGTTATAAAAACATGAAATAGACTTACATTAATACTTGCCAATTATCTTGAGATCACGAAAATGATATATACGTGTACTTTTCTTGAATGGAAAAATTGATTAAAAAGTAGTTTTGGTAATTTGATATACATGAAAATACTTCTTATTATTAGTATATTACATAGAATTTTATTAAAGGTTGATAAACCATTGATAGATCTTTTATATGTACTTGATGTTCTTTAATGAGAAGAATAACATGCTATTATTATCAACATTATACTTAGCAACGATAAAATAAACAGTTACCCATGTACATATATGGCACTTGAATATTTTAAAATATGGGGTGTTTGACTTATGATTAATTAAGGGTGTGTTCGGTATGATGGAATATATATATATGTTTTGTCATGAAAAGTGTATTCTTGTAAAATATTTTTTGTGTTTGGTAAGTAAATGGGAGGTAGGGGTGAAGATGAGGTGTGTTTGAGGGTGGGGACGACATAATCAATGTGAAATGCCACTTGTGAAACTTATTTGTTTGTTCTTTATTTGGGTTTAGGTATAAATTATTTGAACAAAAATTATCCATATTTGAAATTCACTATGCTTTGAGAAATTGACATATGTCGAGTTAGAACAGAAAAAGGGATTCTCTTTTCTCTTAAAAAGATAAGTAATTAGGGTGAGTCGTGTTATTCTATTTTTTTTTCTTTACTAATTTGATAGAAATTTAATTTTTGCAGTTTTCTGACATGGGGTTGAGTTCCCATATCTTCCTTATTTGCACACTTTTTGTAGTCATTCATTAAATATTTTACGCTTCAGGTTCGATCTATGGGCAATAGTACATACGTGTGTGCCCGAATAGCCTAAATATCTTAAATTATAATGATTATAAATAGATTGAAAAAATAAATTAATATGATAGTGGGGAATAAAGGTGTAAATTAGAAGTCAATATCCATGAGTTAACTCTGGTGTATTACTTTTCCATTTTCAAGTGTTCATCTTTACATGCTAAGGGTGGGGTGGGGGTGTAAAATAAAAATTAATGCTAATAATCATGACAATTTGGCAATAAATCATCTCTTTTTACACTGTAAGGAGACAGTGAAACTTTGGCAAATTTTCATCAATAAAAGGGGCATCAGTTGGTCTATGCCAGGAAACATAAAGGAGGCTTTGGCATGTTGGAATCGGGATGGAAATTAGTCGGGGCACAGGGAGAGATGGAAGATTGTCCCAGCCTGCATTTGGTGGACTATTTGGCTGGAAAGGAATCAAAGATGTTTTGAGAACAAGAGCTGCTCTATGGAGAAGATGAAGCTGAAATGTTTAGCTCTTTTCTATTTTTGGTGTAAACATGAATATCCTCATGAAGATGAGGATATCACTAGTATGTTAGAATCCTTAAGGAGTTCATAGGAAAATAGCAACACTTTTGTATTTCTGATTGTAAGTATTACTGGAATACATCCTGAGTATTCCTGTGTTTATAATACAAGTTACCTTTTCAAAATAAAATAAAAAATAATCATGACAATTTGATGAAGAAGACGAAGGACTCATTACTCGCTGGTGTTTGCCTAATATGGCTAGCTAATTTATAAAAAAAAGTGTTCAGTGTTTCATCTGTATTATTTGCTGATGTTTGCGTAATATCTCTGTTTCATTGTTCCTTGCAGGTTTTCTGGTTTTACCCATTGTACATATTCAGCCTTATTCTCAGCAATATCTGGTAATAGCTTCCTTTACCTTTTCATATATATATATATATATATAGCCTTCTCATTTTGGTTCAATACTAACATAATATGTATAGAACTTATATTACATTGAGATTTATCTTAGGCGTAGTTAGCCTTCAATAGAGGCAGAGCCAGGATATTAAGTTTATGGGTTCTTGATTCCAGAAAAGAAGGTTCACTAGGTTCTTGATAAATTATTCATATATAGTAAGTGATTTTTAATACAAATACATGGTAAAGCTATAGACGCCCCTGCACGTCAAGGTTTCTAAAGTTGCACTTAAGATTGTCTTGGTGTCTTGGAGGGGTTATAGTAGTGTCAATCAATCAATCTATCCTCAATTCAATAGTGGGGTTAGATATATGAATCCTCTGTGTCCATCACATTCTATTTAAATCCAATTTATTTCAATAGTAAATAATTTGTGTTGGGACACAAATAGGATTTCTGTAAATCTCGCCGTTGATAGCTACATGAAAATACAAGTATCTAACCCAAAATAAAAGGACTCTTGAAGGGTAAGACATCAATATGTAGAATATCCTTTTGTTAGCAAAAAACGCACAAACCAAGATTCATGATTGAACATGTATATGTATAAATATGCGATCATGACCATGGTAAGCATACATCAACATCCATGTTTACAATGCATACATACTCACTTAGGACACTGTCTAGATCTTCTATGTTTGAAACGATTTATTTCTCCGGCGTTTTAACTCAGGTACATTGATATTGCTAAATATGGGTTTTTTGCTTTGGAGAATTATGGGGATCGTGATACAAAGTTATCTGATCAAAAGGAGCCCCAAACTTCGCAAAACACAGTTCATAGGGAAAAACCAACTGATCTCGAAGGGTATTGTTCTCTTTTTCTCTGGTTAATGTTGTACACTGAAGCAATATTTTCTTACTTAAAACAATATGTTCTATGCAGAGCTATGTGCCTTCATTCACCAGTTGTGAGAGTTCTATTTTGCTTTTTATTTTATGCAGGGTTATGATCAGTATAGCGGAGCAGCTTTATTCGGTCCTCTTGCTGACTTTCTTCTTCATGGAGGTGATCTTTTTATTTTCTTTTCCAAGGAGGTGAACTACTTCTTTATATGTCCTTGCTTATCCGTTTCCTCAAATTCTGTCTTCAAATGCCATTGGTTCTCAATACTGTGCAGGTTTATGTTACTGGATTTATCCCCTACATAGGGAAAGCTCTAAATTTTATGCTTCTGTCATGGTTGTATGCATACTATTGTTTTGAGTAAGTGCTTCTTTTTAGCTCGATATTGCTAGTAAGTATTGATATGGATGTTCATTAAAAAGGGCATAACTTTCCAGGTATAAGTGGAATCTGTCTGGACTAAGCTTAGACAAGAGGCTGGACTTCTTTGAATCAAACTGGGCATTTTTTGCTGGTTTTGGTACTATATTCCTTCATATCGATTTCCATTCTTTGCGTATGGTTTGCTTTATCAGTTTGTGTTCAAAGATATGATGTAGTTGTCTTAGAAACCTCATGAGCGCTCTTTCTTATTTCCTAATTTTGACATTATTTTCCTTAGATTGATATCTGAGATTAAATTGCTTGTAAACTCATTAATACAAAATTGACCCATTGGTGTCCTTGAATAACATTCTGGTAATTGTCAGCTTCTGTTTATATCATTAGTAAACATTTCAAAACAGAAGTTCTCCTGAGTCAAATCGACAATTTGAATGGTCCTGCTGTCACATTGTCGTTTAGAGTTTTTCTATTGTATTTTTTAGATCTTCCGAGGCATTTTTCCGTTTCAACACCAAGTAGTGTTGAACATTTTCAGAATTTTCTTTTAAGTTACATGGATCATCTTTCTTGCAAAAGTTAATATGTCTTTTAATTATCCAGGAAATCCATGTGTCCTGGCAATATTTCTTTTCTCTCCACTAGTGAGCTGTGGGGTTATGGCTATGTTGTTTCCACTGGTAAATACAAGTTCCAATTTCTGTGATTTCTTGTCTAGTTCTTTTGCTTATAACAAGGTTAGCATGGTGATGATTAAAATTGTAAGCTGTTATTTTTACTGTTTCTGTGTCTGCTCACAACTTTATACTTTTTTGCATGAATCTTATTGCATCATGTCGTCATCATAGGAGGTGATGAGCGCAAAATCCTTGTGTGCTTTACCTTTGACTGGGAAAGGAATTAGAAATGGAAATTTTGAAGAACTGCTAGAAAACTACCAACACAGGAAAAAAGTGCATCCAAAATTGCTTCTTATAGTACTTGTTGAGGGGCCATAGCTTTTGGTTAGCTGTCTTGAGATAGTTTCAATTGCGAAACATGCAGAAAAATGGATCATATAACAAGTCTTAGTTTTGGAATAATTTCTTAAAAGGGAAAATCACTTGCGTGTACACTTTTTAAAAAATAATTACGACATATGTCAACATTGTTCTTTTAACCATATATAATAATTTGGCTGAATGACAGTATTGCTAAAAGTTGCGAATGACAGCACTTTTTGCTAAGTTTAAAGGAACAAAATTGTTTTAAATCAGTATTGCTAAAAGTTGACAAAAATGGTAATAAATTAAAAAGTATACTTAAAAGTGGTAATTATTAAATAAAAGACCTTCACTTGTGTAATTTTTCCTTTAGGTTTTGGACTCTACAATTTCTTAAATGGAGAAGGGTGGAGGGGCAGGTCCATTAACCATCGGGTTTCAAACTGTGCACCACTGCTCTTTGATGATTTCTCAGTTACCCAAAAGAATTCTTATTATGTGATCGAATGACGACTGTTATAGATTTCTAGAATCACTTCAAATAGTGTCTGCATTGGCAGGAGATTAATGATCTATTATCAAGACTTCTAAAATACTTAGATATCCATGTTTTTTCAAGCCATGCAAACATAAAGGGTAATTGAATTTGGATTTTGTGAGAAATATAGGAGAAAAATACTATTAAATTGTGTATCTACTCTATTATACTGAGACCCTATTTATAGATACTACATTAGACTCCTTTTCCAACTAGGATACTACATTACAATCCCTTTCCAAGTAGGATTTTATATACTATTCTTGTTACTACTCCTATTCCAACACTCCCTCTCAAGCTGCTGCTGTGTTGCATACATGTCATATGTATCAAGCTTGTTATAGATATGATTAATATGAGGACCAGTGAAAGATTTTTTTTGAAACTGGTAACTTTTTGTATATTGATACGAACAGATCAGTACATGAGCTGTACTAGGGCCATATTTACAAGTAATTCCAGAACCTATGATCCTGTGTCTATAATGAATCTAACACATCAATAATAGATATAGGATCATTAGACCAGATCTGATTTCACCAAAACATAGAATCAAGATACAATTCAATTTGATCTGCTCTATACTATTCTCTATGCTCTCAAAACACCTAGCATTTCTCTCCTTCCAAATTGTCCACCATATGCTGGCTGGTATAATTCTCCACCTACTTCTGCTTCTTGCTTGAACCTCAGCTTCTTCCCAGCTTTGCAGGGCCTCTATAACCTTTCCTGGCATAAACCAAGAGAAACCTTTAAGGTTTAAGAATAGCCTCCAAAGCTGGTCTGTGAATTTGCAGTGAAGGAACAAATGTCAAACAGTCTCTGCTCGTTCTCCACAAAAAACACATCTGGGGTATGAAGTTATCCCCTTTTTCATCAGATTATCTTGTGTAAGGACAGCTTCCTTAGATAGAAGCCAAATGAAACATGCTACCTTGTAAGTTATTTGAAAGAGAGCTGGTAAGGGCTTCTTTGGACATGTGGGAAACCTCAGTTGAAACATAACAAACTGAAAAATTGTCGGAAATTGGTATAAAATCAGATATGAGAAAGTAGTCAGTGGAAAGATGCATGGTGCTACACAAATTAGATATGAGAAAGTAGTCACCGGAAAGATGCGCGGTGCTATGCAAATCGGATATGAGAAAGTAGTCACCAGAGATATGCACGGTGCTGCACAAATCAGATCTAAGAAGTCACCGGAAAGAAGCACGGTGACTACTTTCTTTGTCCCGGATGCTTCTCTAATCAATCTTTCTAAACATGATTTTTTTTCATGCATATTGTATTGCTCCAACTTTTGCTAACATAATCATTGGCAAGACGAGCAGCTATAGGAGTTATAACCTCCCATCGGCTGTGGAAACTTATTTTTTCTAAAAAAAAATTCTCATAGAGTCTCTGTTACCATGTGAGAATTAGAAGAGAAAAATATTATTGAATTTTATATCTACTATTACATTGAGACTATTTATAGACTCCTTTTCCAACTAGGACACTACATTACATTCCCTTTACAAGTAGGATTTTATATATTATTCTTGTCACTATTCCTATTCTAACAGATTTCTCAAATAGGTTGAAGAGGTAGCTCATTTACAAGGTTGCACTTCATGAACTTTGATGTGACAGATCATTTGTGAGCTTGAGGCTTTTGAGCTGGATGTGATGTACTGCATAGGAAGAAGGGAACTTACGAGTCACCCAATAAATTTTGCTTAGGAACATACCTTTTCAATTTCTTAAAAGCATTTCTCAACGTGAAGTTGATGTAAATATTTGCTTCTAGTATTTTTCTCATCTCATAGTGCATTAAATTCATGCTCATTATTTAGACTGTTGTATCCCAACAAGCAAGATTTAGATAAATGGTTGAAGCTTTGTTGCATCCCCTTTCCTAAAATTCATTCTTCCTCTCTCTTTCCAATTGTGATACAGGAGAGACTTGCTCCAAAATACGTCTGAACACTTGGGAGGGGGGGCGGGGGGGAGGTATTCATGTTATGATTCTAACTGGCCACAAATTATCTTGTATATGTACATGCTTGAGAAAATTCTCTGCTCATGGTTTCATGTTTCTTTGACACATACAATTTAAGTTAGTATCAGCTATGATGGTTATGCTTGTCTCCTGGCTTTCAGTATGCTTGAATTCTCTTGCCGTCTGTATATGAAATAGCTAATAAAAGGATGTAATACTTCTGGGCAAATATGAATAGAATTCATGTTATGATTCTAACCCGCCACAAATTATCTTGCATATGTACATGCTTGAGAAAATTCTCTGCTCATGGTTTCATGTTTCTTTGATACATACAATTTAATTTAGTATCAGCTATGATGGAAATGTTTGTCCCCAGTAGGTTCTTATCTCAAGCTAATTGTTATCTCCCGTAGTTTGTTTTGACCGCAACAGGCTCGGAAGCTGACAAGATTGTTGCCTTACCTAGAAGAAAATGGAGAGGTGCTGAATTAGGAAGGGTACCAATATTTTTCGTTGCCGATTACATGTCGTAAGTTTTCTGGATTTTGCCTTTTGGATGTTTTGGATATGCTTGTTAGTATTTGGTGCTGTAACTTTTAAACTATAATATATGTCCATTGGGTGTCATTATTGAATTTCGGCAATCTTCTCATCATCATCTTTGTTGGAAGACATTCCATACCAATCTTTCTCAAATCACCAATAGCAATGCCAGAGCTCCATATAAATAAGCTCCTAAATCATTTATAGCATTATTGGTGTAGTCAAGATGGGTTTATAGTGGTTGAAGGCCAGTGGTCCTGAGGAGGAGGTAAAATGTTGTTTCGGAAAGTGGTAAAGTTAAAGGTGTGAGAGGGATCTCACCTGAATGGGGTGGTTTTAATGGAAAAAATTTCTCTGTTCTTTTTGTGAGTGTTGTGGGAGTGAGATGTGGTGGTGGAGTAATGGGGATCTTCAAGTGGTGTTTTTGAGAGTGGAGAGAAACAATTATTATGGTGATGATCCATTTAGAGAGATAAGGGATGGGAAAAATGGTGATCAAATCTGAAATTTCGCGTAGGTTAGGGGCCAATATGAACCATTTCGCATGGTTCAAACATAATTTTGTTCCTTTTCCCTTGCAAAAAAAGGTTGTGCTTATTGAAAAGCTTCTGCCCTTAGTTAATAAGAGCAAATCTAGCCTACTTTTGTAACGACAAGGATAGATTTGACCTAACTATTAGCGGAGGATTAATTTGAACCATTGTGCAAACTTCAAAGGCATATTAGGACTTATTCCTTTTGTTTTAATGCTCTAACTAGTGTTTTCTACCATTGTGACCCAAATATACATTTCACTTTCCACTTTACATTGAAATTATAGTGTGCTTCTCAACAGGGATACACCAAAGTACAAGTAACTATAGTGTTCTGTACCTAAACCTCGGATTACTTTCCCTACATTGTTGTAATTTTGGTTTTTTTTTAGTTTTCTACGATTTTAGTGTTTTTCCCATAACATTATTTTTATTTTTGAAAGCATTCAATTTATAATATTCTTGATGCTTCTGTTCAGTCCCCTGATTTGTAAAACACCTCATTCTACCCCGTTCCTTAAAACAATTCTTCTCAATATAAAAATCTCTCTAGATTAAATAACAGAGGAATACAATATTTTTTTTTTGAAATATGCGACAATAGATTCTGCGACTCAAGTCAAAAGATAGCTACCATGAAAGCGAATGCAAAATAGAAGTGTTAGAATACCAACTTCAAGTCATTGTATTAGAGATGAAAAATGCTCCCAGGCACTATTCCCAAGGTACAACACTAAAGGTCCCTCCAGGACCTTTGGAACCCTTACCCTGGTTGTATTCGATCACTGGAGCTCCTCTTTACTCTCTTTTTCTGCAGCCTTTTTTCATTGATGGAAATCAAATCTATTTCAGACTAGGGGTAAGTCCTATAGGCTATAGCTTTAAATCTTGGAGGGGTAGGGATATCTCTAACTGTTCTTTAAAGTTCCTACAAATATGGCAGATTCATTTCGGTTATTATGGTTAATAGCCAAACAAGAGCAGTCATCATCATGCCAGAAAACAAATTTAATGAAGGTTGGAGTGGTCGTGTTACTAGAATTGAGAACTTCATTAATAGATATGCAAGAGTACAAGGTGCAATACTACGAGAAATGCTTTATCTCATTACATTAATGGAGAGGAGGAGCTTCAAAGAAGCATTAAAAGCATATAACAACAGAATAAATGTAACAAAAAGAATCAAAAATAAATTGAAAAAAAAGAACTAACCTTAGAACAAGGACAACAACTCTTGAAACAAAGTGAAAGTGGAAAACTAGAATTATTAAAACTTTTTTTTTTCAAAAAAAAAAACTTAAGAGCATGTTGGCATTACTGCTAAAAATAGCTTATTTTTAGAAGCACTTTTTTTAAAATAGCTTTTTAGAAAAGTGCTTTTGAAAAAAAGCAATTTGTGTTTTACACTTTTACTAATTATTTGTTAAGTGCTTTTGCTCAGTAGATTGTGTTTGACTAATCATTTTTACAAAGTTCTTTTGAGAATCAAATTACAAAAAAGGACAAGTATCAATGCACTTTTAGTATTAAGATTATTTTATAGAGAGAATTATGTTAAATATTTATATTAAAATTTTAATTAATTTTTTATTTTTATTAAATTAATATGTACATATTCAAATTTTCATTCAATATTATACATAGATAAATAAAAATTAAATTAAATATTGATATAATATTAACATAATAATTTAAATATAATTAAAAATATCAAGCAAAATAAATTAAAAATCATTTCACAAATTAAATTATTACATACGAAATTCATCACAAAAATAAATAAATATAAGGGATATATTGGTAAAATGTATATATGACAAGGATAATTTGATCTTGAATTTTTTTTTTTCTACTTCTGTTTTTTTTAAGAAGCAGAAATTTTTAGCTTCTCCCCAATAGCAGAAAAATTGCTTTTACTTTCAATTAAAATCAGTTTTACTCATTATCCGAACACCTTAGTTTTCCCAAAAAAGTTTTTTTCCCCTCAAAATAAGTGCTTTTTGCCTCCCAATAGCAATGCCAAACATGCTTTTAGACATAAACAAATACATTCATCCTAAATTTAGCTATTTGTAATTAGTGAATGTGAATCACATGGCCAATCTATTTCAGTACACCAAGTAAGAATTCACTATTCAACAAAAAAAACAAGAGAGCATCTCAAGTCTCAACTTAAGTCATAACTCATAACTAACATAACAACAAGGTATTGTCAACTGTCAAGCTATTTAAGTTGGCCACTCTTCTGCATCTTCTTCAACTTCTTCCTTAAATACCACACCTTTCAATTGAGGTTCATCTATTGATAGCTCAGTTAAGCCATTAGTTGTCTCGTCAATATCAAACTGATTTTCACCTAAAACAAATTAAAAAGAATAGATATTAGAAGGTTTTTTTATAAAGAGAAAAGAATTATCATGCAAAATAAATAATTGAGGACAATAATAATAAAAAATGCTAACATACCTATGTCCCAATACTTGCTCGGCCCATATATATTTTTTTCTTTCTTATGACATAGCAACCGTAGATTATAAAGTACAAACTGAATTTTTGGCTCTTGAAGTTGCTAACCTATTTCTCTTGATGTTGTGAATCAAAGAATACGTACTCCAATTTCTTTCACAACAAGAGGAAGAAGTCGGTTGAATAAACAACTTGTCAGCTAATTGTTGCAAAAGTGGAGCCGAAACACCATGATTTACCCACCAAGAAAGAGGAGGATCTTCATACATCATAGCTTCAATCACATGAGGCTCACCAAAATATCCACTCCCGCTAGAAAATGATCCATACTCCAATGAAGCTTATTTCAATTCATTAGATTCTTTTAAGTACCTTTGAAAGCACTTGATTCTATTCGATGAAATTTCTCTAGCTTCATTAGGAGCTTGCCTCGAATCCCATTCTCTACTTGAAGCCATGATTCGTGATAGTATTTGGGAATCAAAGAATGCCATACAATGTAAAGGGGTATTGCTTTTGTTCCACCTAACCACAAGAATATCATATATAGTATAAAAAAAGTTTGATCGACCGGAAATGAGATTTTCCTCCTCGTGCTCAAAGATTACTTTCTTAACCTTCTCAATCATTGAGTCCCACATCTCATCAATGAGATGTAATTTCGAACCATCAATATCAACACTTCTAAGCATATCCACAATAGGTTTCGTAAATTTCAAAAAGTAGTCAATACTATTCCACTTCTCATCATTCATTATAAATGATTTTATTTCACGGGTCTTGGCTTCAATTCCCTTACCCCCTAATAATTCTTCCATTCATCATCCATGACCATCTTCTCTAAGAACGATTTCACTTTGTGAACACGATGGTCATAATAATATGCTAGGCAAATCTTGTTTCACCAATTTCCAATAAACATAAATCTAAATGTTTTTGAAAAAGTGCATGTGTCAAATCATGATTCACAGCAAAGTTGTTCAAATTACTCACTTCATTAAGCAACTCTAAAATCCATTTGCAATTAGTAAAGTGAGGAGATTTATCCGAAGGTTGGCACATAATTTTCAAAGACAAATTCAAACAATGAACAACACAAGGGGTCCAAAATATACAAGGAAATTTTTGTTCCACGATAGAACCGACAAGTTTCATATTACTTGTGTTATTCGTAATAACTTGAACAACATTATTTGGACCTATCTTTTCTATTGCTTCAATAATAAATAATTTAGCAATATATTCCACATCCTTAATGATCGCACTAGAATTGGTTGAATTTAAAAACATGGGACTCCCACTAGATGATGCCATTATATTGGTTAAAGGTTGTCTTTTAGTGTCGAGCCATCCATCCGAACAATCAACAACCCTTTTTTCCCATATACATCTTTAATTGGTTGCAGCTGAAATTTAACACGATTGCATAATGGTTTGTCATCAAAATCTACTCCAACACTTTTTTGGTGGTCTCATAAAACCCTTTCCCTTAAGACTACCGGATGCAAATGATGCCATTTTGTTGGGATAAAGGATGATAGAATTTTTTAGGTTAAGAAATTTTTTGGCTATGAAACAGATAAGTTGAATGGAAAAAGGATAGAGACAACGGACTCTGTTTCTCCATTGTTAAGACACATCTCAGCTTTGGACTCTGTTCCTCTGTTTAACAGATGCCAAATGGTCAATGCCAGAGCACACAACAGACTTATTAAGTTGTTGGATTAGGAGTGGGGGAAGTAAGACACAGAAGAAGTGAAGAATGATCCCACACTGTATAGACTATCTAGAGGGAGAGGAATGGTCTGATCCTCAGTTTAACAGATACCAAATAGTCAATGCCAGAGCACACAATAGACTTGTTAAGTTGTTGGATTAGGAGCGGGGGAAGCAAGACATAAAAGAAGTGGTGGAGAATAATCCCACACTGTATAGACTATCTGGAGGGAGAGGAATGGAAGAAGCTTTGAAGATAGATTCAACAACATTCAAAATATCAAAGGGAGTTGCATTGCAACTTTCTACTTTTGGTGTAACGAATATTGTATAGAAAATGCTGAACAGTCGGTAGATCTTTTATGATTACTGTAATTAATCTCTTGTTTTAGTTTGTTACCTTTTTGGAGGTCTCTAGCGTACCTTAATGCTGAGGAATACAACATTATCAGTTTTTTAAAAAAAAAGAGAATAGCAACTAGCAGGCTGAGACATGGTTACAATGTTCGACCAAAAATCCTGCAATCCACATTTCTGCCATTTTTTCTTCTTTAATAAGGGCAGAATGCTCCCTCTCTTCCATAATACTCAAAATAGTCAAATGGTTTTGCATCAGAATGTCCCCATGTTAAAGAATCTACGTAAACAACAATTAACTTGATCATTTTCCATCTCTGAAGAGTTGATCTGAAAGTGAATACTGGGACCTTCTTCCTTGTAGGATTTGAGAAACTACTGTACATACAAACAAGCATAGGAGACATTAGAGACATAGTTTTGATGACCTTTCTCATTGGATAATTTGATAACTTAGTTTGGGAGCTCTACTGGACCTGCCACGGTTGGAGAAACATAAGTCTGATAAAAATGACTTAGTGAAGGGCATTCTTGATTTGGGCTTTACCTTGAGAAATTTTCGCTTGCTTCTACCTATTCTCTAATTAAATTAAATTCAGAAAAGAAGTGAGAACAACCTATCATTTCTTTGCTAGTCTGAATTTCCTTTTCTTAATTTATTCTTGGCCTCCCATTGACGATAGTAGAAAAGCATGATTAATTTCTATGGAAAATCTTTCTATGTAGTTGAGTCGTTTATTTAATTACTCTTATAGCGTTACCTAATCTTGGTGGGATTCTCTGCGGATTTTCTTCTTGCCCCATTTGCTGCTGTACTCTTGAATAGCTTCTC
Organism: Solanum verrucosum; assembly: GCF_900185275.1. NCBI lineage: Eukaryota > Viridiplantae > Streptophyta > Magnoliopsida > Solanales > Solanaceae > Solanum > Solanum verrucosum. The sequence goes on from NW_026020173.1 coordinate 1,480,057, forward strand.
TTCTAGCTTTCCAATTACTTGCTTGAAGTGCATAAACCCTGATCCCTTGTACTGCTAAAATTATCACAGCACACTGAGTAAACCTTTGTTACTATGATATCTCTGAAATTCCTCTCCTAAATTGATTCCCCCCTTTTATCAAATCTACTTCCCCCTCAAAAGTATAATAGTATATACTCTCATACAGTCCTAAACTTATGATTCAACATATATTGAATAATTTTCTCATGCCAACTTTTCTAGCTATTCTGCTTTCAGCCTTAGTCATACTGGTTGCCTCTTTATGCGTTAATACTAATTTTTTTGCTGTCTTCTTTTGCAGGATGCGAGTCTTAAAATTATTTTCTTTGAAATCGCACCATCAAATTAAAGAGAACAAGGCACTCTGAAATAGAACAAACATGTCTGATCTACTGCCAACACTCCATATCTATGGATAATTTGTATTTTATTTATGAAATTTACATTTGTATGGGTCAATGATGTTCCTAATTCATCCACGATCACAATATGAACACGTGCTCATACTATATCATTTTTTAGGGAAGAGAGGAAGAAGTAAATCCTGATGTGCTGCTGAAGATAGCAACTTGGGGTGATTCTTTCTGTATCTTTATGTACATAGTAATTAGTAACTGGTTTGGTCATTCATTCATATTAACAAATCTCTATGTACTAGGTTATTAAAAACGAGGGTGATGTTTCTTTAATTTTGTCATAGCTGAATGCTGATTAATTTTATGTCATACGAACTTTAATTTATGGTTTCAATCATATTATTCTCATAAATTACTTATCCTCAAGTATTTGTTATTCAACTCTATTCCCACTTCCATCCACACACTCCCAAGTAGAGGTGGGGTCATGAATTCCTTTGCTGCTATACTTGAAAATATTGAGTTTGTACTCACCTATATTAAAGATTGTTATTTTTTGGTAATTAATACAATGAAAGAAGAAAAATAATCTCTCTGCTTATGAGTGAAAAATAATTTCCTTACCACTATTTAACGTTCTATTACTTGTTTCAATTAAAACATTATTATTTATTTATTTATCTTTGGTAATCAAGAATTTCATCGAAATCTATCAAGTTCATGATATTGTTATTAATCTTTAATATATATTTATACTAGGTAAATTACTTGTGCTTCGCATGGGATTGAACTATTTCATTAAGCTTACATATGATCTTTCGATAATATTCATATTTTCGATACATACACTACATTGTCAAGAGCATTTTAGGTTAAGACAAAGCGTTCCTCCGAAATCTTAAATGCTATATTTTTAATTTTCTGTTATAGAAAAATTATGAGTCAGAGAGAGATTGTAAGTATAAAAAAGAAGTCTAAGAAAATCTCCATAGAAATAGTTGGTCAGAAGTAATGAAATTTGCTAAATTCCAAAAAGTTATAAAGAATAACATCAGACGTTAAGGAAGAGACCAAAAAGCCTCGAACAACAACACTCCCAAGTAAAGTGGAACATCGCGTCCATACAAAAACATAATTAACTAAACTCAAATGGAAGACCTTCAACTCCTTTCTTATGAACCTCCATCAATCTGTTTTTATTATAGTATGACGTATCATATATATGTTAAAAATGACCCTAAAATTGTTAGTATTATAAATGTTTTTCCTCATTGTCTTAGAGTAGTCATTACTATTGCTTAGGTTTCATATCACCGACCCCAACTTATTTGGTCTGAATGGAACTGTTCACAACTGGATATTCTAAACCAAATTTTTGACACATAACATATTAAAATCTCACAACATAATTTTATGAGCACTTGAACTCACAAATAATAATAAAGACAACCTTACTTTCCTAGCAATCAAGAAGAAAAAGGCATATTGCTTAACATATTTTTCAAAAAGATAGCGCATCGAGTTGTATCCAAGTTTACAGTTCACAAATTTAATTGAAATAATCCAAGAGAAAGAGTTCTTACTTCTTTATAAAAAAACCAAAGAGAATATCAAAATAAAGAGTCACCACTACCGTAAAAATGATGTTTAACGGCAATTAATAGCTTAATTGTCGCTAAATATGTATTTTCAGAGGCAATTGGTACTCTCTATAAATGTCCCTAAAGTTTATAGCAACATTGAATCTAATGACAATTAATTAATGTCGGTAAAGCCTCTAGCACTTTTCATTAATGTTCATATTTATTGCCGATAATTATTTTTATTATAGTGTAGTCTAGACATTTGTTTGTTTCAAGAAAACTTGATCTCTTATCTTATTATGCCCAAAAAGAAGAGACGAAGAAATATGACAAACTACTTAACCTGCGACAAAAGAAGTGGACTAATTGTGCCTATACTAATATTCTAGGAAGAGTGCAATGACATAAAAATTGTTTGTACCTAAGAAAAAGCAATCAAAATAATATATTAACTATGGCAAGCAAGAGAGCAATCTGCTTTGTAACTTCATCATTGGTTCCGTATTAGTTATCACATATTTGTTGTTATGTGTAGAGGTGTCAAAAATGAACCCAAACATAGGTAACCCGCCCAACCTACCCAGAATTTTAAGGGTTGGGCTCAAGATAATTTGAATTGGGTTCAATCCCAACCCTTTCAAGCCTAACCCATTTTAAGAGAATCCTCAATTGAGTCCAATTCAATCTCCAATTTCAACTCATTTTAAAACTCTTTATTAAAATATGTTCCTATATTGAAGGTATGAATTATTATCTATTTAATATCTTTTAGGATTTATCTATCCATTTATTACTTTAAAAAAAATAAAAAATCTTGAGTTGAAATTTAAATTGTGATTATAAAGCGGGTCAAGACCCAGCCCATTTTTTAGCCCATTTGAGCCCAACCCATTAAGCCCAAAGTAAACTTGAGCGGGTCAAGACCCAACCCGATTTATATTTCAACCCAACCCGCCCATTTGACACTCCTAGTTGTGTGCTATAAAATATAACACAACGACCCACAATAAATTTTCCCAAAAAGTATATGAAAAAACCTACAGAAAGGGACAAAAGAGAAGATAAATTTTCAATCATCCTCACTGAAATTTTTAACAGAGTTCAGAAAAAGTCACCAAAATAGCAAATAGAAATTGCAATAGATACATGAATCACTATGACTTACAGTAAAAAATTAAGCTTCATGAAATATGAGGAAGAAAACTTTGAGGAATGAAACACACTTCATAAGAAGTTTAATTAATGTACTTGAATTCGACTCCCTATAGCAAAAAAAACCTACAAATAATAGTGGCAGAAATAAAAGTTTTGTTTACTAAAGAACCAATGTTATGAATTCAACCATTTCAAAAACGTTATGAGTTGTTGAATGAGAGGTGCAAGAATAGTAATGTTGCATTGCAATCAAAATCAATATTCTTTGTTTACACGAAGAAACCTGTAGAAAGGAACAAAAGAGAAGATCAATTTTCAATCATTTTGCTGAATTTTTAACAGAGTTAAAAAAAAGTCACCAAAATAACAAAAAAAGATTGTCATAATTACATGAATCACTAAGCTCCATGAAATAGGAGGAAGAAAACTTTGAGGAATCAAACAAACTTCATAAGAAGCTTAATTAATGTATTTGAATTCGACTACCCTACAGCGGAAAAACACCTACAAATAATTGTAGCAGAAAATCCTTCTATTTATAGACAACAAAGGGTAGTGTGAACAAATGTTTATTGTGGCTTATCGGAAATGTCACAACTCTTTGGAAAAGTTACAACCCTTCGGAAAAGTCACAACCTTTCATAAAAGTCACAATTTTTCATAAAAATCGCATCTTCATAAAAATCACAACTTTTCATAAAAGTTACAACTTTTGATATAAAAGTCGCAACTCTTCCTAAAAGTTACAAGTTTTCATAAAAGTCACAACTTTTCATTAAAAGGAAATGCTAGTATTGGAAATAAATAAATTAAAAGGGAATTCTGATTTATGGTTGCGCCACGTAGGTGGGCCTAGGATTCTCTTTTATATATATATATATATATGATATGATATGATTACATTGCTTAAAATATTTTTAAAAACTTTTACTATATATAAAGAAATACTTTTTTTCATAAAAGATTACAATACTATTTATAGAGGGATGAATAGTAGTTCTTCAAATTTGGAGAACTACTATTCATTTCTCTATTTCACTTTTTCATTATTTTATTATTATTTGTATTATTTTGTAATGAACATATTATTTTACATATAATGCTATTAATTAAATATCTAATATTTGTAATTCTTTTTTAAATATAATGTAATATTTTAAGAAATATATTATTTAATATATAACATTTTCATCTCAAATTGATGATATTTTAATTTCTTGTTTTAAATTTTTTCACTAATATAATTTGAAAATCTATAATTTGAACAATTTTTAGCTAAACATAAAAAAATTAAGGACAAAAATGCTCATTTTAATGCATTAATAGAGGATTTATGAGAGCAACGTCATAATCTTGAAAGTTGAGTAATGTAATTGTATATCATTAATGATTTCTTTTATTTGAATTGTCCATTAAGTTGTATATTATAGATCTAAAAAATTCACACTATAAAAGCCCTTTTCACCTTGCTCTACCAAAACACACAACTCTAGAAATTCCTTTAAACATTTGAGTTTATCAAATTCTATAAGCAATATGGCCAAGTTTTTGAGCTCTATCATTTGCTTCTTTCTCATCATTTCATTTTTTTTTTTTTAAAAAATTAATCAGTATCCAAATTGTTTTTTCTATGTTTATTGTTGTGTTTATGATAAAAGAAAACAATGCTAATTCTTTTGATAAAATTTTTAAAATGGCAATTTTTAGACTTGTTAATTGAAAAATAGCCGCAAATTAAAAAAATCATTAAAAATAGTCTCTCTTTCTTTTGGGAATTCATGAGTTTATCAAAATCCATCATAGTATTTAGGATGAAATTCCAGAATCTGTAATGAAGTTTCACTCTTTGCTGTCATGGATTTCGAAAACCATGACAATATATGTATATAAATCTTAAATTCTTCACTTGTAAGGTCAAAACGTTGTTATGGTGTTTTCTCATCAAAAGTGATACCTAGCCCATAGTGTTTGTACTGGTGGAAATCAAGGCCCATTAAGTTGTGTTTGTGTTTACAATTGTTAGCTTCAATATTTTGAACTCTCCCTTTTTATGAAAAAAATGAGTTATCAATAAAATATCACTCATTTACCTAAGAATTGTTTCATTCATTTTTACCTCATTTAACTTTCTTTCAAGTATATATATATATATATATATATATATATATATATATTAGTTTTGTCTTGTTTATTATTTCGGCAAATCTTAGCTGTGACTGAAAAGAACATCTTATATATTGTTGACAACCATATTAATTTTAATTGACCATCAATATGATTATTCACATCAAAACATATTTAAATAGTGTAATACATAGTTGTAGATAATTTTCCTATGGTTTTATTAATTATAATTGAGTACAAACAAATGTTTTCATTTACTAGAAGTATTTATGAGAATAATATGATTGAAACCTTAAATTAAAGTCCGTATGACATAAAATTATAATTCAAGATTTACAATTTTAAATTGGGGATGAAAATTAGATGAAGCTCAGGTAGAATTAAAATTACAATATAAAAATGAAGGGAGACAGAACACTAGAGGACATAATGATGGATAAAGAAAAGAAAAAATGGAACCAAAATCCTCTGAAAACACCTTACAATTTATTCATATGTATTGAATGATGCTCCTTGAGAAAACCAATCCAAATTTACTACTACTTTAATGCAAATAGATGACAAGTCAACAAAGCCAGTAACTCCTATGCACAAACGCTTCATCTATCTGATCAACAAATTACCCAAGTTTCTTGAGCAACTCGACAAAAGTAATTAAAGGTGACAAAAAAAAAGTTTCAAAACTAAGAAAAAGTGATACAAGTTAATTAATTGAGTAGAGGTGAAAATTTTAAGATTAGTGTTAATAACACTAATTTTGAATCCTTAAGTTTTATTATTTACACAAAGATTCTATTTTCTCATACCCTCTCCCTCCCCCTCACCCTCCCTCTTTGCCACTACCATTATTCCCACCCTTTTTTACCGCCGCCATCATTGTCACTACCATCGTCTCCTCCTCCATCACTACCACCACCATCACCACGTTTTTTCCTCCTCTACTACCACCTCATCCTCCTTCTCCTCCTTCACCGTCGCCATAACAATCATTATCTCTTCTTCCACCATCACCACCAGCCTTCTCCTCTGTCACAACCACTATCTCCTTCACCAGTTCCTCTTTCACCTTATTTTCTAACAAAAAAATCAAACAATTGTCGAAGTTACTGCAACAACTATGCAAAAGTTGCTATAATAATTCAACTATTGTTGCAACAACTCAAACAATTGTTGAAGTTGTTGTAACAATTCAAGCAATTGCGATACCTGTTTCAACAACTATCGTAATTGCTCTAGTAATTACCATAGTTGTTGCAACGACTATCTATCACAATTACTATAATAATTATCATAGTTTCTTGATTTTCTATAGAATTTGTGTCACAAACCAAACTATACCCGAGACATGACATGGCGAATAGGAACCCATGAGGCCCTAAACAAGCCATTGACATAAGCATGATACTATAAATATCAAATAAAGAGAATACAACATAAGAACATAATGTAAGTCTCAAAATTCTTTCCAACTCATAGGAAACTCATCAAGAGAGTACATGACTAACATAATGGAGAAATCAACTATGTATGACAAATCTTCTACTACCATGGATGTGGTTAGGACAAACCCCTAAACCACGTACACAGTCTAAAAACTTGAAAATACATCAAAAACAATAAAATGACAATTACCTTGCCCTCGAACCATGAGGACTCACCAATCCAACTAGCCATAACCAGTCGGAGGAGCGTCATATCCTATTCTGAATTAATATAGGCACAATGTATGCGTCAGTACTTTGAATGTACCGAGTATGAGGAAATACATTAATATAAACATCATATCATAATGAGTTTAAAGAAATATAATGCATGGCCACGTAAAACATATTAAAGCTCAATAAGCTAAATCATGAATGATGGGACAAGGTCAATGCACATTGGAAAGTCATGAGAAAAGCTTAAGTCATCAACATTGAGGAAGTCATACAACCATTTGAAGTAAATCATAGTTTTTTTGTAGGATATTTAACCATTAACCGACATAAGCCATGTGATCTATAACATGGAATCTGGTGTCTTTACCACACTGAAAAGAGATTGTTCTACTTGCCAAGGGAAGTACCATACATATTAGCTTAGGTGGATCCGCTAGCTAAGTCATTCTAAAATAAATCCTACATGGGCATATAGTTAGAGACAACAGAATTGCTTCGAAAGACCAAATCTCTACTAGTAGTAGGGCCTCCATTCCAAAGTCCTCTCAGTGCTAAGTAAAATCCCACGGTAATAAACATAATCATAATCATATCATAAAACTTGAAAAAGTAGTAATCTAGTCATACAAATCTAATAATAACTTCATATCATAAAATAGCTCTTTTCAAAATCATGATTTCATAACATGTTAATAAGACACTTATCTAAGCATCAAAAATCATGATCATATTTCATAGTGAGAAAATCTTTCACAAATCATATTGATACTTTATCTAAAACATCTTTTATTCATAAATTTCTCAATTTTATGATTCATGCATAATTTCATAATCATAGTTCATAATCATATTATAAGCATAAGACACGAGTTCATATGAAATTCATTGGAAAACATGTACTTGAATCAAATAATGCACAAATAGATTAATTATAAAAAAATAAATCATAAACAATTGAAGCCATGAAGAATTTCATGAAACCCTAGAAAAATTGGATTGAAATCAAAAGGAGGCATTGAGTTTCTCTTGGGACCAAATGGATGAAAGGAATCTATTGGTGAAGTTTCCACATACCTTGGTGATCAAATTCCTAAAGAGTGAAGAAGAAGCCTTGTAGCTTCAAGAAACCTAGCCTTTTCCCTTGAGAGCTTGAGAGAGGATTGGAGAGAATGAACTTGGAGGAAATTTGGATTTTGAGTGAATGTGAGGGAACAATTAGTTTTAGAAGAGTAAAAGTTGTTACAAGGCTTATATATATGATCAACATGATGTGGTTTAGGTGTTAAAAGAGTAGGAAAAGACCCAAATGACCTTGATCAAACATTTGTCGGGCAGCTTCTACGGGTCGACCTACTATGCGTATAACTTTCTATGGACTATACTGATCACCCGTAGAACCATTTATTAGGGACCCAATTTCTAAAATATATCCACGAGAGCCTTTTGTGGACCATTGACCTTTGTAGGACTCGTAGACCCCATCCGTAGAACCCAAGGTCGTCCCAATTTTCACTAAGTCTTGAACCTTCCTAAGGACCATCCTATGACCCATTGACCTTTCTATGGACTATCTTGGTGGTTCGTAGACCCTAATCTGGGACTTGACATCTTCCAATTTTTCAATTCACCTTGTACGACTGGGTTCTACGGACCGTAGACCCATTCGTAGACCAGTGCACCAACAACCTTTCTAAACTTTTCTTTTCAAACTCAACTTACCAATTTCTGAGGCGTTACAATATCTCCCCCGAAAACATTTATCCTCGAATGGGACTCAAGAAAGAATGAATAGAGTAGAGAGAGATCTAACAATCCAATAGGAACACAAATCACATAAAAATGCACATCAACAAAGAGTAATCAACCCCAAACTAAAACATAAACTTAAAACAAGTTTTCATGAACATGCATGCATATGGAAATGTGAGGATGACTAAAATTCATGATTCCGAAAGAGTGAACATGAGGAACTAATACCTCAAGCTAGAATAGGAGTGGAGGGAAAAAGATGAGGATACTTGGACATCATATATGTTTTAGCCTCCCAAATAGCACCCTCAATTAATTGATTCCTCTAAAGAACCTTCATGGAAACAACTTCTTTATTTCTCAACTTCCAGACTTGTCGATCCAAAATTTTGACCAGAACCTCTTCATACAAAAGAATTTCCTTAATACCAACACTACCAATGGTACAATAGAGGTAGGATCACTAACATACTTTTTCAACAAAGAAACACAAAAAACCAGATGCACCGATGCCAAATCGGATGGCAAATTCAATTCAGAAGCTACCTTACCAAAATGCCTCAAAATATGATATAAGCCTACATAACAGGGACTAAGATCCCCTTTCTTCTCAAATCTCATCACACTCTTCATAGGTGAGATTTTTAAGTAAACCCAATCATCAACATCAAATTCAAGCTCTCTCTTTCTAACATTGGCATATAACTTTTATCAACTTTGAGCTGTTCTCAGCTTTTTTCTCATAAGTCAAACCTTCTTCATAACATCATGAACCAACTCAGACCCTATCAAAGTGACCTCACCAACTTCAAACCAACCAATAGGAGACCTACACCTTCTCTAATAGAGAGCCTCAAAAAGAGCCATTTGAATACTTGTGTGATAGCTATTATTATAAGCAAACTCAATAAAATGTATATGATAATCCCAATTACCTTTAAAGTCAATCACACAAGCTCTCACCATATCTTCCAAAGTATGAATAGTCCGCTCAGCTTGACCATCTTTCTGTGGGTAAAGCGTTGTGCTAAGCTTAACTCGAGTAACAATTCCTCTATGAAAGGATCTCTAAAACTGAAGTGAACTGAGTACCTCTGTCTAAAATGATGGATAAAAGAACCCCGTGCAACCTCACCATTTCTCGTATGTAAAGCCTATCATAGTCGTCAATTGAAAATGAAATTTTCACCGGGAGAAAATGAGCCGACTTAGTCATTTGGTCCACAATAACCAAAACTGAATCAAACTGATGATGAATATGAGGTAAAATCGTAAGTCCATATTCAAATATTCTCACTTCCAAGTAGGAATTCTAATGTCTTGAGACAAACCTCTTGATTTCTGATGTTTAACCTTCACTTGTTGACAATTAGGATACTTAGCCACAAATTTCGCAATATCTTTCTTCATCCCATTCAACCAATAGACCTCCTGCAAGTCATAGTACATCTTGGTGGATCTCGGATGAATAAAATATCGAGAACTCTGAGCTTCCACCAAAATTTGATTTCTTAACTAATCAACATTCGGAACACACAACCACCCTTGGTTATGAAGCGCACCATCTCCTCCTTGGGATAAAGCTTCAATGGATTTTTTAAAAACTAACTTCTTCAACTCCATCATAATCGGATCAAGATCTTCCTTAGCATTCACAACCCAAACAAGAGACAATTCTAAACCATTTTGAATAATGACACTACCATCCTCAGAATCAACTAAGCGAACACCCAACCAGGCTAGTCTATGAACACCAAAAACTTACTCTTTCTTACCATTAAACGTGAGAAACACTACCCATCGACAATTGACTAAGAGAATCGGTAACCACATTCACCTAACCTAGATGATAAAGGACACTCATATCGTAATCTTTCAATAACTCCAACCATCTCCTTTTGTGAATACTCAAATCCTTTTGCTTAAACACGTATTGTAAATTCTTGTGATCCGTGAACACGTCAACATGAACACCATAAAGATACTATCTCCAAATCTTCAAAGCAAAAACCACTGTCGCTAACTCCAAATTATGAGTCAGATAATTATTTTCATGCACCTTCAATTGTCTTGAAGCATAAGCACTTACTTTCCCATGTTGCATAATAACACAACCAAGACCAATCCACAAAGCATCGCAATAAACCACAAAACCATCAGATCATTTCGGTAAGGTTAAAATAGGGGCTGAAATGAGTCTATCTTTCAACTCTTGGAAACTTTTCTCAAAAGCTTTTGACCATTGGAATTTCACCTTCTTTTGAGTCAACATAGTCAGCGACAAAAGAATAGAGGAAAATTCTTCCACAAACCTTCTATAATAATCGTCCGAACCCAAGAAACTCCAAGTAGCTAAAATGGAAAGAGGTCTAGGCTAGCTCTTAACTACCTCAATATTTTTAGAATCAACTTGAATACCCTCTCTGTAGACAATATGGCCAAGGAAAGCAATGAACTTCAATAAAAGTCTACACTTGCTAAACTTAGCAAACAATTGACGATCCTTTAGAATTTGCAAAACTATCCTGAAATGGTCAATATGTTCATCCTCACTTCGTGAATAAATTAAAATATCATCAATAAATACAATCACAAACATGTCAAGATATTGTTTGAACACTCTGTTCATAAGATCCATGAATGTTGTTGGGGAATTAGTCGAATCAAACAACATCACCAAAATCTCATAGTGACCATATCGAGTTCGAAAAGTCGTCTTTGAGATATCACTTTCCCTTACTCTCAAGAAAGACTGGGGACCAGACCGGGTTAAACCGGTACCGTTCCGGTCATTTTGGTTAACTTTCCGGTCCGTTTCCCTCCGTCGGGACGAAATGTGATACATTGAACCAGTACTCGAAACAGTACGGTATCATAATTTGGTACCAATAATCTCGGTTCATCTAGATTCCAGTCCGATTCGGTCTGGTCTAGTCCCGTGAAATCTTTTAAAAAAAATTAAAATGGCTAGCATGTGGCAGTGGCAGACAGGTAGAGCTACTGACAACATGTGTCACACTCTTTTCAAATTGGCAGTGTATTTATGCAAGCAAAATTGCAATTTTCAAATATGCAAAATTGCCAAGTGCCAACGACACTTTTTTTTCATGTCTCCAAGACTCCAACGACACTTCTTTTTTCATGTCTCCAACGACACTTTTTTTCTAAAGGTCAAAATCAAATTTTGACCCCCAAGTCCCCTACTCCCCTTTTATTTCTAAAAACTATAAATACTCCCTCTCTTTACATTTTTAATCATAAATTTACAATATCAATTATTAATTTTCTCTCAACTCTTAATCTCTCTCAAAGTTTCAAGTTTCAACTTCCAATCATATTATTTTGTAATTTTGAAGATTTGAATTATCATTTGGTGTATTTTGGAGGAGCAATCTTCTTCAAACTTCAAGTTTTGACATCAATTTTTCAATTTTCGGTTATAACCATTTGTTCTTTACACAAACGTTTGGTACCTTCATTCCACTCTCTAATCATATATTTATTTTTGTATTTATTATATGTAAGATATTCTTGTTATATTTATTATATTTTATTTGTTCTTGTTAAATTTCATATTTTATATCATGAATTCTTCTAAAAAAAGCGGACGTAAAAAATCGATTACACAAGGAGTAAAAAATTTGTTTAATAAAAAGGATAAATGTTCTAGTTCTTCTAAATCTAAATTTTCTCTTGTTAGAATGAATACAAATGAATTTACACATGTGAATGAAACTAGTTTTTCTCATCCTGGTCGTATAGAAATTAATTCAGATACTCTTTTAGTTCCCGTAGAGGTTTATAAAAGATATTATGGTAATTGTCAAGAAAATAAAGAAGTAGAATTTGATGAAGCACTAGATTTAGATGATACACCGTCTAGTCCTGTCATCAATGTATCAAAGCTCCACCTTAAGACAATCCTCTAGTTAGAACTAGTCGTCCCTCTATTGTTCCAAGTAGGGGTAAGACCAAGGTACAATGTACTTTAAAATCACATGTGTGGAAATTTTGTTATTTGAATGATGAAAGAACTTTTAGTATATGTAATCTTTGTAAACAACATTTTAAATATAAATCTGGTGGGACTGGAGGTTCAACGGGGGTTTAAAAAAATATTTGGTTCAAAAACATAGTAAAGAGTGGTTTGCATATTTATCTTCTCTTGGTGTTTGTGAAGATTCTAGAGTTGGAGCATTGGTTAGAGGGTCAAATATGGTTCCAGGTGAACTAAATCCTTCAAACCCAAGTGGTCCTCTTACACAACGACCCTATAATAAGGACCGTGATCGTGAAAATTTTGCTAAATTCATTGTTGTTTGTGGTTTACATTTTAGTTTTGGAGAACATTCGAGTTTTAATGTATATATTCGTGATACATATAATCCTAGTTTTGATGGTTTATCAAGAAGCATGGTAAAATGAGACATTTTTGAATTTCAAGAAAAATATTATCAATATTTGTGTTTCTATTTTGAAATAATTAATTCTAGAGTTGCTATTACCACTGATATGGGTCGTAGTCCTAATAGTTTTTATTAATTTAATTGTTACTGAGCATTTGATTGATTATAGTTGGAATTTACAAAAAAGAATTATCGGTTATAAAATTTGTGAACATAAAAAACTGGGATTTATATTGCTACTACTGTGTTGAAATTTTTAGATATTTTGGTCGTTGTGATAAAGTCATTATTATTACTTTAGGTAATGATTTTGCTAATTTTAATGTTATTAATATGCTAGAACCTAGACTTTGTCCGATTAGTAAATATGCTTTTCATGTAAGATGTGCTGCGGATATATTAAATTTGGTTGTTGGTGATGATGTGAAATTATTTGAAAATAGTTGTAAAAGTTGAAAATGCTTTTTATTTTTATTTTTCATATGCATAGTAGTAGGAGAAATAATCAATTTAAAGAGCTTTGTAATACTTGTAAGCTTCAGTATAGAAAAGTTCCAAAGCATGTAAAAACTAGATGGAATTCCTTTTATGATATGCTTGAAGTTGCTTATGCATATAGAAAACCTATTACTATGCAATTTAATGCTCATAATATTTATCCTGATCTAAAACTTAATGATTGTGTTTGGACGAAAGTAAATGAACCTAGAATATTTTTGAAAATCATTTTATGATGCTACTAAATTTTTTTCTGGAATGTATTATCCTACTATTTTTGAAATTTTAATACATGTATGTGAGATTTCATCTCTCTTTTCTGAATATAAAACAAATGAATTATTTACAAATTTTATTGAAGCTATGATTACAAAATTTAAGAATTTTTTTTCCTATTCCTCAAATTTATTTAACTGCCATTCTTTTTAACCCTGAATATAAAGAATATGGTCCAAAAGCTTTAGTTGAATGCATTTATCAAAACTTAGATATTCAACTAGATGAAAAACCTGATTTGGTAACATGTCAAAATAGTATCAGATTACTTGCTAAAGAAATGTATGATAACTATTGTTCCTTAGACAATGTTAAAAATCCTCAAACTTCTTTGCCTCGGGTAGGTACCCATGGTAGAATGAAACATATACTTGGTCTTTATTCTTCTAATAAATGTGAATTTGTTAAATATCTTGAACAAGGTTCAAATAATATACTACAACAAATATGATATATAGCTACGAAATTATTAGCTACGACATCAAATTCGTCACTAATTGTTCGCTTTTAGTGACAATAAGAAAATTAATCTTTTTTATAATAATAAAATTGTCCCTAATTAATACATATAATAACAAAATAATTTTTGGTATATAAAATATAGTCATTAGCGCCGATATAATTTTGTCGGTAGTAATAACCTTTTTAGTGACAAAACATACTATTATCTACAAAAAATATACTTTTTATGACAAATGAATTTGTCACAAATGTTTAAGCATTTGGGGACGATTTTTCTTTTTGTAGTTAATATAATACTTTTAGCGACGAAGAACTAAATCGTCTTTGCATACTTTTAGAGACACACATTTAGTGACGACTGAGTGACAAATTATTTTTCGTCTCACAAGAATTTTAGTGACGAAATATGATTTATAAATGACAAAATTATTTGTCCCTGATAATCGAATTTGTTGTAGTGATATTACAAACAAGGAAGGTATGTCACAACTACTGAACTGGTGGAGGGATTGTGGAACTCTATTTCCAAAACTTAGTAGGATGGTGAAAGATGTGCTTGCAATTCAATGATATCAGTGTTGTTTAGAGATTGAATAAATGCTGAGCGACAATATTTCAAATTGGAGACCATAAATATTCATTAGCAGAAGATAGTTTGGAGATATCAGTGTTGTTTAGAGATTGGATAAATGCTGAGTTAAAGAAAGGCTTTATAGGACTATACAACTATTAGTATTACATTCGAGGCTTAGTTGAAACAAAACCCTTCCTAGAAGGTGGTTGCATAAATTAGGCACACTACTAATTGTTGTAAATTGTAATTGTAATACTAATTTGAATAAGTTGGATTGATTTTTTTTTTTAATTTGTGTCATTGGTTTATACTTTTATTAGCATTTCTTTTCTGTTTATTTAATTTTTTAAAATTACAAACTTAAGTTATTTAAATTACAAGTTATAAGTTATAACTTATACCATATAACTTATAAACTTCAAAAGATTCAAATCTTGAAAACTTATAACAGAAACTCAAAAACTCTAAAAAAATAAATTATTAAACTTAACTTACAAACTTATAAGTAAAAATTTTAAAAAAATATTTTAAAAATAAACTTAAGTAAAATTACAAATAAACATTATAAACTTCAAAACTAAAATACTATGAACTATTAAACTTAGAAAAATAAAAAAAACATTCATATTTTCATAATTCAAAATAACTCAAAAATAAATTTTTATTTTTTGAAATAACTATATGTGTCGTCCCGTTTATCCCATCCCATTCCATTCCAGTTCATCCCGGTTCTATCCCGGTATATAGTGGGACATGATGGAACTGAGCCTCCATCCCGATATCGATCAACAACCCGATCAAACCATATCGGGCCAGTCCGATGGTCCCATTCCGGTCCCGTGCCTAGTATTGCTCTCAACTAATGATACCTCGATCAAAGATCAATCTTTAAGAAGAAACTCTCACCTTGGAGTTGATAAAAATTTCATTTATCCTTGTAATATGAAACTTATTCTTTATCATGAGTTTTTCAATTGCCGATAGTCAAAACACATACGAATGGAACTATCCTTCTTTCAAACAAACAACACCGGAGCACCCCATGGTGAGATATTCGGTCTAATAAAACCCTTATCCAACAAATCTTTCAATTGATCCTTTAACTCCTTCAATTTTGATGGATCCATACGGTAAGGAGGAATATAGATAGGTTGTATATCTGGAAGAAAGTCAATACCAAAGTCTATTTCCCTTTTAGAAAGAATACTACGAAGATCCTTGGGGAACACTTTTAAAAACTTATTTATAATCGGGACTAACTCAAGAGTAGGGGTTTCAGAATCTATAACAAGTTGATAGATACAACCTTTAGATATCTTTTACCTAGATTTTAGGCAAGATATAAACTGATCCTTAGGCGCTGAATTTCTACCCTTCCATTCTAAGATAGGCTAATTCGAACCTAGAATGTGACCAATCGAGTACGACAATCTATGGAATCATAACAAGAGTAAAGAATATCCATCCCAAGAATAACATCGAAATACAACATGTCTAGCTCTACAAGATCAACATGAGTGACTCTATCAGAAACTAAAATGGGACAATTTCTATATACTCGTCTACTAACAATGGAGTCACCAACATGTGCAGAGAATGAAAAAAGTTATAAAAGAACTTTATGAAAAACAACAAATCTCACATCCATATAAGGAGTCACAAAAGACAATATAGTACATGAATAAAGTAATGCATATACATCGAGATGAAAGACTTGTAACATACCAATCACCACATTCGGAGAACTCTCAAGATCATGTCGAGTTTGAAGAGCATAAAATCTATTATGAAGAGGAGCACCACCTGAACCAGAAGCATTATGATGAACCTGCAGGCCATCCTTACTCTTGCTTGCTTGTGAAGGACAATCCCTCACTTTGTGAGGACTTTTCTCTCAACCATAGAAAACATCATTACTAGCTAAACATTTTTCTGAATGACTCTTTCCACACTTTCAGCATGCGAGAATAGACGATCCACCAGAACCACCTCCCTGAGGCTTAGGGTTACACCCTATAATTGTTGAGCATTTGAGCTGGAGCATTTGAAGAATTATGACCGATGAACTTTTGCTGAAACTGAGAACGTCCATGTCCATGAAACCTAGAGTGAAAGAAGTCACCATCACATGTTATTGCCCTCTTTGACTCTATAGCCTTCCCCTTTAGCTTTTCCTCTATTTGTTGGGCATGGATCATTAGCCTTGAGATATCTATTTCCTTGATTAGCATGGCGGTTCGACATCTTTCACCATCATCTCGGACACACCTGGCACAAATTTACTCATCTTTGCCCTTGAGTCGGTAACCATAGTAGGTGCATACTTTGATAATTGAGTGAACTTCAATGCATATTCCTTCACACTCATGTTCCCTTAACTTAGGTTGATGAACTCTTGTAGTTTAGTCTCCCTCATCTCAACGGGAAAGAAATGATCAATAAATGCCCCCTTGAACTTGTTCCAATCCAAGGACCCATATCCAATACTCTTAAACAAATCTTGAGCAACACCCTTGAGTTGGTAAGCGGTCAAATCTGTTTTCTCCACCAGCATCACACCCATACTGTCCACAATCTTGTGGATTCCCTAAATGAACTCTTGTGGATCCTCCTCCACTTTGGACCCATGAAATTCTAGAGGATTCATCCTTGTGAAGTCCTTACCCTTGTCATTTCCATACCCACAATTGGTTTCATAAGAGCTACAACCTCCCTATTAGCTTGAGTATTCATAGCTTGAGCTAACACTTGTAAAATGACTCTAAACTCGGCATGTGATACTTGCTCAACTAAAGGATTGACAAAAACTTTGGGTTGCACATTGTCACCAACATTTCTTCTCACAAGAGCTCTTTGACGAGGAATATTCTGAAAAACACTAAACAAGAGTTTGGAGGAAGAATTTTATAGAGTTTAACTCTATCACACCACTTTAGAGTAGTGAAAGAAGGGAAGTTTCCTAAATATCTTATCACTTCCTATTCATAAATGTGACATGCTTCACACTCATGAACAAGAAACCACTTGACGCGGCTTGATGATACACCCAAATTACACCTTTCGAAAGAAGTATAAGCGGTCGTTGCCAAATAGAGAACCTAACTTTCAGGTTATGGTCGATCCCACGAGGAATATGGTTTAGAATTAAGCTAACTCACAATTATCTATGATTAGTTAAACTATTTCTGAGAAAAGTAACAAAAAGGGGGTTTATAAATAAAATAACAGATTGTGGTTTGTATTACTAAGTAACAAGTAGAAAAAGTTTGGAGTTTGAGATATCAATATGAGATGAAAACTAGGGTATAAGTGTTCCCCACAAGCTCTTAACGCAATATTCCTAATAATAGTAACTCTATCCTAGTGTTTGACATGCAAGGTTGATAAGTTGGATATCCCTAAGTGATTGGTCCTCCAAGTAGGGAATTTCACCTCGCAACTTGGTCCCTCTACGGGTGTGTACTTTAATAACCCTTACCTTTAACCCCTGATTAGACCTCGCGTCAATTGAGTTGGGTATTAGACATCACATCAATTGATTAAGGTCAGGCTATTAGATAGCAGAAAATCCTTAACTAAATCTAAGTTGTTTAATCATTTTCTCATTCATTACCTCCTTGGTTCGTCAAGTAGGAACGAGGCTAGTTCTAACGTTGGCCTATGGTAAAAAGCATTCTATACGAAAGGATTAACAATACATGCATGAACACTAGTAAAAAATTACTTAATTATTAGTCATACGTTGTTAATTGCTCATGGTTCCCACAACCCTAGTTGTGGATTTAGCCACTCATGCTTGAGAATTCAGAATTCATAATGTTGTTAGTAAGAATAATCATGAACTTACAATCAAAGTAGATGAATACCGAAATCTTGAATTGAAAATCAAAAGCAAAGTTCATAAACGATCTTCAAGAATTAAGTTGCTAAAATGTTTGCAAAATAATTCCAAAAGACGAAAACAATAGTCTCCAATAAGGTCTAACCCTTAAAAATGAAAATTACAACTAGTTTTTATAGTAGAAAAGTCCTAAACAAAGTAGGAAAATGAAATAAGAAAAATTTGGCTTAGACGCGATTTTGATCGAGGACATGAACGACGGACCGTGGATCAACCTACGGTTCGTGGTTCACCTCCGTGGGTAAGTAGTTGGTGAAAATTTTAGTCTCTTCAAACGACATTTGCCACCTACGGTCCGTGGACTGGACTACGGTCCGTCTTGTTCCTCTGTTGTTCAAGTATTGGAACTCAACTCTCTGATCAAAACGACGGTCGTGGATGAAGGTCCGCCATTTATTCTACGAGGCATCGTTTGCCTTCATGGTTTCACAGTTAGTCCGAATTCTTTGAACTCATATCCACGCCTCTGCACCTACGGCCCGTCAATTGAACGATGAACTGCTTATTTTTTCTCTCAACCACTTCCGAACCTATTTCCTGCAAAGATTACATAAAAACCATCATATCTAATAACAAAATGTCCAAGACTCACACAAACTTCAAGTGAAATGCATCAAAAAATACCATAAACTCACGGTATATCACTTGACAACTCCTAGAACCTTTTAAACTTGGTTCTCTGAATACCAAGTTTTTCATGACCCAAACTATACCCTAGATGTGATATGGTGAATAGGACCATGTGAGGCCCTAAACAAAACTTAACATAAGCGTGATACTATGAATATCAAATCAAGAGAATACAAAATAAGAACGAAATGTAAGTCTCAAAAGTCTTTCAAAGTCATAGAGAACTCATCAAGAGAGAATAACATAATGTGGAAATAAACTATGTATGACAAAGTACTCTACTAACATGGATGTGGTTAGGACAACCTACTAAACCACGTACAAAGTCTGAAAAATGGAAAAAGAATCAAAAGTAATAAAATGACAATGGCCTTGCCACCAAACTACGAGGATTCAATAATCCAAGTTCTAAGTGGATTAATCCACTTAGCCAGGACCAGGGATGAGCGTCAGATCCTATATTATTTACTTTGAATGTACTGAGTATGAGAAAAATGAGTAAACATACATGATATCATAATGAGTTTAAAGACAAGCAATGAATGACCAATTAAAATGTATTAAAGGTCAATAAGCTAAATCATGAATGATGTGACAAGGTCAATGCATAATCAAAAGCCATGAGAAAATCTTAAGTCATAAATATTGATGAAGTTATAAAACCTTTTGAAGTAAAATAATACCCCCTTTGTTTAAAAAAGAATGGCATCCTTTCCTTTTTAGTTTGTTTAAAAAAGAATGACCTCTTTCATTTTTTTGGTAACATTATATTTACAGCTTTTCACGTGGCATGTTTAAGGCAACAATATTAAAGGCAATTTAGTATATTTGACATAACTTGACCAGAAGATTTAAAAATCTTCTTTATTTTCTAGAACTCCGTGCCAAGTCAAACTAGGCCACTCTTTTTGAAACGAAGGGAGTAGTTATTTTATGGGATATTTCACCATTAACCAAAATAGATCATGTGAGACATAACATGGAATCTAGTCTCTTTTCTATACCGAAAAATGATTGTGCGACTTGCCAAGGTAAGGACCATATGTAATGGCCCGGTTGTTTTCTTTTGGAAATTTTTGTAAAATACTATTTTAACACTCTTGATGGTTGCCTCGAGTCATTTCTAGTTGGTTTGTGAAATTGGTTTCAAGTTTTAAGTAAAAGTTGTGAATTGTAGAAATTTTAGACTTTTAAAAGACTAAACTTGTTAGAAGTGGTTTTCATTGTTCTTTAGAGTTTTGAGTCTCGGAATGGAATTCAGATGATTTCATCAGTCCTGAAATTTTGAATTTAGTCTAAGAGAATCGTGTATTTCAAATTCGGAGTCGTTTTGTAGATTTGAGGTCCTAAGTTGGAAATTATAGAGATTTTAGTCAATTGATTTTGGTCAACAATTGAGGTTCGGATGCTCAAATTAGATTACCAACAGTTCCGCTGGATTTGAGATATTATATTAGGCCTAGGAGAGGTCTTGATTGAATTTACAAAGGTCCTGAGCTTGAGTTTGCCCTTTAAGGCCTTATATTAGTTCATTGCGACTTTTACAAGTTTCAAGTCAAGAAGACCTTGGATTCGTGTTTTGATGGTTCCATTAGGTTCCAAATGAATTCCGAGGGTCCATTTGGAAAATATTTGTGTTGGTTGATGTTTGTTGGTGCCTAGAGTCCTCGCTTTCATGAAAGGTCTTCAATTTTTTTAGGGTCATGTTAGTGAAGACAGTCTCGCGTTCGCGAAGGATCAGGAGGTCAGACGCTTGCTTTTGCAAAGCCTTCTCGCTTTCACGGCCTTCACATTGGCGAAGGATGACTTACAGAAACGAGGCAAATCACTTATCCGGGGTTCAGTTTTGTGAACCAAGGTTCGCGATCGCGATGCTCACGTAAGCGACCTAAAGTTTATGAAATTGAAACCCAGGAGGGTTTTTGTATTAATTTTAGTATTTCAACCCTATTTCCTCTATTTTTGAGTTTTCAAGCTCGGTATTGGCAATTTCAAAGTGGGTGTCAAGACCTAGGGCTACCTGTACACGTAACAAGGCGTATAAGATCCCGAGAGGCCTCATACAAGCCACTTAGCATATCATAACATAAAGTAATAGGAATAAGCGGAAATTAACACATTTCAATACAATCAAAGTCTTTATAAATGAAGCGGAAGTCTAATACAATTGTCTTAAACCATCTAAATCTCATGAATAAAATCTTGGGATGCAGCCCAGACAATAGTCCAAACATAAAATGAAAGAACATAACAGAATATGGTGGTCAATCCTCGAACGCTATGAGGACTCACTAATTCTTCAATCCTTGATCTACTATGATCCTAGCCATGAGAATGAGTGTCAATGTCGCCGGACCCTACATTTGATAAAAATGTAGGCAAAAGTACGAGTTAGTACAAACATGTACTAAATATGATGTCTAGCATAAAACACATAAACATAATGGTTAGTCAATCTAAATCATAAGCATAATCAATACACATAAATCATCATCATCATCATCATATTAAGAAAGGTATACTTCTCAAGCAACCTTACTCATACTTAGTCAAGGCTTAGGTCATCCGCCTCAAGTCAAGCTTACCTCATGGAAGGCATCTCTAGCAATAATCCAAGCTATTCAATATTTACATCATAGTTCTCATTATTCATACTTACATTTAAAGACATGGGGATTCACCTCTTGCCTAGCTTATAAAGGCTAATAGGTATTTGCCTCTTGCCTTACTTACTTTTAGATCGCGGCTACTCGCCTCCATAATCTCATCATATGGTGTGGGTACTTGCCTCCATACCATTCATCATATAATGCGGGTACTCGCCTCCACACCATTCATCATATAATGCGGGTACTCGTCTCCACATTATTAAATAAGGATCATGGGTACTCGCCTCCATGTCCATTCATCATAGTAAGAACATGGGGACTCGCCTCTTGTTCAATTCTAAGGAATATGGGAATCACCTCATATCCTTTCATATGAAGGTCAAGGGTAGTCACATCTGTCCTCATCAATTACATATTCTTTTAGCCTAGATTCATTTTAGGTGAGCAATCCTTTCAAACCTAGAATCATTCATGTGAGACAACCTTTCACATTATAACATTCATACTTAGTCAATTCACGGGGAAAGTATCCCTTACTCAACAATAACATCAATTACCAACAATTCCTATAATAAGCTTTTCTCTCAAATCCCTAGATCTCATGATCATAAATTATGCTTTATCCTCAAGCAATTCTAATCATAATTCATCAATCCTATAAGGATACATCTAAACACACAAAGTTTCCCTTCATGGCATCAACCCAACTACATCAATTCTAGGTTACAATCATGGAATAGGCATGCGTACATGTAATTTCAACCTAAAAACATGATTTACTATCAATTCAATCATAAACAATCATTATTCACTCAATTGGATCAACATTCATCATAACCCACAACAGTGGAAGAAACCCTAACTAGAATTGGGAAATTCTTTATCAAATTGGGGAAATTCCAAGGGCTCCATGGAAGGAAGGATTCCATAGATGAAAAGCCATCATACATTGATTACAATGCCCTAAAAAGCTTGAAAATTGGGAGACTTGAACTTGACCTAGCTCTAATTTCTTCCTTCTTCTTCCAACTTCTAGAGAGAGAATATTTGAGAGGATTTTCTTTTGGGATTTGAAAGAATGACTTGAATGAGGGGTTTTGTGTCACGACCCGAGCCTACACCCCGGATGTGACACGACGTATAAGACTTTGAAGAGCCTCATATAAGCCTCATAACATTCATAACATAAGACAATAGAATATGGTGCAGAAATTTAAAACTTTTTCCTTTACAATCGAAGTCTTTTATAAACATGAGCGCAAGTCTATACTTTGTCCCAAACATCTAGAACCATAAGACTAAAACTTTGGGACACAACCCATACAAAAGCTCTAAACATAATAATAAAAGGTAAATGACATGATGGTCAAGCCCTTGGATACTATGATGACTCACCATAACTTCACTTCTTGATCTACTATGAACCTATCCACGAGGATGGAAGCTGCTATCACCAAACCCTACACTTTGTAGAAAAATGTAGAAGAAATATGGGTTAGCACAAAAATGCACCAAGTATGATAGCCATGCAAAAATCATGCTAAAAAGGACATTTTAGTTGAAAACCATGCATATAACAAGTTTGACAAGCATCATGTACTTTTAGTGTAAAACATGAGTCACAAACATAATCATCATATAAACCATTACAACATAATAGAACCATCATCTTAGACAACCCTAAGTTATACTTATGCAATGTATGAATGACATCCCATAATACCATTCATACTAAGTACCACTTTGAGGCCACCATAAACATACTTACCATTCTTCATTCTCATCTTTAGTCAATACTCATAGATAATGAACATTCTCATTTAATAAGTCATGACAAGGAAGGAAACTCATAACAACAATCCAGTTAAGCATCCATCATTACATTTTACCTTTAAGTCAACATTCTCATTAGCATCAATAGAAGCACATTCATTTAATTAGACATTGATATACCGTGAGTTTACGGTATTTTTAATACATTTCACTTAAGAGTTGTGTGTGTCTAGGGCCATTTTGTATTAGAACTAATGATTATTGTGCTATATTTGCAGGAAATAGACTTGGACGAGGTTGAGAGAGACAACAATTGAATTTCTGAAGAAGGAGCCATCTACGGAGGTGACCTACGGACCGTAGGTCCAGTCACGCTCCATAGGTTGGTGTCGTAGATGGAGCATCAGGGAAGTCTTGACCAAGTGTGGAACCATGAAAGCCATTGACGGACCGTAGGTCAACCTACAAACCGTCCTACACGTCTGTCATTTGTACCAGAAAGTCTGAGTTCCAGTACCTTATGAAAAAGTCTAAGTATGGAACCATGAGAGGGGACCCACGAACCGTAGGTCAACCTACGGTCCATTCTGCAAGTCCGTTATTTGCATTTGAAAGTTGAAGGTTCCAAGCTTCTGAGAATTTGTCTAAGTCCTGAGCTACGGAAGGGACCTATGGACAGTAGGTCGATCCATGGTCCGTAGGTCAATCTAGTTGATTGAAGCTGTGTCCAATAATTTATTTCCCTATTTCGTTTCCTTTTTGTTTGGTACTATGTTTTCTATAAATATGGTATGTAAACCTCATTTTTGGGGGTTAGCTACTTTTTTAACTACAGTTCTTGGTGTGTTCTTGGGAATTAATTTGCAAACATTAACAATTTGATTTCCTAATTTTGGTTTATAAAGATTCTTGCTTTGAATTTAAGTTGAAGATTTTGGGTTTCTTCTACTCATTACGTAAGTTCATGAATTCTTCTTCTAAAAATATGAATTGTGTTCTTGCTACTATGGGTAACTAAATCCACAACTAGGGTTGTGGGAACCATGAGCGATTAACAAATTATGAATAGTAACTAAGTAATTCTTGAATAGTGTTATTGCATGCATTGCTAATTCTTTCGTTTAGAAGTCTTTTTAATGGTGCAAAACGTCAGAACTTCTCTTGTTGCTACTTGCCGAACCAAGTCGGTAGTTAATAAGAAAAGAATTATCAACATAGATTTTGTGTGACACTATCTAATAGTCTAATGTCAGTTGGTGCGAGGGTGAAAACTAAGCCATACATTGACGTGATGTCTAGTATGAGGTAAATGTAAGGGTTAGTAAATTATACACACGTAGCTGGACCAAAGTGCGGGGTGAAATTCTCTATTTGCCAGAACAAGGACTTAGAGATACATAACTTACCACTCTGCATGTGATACACTAGAAAAAGATTACTATTACTAGGATTACTGCGTTATGAGCTTATGGGGAACACATACACCCAAGTTACTTTCTCTCATTGATAACACCTAAAGTTCGAATCATGCTCGCTTGTTCTCTAAACTACAATCAGTTATTTGTTACACAAAACCCCCATCCTTACTTACTTGTCTCTGAAAATAAGTTGACTAAACAAATATAATTGTTAGTTAAGTTTAATTCTAAACCATATTCCTCGTGGGATCAACCCCAACCTCTAAGTTGGGTTCTTTACTTGATAACGATCGCTTATACTTCTTTAAGGAGGTGTAACTTGAGCTTATCAAATTTTGCTTCCGCTATCGGGGAATAAGGATTTTAGATTAAGTTTAACTACATTATTGAACTTTAGTCAATTATCTCCTAATTTTACTTTTTCTTTTGTTTTTGTTTCTCTCAGGTTCCTACTCTAGTGTATGCCAAGTACACGGAGTTTAGGTGAACCACTGACTCCTTACGATCCAGAATTGAACAGAACTTTGTGAAGGATGAATAATTAAGGGGTCCCAGTCAATCCTATTGGAGGAAATCTAGGTGATGGAGTTGAGTTGCAGCCTCTTAGGGTTGATAATGAGAATGCTTAGGTTCAGGGTGAAAATCTGCTTGGAGATGCATTGAGGGTGCAGAATCCACTACCAGAACCAATGTTGCGTGATAATTATAGGGTCGACTTCAATACCGTCGAATCCAAAGGGCCTATTATTCTACCTTCTCTACCTCTGGGGGATACATTCGTGGTTACTAGCAGTCTGATGCAGATGCTTACATCGAGGGGTTTTTTCTCTGGTTTGGCATTAGAGGATCCACATGGGCACATGGCCAAGTTGAGGAGTGTTTGCTATAGTTGTGTGGGTCGACCAGAATTGGACATGGATGTCATTGGGTTGAGAGTATTCCCTCTATCATTGACCGGTGATGCTGTTGTGTGGTTTACTGAGCTCCCATATAACTAGATTCACACATGGGATCAATTGCATAGGGTGTTCATGGCAAAGTACTTCCCAGTGTCAAAGAAGCTGAACCACAAAGATAAACTCAATAACTTCGTGGCACTACCTGGAGAGTCTGTGAGTAGTTCATGGGATAGGTTCACTGCATTCATAAGAGGTGTTCCGAATCACCGCATTGATGATGCGTCACTGAAGGAATACTTCTACAGAGGTCAGGATGACAATAGTAAGGCTGTGCTTGATACTGTCACTAGAGGTTCATATGGTGAGTACACTTTTCAACAGATCGCTAAGAAATTAGAGAAAATCTCTAGGAATAACAAAGCTTGGAGAACTACAAAGTCAGATACTGGGAGAAGCACAATTGCAGTTCTAGCTACACCTCACCAATCTGCTAATCACATTCGTGAGGAGATGGCTCAAATGAGGACCTAACTGGGGTTGGTATTGAAACATGTGAGCGGAGGTGCCAAAAAGGTAAATGCTGTGAATTATTTAACTAGGAATCCACCACCGGTTGTGGAATGCTACTATGAAGAGGATACTTATGCGGTGAATGATCAGATGGGGGGTTTTCGAGCGAACGCCCAAGGTTCCAATTTGGATAATTGGCACCAAGGTCAAGGAAACCAAGGTCGAAGCTATGGAAACTACAATCGAGAGGATTAATATGTCCGGGATGGAAACTACAATCGCGACAACAACTACAACCGAAACAACTATGGAAAAAGAAACGATCGGGTTGGGCCATATGTTCCTCCTCAAAATTAGGAATCATGTAATAGGGAGGCTGGGGGGTAGTATGTTACGTATTGAGGATATGATGCAGAAGATGATGAAGTGGTTTGATTCGACAGATGAGAATGTGAAGGAGATGCGGAATGATTTATCTGGTATTGGTCAAAAGGTTGATGCCCATGCAGTGTCTATCAAGCAACTTGAGCATCAGATGAATTAGTTGTCCACTGCAGTAAACCCACATTTGCCTGGCACACTTCCTAGCAACACTATCCAAAATCCGAAGAATGATGGGCATTGTATGGCTGTCACTACTCGAGGGGGTTAAGCAGACCATTGATCCACCTATGCCGTCTAAGGTTGAAAATGTGGTTGAGAAAGATGATGAAGAGATTGAGGTTACTGGAGTGTCCAAGAATGCTACAGAGAAGGAAGCAGAGATAACCCAAAAAGTTGTCCCCATGCCTAGACCTCCATCTCCATTCCCACAAAGGTTAATCAAGAAGAATGAAGAAGGGAAATACCTCAGGTTTATCGCTATGTTGAAATAACTTTCCATCAATGTTCCGTTGATAGAAGCTTTGGAGCAAATACCTAGGTATGTGAAGTTTATGAAAGATTTGGTGACGAAGGAAAGGGTTGTGAGTTTTGAAGATGATTATAGGTTGCAACATTGTAGTGCTATTGCTACAAGGTCCCTTGTGCAAAAAAAGGAGGATGCTGGTGCCTTCACTATTCTTTGTACCATCGAGTTGCTGCATTTTGTGAAGGCGTTGTGCAATTTGGGTGCTAGCATTAATCTGATGCCATTGTCTATTTACAAGAAGTTGGGTTTAGGGGATCCAAAACCGACTGCGATGCGATTTCTCACGGTCGATAGAATTGTGAAGAGGCTCATTGTGTGATCCAAGATGTACTAGTGAAAGTGGAGTCTTTTATCTTTTCGATGGATTTTGTGATACTTGATTGTGAGGTTGATTTTGAGGTTCCCATTATCCTTGGGAGACCATTCCTTGCCATTGGGCTCGCCTTGGTCGATATGGAGAAAGGGCAGATGAAGTTCCGATTGAATAATTAAGAGGAAACTTTCAACATCTGTATATCCATGAAGCAGAGTAGTGAGATCAACTCAGTATTAGTGGTGAATCATATTGTATAGAGTGGTTCTGAGGTATCTATTGAAGAGAGGTTGGGTGTTGATGCACTAGCAGCGGTAATGATGAATTTTGAGGGTGATGGTATTGAAGTCTATGATGAATTTGTCGCCGCACTTGATAGGTTCAAATTTCGTTCAAAACAAAAGAGATTGGAGTTAGACATGAAGAATCGCGACTCTCCACCCGCAAGACCGTTTGTTGAAGAGGCTCTGAAATTGGAGCTTAAGGCTCTACCATCACATTTGAGGTAAGTATTCTTTGGGAGAGATGCTACTTTACCAGTCATCATTGCATCAAATTTGAATGTGACACAAGTTGAGGCATTGGTTTCCGTGTTGAAGAGGTTCAAACAGGCTATTGGGTGGACTATTGCAAATATTATTGGGATCTCTCCTGGCATTTGTTCTCATAAAATCCAACTCATGCCGGATCACAAGCCTAGTATCGAGCACTAGAGAAGACTAAATCCGCCTATGCAAGAGGTAGTGAAAAAGGAAATTATCAAGTGGTTGGATGCTGGAGTTATTTATCCCATTGCAAATAGTAGTTGGATTTATCCTATTTAGTGTGTGCCCAAGAAAGCTGGGATGAGTGTGGTTCCGAATGAGAAAAATGAGCTTATTCCGATGTGTCCTGTGACTGGATGGAGAGTCTGCATGGACTACCGGAAATTAAATGCTTGGACAGAAAAGAACCACTTCCCTATGCCGTTCATGGATCAGATGTTGGACCGACTTGCTGGTAAGGGTAGGTATTGTTTTCTTGATGGTTATTCGCTACAATCAGATTTCCATAGCTTCGGAAGACCAAGAGAAGACAACCTTCAGTAACCCTTATGGGACTTTCGCCTTCAAACAGATACTTTTTGGGTTGTGTAATGCTCCAGTGACCTTCCAGCATTGTATGATGTCGATATTTTCTGATATGGTGGAGGACACTATTGAAGTATTTATGGATGATTTCTCTGTGGTAGGTGACTCTTTTGATCATTGTTTAGACAATCTAGCCGAAGTACTTAAACGGTGTGAAGAGTGCAATCTTTTGCTCAATTGGGAAAAGTGCCACTTTATGATGAAACAGGGGATAGCTTTGGGTCATCGAATTTCTAGAAAAGGTATTGAAGTTGATAGAGCGAAAGTAGAGGTAATAGAAAAGCTTCCACCACCTATCTCTGTTAAAGGTGTTAGAAGTTTTCTTGAGCATGCAACTTTCTATAAGAGGTTTATCAAGGATTTCTCCAATATTGCACATCCATTGTGTAAATTGCCCGAAAAGGAGTATAAGTTTAATTTTGATGATGCTTGTCTAAGAGCATTTGGAGAGTTGAAGAAAAAGCTAGTGTCCACACCTATCATTATTTCACCGGATTGGGGGCAACTGTTTGAAGTAATGTGTGATGTGAGTGGAGTGGTGCTTGGTGTGGTATTGGGACAGAGGCGAGAGAAGATTCTTCATTCTATTTACTATGCCAGCAAAGCTCTAAATGTGGCTCAAAAGAACTATACAGTGACTAAACATGAACTTCTTGCAGTGGTTTTTGCATTCGAGAAATTTCGATCCTACTTGCTTGGTACTAAGGTCATAGTTCATACTGACTATTCGACATTGAGGTATTTGATGGCTAAGAAGGATGCAAAACCAAGGTTGATTAGATGGGTGTTGTTACTGCAAGAGTTCAACTTTGAGGTAAAAGATAGAGAGGGGACAGAAAATCAGGTTGCCGATCACTTGTCCAGACTGGAGGAAGAAACTGTGCTCAAGCTAGGAGGTGAGGCTGAAATTAATGATGCTTTTCCGGATGAACATGTATTGGCTACTTCTCATGATCTGATTCCTTGGTTTGGAGACTTTGCGAAATACTTGGCAAGTGATCTGGTGCCATCGAATTTGTCGTTTCACCAAAGGAAATAGTTTATGCATGATGTGAAGAAGTTCTTTTGGGATGAGCCTTATTTGTACCGTAGTTGTGCTGATGGGATTATTCGTCGCTGTGTGCCCGAGGTTGAGATGGTGAGTATACTAGAGGCGTGTCACTCATCGCCTGTTGGTGGACATCATAGTGGTATTCGGACTGTGCATAAGATTTTGAAGTGTGGGTATTACTGGCCTACCATCCACCAAGATGCTCATGATTTCACCAAGTCTTGTGACCGTTGCCAAAGAGAAGGAGGAATTTCAAAGAGGCAAGAGCTTCCTATGAATCCGATATTGGTGATAGAGTTGTTTGATGTATGGGGCATTGATTTTATGGGTCCATTTGTGAGTTCACATGGGATGAAGTATATTTTGTTGCGGTTAATTATGTGTTGAAGTGGGTGGAGGCAATTGCTCTTTCCAACAATGAAGGTAAAAGTGTCACCACATTCCTAAAAAATAATATCTTCTCCAGATTTGGTACACCTAGGGCGATTATCAGCGATGAAGGTTCCCACTTCTGTAATAAGTTGTTCAATGCGCTACCTGAAAAATATGGCGTCCGCCACAATGTAGCCACTCCTTATCATGCGCAATCTAGTGGGCAAGTTGAAGTGTCCAACAGAGAGATCAAGCAGATTCTGGCTAAGACTGTGAATGCGAATAGAACCGATTGGTCAAGGAAGCTTGATGATGCTCGATGGGCTTATCGCACAACATTCAAGACTCCTATAGGTATGTCCCCCTACCAACTTGTTTATGGGAAGTCTTGTCATTTGCCGATAGAGCAAGAGCATAAGGCTATGTGGGACTAAAGAAGCTGAATTTTGATTTGGGCGCCGCATCGAATCAGAGAGTAAATGACATGAATGTTCTTGATGAGTTTCTCTTAAGAGCTTATGAGAGTTCATCCTTGTACAAAGAGAAGATGAAGAAGTATCATGATCAAAAGATCGAAAAGCGTGAATTTTTTGTGGGTGATCTGGTGCTTCTATTCAACTCTAGGTTGCGCTTATTTCCTGGCAAGCTCAAGTCCAAGTGGTCTGGGCCATTCATATTCACTCAAGTGTTCCCACATGGAGCGGTTGAGCTCGAGAACAATGAGGGAACAAGGTTCAAGGTGAACGGGCAAAGGATCAAGGTCTACATGGGAAAAGAGGAGAATGTGCAAGAGGTGGTTAATGCCTACTATCTTGATGAAGCCTGAGTAATCACAAAGCCTGCGTCGTGCCGCGACGTTAAATCAAGTGCTGCTTGGGAGGCAACCCAAGATGTACAATCTAGACAACTATATGTTTTTCTTTTCGATTTAGGAGTTTTGTTTGTTTATGTGATCTTCTATAATTCTTTAGATTGTAATTTTGTTTTAGTGTTGGCTAGATATAGAATAGGGTCCGTGTCTAAAAAGTGTCCAGAAAATGTAAAAAGAAAGGCCTAACAGTTGCTACATGTGCAGGGATGAAAAGCAAAATCTGCAGAAAAATGTCTGTTGTAGAGGTCTACGGACCCCATTGACAGTCCGTGGGTCCATCCACGGACCGTGAATGGTGTCCGTAGACCCAAGGTAAGTTTTAAAAAATTTCTAAGTACTGAGTGACCTATGAACCCGACACACGGTTCGTAGGTCAACCCACGACCCGTAGACGGGGTTTCGTGGCTCCAAAGTTAGGGTTTGGTCGACCCGACCCGTACCTCTTTCTAATAAAACTCTTCATTTTTAAATTCTTCCCCTACTTCCCATATTCCCTCCTAATAGTTTCTAGCCCCTCCAAATCCCATAACTCCCTCATTATATCCCCAAATCACTCCCATCTCTCATACATATCATCACCCCAACCATATTTCCATTCCTTTCTCCCAAAATCTGATCACTCCTATTTTTCATTCCCAAGAAGAGTTCAAGGTCTGGGTTCGGTGTCACAAAGGTCTAAGGAGTTTTAGCATCACACAATCACCAACTTCCATTACTTGTAAGGTAAACGATTTCAACTTAACTCTGAATTTCGGTATTCATTGTTCAATATATGAAGTCATGAAGTGGATCTTGACCTTGGGTTGTTTTTGTATGAAAATGCATGATAAACAATACTTAGAAACACCCTTGGGATGATAGAATGTGATTTTGTTGTCTTTGTAATCAAATAACTGTGGGTAATTAGTCTAATGGCAGTTTCGACTTAAGGTTCCTAGTTTTGTATGCAATAACTGTGCAATAATGTGTAAACGGAACCCTAGGGATGAAAAACTATCATAAATTATGTTGAAATGCATGATTAGACTTAGGGTGATTGTTGAATTGTTGAAAAACATGGTTTAAAAATAAGGCATGTTTGATACTTGGCACAAATTTGAATCACGAGACCTCGTCTACGGACCGTAGGTCAACCTACTGACCGTAGATCAGGTCCGTGGGTCTATTGCATATGGAAAATCCACTAAGTGTGGAACCACGGAGGTGGACTACGGTTCGTAGGTCAACCTTCAGACCATTATGCACATCCGTGGTTCCCATCAGAGCCCAACTTTTTGGGACCTCCGACCTACAGAGGGGATCCACATACCGTAGGTCCACCTATGGACCGTAGGTGACCACTGAAGCTACTGTCAATTTTTTTTTTGGTTTTTGTTTTGGTTAGTTCTTTGTTCTAAATTTCTTTCGACTGTGTTATTAGTCTATTTTGGTACTAACTAAGCCTCCACAGATACCATGGCTCCCAAGAGAACTCCGACGTACGTACCAAGGGGAAAGTCAAAGTCTGTGGCCCCAACCTTAAGGCTAATTGATGAAGACACTGATGTGGAGAAGGATCCTTCCTATGTCCCACCTACTACGAGGACATCCCTAACTGCACCTCGTACTACCTGGAATCAATCCCGGCAGGTGGTTCCAAACGTAGTCACTGCCTCCCAGTCTAATGAGGAGGCTACACTAATCGATTCATCGCCTGGGTCTACTTTCGGCTCTGAGTCCGCCTCTGCCTCCAGTTCAACTTTCGGCTCCGTATCTGGTTATAGTTCACTTGGGAGGAATGCCTCGTCTGATGAGGCCACTAGTGCGGGGGACATTCCCGTACCACCTAACATCGAGCCCTCTCCAGTTTCTGAGGATCCAAACTGATGGTGTATTAATGGTTAGTGGCAGATTTAAAGAGATGCAAAGATGGTCACTGAGAAGGAGTGGATGGCCTGTATAGTCACTGATGAGTGTCGGGTTCTCACAGGTAGCCTGCACACCGCGCCTGCCATCTATGAGATTTTCAAGAGACACAGGTGCGAGTGGATGACCCATAGCCCAGGGTCATATAGCGAGCAGATCGTGAGAGTTCTATGCTTTTTACGCAGCTACCCTCTGAGGTTTCATTGACAGATGGGCCAAGCCCGCCGCATAGGACCCACTCAAATCTACTCTATTTCAGGGGTTGTCAGTTGACATATCAGAGGCTACTATGCGAAGGTTCCTCTACGGCCCGGGCCATACTCTAGCTATCAACACGGGCGTAGAAAAGGGAGAGTTTATTGCGCTGGTTGGCCTTTCACCTTTCCACAGACGGAGAGCGCACCGAGTGGGTCAACACCCTGAGTTTAGGTATCAAGAAGGCCACCTTGACTTTTGTGGCCAAATTCTTCTGGATATTGGTACGAAACAGAGTGTCTCTTACGCAGGCAGGCAATGTTCTCACTTGGGACTTCACAGTCATGGTGGCAACCCTAGTTGTTGGATTCAAGATGGATTTTTTCCGCATGATCAATGCGGAGATTCACGAAAGGGCCTTCAAGGCCACCACAACTTACCCCTTTCCATGCCTCATCTTTCAGTTGTACAGGGATTCTGGAGTGCCGGTTTGGCATTGTGATAAGTTGATCAAGGCGACCAAGATCTTGGATATAGGCCTGATTCGAGATAAGGCGAATGTGGCGGCACGACACAGACATCCGTAGGTTGAGGTACCTCCATTGGGAGAAGACTTAGTTGCCGATGTGGAGCATATGCATTATGATGAGCCTGCCCCTCCAGCCCCCACTGAGGATGCTCCGGCCTCTCATTCTCCGGCCGCCAGTCAGGCCTCTAGCTCCTCCAGAGCCACCTCATCTTCAGGGTCTTTTGCCGTGCCCTTGGCTTGATTCTAGAAGTTGGAGGACTAGCTGGCCTCATTACTATAGCTTATTAGGGCCTTGGATGCAGCGAGCAATTGATGATTCTGCAACTAAAGTGGAGCAGCGGATGGAGTAGATGATGGAGCAGATGATGGATCGAAAGGTTCAGGCTGTTCACCAGCATCTTGATGCATTTGAGTTGCGTGTCTTAGAGTGACCATCCCCATCATAGATGTCTCTGCTTTCCAGATGGAGCTAGCTAGTCTCCGGGCTGATCTTGACACCCTCCTAGCTCCACCAGAGATTGAGCCCGAGTCGCCCCCCACAACATCGGTTGATAATATGGTGTTCGATGATATATTCAGGGATGAGATGTCGCCTCCGCCTACTTCTTCCCGTCATGCTGAGAAGCACCCCCGTTCTAGTCGGGCTTCTGATGGTTTTGAGGCCGAGAGAGCTAGTTAGAGAGAGTGCCAAGAGACTGAGGCGGCTCGGAGGGCATCGATTGTTGATGAGGAGTTGTGGCAGCAGAGGCTTAAGGAGATCGGTACTGGTGCCTCAAGCAGTGTGAGCACCACTGATAGTGCTGTGAGAATGGGTGATAGCACTACTGAGGGTGCTGTGATTGTTGATGTGGGCACTGCTGAGGGTGACCTAAGTGTTGATCCAGCGGGCTTCGGGAAATCGGACCCACCCGCTTGTTGATAGGTCTTTGGCGCTATGCGCCATAGGTTTGCTTCATGCGATCCTTTATTCTTTACTTTTTGTGCATTGGGGACAATCATACTATATTTTGTTGGGGGTGGGGGTAAATGGATTGTGAGTGATAGGGTGAAGTCTGAGTAACCCAACTCATAATCCTCTCTTGGGGTTTTCTTGCCTGTGTTCTTTTCCTCCAAGAGATTGTTTTAATTTCTATTGAACCGGCATGTGTTAGGATTGTATGTGTAGAAGCATGAGAAAGAATGAAGTATGATGGCATAATCGAGAATGAAAAATGATACCCGTCCAAAAATTGTGATATGTGCTAAAATCTGTAGGCTAGAATGAGTTGAATGTGGTGGCTCTGAGTATGACATGATAAAGAACCAATTTGATCTCATAACTTAAGCTAAAACTTGAACTAGGTAATCTGATAATGAAACAAGGTGCCAAGAGTGTGTGAGGATAGTTGAATGTTGAGACAGTTTTGTGCCAATATAGAACTTACCCCGTTGGTCCAACTAGGATAATCTAGGCTAGTAGTTGGGAAGTGATCATATGCCATTGTTCAAATTAGTCTACTTAAGCCTAAAATGATCTAACCAAATGGTAGCATTATTCCCTTTTGATCCAAATATTTGAGCCTAAAATTGACCATTTCTTTTGATTCACCTAGCTCACCTTCCCTTAAAATATTGTCTTGTCCCCGGTCCCTCCTTGGACATATGCACCTTGACTTAGGCCAAAATCCTAAGTTGAGGGCGGCTAAGTCAAAAGTGACCTTGATCTTGGCCCTGGTCCGACATCGGACATTGTGCACCTCAACTAATGCAAAATGCATAAATTGAGGGTGCCTATGAAAGAGGAAACCAAATGAAAAAATGTATGAAAAGAGTTGTGTGATGAAAATAGAAAAAGAAAGAAGATGTGACTTTGTGCAAAAAGAAGCAAAAAAGAAAAGAAAAAGTGTTGAAAGAAACAAAAGAAAAATGAAGTGAAAGAAAAAGAATAAAGTGTGAAATAAGAGTTATAAAATCAAAAGTCACATCCATATTGCAAAGAGGAAGGGAAAGAAAGTGAAATGAAAAGATGCCAAAAATAGGTCAAGAAAGAGGTAAATAGTCAATGTAAGGGCAAAGAGGGCAGAAAGTCACTAAAAAGTACCCAAATGTAACACACCTGACCGTGAGCCTACGTTACAAGCTAAGAAAGTTCTATAGTGATCCTAGCAACTAGTTTGGAGAGTCTAAGCAGTGAAAATAAGGGCAAGCCTATGGTATTGAGTACTAACTGTACTTGAAGTTACTTTTGAGCGTGAGTTTTGAATGAATCCTTGTACTCAAAATCATATTCATTGTGTGAAAAAAGGATTTCGTTTGAATTAAGGGCACTAGTTACATTGTCGGAGAGTTGGTACCTTGGTGATAGTGAAACAGTGTATGTTGTGTGTCTATTGGTTGATCTTTGTCATATCTTGATCCGCATGAGTTAGCTTGTTGATTCTAAAAGAAAACATTTGCACTCAAAAAGGGAGTCGGGATAGAAAGCCATGTGATTGCTTATGCTTGAATGGCTGCTTCTACATAAGTGTTGTTTAGAGTCTTAGTGCGTCGCTTGAGGAAAAACAACAAATTTAAGTTGAGGGTGTTGATATACCATAAGTTTACAATATTTTTAATGTATTTCACTTAAGAGTTGTGTGTGTCTAGGGCCATTTTGTATTAGAACTAATGATTATTGTGCTATATTTGCAGGAAATAGACTTGGACGAGGTTGAAAGAGACATCAGCTGAATTTATACAGAAGGAGCCATCTACGAAGGTGACCTACGGACCGTAGGTCCAGTCACGCTCCATAGGTTGGTGTCGTAGATGGAGCATCAGGGAAGTCTTGACCAAGTGTGGAACCACGAAAGCCATTGACTGATCGTTGGTCGACCTACGGGCCATCCTGCACGTCCGTCATTTGTATCAGAAAGTTTGAGTTCCAGAACCTGATGAAAAAGTCTAAGTATGGAACCACGAGAGGGGACCCACAGATCGTAGGTCAACCTACGGTCCGTTTTGCAGGTCCGTCATTTGCATCTGAAAGTTAAAGATTCTAAGCTTCTGAGAATTTGTCTAAGTCCTGAGCTATGGAAAGGACCTACAGACCGTAGGTCGATCCATGGTCCGTAGGTCAGTCTAGTCGATTGAAGCCGCATCCAGCAGTTTATTTCCTTATTTCGTTTCCTTTTTGTTTGGGACTATGTTTTCTATAAATAGGTATATAAACCTCGTTTTTGGGGGTTAGCTACTATTGTTTAACTTTAGTTCTTTGTTTGTTCTTGGGAATTAACTTGCAAACATTAACAATTTGATTTCCTAATTTCGGTTTATAAAGATTCTTGCTTTGAATTTCAATTGAAGATTTTGGGTTTCTTCTACTCATTACGTAAGTTCATGAATTCTTCTTCTAAAAATATGAATTGTGTTCTTGCTACTATGGGTAACTAAATCCACAACTTGGATTGTGAGAACCATGAGCGATTAACAAAGTATGAATAGTAACTACGTAATTCTTGAATAGTGTTATTGCATGCATTGATAATTCTTTCGTTTAGAAGTGTTTTTAATGGTGCGCAATGTTAGAACTCGCCTTGTTGCTACTTGCCGGACCAATGAGGTAGTTAATAAGAACAAAATTATCAACATAGATTTAGTGTGATACTATCTAATAGTTTAATGTCAATTGGTGCGAGGTTGAAAACTAAGCCATACATTGACGTGATGTCTAATATGAGGTAAAGGTAAGGGTTAGTAAATTCTACACACGTAGCCGGACCAAGGTGCGGGGTGAAATTCTCTATTTACCGGACCAAGGACTTAGAGATACATAACTTACCA
Source organism: Solanum verrucosum (assembly GCF_900185275.1). Classification (NCBI taxonomy): domain Eukaryota; kingdom Viridiplantae; phylum Streptophyta; class Magnoliopsida; order Solanales; family Solanaceae; genus Solanum; species Solanum verrucosum. The sequence goes on from NW_026020173.1 coordinate 1,517,736, forward strand.
CTTTGCATGTGATACACTAGAAACGAATTACTATTACTAAGATTACCGCGTTATGAGCTTATGGGGAACACTTACACCCTAGTTACTTTCTCTCATTGATAACAATTAAAGTTCGAATCTTGCTCACTTGTTCTCTAAACTACAATCAGTTATTTGTTACATAAAAACTCCCCCTTTACTTACTTATCTCAGAAATAAGTTGACTAAACAAATATCATCGTAAGTTAAGTTTAAGTCTAAACCATATTCCTCGTGAGATCAACCCCAACCTCCAAGTTGGGTTCTTTACTTGATAACGATCGCTTATACTTCTTTAGGGAGGTGTAATTTGAGCTTATCAGACATTATGACATTCGAGAAATACACCATAGCCACTCTCAAAGCCTACTCGTGCAATGCATGGATGGTATCCCATACTACCACCCACACTTCATAGAACCTATTGAGTAACCATAGCACATAACTCACATGATGGGAATAAGCCCTAACTGACATAGACCATGTGAGCAAACCATGGAATCCGATGTCTATCCCACACCGTAAAAGGGTTGGTCTACTTGCCTAAGGTAGGACCAGTGATTTAGCTTAGGTGGATCCACTAGCTAATAACCTATGTGGGCACATAGTTATGGGATAATGAAGGTGTTCATAGAAACCCGGCCTAACGTGGGGAGAGCTTCCACCTTACAATATCCACTCAGTGTTAAGCTTTAAATTCCCATAGAATAGTTCATTCTCTTTTAACATTATTGTACTTGAGAGGGCTACATTTCGGTCTACCGACCCAAGGTATATTATTACACACATGAAAGGGCTACCATTTGGTCTACCGATTCAAGGTACATTAGTAGGATAGCTCATTGAATCCTCAAGAAAGGGCTACCATTCGGTCTACCGAGTCAAGGTTCATCATTATAGTAGTTCATGGACTTATCATGAAAGGTCTACCATTTGGTTTACTGATTTAAGACAAAGCTTTAGAATACTTCACTAATCATTTATGAAAGGGCTACCATTTGGTCGACCAATTCAATGTTCATTAAGCCAAGATACTTTTGTTACACAAGAAGAGGATGCCTTAAGCCTACCAATTCAAGGTACATCAATCAAGATCACTTTCATTTACACATGAAGAGGATGTCCTAAGCCTACCAATTCAAGGTATCATTACATTGAAGAAACCTTTCACAACATGTCATCATCATTCACAAGTGTATAGTTGAGAATAACCTTTCAACAATATCACAATTGCATTATAGTCATAATCACATTACTTTCATTGAAATCACAAAGCACGTACATAAGCATCATGATTAAAGATCAATCTTCATAATTTGCCCTTCAAAGACCATGAAACATAATTCACCAACACACCTAGAATTACTACAATTTAGGAATGGATAACGACATAATTCAAGTAATTAGACTACTACAAGAACAATTGCATAGTATTCATCTTACTACAATTCACCCACATCACATAGTCATAAATTAGGTTTATGGGTAATTCATGGATTCATGGGAGATTTTATCTTAAAACCACCATAAAACAGCAATTCAATGTTAATATATGATAATTAAACCATTGAAAACATTTTGAGAAAGAATCCATGACTTAGAATGAAAACCCTAGGTTTTGGAGAATTTACTTCTTTGAAATTAAAAGTTTGAGGGCTTCATGGATGAAAGCATTCCATGAATCAAGACTAACATACCTTAGATGAAGAAATCCAACCAAAATTGTGTGAGAAATCCCCCTTCTTCAAGCTCTAACTTGATCTTCTTCAATGGAGTTTTTGGGAGAAAACTTTGGGGGTAAATGTGGTTATGATTTGGGTAGTTGTGATTTATGAAGTGTAAGGGTTAATTAATAGCTTAAAAACCCTTATATAGGTCTAAATAAACAATATAAAACAAATTCACACTTAACTAACCAACCTAGGAATTTACCTAATTGACCTTGCCTAAGTAGAATTGGGACAACACACAGTCCCCATCCACGACCCCACCTACGGGGAGTGGATTGACCCACAGACCGTACTGGTCAATCGTAGGTCAAGCTTTGGGGCTTGGTAAACTAGGGGAAGCCAGGTCATGACCCACAGTCCACCTATTGGCAGTATGTGCCATCCATATGTGGCCCTATTTTGGGCAGCTTGGGCAGATTTGGGGAGCTTTGGGGTTAGGCTTTGGGGTCCTCCTCAAGGACCCTTGGTTAGTCCTTGGGGGGTCATACCTTGAAGTTTAACCCCTAAAACTAAGTTCGGGAAACAATTTTACACTTCCAAACGCCACATCAAACTCAAGAACTCTCACGTAAGGCTCTAGTTTCACTTACGAGTTTTTCGAGTGTTAAATTATCTCCCCATTGGGAACATTCGTCCTCGAATGACATTTTGAAACACTTCTCGGAATTAAAGACTCAAGACTAGAAGCCCATCATGCATGTATCATCAAATAATGCACCATTCAAAGGAGGAAACATCAACTCTGTCTCAACATACTCAATGCAACACAAGGAAGTAGGAACTACATAAACAAAGTTTGGTCTGCGTCCCAAAGTTTTAGTCTTACGGTTCTAGATGGTTTGAGACAAAGTATAGACTTCCGCTCATGTTTATAAATGACTTCGATTGTAAAATAAAAAGTTTTACATTTCCGCACCATATTTAATTGTCTTATGTTATGAATGCTATGAGGCTTGTATGAGGCTCTTCGGAGTCTTGTACGCTGTGTTACGTCCGGGGTGTAGGCTCGGGTCGTGACATCCTACTTGCCCAACCAAGAAAGTAACAAATAGGAAAAGAGATTAAAAAATGGAGATTGAGCGTGATAATCCGCCTTCTAATAGCCTGAACCCTACTTGTGAAGGCTAATCTCGGGTCAAGGGTAAGGGTTAGTAAATCATACACCCCCTAAATTACCAACTTAACTTTTCATGTTAAACACTAGACAAAGTTACTATTACAAGGTTTACTGCATTAAGAACTCGTGGGAAATACATACACCCTAGTTTCCACTTCTACTGACTTTACAGAACATTAAATCCTGCTTACTTGGTTACTTGTTCCCGAATTCAATCAATTAATATTTTGTGTTACAGATCCCCTTTTTACTGAAATAATCTGATTAAAAGTACAGTCAACAGTAAATTAGCTTAAATCTAGACCTCATTTCTCATGAGATTGACCGTAACCTTGATTAGGTTCTTTGTTTGAACAATGACTGATTATACTTCTTAAGAGAGGTGTAATATGAGAGTATCAAATTTAGGCACCATTGCTAGGGAATAAGGCTTTTAGATTAGAATAATTTTATTATTGCACTATTAGTCAGTTAGTTCCTGATTTATATTTTATTTTGTTTTTTTCTACTGGTTTTGCTTAAAGTGTATGCTAAATACACTGAGTCAAGGCAATTCTCTGACCCCTTATAATCCAGAACTAGCCAAAAACTCTGCAAAAAATAGTTGAATATGGTCGAAATCTAGGACTTAACGATGATCCGATCAAAGAAGGCCATAAGGATGATCCTAGAGTCTAAATTCTAGGAGTAGCTGAGGTACCGAGAAACAACTAGAACAATCCTACATTAGTGAAAGATCAACAAGCACCCGATGTGGATGATAATTACAAGTATTGATCATAATTCTCTGGGATTAATGGGTGTCATAGTAGTACTTCCACTACCACCCGAGGTACATTTGTGTTTACAAGTAGGCAGATACAAATTAATACATTCAGATGGTTATTTCATGGCATGCTATCTGAAGAACCATATGCTCATCCGAGTAAAGTCATCCGCGTGTGTAAGAGTAGTGTGGGAAAAATGGACTTAGACATGAATGCAATCGGTTTACGTATGTTTCCATTATCATTGATAGGTGATGCGACTGTGTGACTACCTAAGCTTCCATATGACTCAATTACAACATGGGCAGAACTGCACAAAGTGTTCTTGGAAAAATACTTCCTTTGTCAAAGAACCTAAAATTGAAAGATAAACTCAACAACTTCATGGCTTTACCTGGCGAGTCGGTTAGTGATTCTTGAGACAAATTTACAAGTTTCATGAGAAGTGTACGAAACCACTATATTGATAATGAATCACTCAAGGAGTACTTTTATAGAGGGTTGAATGTAAATGGGAAAGCAATGTTAGATACTATTGCTGGAGGATCTTACGGGGCAAGAACATTTCAAGAGATTGTAGAGAAACTTTAAAAGATCTCCAAGAATGATAAAGTATGTATCACTAAAACTCCGGCTACTGCAAAGAGCACATTTTCGATCCTAGCCACTCATAATCAAGCAAATGAAGAGATACATCAAGAGGTGGAACAATTGAGAACCGAGGTTGGGTTAGTGTTGAAACATTTGAGTAGGGGTGCTGAAAAAGTCAATGCAGTCAACTACCAGAATGCCGCATGATGAGTATGCTTACGAGGAAGATGCTTATTTTATGAATGAACATACGAAGGGGTTTCTGGACTAACGCCCAAGAATCCAATTAGGCTAATTGGCGCCAAGATGAAGGTAATCAAGGTTGGAACTTCAGTAATTACAATCCATAAGAGAACTATTATCGTGAACGGAACTATAATCATGATAATAATTACAATAAAAATGGGTATAATAATATAAATGATAAGACAGACCCATATGTTCCACCAGGAAATCAAGATGGAGCATCAAGTTTTAATCACATTAAGGAGATGAGGTCTAAGATGATGAAAAAGTTTGACTCGTCATATGACAATGTGAAAGAGTTGCGTACTGATTTATCGAGCCTTGGGCAAAAGGTAAATTCACATGCAGTGTCCATTAGACAGATTGAGGAACAATTTAGTCAACTATTTTCAAGTGTGAATCCACACCAACAAGGAACACTTCCCATAACTCGCTTATCAATTTTCTGATCATGGTATTTCTTCATTTTCTCCTTGTACAAGGCTGAACTTTCATATGCTTTTAGGCGAAACTCATCAATCTCATTCATGTCATCAATATCATCAATATCATCATTGTCAAAATTCATCGTTATCGCTGCTAGTGCATCGACACCTAACCTCTCCTCAATAGACATTTCAGAATCTCGCTCCACAATATAATTTACCACCGCCACCGAAAAGATGAACGACCCCACTTTCACAAGGACATCTTGGAGCACTCCAATGGGCCTTTTCACAGTTCTACCGGCCATAAGTAAATGCATCGCAGTTGGTTTTGGAGCTCCTAAACCCAATTTTTTTATAAATGGACAGTGGCATCAAATTAATGCTAGCCCCCAAATCACACAAAACTTTCAGAGAGTATAACTCCCCAATGGTACAAGGAATAGTGAAAGCTCCAGGATCCTCTTTCTTTTGCACAAGTGGCCTAGTAGCAATAACACTATAATGTTGCAGTCTCTCTTCATTCTCAAAACTAACAACCCTTTTTTTGGTCACAAAGTCTTTCATGGATTTACCATACCCAAGCATTTGTTCCAAAGCTTCTATTAACGGGACATTTATGGACAGTTGCTTAAGCATAGCTATGAACCTGCGGTATTTTCCCTCTTTAGTATTTTTCACCAATCTCTGTGGGAATGGAGGTGGAGGTCTAGGCATGGGAACAACTTTTTGGGTCACCTCAGCTTCCTTTTTCAGTATCATCTTTTGGAATTTCAGTAACACCATTCTCATCCTTATCTTTTTCTATCACTCTTTTAATCTCGGACGAAATAGGGGGCATCGATAGTCTGTTTTCCTCCGCGAGTTGTGATTGCCATATAATGTCCATCATTTTTTGGATTTTGGATGGTGTTGCTAGGACGTATGCTAGGTTGGCGTGGATTCACAGTAGCAGACAACTGACTAAACTGTTGTTCAAGTTTCTTGATTGACTTTTCATGGGAATCAACTTTCTGACTGATTTCAGAAAAATCATTACTTATCTCTTTCACATTCTCATATGTTGCATCAAACCTCTTCATCATTTTCTGCATCATATCCTCAATGCGAGTCATATTATTACCAATATCTCTATTACTAGGGGGAACGTAGGGTCCAACCTTATCATTCCTATTACCATAATTGTTTCGGTTGTAATTGTTATCATAATTGTAATTACCATCCCGGACATAGTTTCCCTCACGGTTGTAGTTTCCATCCCGGACATAGTTTCCCTCACGGTTGTAGTTACCCTCACGGGTGTAGTTTCCATAGTATCAAACTTTGTTTCCTTGACCTTGGAACCAATTATACGAGTTGGAATCTTGGGTGTTAGTTCAGAAACCCCCCTTCTGATCATTAACCAAATTCGCATCCTCCTCATAGTAGCACTCCTAAATTGGTGGTGGTGGTGGTGGTGGTCTAGTAAGATAATTTACCGCATTCAACTTTTCTGCATTTCCACTGATATGTTTTAAGACGAAACTAAGTTACGTCCTTATTTGAGCCATCTCTTCAAGAATGTCATCATTAGATTGATTTGGTGTAGTTTGGATAGCGAACGTGCTCCTACCAATATTTGCCTTTCTAGTGCTCCATGCTTTATTCTTTTGGGAAATCCTCTCGAGTTTTTCAGTGATCTCCTCAAAAGTGCACTCACCATATGATCCTCCAACCATAGTATCTAACGCAACTCTTCCATTGTCATCTTGTCCTCTATAGAAGTACTCCTTCAATGATTCATCATTTATGCGGTGATTCGAAACATTCCTCATAAACCCTGTGAACCTATCCCAAGAACTGCTTACCAACTCTCCAGGTAGTGGTGTGAAGTTATTTAGTTTATGCTTATGATTTAATTTCTTGGACACCGGAAAATACCTTGCTATGAACACCTTATGTAATTGGTCCCATGTAAAGATTGAATTGAATGGCAACTCAAAAAACCACACAACAACATCACCGAACAACGACAATGGAAATACTCTCAACCCTATGACATCCATATCCAACTTCGGTCATCCTACACAAATCCTCCAGACACTTGACAATTTAGCCATGTGAGCGTATGGATCTTCTGAAGCCAATCCATCAAACAACCCTCTCGTTGTAAGCATCTGTATTAGATTGTTGGTTACCACAAATGCATGTCCTGGGGGTAGAGGAGGGAGAACAATAGGCCCATTTGATTCAACCGCATCATAGTCAAACCTGTACTGATCACGAAACCTCGGTGCTGGCAGAATTTGTTCCCTTTCTGTATTTTCGATTAGACGACCACCTTGAACTTGAGCAGGCACATTAACAACTCCGGGAGGTTAAAATCTGATTCCATCTCCTTGACCCTCTTCAATAAAAATGTAAAATTTGAAAATACTTGACTAAAGTTCAACAATGTAATTAGTTTAATCTAAAATCCGTATTCTCCGGCAGCGGCGCCAAAATTTGGTATAGCCCAAATACACCTCCCTAAAGAAGTATAAGCGGTCGTTTCCGAATAAATAACCCAACTTGCAGGTTAGGGTCGATCCCATGAGGAATATGGTTCAGACTTGAGCCTAACTCACAATTATCTCTTTTTAGTCAAACTACTTCCGAGGAAAGTAAACAGGGGGTTTTGTAACTAAAGTAACAAATTTTTTATTTAAATGATTAAGTAACAAGAAAACAAGGTTCACAATTTGAGATATTAATATTAGATGGAAACTAGGGCATATGTATTCCCCACAAGCTCTTAACGCAGTAATCCTAATAACAGTATTCCTATCCTAGTGCTTAACATGACAGGCTGGTAAGTTATGTATCCCTAAGTGACTGGTATTCATCATAGAAACTTTCACTCGCGACTTGGTAAATCTATGAATGTATGCTTTACTAACCCTTACCTTTACCCCAGATTAGTCATCGTATCAATTTAGTTGGGTCTTCACCCTCACTTCAATTGATTAAAGTCAGATTATTAAATAGCAGCAAATATTTAACTAAATTTCTGTTGTTAAATCTTTTTCTCATTCATTACCCCCTTGGTAAGGTCAAGTAGGAATGAGGCGAGTTCTAACGTTGCGCACCCGCTAGAAAGACTGCTAAACGAAAATTAACAATACATGCATAAACAATATTCAAGAATTACTTAATTATTATTCATACTTTGTTAATTGCTCATGGTTCCCACAACCCTAGTTGTGGCTTTAGCTACTCCAGCTTGAGAGTTCACAATTCATAATTGAGTTAAAGGAAATCATGAGCTTACAATTAGAATAGATGCAAACTGAAATCTTGAATTGAAAACCAAATTGGAATTGCATAAACCCACTTTAGGAAATTAAATTGCTAAGTGTTTGCAAAATAATTCCAAAAGATCGAAAACAAAACTTTACAATAATGTCTAAGAAAATAAGAAGAAAAGAACCCTAAAAAATATTGACAATTTTTCCTTACAAAGTATCTCCCCAAAATAATTATTTCTATGGACTATTTATAGATATAAAAAAACCTAAATAAAATAACTGAGTCCAAATCAAATTGGAAAACCAAATCCAATAGGAATTGGAACCGCCTCACAAATCTGTTGGTATTGTTGCATTCAACTGCTGCCACGTGGCAGCAAGGATTCTTTGGATTTCACATTTTGTTGCAACAAACTCCACTTAATATATTTATACATTATTATATTGAATTTAATCCATTAAGCTGCCTGCTTGATTTCCTTCTTCAACCTTCCAATTTTAATTCGTTTTAGCTCCAAACTTTTTCATATTTACACGAATTTAATCCTACAAATAAAATACACTATTTAGCATAATCCATAAAATTCATGCTCAAAGAGGTCAAATATAAATAATAAATGTGAGCAAATAATGAGTAAAATATATATTTTTGGCCTCACATAAATACCAACTCCCACACCCCCAGATCATCGTTTACTTGTTTAAATCCATGTTTTTAGTTGAATTGTGATAATTGATTCCTAAACCCTTATCTTAAAATTTTTGGAATCATCCACCCATTTGTCCTAATGCTAAAATGAATTGGTTTGCACTTTTAATTTCCTTATTGAAATATTGCATTTAGATCACTCTTTGTGGGATTCAACCCCGACTCTTTTATTGGATCAACAAACAAATAACATACCTCAGGCATTCGAAGTAACACATAGCCCGACCTTCAAGTCCTTACCCTGACTTACCGTAGCAAGATCCATATCCCACATGGTCACTTACAAGGCAAACCTGAGATCCACTAATCTTTCAAGTGACTCGAACCACTCAGCGATCCAATATGCAACAATTACATCATGAGAGAATAAACCAAGTCCACTCATGAAACCATAAACACATACTTGGTCCTCTCATAGAATCCAAACAAACTGTTAGAGTACTGGCATGGTACCTGAGCCATCCTTAGTTGGTACTGGAGTGGTACCCGAGCAAAGCATATGTAGATATCCCCATAATAGGCATGGTACCCGAGCCAAATATAAGTATATATAATGCATCGTATCCAAGCCAACCATGGGGATATCTCATACCAGACGTACTATCCTAGTGTAACACCCCAAAAATTTCTAAGTTAAGACCTGAACCATTCTTGAAATGTGTATAAGGTCGTGCAGAGTGATTCTTAATTGTTCTCAGATTCCAAGTTCAATTCATAAGTGTGGGAATGATTTTGGATATCAATTAAGGTCACTAGAATCCCCTAGAACAAAGTTGGGTTGAAAGCTTCCTTACCGGTTAAGTTTTGACATAAGATTCTACTTGGGTCAACTTCAAATGACCATATCTCTCAGAACATAATGAATTAGGTACCCTATGACCTATCAAATGAAAGGTCTATGAGTCATCTTTCCAACGCCACCAAGTTTTCCTCATTTCAAGTTTGGAGTAAAAAGTTATGTTCATTTTAGTGAAGCCCTAAGATGATGTTTTACGATTGTACCTATGAATGGTAGAAATTTTAACGAATGGTAGACCCTTCCGTTAAGGCTTGCTGCATTTGTTTTTCAGCAACTTCCTGCATACGTTCTAGGGTTATTTTTGTTCTTTCCCAAGCCTTTTAATCATATTCTAAGTCATTTTTGAGTGTTTTAACTGAGTATATCATTCAACTAACTAGTTTTCCTCTCCAAATCATCAATCTGAACATTCAATTATTTAGAAATTCTTTTAAAACTCACCTAGGGTTCTCTTCTCCATCAAAAACCCTAAAACCTTCTAAGTAAAAAATTCAAGATACTAGGAGAATCCTTCCACCCAAGGTTTTCTAGTGTTCTTCCAATCTAAGACCTTCATAAAAAAGTTTCTTTATCAAGAGCAAACACCAAGATTCCAGGATCAAAGGTTTTCTCCAAAAAAAACTTATGTTCTTCTTAAGGACCAAGATTCCAGGATCAAAGGTTTCCTCCAAAAAAAAATTATGTTCTTCTTAAGGCTCAAGATAAAATCAAGTCTCCACAAAAGGTTTCAGTCTAATAGCTTCATAATCAGGTATGTAAGGCTTTCATAGTGTTGGACTAGTTCGTCCTCACCCCCTATATCTACTTTCAAATCAGTTGAAGAATAATCTAGGGTTTTATCCTTAGATTTGAGTAATTTTTTAGATGAGTTGATGTTGAGTTCTGATTTCTTGAGTTCCTCATTATTGAATTTTTGTTCCTAATTATTGAATTGTTGTATATTGTGCATTGAGATTTATTGAGTTGATTGTTTATGTCTATTTTTCAGCACGAACCCTATCCATGAGTATTCATTGAGTTCTTACTGAGAATCTTTTAAACAAACATAATTGTTTTAAATTGAGTTCTGAGCAAGCAAAGAGGAATCTTGAGAAAGAGTTTGAAAAATGATTTGAGAAGAGTATAAGGGAACTAAGAAGTCCCAAATGTATCATTTTATTATATTGAGTAACAAGAAACTTTAATTTCTAAATGTGTTATGAGTTAAGTGATATTTCAGTGCAGTTACCTCTTTTAAGAGGATATTTTGAGTAATTACCTCAAAACAGAGAAAAAGTATAGTTTATACATTTGAGCATGAGTATATATTTTGGGAGTAGTATTGAGCACCGATAGGGGATGAGTTCAGATAACTCAAAATCCTCATAAACCATGTCTGCCAACATGGGTAAAGGAACATACATTTTAGATGAATCCTTATTGCTTAGTGGATCTACTAAGTTGAGAGGTTCTATACCCCTGCATGGTATAGGAGAGTTATGGCAGTGTGGGCGAGATGTTGTATCATCACATAGCTCATAGTGATGGTTGTCGACTAGAGAATCTCCCAAATAGAGTTAAAATATTTTGTTATTGTATCACTTAATGTGTTGAGTTCAGAGACGAGTAAGTATTTTTGTAAAGTTTTAATGATTTCACTCATTTATTTCTTTACATTCAATTGAGAATATATCTATATCTATTGCGCTCCTTTCATTCAGTTATTTCACTTCGGCTATATTACCTACTCATACATTCATGTAGTGATGTCATTCGACCTGTATCTTTTGATAAAGTAGATACATGCACTTAGAATTCTCAACAAAAGTCTATTGAGATCACTTCATCCCTCGTTAGCTTTTGAGTGAAGCCTCTTATCTTCCGGAGGACTCCAGTTTTGTGAGTTATTAGTATTAGTTTTTGAGAAGTCGTGGATCTTGTCTCGACAATCATCTTCATACAGTAGCGGCTTCATAGATAGATAGTTTGGGAGATTCTTTTAGTTTTAGAGGTTTTCTTTACAACAATGTTTAATACTTTGTATATTTAGAGTGTTTTGAGATTTAATACACTCTAGATTTAGCATTTCTTTCAGTTTGACGCTTGTGTATGGTTGAGTTAGTTTTCCACTTGTAGTAAGCTAGGATGAGGGTTTGCTTGAGGACCAATAATGATTCTCGAGTACCGGCCACATCCAAGATGTAGGCTCGGATCCTGACACCTAGCCAACTAACAAAAACAGACAAACATGCACAATTACACTCATCATGAACAATCACACTTGAAGGCACACGTCATATAACCAGTTCATTGCATGAGATTATCAACATGTTTTCACTAGGGATGGGCATGATATAGTACATACCGAATTACCATACCATATGAATTTTTAATACTGTGATCTTCATATTATGGTATATGATGAGTCCGAGATTTTGACTCATTTAGGGCTTTGTTTTGATAGTATAAGTGTCCTCAAATGCCCAATTTATGGTCTAAACTGATGTTAAAGTGTTGATTTATAGAATTACAGGCTAAAGACCAAGGCAAGGATACTACCGGACAAAAAAGAACTAACAAGCTGAAGAAGTGAAGAAAAACGATCTTGGTGATTGCCAAGACCACTCGGTGAGCCGAAGAGTGGCTCTTCAGTTGGCAAATCGCCGACCGATTCCGCAACAACAAGTTGGATCTTAAAGTTAGAGAACCTAGGAGGCTGAGGACTAATGCAAAGTGGCGATATAAGGGAGAAAATTATGGATTGTCGAACCATTCGGCGAGGCACGAATTATTCCGCCAACTGGACTTTCAGGCCAAAAAGTGGGCAACAATAAATTGGAATTCAAAAGGGAAATTGAAGAGTTTGGATCCCCAAGTTGAGAGTTAGAGTTTTCTTTGAGTTTTTCAGTTTCTATTGTAAACTTTGAGCATTTCTAAGCTTAATTGTGAGGATTTGGAATTGGGTTTTTGAATTTAAGAACATTGTAAAGGCTTGGAGACTCTTACCCAGTTGATGGCCAATTGAGTTGGTAATTGTTTTTACCTTTTTATGATGTTTAGGTAAAACCCCAATTCTTGGGGTGTGATCATGTGATTATAAGTTTAATTAGCTTATGGGTATAGTTATTTCCTGATTGAAATACTTAATTGAAGTGGGTTTAATTGATGGTTGTGTTTCAATATAAGAATTGTAGTTGCAAATGCAATTCGAACTTAGAATTCTAGGCTTGCTTGAGATAGAGGTTTTAGAATCAAAGCTTTCAATTGATAATTGTAGTTATTGGGTTGATATGGGTTTAGCTCGAAAGAGTAAATACTAAACTCGATTCTACCTATCTAGCTCGAGAGAGTAGATGAATTAAGGTTTTCAGTTGTTACTATTGTTAAGCTTGTTGATGTTCAAAAGAAATCACTTGAATCGTAGTAGTTGTTCGAGAGAAAACTATAATACTCATAGCCTAGCCTACCCATTGATATTTAGTAATTAGTTAGTAATTGCAATTACCCGTATAGTGAAATTAGCCTATAATCGATCACATCCCGAGAATTTCTCTCTATATTGTTATTTCCTCTATTTTGCTTGTGTTGTAGATGATAGTTAACAATCCAAACCCCCCATCTGACATTCGTTGTGACACCCTTAGATTTATTTACTTGTTTCCGATAATGTGTATTCCTATGATCGAATAGATCACTTTTATAACTGCATAACTGAATTATAATACGTACCGCTCCCTATGGGTTCGACCCCAACTCCTTTTTGGGTTTTATACTAGTGAATGATCGTCTTCACCTAGAATTGGATAAGGTGTATTAGAGACATTAATCAAAATGGCACCGCTCCCCGAGAGTGGTGTTGTTTAAAATTCTATTATCAAAGTTTTAATTGTGTTATTTTTGTGGTTTAGTTGAATCGACTCACTGTGTTGTTTGTGTTTGATTTTAAACAGAAGACGAAATGAGTGTGAATGGAAGTAATGGTAGTCAAGTTGGCCACCAAGGCGATGTTGGGAACTTGAATAACTCAAACGACCCTATCCAATTAGGTGGTATCGGGGCCAAACGTCTACCTCTGGCTGAAAGGAATGTTGTTTTTCATGTCACTAGCATAATGTTTCAGCTGTTACAAATGAATGGATTATTTGGAGGTTTGGCTCATGAGGATCCCCATGGGCATATCCGAAATTTCATCGACGTGGATTGTTCTCATTCAAGAACATATCTCAAGAATCAGTCTGTCTTCAGTTATTTCCATTTTCTTTTATGGGAGAAGCCACAAAATGGTTTGCTGATCTTCCAAGGAATTCCATTACTACCTGGGATGAACTTACCGCAGCCTTCAATGTGAGGTACTTTCCCCCGTCAAAGATGATGACGTTAAGGGATAGTATTCAAGGGTTCAAATGTTTGGAAGGCGAACCAATCCACGAGACGTGGTTGAGGTTTCAAAAGCTATTACTTCAATTCCCAACTCATAAGCTGCCCCTTGATGTCTTATTGAATCTTGACTCGGTGAACAAAGGGGTTGCTGATCAACTTGTTCCCGGTGGTATAATCCAACAATCTTCGGATGTCGTGTCTCAACTCCTTGATCACATGACAAAGATCAATAGAGCATGGTACACTCGTGAAGAACAAGTGTCTCCTCTCACATTTAGAATGACAAAAGAGCTGATCGAGAAGGATCAAGAGAGAGACTAAAACATGGCAAATATGATGACCTAGTTGGACATATTATCAAAAAATGTGATGGGTAGTGGGTTGAAGAGTGTGAATGTTGTGGGTGTTGGAGGATCAAACCCTGATGAAGCACACTTTGAAGCATTGTACAATGAAAAGGTGAACTTCCTTGCAAATCAAAGAGGAGGTTTCCGTTCAAACTATCAAAGGTAAGGTGGAAATCCTGGTTCGAACAAAGATGATGGATGGAAAGATTGTGAAAGAGAATGGCGTGATTGTAACGCCACTTGGAAGGAAAGAGAGGGTGACAAGGATAGGTACATCCCACCTCATGAGCATCAAAATCCTAAGGAACAAAGGGCTGATTGAGATGTCCGTACGAAAGACATGCTTTCATGCATTATCAGTAAGGTAGAGGGGTCGAACAAAGTCTTAAAAGAAATGAAAGAAGATGTCTCTATACTTAATAAGACGGTCACCTCTCATTTAGTGTCAATTAAGCAATTGGAAACGCAAATGGGTCAAATTTCATCTCAGTTAAACCCAAGGCCAAAAGGGGGCCTACCAAGTGATACATTGGCAAAACCGAAGAACGATCCTTGAAAATGTAGCCATATCATGCCACGACGTTAAATAAGGCACTTCTTGGGAGGCAACACAAGGTTTAGTGCTTTTAGTTCTGTTGTTTGAATAATGGGTGTTGAGTGTGCAGGTTGAAAAGTGGAAGTTTTGGGAAAAGGGCAATTAGGCGAGTCAAAAGTCCAGTCGGTGAGTCTGACTTGGACCGCCATTGGAACACCTGGCTTGCCAGAGGTTCTGTAAAACTCAACGAGCTAAAGTACCACTCGGTGCATCGCTGAGTGGTTCGGTGGATGCGACTAACTTCGCCGCCTAGCGCGCGAAATTGAAGTATTTAAAGGCCAAACGGTTTAAAATTTCAAAATCCTTTCACTTTCCTACTTTTTAACTCCCGCACTTCCTCGTCCAATATTAAATTCTCTTACTTTTGTGTTTATTCTCCTGTTACTTGGAATCTTTACTCAAATTTCTTTGGAATTACTCTATTTCCTAGCACTTCAAACATATTTTCGGCATAAAGGTTGGTTTTTCGAACCCCAAACTTGATTGTTAGTTGAAATCAAATGCAAACTGTTGTTTTGTTGTTGATATATGTGGGCAATGTCATATAAATCATCGTGTGATTGTTTGTTTGCCTAATCTTAATTGAAATTGTAATTAATCGGCCTTTAAACATAATTCGTGTGTCATTGCTTGTTTAAATCGAGTTAAAATTATTGGGTTGCATTGAATACATGTTGGGTCTAGCGGGCTGAAGTTTATGTAGCCTCGAATTGTGCTAAGAGGTGAATTTTTCCCGATAATAGAGCGGTTGACGTCATTCTTAAGAGCAAAAGATGTTAAATGGCCAATTCTGTCCAAATCGGGGGATGTCTGAGTACCCCCAAAGGCATGGGTAGTATGGGTCTTGATTGAATTTCATAAAGTGAGGGATTAATTTTGATTTTGTGGGTTGCGGGCTTGATTTTGAAGTACGGGGTGAAAACTTGCATGTTGGGCCATTTGGCGAGCTGGGTCAAGCTCGCCGAAGGGTTCGGCGGTTCGCCAACTGTCCCCTAGATTGACTCTAATTTCTCTAAATGTTGAGTTGTTGTTTTGTAACTTTCGTTCACTCAGAGACTTGCCGAAATTCCTTTTTGATAGCCCTTCTGCGCCCCTTTTTCCATAATTGTTCTGTAACTTTGGGCGAACTACTTCTAGTCCACCGAATGGTGCCAGCGATCCACTGAAAGGCTCTAGACATCACCGAACAACTTTGAATTTTGGCACTTTTTTGCACTGTAACTTTCGGCGAGCCCGACCTGGCTCGCCCAAATGGTTCGGTGAGTCGTCGACCGGTTCGGTGAGTCTTTCCACAACTTATTTTCTTCATTTTTTCTGGAACTTCTTCTAACATTTTTCTATGTTATTTGCAGGAATGGCTAGACCCAAAGTTTTCGGAAGAGACATACCACCCCAAAGCGGGCACGAGGAGTCATTATAGATGAGGAAGCAACTGCTTTCAAGGTAAAGGCCACAAAAAACCTCCAAAGGAAGGTAAGGACAAGGGCAAAGTATCCATAGTTGTTACGCCAAAGGAGGCGAGTTCAGACAGTGAGGGAGTTTACAAGACATACTTCACTACCTCCGACAGTGAGGAAGGATCGCATGATGCACATAGCCATTCTCAGGCTTCTATTTCTGAGCCTGAGGATGACCAGTTACTGGAGGCTAGGAGAGCGGAGCTACGCTCCAAGGCAATGAACGGTCTATCACGGATCCCAGTACCTCTGATGCCTGCATCTTCAGCTTCAGGTCCAGTGTCTTATCCAGCACACACGGTGGTTTTGATTCCACCTGTTCAGGGTCCTCCCCCTCGGTCACTCAATAGAATAAATGCCGAAGGATGGAGGACTATATTAAATGAGAAGAGATTTTCCACATATGGTGTGGTGGCCAGATATCAAGCGGTGTGGGATACTCTCAGGTTCCACAAATTTGAGGTCTTCACCAAGCTCCGTGGCCCATACATTCCTACTTGGGTCCGAGAGTTCTACTCAGCTTATAGTGACTTGGTGCCTCAGGGGAAGAAGAAGGCTAGTGACTTCCAGCCTGATGGATTTTGTGGTGGTCTGAAGAAAGAAGGGAAAATGCCGCAGCGATAATATAAATGTTGTATTCAAGCGTGCCTCCGACTTTATGCATGACTACCAGAGTATGATCAAGACTAAAAATATTAAGGACCTCAAATGTTGGCTTGCCTCTCTTCTTTCCGACATCACTCCGAGGTGGATTGAGGTCGGAGCGCCAATAGAGAAGAAGGATCTTAATGTGGCAACTAGATATTGGTTTAGGCTTATCAGCAACACGATCAGGCTGTCCCAGAACGATTCTATCCTCTACCACCTAAAGGCATCCTATTTTGGGTCCATTATTGATAGAAAGAGGCTAAATTTGGGTTTGATCATTGAGCAGGAGATGGCCATGAGGGCCAAGCAGCCTCTCCAATTTCTGGTGTTGATCATCGAGTTGGGTTGATGGGCCTGAGTTCCATGAGATGAGAAGAGAAATGTCGAGGTTACACCCACATCTTCTATCGATATCCAGCATATAGAGGCCAAGTACATGCAGTACGAGGCTGACAGAAGAAGGGTAGCCCCGGTGGATACGTCCCTGGATGTTGACATGGATATGATACCTGCAGAAGTAGTCATGCCTACTCCGACCACTGGCCTTTAGGTACTTCTAGCTCCACTTCTTCTGATACTCCTGGCGCTTCTGCTACACCACTTCCCCCTAGATCTGATGTTGCTTCTACTTCTATGTCGAGATATCTGATCACCCAGGCGATGTTATTCAAGATGGGGCATTTAGCCTAATCTGTCGATGTGCATGCCTCCCGGTTAGAGGCCGTTATTTCTGGGATGATCAAGAGAGCCATTGTTGCTTCTTTGACACCTTCTTAGAGCTGAGATTGATGGCCACAAGTTGGCCATAAATGCACTTATAGTCAGAGTTGAGGCATGTAAGTAGAGTTAAAGTGTGGTTGATGATGTGATGGCCTTGAAGGCTGATCTTGTTGGGCTCCGTCGAGATACGAACGAGCTGAAGTCCACCGACCTCTCCATGTTCTTTCACACTATGGACATACCAGATGTCCTGAAGTCAGATATTCCAGCCTGTTCGGATGTGCCTTTGGCTACTATTACCTACTCATACATTCATGTAGTGATGTCATTCGACCTGTATCTTTTGATAAAGTAGATACATGCACTTAGAATTCTCAACAAAAGTCTATTGAGATCACTTCATCCCTCGTCAGCTTTTGAGTGAATCCTCCTTTCTTTCGGAGGACTCCAGTTTTGTGAGTTATTAGTATTAATTTTTGAGAAGTCGTGGATCTTGTCCCGACACTCATCTTCATACAGTAGCGGCTTCATAGATAGATAGTTTTGGAGATTCTTTTAGTTTTAGAGGTTTTCTTTAGAACTATGTTTAATACTTTGTATATTTAGAGTGTTTTGAGATTTAATACACTCTTGATTTAGCATTTCTTTTAGTTTGACGCTTGTGTATGGTTGAGTTAGTTTTCCACTTGTAGTAAGCTAGGATGAGGGTTTGCTTGAGGACCAATAATGATTCTCGAGTACCGGCCACATCCAAGGTGTAGGCTCGGATCCTGACACCTAGCCAACTAACAAAAACAGACAAACATGCACAATTACACTCATCATGAACAATCACACTTGAAGGCACACGTCATATAACCAGTTCATTGCATGAGATTATCAACATGTTTTCACTAGGGATGGTCATGATATAGTACATACCGAATTACCATACCATATGAATTTTTAATACTGTGATCTTCATATTATGGTATATGATGAGTCTGAGATTTTGACTCATTTAGGGCTTTGTTTTGATAGTATAAGTGTCCTCAAATGCCCAATTTATGGTCTAAACTGATGTTAAAGTGTTGATTTATAGAATTACAAGCTAAAGACCAAGGCAAGGATACTACCGGACAAAAAAGAACTAACAAGCTGAAGAAGTGAAGAAAAACGATCTTGGTGATTGCCAAGACCACTCGGTGAGCCGAAGAGTGGCTCTTCAGTCGGCAAATCGCCGACCGGTTCCGCAACAACAAGTTGGATCTTAAAGTTAGAGAACCTAGGAGGCTGAGGACTAATGCAAAGTGGCGATATAAGGGAGAAAATTATGGATTGTCGAACCATTCGGCGAGGCACGAATTATTCCGCCAACTGGACTTTCAGGCCAAAAAGTGGGCAACAATAAATTGGAATTCAAAAGGGAAATTGAAGAGTTTGGATCCCCAAGTTGAGAGTTAGAGTTTTCTTTGAGTTTTTCAGTTTCTATTGTAAACTTTGAGCATTTCTAAGCTTAATTGTGAGGATTTGGAATTGGGTTTTTGAATTTAAGAACATTGTAAAGGCTTGGAGACTCTTACCCAGTTGATGGCCAATTGAGTTAGTAATTGTTTTTACCTTTTTATGATGTTTAGGTAAAACCCCAATTCTTGGGGTGTGATCATGTGATTATAAGTTTAATTAGCTTATGGGTATAGTTATTTCCTGATTGAAATACTTAATTGAAGTGGGTTTAATTGATGGTTGTGTTTCAATATAAGAATTGTAGTTGCAAATGCAATTCGAACTTAGAATTCTAGGCTTGCTTGAGATAGAGGTTTTAGAATCAAAGCTTTCAATTGATAATTGTAGTTATTGGGTTGATATGGGTTTAGCTCGAAAGAGTAAATACTAAACTCGATTCTACCTATCTAGCTCGAGAGAGTAGATGAATTAAGGTTTTCAGTTGTTACTATTGTTAAGCTTGTTGATGTTCAAAAGAAATCACTTGAATCGTAGTAGTTGTTCGAGAGAAAACTATAATACTCATAGCCTAGCCTACCCATTGATATTTAGTAATTAGTTAGTAATTGCAATTACCCGTATAGTGAAATTAGCCTATAATCGATCACATCCCGAGAATTTCTCTCTATATTGTTATTTCCTCTATTTTGCTTGTGTTGTAGATGATAGTTAACAATCCAAACCCCCCATCTGACATTCGTTGTGACACCCTTAGATTTATTTACTTGTTTCCGATAATGTGTATTCCTATGATCGAATAGATCACTTTTATAACTGCATAACTGAATTATAATACGTACCGCTCCCTATGGGTTCGACCCCAACTCCTTTTTGGGTTTTATACTAGTGAATGATCGTCTTCACCTAGAATTGGATAAGGTGTATTAGAGACATTAATCAAAATGGCACCGCTCCCCGAGAGTGGTGTTGTTTAAAATTCTATTATCAAAGTTTTAATTGTGTTATTTTTTTGTTTTAGTTGAATCGACTCACCGTGTTGTTTGTGTTTGATTTTAAACAGAAGACGAAACGAGTGTGAATGGAAGTAATGGTAGTCAAGTTGGCCACCAAGGCGATGTTGGGAACTTGAATAACTCAAACGACCCTATCCAATTGGGTGGTATCGGGGCCAAACGTCTACCTCTGGCTGAAAGGAATGTTGTTTTTCATGTCACTAGCATAATGTTTCAGCTGTTACAAATGAAGGGATTATTTGGAGGTTTGGCTCATGAGGATCCCCATGGGCATATCCGAAATTTCATTGATGTGGATTGTTCTCATTCAAGAAAATATCTCAAGAATCAGTCCGTCTTCAGTTATTTCCATTTTCTTTTATGGGAGAAGCCACAAAATGGTTTGCTGATCTTCCAAGGAATTCCATTACTACTTGGGATGAACTTACCGCAGCCTTCAATGTGAGGTACTTTCCCCCGTCAAAGATGATGACGTTAAGGGATAGTATTCAAGGGTTCAAATGTTTGGAAGGCGAACCAATCCACGAGACGTGGTTGAGGTTTCAAAAGCTATTACTTCAATTCCCAACTCATAAGCTGCCCCTTGATGTCTTATTGAATCTTGACTCGGTGAACAAAGGGGTTGCTGATCAACTTGTTCCCGGTGGTATAATCCAACAATCTTCGGATGTCGTGTCTCAACTCCTTGATCACATGACAAAGATCAATAGAGCATGGTACACTCGTGAAGAACAAGTGTCTCCTCTCACATTTAGAATGACAAAAGAGCTGATCGAGAAGGATCAAGAGAGAGACTAAAACATGGCAAATATGATGACCTAGTTGGACATATTATCAAAAAATGTGATGGGTAGTGGGTTGAAGAGTGTGAATGTTGTGGGTGTTGGAGGATCAAACCCTGATGAAGCACACTTTGAAGCATTATACAATGAAAAGGTGAACTTCCTTGCAAATCAAGGAGGAGGTTTCCGTTCAAACTATCAAAGGTAAGGTGGAAATCCTGGTTCGAACAAAGATGATGGATGGAAAGATTGTGAAAGAGAATGGCGTGATTGTAACGCCACTTGGAAGGAAAGAGAGGGTGACAAGGATAGGTACATCCCACCTCATGAGCGTCAAAATTCTAAGGAACAAAGGGCTAACTGAGATGTCCGTACGAAAGACATGCTTTCATGCATTATCAGTAAGGTAGAGGGGTCGAACAAAGTCTTAAAAGAAATGAAAGAAGACGTCTCTATACTTAATAAGACGGTCACCTCTAATTTAGTGTCAATTAAGCAATTGGAAATGCAAATGGGTCAAATTTCATCTCAGTTAAACCCAAGGCCAAAAGGGGGCCTACCAAGTGATACCTTGGCAAAACCGAAGAACGATCCTTGAAAACGTAGCCATATCATGCCACGACGTTAAATAAGGCACTTCTTGGAAGGCAACACAAGGTTTAGTGCTTTTAGTTCTGTTGTTTGAATAATTGGTGTTGAGTGTGCAGGTTGAAAAGTGGAAGTTTTGGGAAAAGGGCAATTAGGCGAGTCAAAAGTCCAGTCGGTGAGTCTGACTTGGACCGCCATTGGAACACCTGGCTTGCCAGAGCTTCTGTAAAACTCAGCGAGCTAAAGTACCACTCGGTGCATCGCTGAGTGGTTCGGTGGACGCAACTTACTTCGCTGCCTAGCGCGCGAAATTGAAGGTTTTAAAGGCCAAACGGTTTAAAATTTCAAAATCCTTTCACTTTCCTACTTTTTAACTCCCGCACTTCCTCGCCCAATATTAAATTATCTTACTTTTGTGTTTATTCTCCTGTTACTTGGAATCTTTACTCAAATTTCTTTGGAATTACTCTATTTCCTAGCACTTCAAACATATTTTCGGCATAAAGGTTGGTTTTTCGAACCCCAAACTTGATTGTTAGTTGAAATCAAATGCAAACTGTTGTTTTGTTGTTGATATATGTGGGCAATGTCATATAAATCATCGTGTGATTGTTTGTTTGCCTAATCTTAATTGAAATTGTAATTAATCGGCCTTTAAACATAATTTGTGTGTCATTGCTTGTTGAAATCGAGTTAAAATTATTGGGTTGCATTGAATACATGTTGGGTCTAGCGGGCTGAAGTTTATGTAGCCTCAAATTGTGCTAAGAGGTGAATTTTTCCCGATAATAGAGCGGTTGACGTCATTCTTAAGAGCAAAAGATGTTAAATGGCCAATTCTGTCCAAATCGGGGGATGTCTGAGTACCCCCAAAGGCATGGGTAGTATGGGTCTTGATTGAATTTCATAAAGTGAGGGTTTAATTTTGATTTTGTGGGTTGCGGGCTTGATTTTGAAGTACGGGGTGAAAACTGGCATGTTGGGCCATTTGGCGAGCTGGGTCAAGCTCGCCGAAGGGTTCGGCGGTTCGCCAACTGTCCCTTAGATTGACTTTAATTTCTCTAAATGTTGAGTTGTTGTTTTGGAACTTTCGTTCACTCAGAGACTTGCCGAAATTCCTTTTTGATAGCCCTTCTGCGCCCCTTTTTCCCTAATTGTTCTGTAACTTTCGGCGAACTACTTCTAGTCCACCGAATAGTGCCAGCGATACACTGAAAGGCTCTAGACATCACGAAACAACTTTGAATTTTGGCACTTTTTTGCACTGTAACTTTCGGCGAGCCCGACTTGGCTCGACAAAGTGGTTCGGTGAGTCGCCGACCGGTTCGGTCAGTCTTTCCACAACTTATTTTCTTCATTTTTTCTGGAACTTCTTCTAACATTTTTCTATGTTATTTGCAGGAATGGCTAGTCCCAAAGTTTTCGGAAGAGACATACCACCCCAAAGCGGGCACGAGGAGTCATTATAGATGAGGAAGCAACTGCTTTCAAGGTAAAGGCCACAAAAAACCTCCAAAGGAAGGTAAGGACAAGGGCAAAGTATCCATAGTTGTTACGCCAAAGGAGGCGAGTTCAGACAGTGAGGGAGTTTACGAGACATACTTCACTACCTCCGACAGTGAGGAAGGATCGCATGATGCACATAGCAATTCTCAGGCTTCTATTTCTGAGCCTGAGGATGACCAGTTACTGGAGGCTAGGAGAGCGGAGCTACGCTCCAAGGCAATGAATGGTCTATCACGGATCCCAGTACCTCTGATGCCTACATCCTCACCTTCAGGTCCAGTGTCTTATCCAGCACACACGGTGGTTTTGATTCCACCTGTTCAGGGTCCTCCCCCTCGGTCACTCAATAGAATAAATGCCGAAGGATTGAGGACCATATTAAAGGAGAATAGATTTTCCACATATGGTGTGGTGGCCAGATATCCAGTGGTGTGGGATACTCTCAGGTTCCACAAATTTGAGGTCTTCACCAAGCCCCGTGGCCCATACATTCCTACTTAGGTCTGAGAGTTCTACTCAGCTTATAGTGACTTGGTGCCTTAGGGGAAGAAGAAGGCTAGTGACTTCCAGCCTGATGGATTTTGTGGTGGTCTGAAGCAAGAAGGGAAAATGCCGCAGCGATAATATAAATGTTGTATTCGAGCGTGCCTCCGACTTTATGCATGACTACCAGAGTTTGATCAAGACAAAAAATATTGAGGACCTCAAATGTTGGCTTGCCTCTCTTCTTTCCGACATTACTTCGAGGTGGATTGAGGTCGTAGCGCCAATATAGAAGAAGGATCTTAATGTAGCAACTAGATATTGGTTTAGGTTTATCAGCAACACGATCAGGCTGTCCCAGAACAATTCTATCCTCTACCACCTAAAGGCATCCTATCTTGGGTCCATTATTAATAGGAAGAGGCTAAATTTGGGTTTGATCATTGGGCAGGAGATGGCCATGAGGGCCAAGCAGCCTCTCCCATTTCTGGTGTTGATCATCGAGTTGTGTCGATGGGCCTGAGTTCCATGAGATGAGAAGAGAAATGTCGAGGTTACACCCACATCTTCTATCGTCATCTAGCGTATAGAGGCCAAGTACATGCAGTACGAGGCTGACAGAAGAAGGGTAGCCCCGGTGGATACATCCTTGGAGGTTGACATTGATATGATACCTGCAGAGGTAGTCATGCCTACTCTGACCACTGGCCTTTAGGTACTTCTAGCTCCACTCCTTCTGATACTCCTGGCGCTTCTGCTACACCACCTCCCCCTAGATCTGATGTTGCTTCTACTTCTATGTCGAGATATCTGATCACCGAGGCGATGTTATTCAAGATGGGGCATTTAGCCTAATCTGTCGATGTGCATGCCTCCCGGTTAGAGGCCGTTATTTCTGGGATGATCAAGAGAGCCATTGTTGCTTCTTTGACACCTTCTTAGAGCTGAGATTGATGGCCACAAGTTGGCCATAAATGAACTTATAGTCAGAGTTGAGGCATGTGAGTAGAGTCAAAGTGTGGTTGATGATGGGATGGCCTTGAAGGTTGATCTTGTTGGGCTCTGTCGAGATATGAACGAGCTGAAGTCCACCGACCTCTCCATGCTCTTTCACACTATGGACATACCAGATGTCCTGAGCTCAGATATTCCAGCCTGTTCGGATGTGCCTTTGGCTATTACGACCGGCTATGAGGTTAGAGCTGATGACGCTGAGGGTCAGTCTAAGGCTGAGACGGACGAGGAGAAGCTTGGTGATCGAGTGGAGGCTGTCTTTGATGATTTTGTTGACTTGGAGGGTGCCATGTACTAGACTTCTAGACAGGCATCACTTCAGGATATCTCGATATTGGACTCCACTAGAGCCAAGGATGATGCGATATCGAGCACTGATGCCCAGACAGATGGAGCGACTGAGTTGCAGACTTCACCCAGGCATAGCCTGATAGGATGACTTTTTCCCTCCCTCTCTGTTACTTTTTAGATTGTTGTTGTTATAGTTTCATTTGAGGACAATTGCTTTTTTTGTTGGTGGGGTGAGGTGTTTCCATACCCACCTCATGTATGTTGTTCTGTGAATATTGGGCAGTGTTTATTGTGTTTTGTGAATATTGGTACCTTTTGGTTTTATATATATATATATATATATATATATATATATATATCGTGGTTGTTGAGAACTTATAGCCCATTGTTTTAATATAAAAGCGGTTTTGAACCAAATCTAAAATTTTTGCCATATTTTGTGTGTGTGAATGTGGTTGTTCTTGTACAAATTTGAGTGCCAGTTTGGTCAATACCGATGACTTGAATAGTGCTCTTAATTGAACAAAATGAATGTGCGGCTACAATGAGGCAAACAAAGTTACATAAGCAATATGTGAACTTTGAGCATCTTGTTGTGACTAGCCGATTGTCGATGAAGTCTCTTGTGATGAACATTGCATGCTAGCTAGAAAGTGTGGAGTCTTGTTTGATAATGGTATCAATGCCTTGTGTGGTGAGTTTGTCTTGAACATTGTATTTGATGACATCTAGAATTTTCCCCGTTGGTCCGATCGATTGAGGGAAACAAACAATTGAAATGATCTTAGGCAAGAATTTTGAAGAGTAAGCCATCTTGACAATATATCTCTTTGTGGCCAACCTTGTGAGATGTGTGAAACTTACTTGACACCTTTTGAGCCTATCCTTTTCTTGGAAGAAACTTGAATAACTTTGACCTTTTTATGCTATCACCTATAACCTTCATAAAGTTTGGTTTGTTTGTGAAAAAGAAGGAAAGTCAAGAAGTGTGAAAAAGTACCCCTTTTTGATGAATTGTTTTGAAAAGTATGGAACCCCTCCATGTAAAAAAAAGACAAAGAGAAAAAGAAGAAAGGAAAGAAAACTATTGAAAAAGAGTAAAAGTTGTGAAATAAAGTTGTGCAAAGAACAAAAGAAATGGAGTATCCAGTGAATCATGTCTAGTTGATTAATGGGGTAGATTATGATCATGTTTGAATGAAGAAGAGAAGGAGATAATGATTTTCAAGCATCACTTTATGAAGGTAGAATCCACTAAATCCTAAATGACCATACCTTTACTCTCAACCCCATTACAAGCCTTAAAAGACCTTTGTGATCTTGAGTAAGCTGAAATGAATGTTGATTGGAAAATAAAGGCAAACCTATGGGTGGAGTCATACATGTTTTCATTTTTGTTAGTGTGAGAGTTGTGTGTGATTCCGGAACTTTAAATTGTTAGAGAAATTTCGTGTGAATATGGAGTCATCTTTGTTGTGAGGGCATTTGAATACCTTTGTTGAGCTTCAACTTGCATTTGAAGCAAGCATTGTGAGCTTGAGTACACTTGATGATGGTGAGTCAATATTTGAAACTTTGAGTGCACAACTGATCATTGTATGAGTAGTTGAAACTTGTAGTGTGCATTTATATTGAGTCTTATGCAACACTATTTGTAGACATCCTTGTTGAACTGATTGATCTTAAGTTTTACTTAAGGGCAAGCAAAAGTTTAAGTTAGGGGTGTTGATGAGTCAGAGATTTTGACTCATTTAGGGCTTTGTTTTGATAGTATAAGTGGCCTCAAATTCCCAATGTATGCTCTAAACTGATGTTAAAGTGTTGATTTGCAGCATTACAGGCTAAGGAGCAAGGTAAGGACAGTACCGGATAAAAAGGAACAAACAAGCTAAAGAAGTGAAGAAAAGCGATCTTGTTAATCACTAAGACTACTAGGAGAGCCGCCGAGTGGCTCTTTAGTTCGCCCAACGTTACAGTATGCCAGCCCTAGGGAAGAACCAAGTTGGCAACAAAATTAGGCAGTCGGTGAATCGCCGATCGGTTCCACGACAACAAGTTGAGTCACCCAAAGTTACAGAACCTGGGAGGCTGAGGACCAATGTAAAGTGGAGATTAAAGGGAGCAAACGGCGGATCACCGAACCATTCGGCGAGGCACGACTTATTCCGCCTACTGGACTTTCAGGCCAAAAAGTGGGAAACTATAAATTGGAATTCAAAAGGGAAATTGAAGAGTTCGGATCCCCAAGTTGAGAGTCAAAGTTTTCTTTGAGTTTTTCAACTTCTATTGTAAACTTTGAGGATTCCTAAGCTTAATTGTGAGGATTTGGAATTGGGTTTTTGAAGTTAACCATTTTAGAACATTGTAAAGGCTTGGAGACTCTTACCCAGTTGATGGCGAATCGAGTTGGTAATTGTTTTTATCTTTTTGTGATGTTTAGCTAAAACACCAATTCTTAGGGTGTGATAATGTGATTATGGGTTGAATTAGCTTATGGGTATTGTTATTTACTGATTTAAATGCTTAGTTGAGGTGGGTTTAATTGATGGTTGTGTTTTAATCTAAGGATTGTGGTTGCAAATGCAATTCGAACTTAGAATTCTAGGCTTGCTTGAGAAAGAGGTTTTAGAATCAAATCTTTCAATTGATGATTGTAGTTATTTGGTTGATATGGGTTTAGCTCGAAAAAGTAAATCCTAAACTCGATTCTACCTATCTAGCTCGAGAGAGTAGATGAATTAAGGTTTTGGGTTGTTACTGTTGTTAAGCTTGTTGATGTTCGAAAGAAATCACTTGAATCGTAGTAGTTGTTCAAGAGAAAACTATTACACTCTTAGCCTAGCCTACCCACTGATATTTAGTAATTCGTTAGTAATTACAATTACCCGTACAGTGAAATCAACCTATAATCGATCACATCCTGAGAATTCCTCTCTATATTGTTATTTCCTCTATTTTGCTTGTGTTGTAGATGATAGTTAACAATCCAAACCCCTCATCTGACATTCGTTGTCACCCCCTTAGATTTATTTACTTGTTTTCAATAATGTGTATTCCTATAACCGAATAGACCACTTTTATAACTTCATAACTGAATTTAAACACATACCGCTCCATGTGGGTTCGACCACAACTCTTTGTTGGGTTTTATACTAGTTAATGATCGTCTACACCTAGAATTAGATGAGGTGTATTTGAGACGTTAATCAATATACATTTTAATTTTTTTGATATTTGGTACGATATTTGGTATTTAAATAACATACTTAAATACTTAATATCATACCAAAGTATATAGTTACATAAAACATCATATATATATATATATACTGACAAGTATGCAATAGTATTAACTAAACGTTCAAAAGTTGAAACATTGACTATTCTATTTTTATTAAAATGTAATTGATTAACAAAATGAGTTGTTTGTGCTTTATTTTGAATATATATTTCTACATGTGAAATGTGTTAGAATGATACAATTGAGACCTTTTTTTAATTTTCAAAGTCATAATACTTATTATATGAGTATATAAGTTAAACAAACTATGGTTATTGATTTACCATTCCATAGAATAGCGGAATCCAACTTCAACCATACCGAATTAAATTGGGATCGTAATGGTATAATGTTTTACAAACCAACTGCAAAATTATGGTTTCGAAACTTTCAAATGTCGTACCATACCATACCATGCCTATAACACCTCGGATCCCAAGAGACGAGCCCTACGGTCTTAGTCCACCGTTCATCAATGGACCCACGGTTCACAGGTGGGGTTCCATCATTGGGATCCAA
Organism: Solanum verrucosum; assembly: GCF_900185275.1. Lineage (NCBI taxonomy): Eukaryota > Viridiplantae > Streptophyta > Magnoliopsida > Solanales > Solanaceae > Solanum > Solanum verrucosum. Next base: position 1,546,452 of record NW_026020173.1, read on the forward strand.
ATTTAGGGGTCTCTGGTCCAACCCACGGCAGACCAGTACGGTCTGTGGTTGGACCTACAGATCATAGGTCTGGCCGTTGGTGAGGATCAATAGTTATTTGGAAAGAAATGGATTTTGGGTCAACTTCAAATGATCATATCTTACAAAATGAATTAGGTGGACTATGAACTATAAAATTAAAGATAATTAAATCCTCTTCCCAACGCCACCGAGTTGCTAAAATCCAAGCTCGGAGTAAAAGAGTATGCTTGTTTCAGTAAAGCCATGTTGGGTAGGGCCACAACCACGACCGAGTTGACGGGCAGTGGTTCAAACGATGGCCCGTCAGTCCCCTCGTGAATGGCATTTCGTCAGCTTTAAGTCAAGGTCATTTTTGTCTCCTCCCCTATGAATTAGGCACTTAAACTACGTCGTTTCATGCCTAAACTATTTCGTTTTACTCAGTCTAAGCTTGATAATCTAGTCAAACAATACCCAAAACCCTCATTCTCCTAAAATTACCCAGCTTAGAGTGAAAATAAGAGAAAGAGGCGACCAACTCTCTCAAGAACAAGCAGAAGCCTTCTTCAAGGTTCAGTCCCGAAAATCCAAAAGATATCTCCGTAGATTTTGTCACCATGTATGTGGGATTCACTAGTGGGTTCGTTTCATCCACTAGGTCCCTAGAATTTAGTGAGTTCCTTGATTATTCATAGCTTGTTTAGACCCAGGGTTCATAAAACCTTGGAGATTCATGGTGATTTTTGCTGCTATAGTATCCTTAGTCGAAATTGTATGTTTTCTTAAAAACTTTGCATAATTCATTGTATAAAACTTAGAACCCTAGTTTGTGTAAATTCTCTTAGTTCTTGAATTATACTTGCTAGGTCAATTAGATAGAAAGTCATGCTTCAGATCTCGAATGTCACATTCTCAGATAGCATATCAGTATTTTGAGCTACTCAGTATTTAGTGCATCTTAGCTTCATGAATATTCAATTAGGAGTAGACTTAAGACCGAGTTGGACTAGGGTTCAACGTACCCTCATAGTCCCAGAACTACGTGCCCGCATAGCATTATAAGTCCCCTCAACTAGGCATCAGTTTTAGTGATCACGTCACAGTCATGCCTTTATACCACAGCCAAGGTATATTGGGTCCTCTAGATGGGGCGTAGACATCGAACTCCACGTTTAGCTCACGTGGTTAATGTCGGTTAATAGTAGCTCTCACAGTAAGACTCTTAGTGAATTGACCAAGTTTTCAACATTCACTTCAATATTCAGTCAGCATGTTATCTGTATGATTAGTACTTGATCATTACATCTAGTTATCTTTCAGTTATACTCAGTACATACCTATATCCTTGTTCAGACAATATCATTGCTCAGTTAGGCGTTTTTCAACTTATATGTATTTTGTTCAACTTAGCATATTTATATCCTGCATGCTCAGTTAATTCCAAGTACTAACGCAATTATTTCATGATGTAGGTTCAGGCACTCAGCTTCCAGATCACGCTTAGATCGATTTTCTATTCGACTTCAACAGCTTCAGTAGTGAGTCCTTATACTTTGAGGACAATAGACATGCTTTCTATTTTAGTCTATACTTCAGTTTTCAGTTTTGTTAGAGTTAGCTAAGGCATGTCCCAAAAACTCAAATCAGTTAGAGGCTTTTCAGACATAGTAGTAGATTCAGCTTGAGTTGTTAAGTGTTGTTTCAGTTATCACTCAACTCCTATTATTTTATGTATATTCAGAGTAGTTGGGTTTTTCCCCTTTTCAGATATGCACTGCTTTAGCTTTCGCATTGTACATGTTTGACTTAATTATTTTCATCATGCTTGATATATGCCAGACTTAGAGTTAGATTGGGGTCACTCGTGATCCTAGGTCCAGTGTTACGTCTAGAGGGTTGCCTCGGGGTGTGAAAAACTTGGTATCAAAACATTAGGTTCAAGAGTCCTAGGGTGTCTGAAAGCCGCACTAAGTAGAGTCTATTTTATGGGTATGAAGCGCACCACTTCTATGAGGGGGAGGCTATGAAGTGTTTAAGAAAACCTTCACTTCCTTTGCTATTCTTATTGTGCGTGAGGTGTGATTCAACTTCTCCTTTCTAATCCATCATTGTATGTTTTAAATCATGCCTCCTCGTAGAGCTAACGCATGGAATGCCAATGTCTGCAATGCTAATGTAGTTTCTTCAGTCCCGGACCATGAGGTTATGCATGCTAAGTTTCGCAATGCGATCCAACTATTAGCTTAGACAGTAGCCAACAAGACCAATCAATAGGCCCCAGTTCATTCAAACCCCACTGGTTGATTAGTTGCAGCTAGGGTTTGAGACTTTGTTAGTATGAATTCGCCAGAATTTCTAGGGTCGAAGGTTGGTGAGGACCCACAACACTTCATTGATGAAGTTAAGAAGATTCTCGGAGTAATGCAAGTGATTGGTACCGAGAGTGTTGAGCTAGCATCCTATCAACTCAAGGATGTGGCTCATAGCTGGTTCACGTAGTGGAAAGACATCAAGGGTGCGGATGCAACTTCTCTGACTTGGGATTGTTTTCAGAATTTTTCTGGACAAGTTCTTCCCGAGAGAGTTGAGAGAGGCTAAGACACAAGAATTCGTGAACTTGAAGCAAGGTTCAATCTCGGTCCAAAAGTACGAGTTGAAGTTTACCCAGGTCTCCAGGTATGCTCCACATATGGTTGCAGATTCGAGAACACAAATGAGCAAGTTCTTGTTTGGAGTATCCGATCTGGTCAAGACCGAGTGCAAGAATTCTATGCTATTAAAAGATATGGATATCTCTAGATTAATGACTCATGCTCAGCAGGTCGAGGGAGATAAACTTTCGGAAATGGCTAAGGATAGAAAAAACTGTAGGACAGGAAATTATGAATACTCTCAGCAAAGGTCGGGCGGTGGGAATTGCTCACAATTTTAGCAAAGGTCTACAGCCGTAGAACCTTCATCAGCTGACACTCCATCCCCCAGCTTTCGACGGGATCAGAAAGGGAGAGCATTAGGCTCTAAGTCACATGGGAGTGTTTCAGTTAGCTAAACTTTTCCAACTTGTCCAAAGTGTGGTAAGAATCATCCAGGAGAGTGTCTTACAGGAAGAGAGGGGTGCTTTGGGTGTGGTCAGTCTGGTCATAGGTTGAATGATTTCCTTTCTGCCAAACAAGGACAAATAGGTAACATCAACAGGGCTCGCTCTACAACTTCAGTAGCTCCAGTGGGTCACCCCACTCAATAGGGTGCCTCATCTAGTACAAGTGGTGGTTAGTGCTAGAGCAGGTTGTATGCTCTTCAAGCTCACCAGCACCAAGAAGATTTTCCTGATGTGGTCACTGGTACGTTATGAGTCTTTCATTTAGATGTTTATGCATTGCTAGATCCAGGGGCTACCTTGTCTTTTGTAACTACATATATAACAATAAACTTCGATGTCACTCCAGAAACTCTCCCAAACCCTTCTTAGTCTCTACTCCAGTTGGTGACCGAGTTACAGCTAGATGGGTATACACAAATTGCCCTTTCACAATTTCCCAGAAAGTCGTCTCAGAAGACTTGTAAAGTTAGAAATGGTAGATTTTGATATCATTCTACGCATGGATCTGTTACATTCCTATTATGCCTCAGTCAATTGTAGAACTAGGATTATTTGGTTCAATTTCCAAACGAACCACTCTTAGAATGGAAGGGTAGGAGCTCAGTTCCTAAGGGTCGATTTATTTCTTACCTTAAGGCTAGGAAACTGATTTCCAAATGGTATATCTATCATCTCGTTCGGGTTAAGAATTCAAAATCCGAAACCCCAACTCTTGATTCAGTCCCAGTAGTAAATGAGTTTCCAGAAGTGATCCAAAAGATCTTTCTGGAGTTCCTCCCGAAAGGGAAATCAACTTCAGAATAGATCTTCTTCCAATTACCCAGCCTATTTCGATTCCTCCATACAGAATGGCTCTAGTTTAGCTAAAATAATCGAATGAATAGTTGAAAGACCTTCTAGATAAAGGCTTCATCAGATCCATCATCTCTCCATGGGGTGCACTAGTGTTGTTCGTGCGAAAGAAACATGGTTCTCTCATAATGTGCATTGACTATCGTCAATTGAACAAAGTTACAATCAAGAACAAATATCCCATACCTCGGATTGATGACTTGTTCGATCAACTTCAGGGTGCTAGTTGTTTTTCTAAGATAGACCTCAGATCCGGCTATCATCAGTTGAAAGTTAGAGATAGTGACATTTTGAAGACAACCTTCAGGACTCGGTGTGGTCACTATGAATTTGTAGTTTGTCTTTTGGACTAACGAATATTCCTACAGCTTTCATGGACTTAATGAATAGAGTGTTCAAACAATATTTGGACTTGTTCGTCATCGTCTTTATTGATGATATCCTCATTTATTCTTGGAGTGAGGAAGAGCATGTGACTCATTTGAGTGTTTTTTTGTAAACCCTCAAAGATCGTCAGCTATTCGCTAAGTTCAGAAAATGTGAGTTCTGGTTACAGTCAGTCATTTTCCTTGGTCATGTGGTATCCAACAAAGGGATCCGAGCAGATTCTCATAAAATTGAAGTAGTAAAACACTGGCCCAGACCCACTTCTCTGATTGATATCAAAAGTTTCTTAGGTTTGGTCGGTTATTACAAGAGGTTCGTTGAATTATTCTCATCCATAGCTTCCCCGTTGACCAAGTTAACTCATAACAAGGTCAAGTTTCAGTGGTCAGATGAGTGTGAGAAAAGCTTCTTAAAATTGAAGACTAGGTTGACTACCGCTCATATCTTGACTCTACCAAATGGTTCAGACGGTTATGTGATGTATTGTGATGCATCCAATATCAGCCTAGGTTGTGTGTTGATGCAATGAGGTAAGGTCATAGCTTATGCTTCAAGATAGTTTAAGGTCCACGAGAAGAATTACCCGATTCGTGACCTCGAACTTGCAACCATAGTATTTGCCCTAAAGATTTGGAGAAACTACTTGTATGGTGTTCATGTTGATGTGTTCACAGATCATAAGAGCCTCCAATATGTGTTCACCCAGAAAGAGTTGAATCTTCGTCAGAGGAGATGACTTGAATTCCTCAAAGACTATGACTTGAATGTGATCTATTATCCGGGTAAGGCCAATATAGTGGTTGAGGCACTCAACAAACTATCCATGGGTAGTGTAGCACATGTTGAGGAAACGAAGAAAGAATTAGTCAAAGATGTTCACCGACTTGCTCGCTTAGGAGTTTGCCTTACAGGGTGTGGTAGTTCAGAATGGGTCAGAATCTTAATTGGTTGTGGAGGTTAAGGAAAAATAGGTAGCGATCCTATACTACTTCAGTTGAAACAACCAACAAGAGTTGTGGTGGAGTCGTAAGTACTCCTTCATCCTTAACTAAGAGGTCTCGGGTTCGAGCCCCCTTGGGTACGGAGTCGCCTTTGTTAGGGAGCACTTTACTCCCAATGTGGAACTTCCCAGCGCGAATCCGGATTTAGTCGAGCTCCAATGTGGGTACCGGACATGGATGGGAAACCAAAAAAAAACAAAAAAACTTCAGTTGAAAGGTGAAGTTCATCAATAAAAAGTTGAGGTTTTGTCCCAAGGGGGAGATGGTGTACTTCGTTACCAGGGTCGCTTATGTGTTCCAAATGTGGGTGAGTTGAGGCAGCAAATCCTTACAATAGCCCATAATTTCAGATATTCTATTCATCTGGGTGCCATTAAGATGGACTGTGATCTACGACAAGTCTATTAATGGAATGGCATGAAGAGGGAGGATAACGCTCAACTACACTTCATCCAATACTAAGTCTAGGCGATCACAATCTAGTATAAACCCAACGAAGAGTTGGCGTCGATCCCATAGGGAGTGATACAATAGAGAATTCAATTACGAAGTGAAAATCATGTTCTAATTGGTTGTAGGAATAGAAATTATCGAAATCATTAGATTAAATCTAAGAGGTTGATAAAAAGTGTCAAATGGGAGGATAAGGTTTGTCAATTAACAACTATGAAAACAGGGGAGTGATCAGGTAGAAAGGGATACTTGGGGATGTGATCAACTAATTGTCAATTTCGCTATATAGGTGATTACTAATTACCAAAAGTCGCTGAGTCTTAGTGGGTAGGCTAGGATTTAGATGAAATAGCCATCTCTTGATCAACTATCACGAATCAAGTGAATTCTCTCGAACCTCAACAAGCATCACACTATAAACAGCCCAAAACCTCAATTTATCTACTCTCTCTCGCTAGATAGGTAGGATCGAATTAAGAATTACTCTCTCGAGTTGAACCCACAACAACTCAATTGCTACAATCATCAACTGATAATTTTAATTCTAAAACCTCTTTCTCAAGCAAGCATAAAATACTAAACTAGAACTGCATTTGCAACTACAATTCATAAGTTAAAATTCAATTCCAACCGAGCCCACTTCAAAACAACAATTAAATCAATAATTACTAACGCGCATGAGCTAATTAAGATAATTAATCACACCCCAAGAATGGGGGTTTTAGCCACACATTATAAAAACTAGGAAATTATTACCAACTACATTCTCCATAAGCTAGGTAGTAAAATCCACGTCTTTACAATGCTCCAAATTAGCTTAATATCGAAAGCCCAACTTGAAAATCTACTAGAAAACTCTCAAAAACTAAGAAAAACAATGTTTCACTCAAAAACTCAGAGTCTAACAATGGCAGGATCTACTTTTCTCTTTTTGAAAATCAATTTATACGCTCCCAAATTTTGGCCTACTGAGTCAATCAGCATAGTTAGTTGAGCATCGCCGACCAGGTCGGCGATGCGCCAAGTGTTCTTCACCATCGCCATTTTGCCTTGACTCTTCACCATTCAGACCTTGTAATTTTAGGCGATTCGATTATCAAGGACAAATAATTTCATCATTTATAAATCATATCTCTCACTAAAAATCATGTGAGACGAAAAATAATTCGTCAATCAGTCGTCACTAAATGTGTGTCGCTAAGAGTATAAAAATATGATTTAGTGCTTCGTTGCTAAAAGTATTATATTAACTACAAAAAGAAAAATCGTCCACAAATTCTTGAACATTTGTGACAAATTTATTTGTCATAAAAAGTATATTTTTTTGTAGTTAATTGTATGGTTTACCACTAAAAAGGTTATTACTACTAACAAAATTATATCGTCACTAATTTTTTAACTTCAATCAGTGACGACATCAATTGTCTCTAAAGTTATATATATTTCGTAGTTGAAAAAAATCTAATTTCGTCACTAATGACTATATTTTATATATAAAAATTATTTTGTTCTTAAATGTATTAATTATGAACAAATTTATTATTATAAATTTAATTTTCCTATTATCTCCCATCTCAAAATCTTTTAACCCCTCCCTAGGAGCTCCCACATTATGCTTTCTTGGGGACTTGAACTCGCAACCTTAAGGTTGAAAGTGAGGAGTATTTACCATCCGTTCAGCTCTCTCTTGTCTCTCATTTTTATTTTGTTTTTAACTTCATTCACTTCTTTCAAATTTAACTTCTGTAGAATTAGTATATTATATGATTATTTATATACATACACAAATGCATGAAATTTACCACCCACAATTCCTTCAAATGTAGATCATATTTTAATTAAATTGTATATTTCTTAAAATATCTTTATATATAGTCAGTACGATTCTGTCATTTTATTTATTTATTTACTTTAAATTTTAAAAATTATTCAGTACAATTATAAATTTATATAAAATTAAACTTTCAATTTTATTTAAAAAATTGAATAATCGGTTCAATTCGATCAGTAAATCATTTTTTTTTGAAAAAAAATATCGATACGCATAACTATAGTACTTCATCATAATATATTTGAAATCCTAGTTGGTTCATTTCTTTCATTTGTACTTTCATTTTTTAGTTTATTTCAATTTTCACATTGATGGAAAAAGTTAATAGAAATTCATGAAATATTTCACACCTTCGCAAAGTCAAAGTTTGTAAGTCGATGTTATCTCTGTATAGTTGCTCTACGTACGTATGTGATATTACTATTAAATATGTACATATTTTTAGACAGAAGCAAATAGATAGACTTAGTCTATGCAGTTTACCAATCACAAATCAATTTACATGCACAAAAATTAGCACCAAGACTTGAGAAATTATTTTTTGCATTGTCTTTATCGATGAAAGTGTATCAAATAAAAATAAAAGTGTTAAACCAAGTAATATTAGCGATCTAGTGGTAGAACCATACCCCACTCACGGTACTTATAACCTAGATTTCATTTTTCAAATGATGCATTTTATAATTGCGTAATTTAAGAAAATTGATGAATTGAACTTTTTCATTTTTACAAAATCAACCGAATTTGTTGGTTTTAATATTTTCACCTCACCAATTAAGGAATGGACTCTGTCTATTTCTTATGAAGCACTTGTATTATTCTTTTTGTAAATTGTCACTTGTAATTATGAACAATTGTAGGGGAAAAAATTGTATTTAGCTATGAATTTTTTCGTAGCAAATAGTTGAATTATTCACTAAAAATTTTAAGTCGTCGCTATTTAAAACCTCACATATTTTGTGACAATTTTTTTGTTGTCACTAAATCACAGATTGATTAGAGACAGTAAAATCTTTGTCACCAATTATTTATGTTATTAGTGACGAAAATATATGTCATAATTAAATCTAAATTTTATAGCTAAAACTTATAATATTTAACTACCAACTCTAATTTGTCGATATTGTAACAACATAATTTTTTGGATCAAATTTTTTTGTGTCCAAAAATTAATAAATTTTAAGACAAAAAATAATTTGTCGTGAAGTAGATACATTATTAGTGACGAAATAATGTGTCACCGGTAACTTTAAATTCATGACTAACACTACTTAACAAATGACACCAATTAACTTTTTGGTGAGAAACTTTAGTAGACAAACTTTGCTACGGATTTTTATGTTTCGTCACTAAAAATATGTGTCTCATATATTTAACCATGAAAAGTAAATTTTGTCACTAAAAGCGAATAATTAGTGACGAATTTGATGTTGTAGCTAATAATTGCGTAGCTATATATCATATTTGTTGTAGCGCCAAGTTGGCTTCTCCCCAGGGCTGGCACGCTGTAACATTTGGCGTGTGCGTCGCCGAGTGGCTTGGCAATTATCAGCTTTCATTATCTTCAGCCTTTTTCATCTGTTCTGCTCCTTTTTTTGTCTGGTAATGTTCTTGCCTTGCTATTTTGCCTTTATATTTGCAATTTAGCATTTAAACATCAGTTTAGAACACAAAATAGACATCGAGGACACTAATACTATGAATAACAAGCCCTAAATGAGTCAAAATCTCAGACTCATCAACACCCCAAGTTAAAATTTTGCTTGTCCTCAAATAAAACACAAGATCAATTAGTTCAATAAGGATGTATACAAACAATGCTACTCAAGACTCAGCACGAATGCACACAAGAGGTTAAAACTACTCATGCAATGTTCAATTGTGCACTCTAAGTTTCAAACTGTGACTAACCATCATAAAATAGAATTCAAGCTCACAATGCTTGCTTCAAATGCAAGTTCAAGCTCAACAAAAGCATTCAAATGCCCTCACACAAAGAATCATTCCATGCTCACACAAAACTTATCAACAATTTAGACTTTTAGAATCTGAAACAACTCTCACACTTCAAAAGATAAATACATGCATGACTCTACCCATAGGCTTGCCCTTATTTTCCAATCAACATTATTTTCAACTCCCTCAAGATCACAAAGGTCTTTCAAGGCTTGTAACGGGGCTGAGGGTAAATGTATGATCATTTTGGTTTAGTGACTTCTACCTTCATGAAGCATGGCCTGCATTTCACTTTTTCTCCTTCTCTTTCACACTATATGATATTCACAATCCACACTATGTTCATTCAAGCATGACCCATTGGATACCCCATTTCTTTTGTTCATTTCACAAGATTTATTTCACAAACCCTTTTCTTTTTCAATCTTTTTCTACTGTAACATTTTTCTCTCTTTTTTTATATGGAGGGGTTCCATTTTTTTGTTCAACATGATCTTTCAAGGGTGAATTTCCCAAACTTCTTGAGTTTCCTCTTTTTTCACCACACCTTGGCCTAAGTTGGCTATTCAAATGAACCAATATGTCATGAAGGTTATAGGTGATGGAACAAAGAGGTCAAAGTCGTTCAAGTTTCATCCACAGAAAATGATAGGCTTAAATGGTGTCAAGCTAGGTTCACACACTCACAAGGTGGTCACAAAGAGGAATAATAGTAATTTTGGTTCACTCTTCACAAATTGTGCCTAAGATCATCTCAATTGTTTGCTTACATTAGTCGATTGAACTAACGGGGCAAGTTCTAGGTATTACCAAACACATATTTCAAAGATTCCTCACCACACATGGCATTCAATACAATAATCAAACAAGTCTCTACAATTTTCAGCTAGTGTGCAAGATCATCACAAGAGATCAACTCAACAACCGACTAGTCACAATGAGATGCTAGGAGTTCACATATGACTTATGCAACTCAATTTGCCTCATCGCAGCCGTACACTTATATCGTTCAATCAAGAGCACTATTCAAGTCATCGATATTGATCACAACCGACGCTCAAAATTGCAAGAGAATAACCACATTCAAACACATCAAGAGGTGGCAATTTTAAAAACAGGTAAAAACCAACATGCCAACACATTTAAAACCAATGGATCACAAACCCATATATATATCAAAAAAATTCAACATTCACAAAAACAATTACAAACACAGAATATCCAGAAAATAGCCCAAAAGAGATAGGTATGGAAATACCACACCCCGCCAAACTAATTTAGCAATTGTCCTCAAATGCGCAAAAACAGTCTAAATAATAGCAAAAAGGGAGTCAAAAGAATCATCCTGCCAGGCTAAGCCTGGGTGAACTTTGTATGTCAGTGACCTCCTTTGTTTGGGAATCAGCGCCCGGCTCAATAATATCCTTCGCTCCACTGGAGCCCGTTATAGATGTGTCTCTCAAAGAAGTCGCTTAAGTTATCCGGACCATACCTCCCTCAAGATCCTCCAAGTCATCATATGCTGTTGCATCTCGAATACCCATCTCCTCTTCATTGGTCTCAGTCTCAAACCCAACATCAACCTCATCCATAGCATCATCTCTAGTCGTAGTAGCTGGAGGAATCTTAGAAATGGCTGGGAAATCTGCACTCGGGACCTCGTGGATCTCTACTGTGCCAAACAACATAGATAGATTGGCGGATTTCAGCTCATCCACATCTCTCTACAGCTCAACAATATCGGCTTTCAAGGCCGCCACATCTTTAGAAGTACTATGTCCCTGCTCACAAACCTCTACCCTCACAGTAAGGACATCAAGTGCAAATTTGTGGGTATCTATCAACTTTATGTGCTCTCTTAACTCAGCCCTAATTGGGGCCAAGGCATCAATAATCACTCGCTCAATCAACCCAGGCACAACGGCCTCTACTCGGGAGGCACGCACATCAGCAGACTTGTACAAATGGCCTATATTGTACAACATGGCATAGGTGATAGGTGTCGGGAAGAAGCAGCAGCAACACTAGGAGGGTGAAAAACAGTCAAACCAGAAGGGGCAGAGGTAGAGGTGTCAGGAGTACCTGTAGGCTCACTGGCCTGAGAGGGAAGGATTGCCTCTATCGGCAACATCTCAACATCGACTACTGGGGATGTATCCGCTGGTGCAGCTCTTCTCCGATCAGCCTCGTCCCTCATATACTCGGCCTTTATCCGTCGAATGTTAGTAGAGGAAGTGGGAGTCACTTCCACATCCGTCTTGACAATCACCGGAACATGGGCCTGCCAACACAGCTCAATAATCAAAACACGAAAGGGGAAAGAGGTCTGGCTCTGCTTGGCCCTCATATCCATCTCTTGCTCGATGAGTAGACCTACATTAAATCTCTCTATGTCCATGATACAACCCAAACAAGCAGCTTTCGGGTGCCGAAGTATTTATTCATTCTGCGACGACATCAGTGTGCTACTAAGGAACCTAAACCAATATCTAGCAGCCATGTCCAGGTTCTTCTTCTAAATAGGAACATCGACCTTAATCCACCGCGGTGTAGTGTCAGAAATTAGTGGCTCCAACCAACTCTTTAAATCATCGAGGGTCTTCTTCTAGATTTTATCAATATAGTAGTGCATCACGTTCATCGTATAGCCTAGCACCTCATTGATATTGGTGCTGCTGCACTTCACCTTTCGGCCCCATACTATCACATGATTAAATGACTTAAATGTGTTGGCCTTCTTCTTTCCTTTGGGAACCAGCTTCCCGTACTTGGCATAGAACTCCCGGACCCAACTAGAAATGTATGAGCCTCGAGGCTTTGTGAATATCCCAAACTTGTGGAACTTTATGGTGGTCCACACCTCTGGGTACTGGTCGACAACCCCATTTGTAGACAACCGTTTCTCTTCTAAAATTGTCCTCAAAACCTTTGCCTTTAATCTATTCAGTGACCGGGGAGGAGGAAACTGAGCTGGTGGTACCTGCTCCACTATTTGTGTTGTAGGTAGAGGAGGTGTAGGAGGCATCGGGATCCGAGTTGGATTATGTATTGCCTTGGAGCATAGCTCAACTCTCCTAGCCTATAGAAGTTTATCGTGTTTCGGCTCAGAAACGGAAGCCGAAGAACTGTCATCCGAATAACCCTCACTTTTATAGGTAGTGAGGTGAGTGGCATAGATGCCCTCACTGTCGGAGCTCGCCTCTGCTAGTGTGGGCAAAACTGTCCCCTTGCCTTTACCCTTTCAACAAGTTGGAGGAAGTTTTGTCAGAGCGTTCTGGGAGGATGCAGACCCCTCGTTAAGCACAATTCCTCGTGCCCGCTTTCGAGCCAGTTGATTTTTCCCAGGTACTTTCGGTCTAGCCATACCTACAAACAAAGTTGAATATGTTAGACTTAGTTCAGAAAAAATCTCAAAGTGTAAAGATTGAAGGAAGACTTGTTGAGTCGATCTGCGAGTCGCCAAACCCATTTGGCGAGCCAAGACGGGCTCATCGAATGTTCCAGAACAATATTACTTAATAATCAACACAAGTTGGCAATGTCCAGGTCCATTCGGTCGATCGCAGACAACATTTGGTGAACTATAGCTCACCGAATGTTACATAATCTTTTGAAAAAATGGGGCGGAGAAGGGACATTCAGTGAGTAGTCAAGTTAACTCGGAAAGCTTAGGCTTATTGCCGAAAGTTACATAGCACAATTCACAAAAATGAAGGATAAAAAGGCGATCCAAGGATCTTTAGGCGAACCACTGAACCACTCAACGAGCTCGACCCAACTCGCCGGATAGTCCAACATGCTAGATTTTGACCCCGACCTTCAAATTCTAACCTACAGCCCAAGAAAACAAAATTAAACACCTATTCTATGCAATTAAGACAAGACCCATACTACCCATGACCTCAGAATACTCAGACTTCACCCGTTTTGGCAAAATTGGCCAATCGACATCGTTTGTCCTTAAGAATGACATCAATAGCTAAATCATTAGGCAAAATCAGACGATTGGCACAATCGGGGTTACTCAGACTTCACCCCCACTAGACCCACAAAGAAATCAACACAACCCACATAATATTATCAATCAAACACACGAGAGTTCACAATTAAAGGAAAATTAACACAATATGAAGCATGATATGTGCATGCATTACCAACAAACATTTAACCAATCAAAAATACACAAATATAACGACAAAGCAATGATCACGCATTTGAAATTTCCAAAATATAAAGGTGGGGTTCGGATAACAAACCTCAAAAGCAAATGTTTGAATGCTAGGCTAGCAAAGTACACCAAAGTCCCCTGAACAATTGATCCAACACGAAAAACATGAAATGTAAATACGAAAAATTAAAATATACGGTTGTGAAACTGTAGAAGTCGAAAAGTATGAAATGAGGAAGTTTTTGCATTTAAAACTGATTTTGACCTTTTAACCCTTCAGTCGCGCTAGTCGATGACACTCACTTATGTCGCCGACCCATTCGGCGATGTGCCAAATGGCTCTTTAGCCAGCCGAGTTTTACAGTACCTATAGATAACTAGGTGGTTAAAACAGTGATCCAAGTCGGGCTGGCCGACCTGTTCGGTGAGTCACCAACTTGTATTTGGGCTCACCTTACTGCTTATTTTCCCAAAATTTCAAATTTTCAACCTGCACATTCAATACCCGTTATTCAAACAACATTAATAAAATATTAAAAACTTGGGTTGCCTCCCAAGAAGTGTCTTATTTAACGTAGTGGCATAACGTGGATACGCTTTCAAGGTTCACTCTTTGGGTTAGCCATGGTATCACTTGGTAGACCCCCTTTTGGTCTTGGGTTCAAATGAGATGATATCTGACCTATTTGCATTTCTAGTTGTTTAATGGACACCAAGTGAGAAGTAACTGTTTTGTTTAGATTTGAGACATCATCTTTGATTTCCTTAAGCACTTTGTCTGACCCTTCCACTTTATTAAGAATGTGTGCAAGCATATCTTTCTGTACGAAAGTTTTTCGGGTCAGCCCTTTTCTCTTTTGGCTTTTGACGCTCATGGGTAGGAACATATCTCTCTTTGTCACCATCTCTCTCCCTCCAGTTTGTTCCACGGTCACGCCTTTCCCAATCACGATCCTTCCAACCTTCATCATGCTCTCTATTCCAACCTTGGTTTCCACCTAGCCTTTGATAATTTTGGCGGAATCCACCTCCCTGATTTGCTAGAAAGTGTACTTCTTCATTGTACAAAGCTTCAAAGTGTGCATCATCAAAATTTACTCCACTAACTCCAACAACATTCACTGCCTTAGAACCACTACCCATAACATGTTTTGACAAAAGATCCATTTGGGTCATCATTTTAACCATGTTTTCATCTCGCTCTTGGTCTTTTTGTATTTGTTCCTTTGTCATCTTGAAAGTCAAAGGAGACACTTGATCTTCCTGAGTATACCAAGCTCGGTTTATCTTCATCATCCCATCAAGGAGAGCTAACGCTATCTCGAAAGGCTGCTGCATAATTCCTCCTCAGACAAGTTGATCAGCCACACCTTTGTTCACCGAGTCTAGACTCCGGTAGAAGTGTTGCAACAACACGTTGTTTGGATGTCTGTGAGTCGAGCATTGGAGTAACAACTTTTGAAACCTCAGTCATGTTTCATGGATTGGTTCACCATCCAAACGTTTTAAGCCTTGAATATTGTATCTCAATGCCATCATCTTTGAAGGAGGGAAACATATTATGTAGAATGCCTCGGTAAGCTCTTCCCAAGATGTAATTGAATCCCTCGGTAGATCAACTAACCAATTGGTCGCTTTTCCCATCAAAGAAAAAGGAACAACTGGAGTCAGACTGACTCTTGTGAGATGCTTTTGAATGAGAATGGACCACACACATCCACAAAGTTCTGGATATGGTCAAGGGGATCCTCATGAGCTAGCCCGCTGAATAATCCTTTCATTTGTAATAGTTGCAACATCATGCTAGTCATGTGGAATACAACATTTCCCATGACCGGATGTAGACGAATAGCACCTACACCACCCACTTGAGCTTCATTGACATCATTCAAATTGCCAATGTCATCTTGGTGTCCAATTTGGCTACCGTTACTTCTGTTCACACTCATCTCATCACCTGTTCACAAACAGCTAACAACAAACACAAAACAAAGTAAGTTGATTCAACTACAAACAAGATTACATCACAGCTATACTTCAATAAGAGAATTCTAAACACCACTTCCTAGCAACGACACCATTTTTGATAACGCTTAACTACACTTCATGCAATACCAAGTGTAGGTGAGCGCAATTTAGTATGAATCGAACGAAGAGTTGGGGTCGATCCCACAGAGAGTTATACGGTAGAGAATTCAACTATGAAGTGAAAGTCATGTTCTAATCGGTTGTAGGAATATAAATTATCAAAATTATTTGAATAAATTTAAGGGGTTGACAATAAGTGTAAAATGAGGGGATAAGGTTTGTCAATCAACAACTACAAAAATATGGGAGTGATCAAGGAGAAAGGGACACTTGGGGATGTGATCAACTAATTGTTAATTTCGCTATAAGGGTGATTACTATTTACCAAAAGTTGATAAGTCTCAATGGGTAGGGTAGGCTTTAGATGTAATAGCCATCTCTCAATCAACTATCACAAATCAAGTGAGTTCTCTTGAACCTCAACAAGCATCATACTATAAACAACCCAAAACCTCAATTTATCTACTCTCTCGAGCTAGATAGGTAGGATCGAATTAAGATTTATTCTCTCGAGATAAACCCACAACAACCCAATCACTACAATCATTAATTGATAATCTTAATTCTAAAACCTCCTTCTAAGCAGGCATATAATACTAAACTAGAATTGCATTTGCAACTACAATTCATAAGTTAAAACTCAAATACAGATCGAACCCATTTCAAAACAACAATTAAATCAGTATTACTAACACCCATAAGCTAATTAAGACAATTAATCACATAATCACACCCCCAAGAATGGGGGTTTTAGCTACACAATATAAAAAGTAGGAAATTATTACCAACTATGTTCTCCATAAGTTGGGTAAAATCCACGTCTTTACAATGCTCCAAATTAGCTTAGTATCAAAAACCCAACTTGAAAATCTACTAGAAAACTCACAAAAACAAAGAAAAACAATGTTATAATCATAAACTCAGAGTCTAACTATGGCAGGATCTGCTTTTCTCTTTTTGAAAATCAATTTATACCCTCCCAGATTTTGGCTTCTCCCCAGGGCTGGCACGCTTTAATATTTGGCGAGTTGAAGTGCCACTAAGCGACGCACCGAGTGGTTTTGGCAATTATCAACTTTCGTTATCTTCAACCTTTTTCATCTTTTCCACTCCTTTGTTTGCCTGGTAATGTTCTTGCCTTGATCTTTTGCCTTTATATCTATAATTTAGCATTTAACCATCAGTTTAGAGACAAAATAAGCATCGAGGACACTAATACTATGAAAAACAAGCCCTAAATGAGTCAAAATCCCAGACTCATCAAGGGACATTTCAGATTTTGTGCCTAAGTGTCCTAACTGTCTGCAGGTTAAAGTAGAACACTAGAAACTAAGAGGTATGACTCAAGAGATTAACATTCCTACATGGACGTGGGAAGTGATAAACATGGACTTAATTAGGGGTTTACCTCGTACTCGCAGACAACATGACTCCATTTGGGTAATAGTGGATAGAGTCACTAAGTTAGCTCACTTGGTTGTCAAGACCATAGATTCGGTGGAGGGCTACGCCAAACTCTACATAAATGAGATAGTCAGGTTGCATGGGGTTACCTTGTCTATCATCTCACATAGAGGTCCTCAGTTTACATCCCATTTTTGGAAGTCATTTCAAAAAGGTCTTGGAACTCAAGTAAATCTCAGTACATCATTTCATCCACACACAGATGGTCAGACAAATCATACCATTCAAACCTTAGAAGACATTTTGAGAGCTTGCATGATCTATTTCAAGGGTAATTGGGATGATCACCTATCACTTATAGAGTTCACCTATATAAATAACTTTCATTCTAGTATTCAGATAGCCCCTTATGAGGCACTATATGGGCGTAGATGCAGGTCTTTCATTGGTTGGTTCGATGTAGGTGAAGAAACCTTGATTGGGCCATATTCGGTTTATGAGGCTAAGGAGAAAGTTCAGATCATCAGAGATGAACTAAAGACAGCTCAGAGTCATCAAAAGTCCTATGCAGATGTGAGGAGAAGGGACTTAGAGCTTGAAATTGATGATTGGGTTTTCCTAAAAGTGTCACCCATAAAAGGGGTGATAAGATTCAACAAGAAAGGGAAGCTCATTCCCAGGTATGTAGGTCCTTACAGAATTCTGAAAAAGGGTTGGTAATGTGGCTTATAAGTTAGAGTTGGCAGCAGAACTAGCAGCGGTTCATCTATTCTTTCACATTTCCTTGTTGAAAAAGTGTGTGGGTGATTCGGCATCGATAATTCCATTATATAGTGTGGTTCTGATGGATAGTCTCACTTATGAAGAGGTGTCAGTTGAGATTCTTGACTGCCAGGTTCGTAGGTCGAGAAATAAAGAAGTTGCTTCAGTAAAGGCTTTGTGGAAGAGTCAGTCTGTAGAGGGAGCTACTTGGTAAATAGAAGCAGCCATAAGAGCCAAGTATCCTCACCTTTTTCCTTCCAATATAGTTTCAGTTTGAGGCAATAATTCCTCTCGAGTCTCTCAGATTACTTTTGTGTAATTCAGCCTCAGTGTCTGGTTCCCTTAACTATTGTCATGACCCAGGGGTATACCCTAGATATTACATGGCGTACTTGACCCCGAAGGGGTCTCATACAAGCCATTAGCATATCATAACATAAGATAATAGAAAAGAGCGGAAATTTAAAACTTTTTTCCATACAATCAAAGTCTTTCATAAAAGCAAGTGGAAGTTTATAACTCTTTGTCTCAAACGATCTAATACAACTTTGAATAACAATTGGGACATAGCCCATACAATAGTCTAAAACATACAAGAAAGACATAAAAGGAAATGGTGGCTTTATCCTCGATGCAATGAGGACTCACCAAGTCTTCAACTCATTGCACTTCTAGAAACCTATCTTCAAGAATGGAACTCAAAATCGCTGAACCCTACATTTGATGAGAATGTAGGCAAGAGTATGCGTTAGTATAAAAGTACTAAATATGGTAGCTAGCATAACATCATAACAACATATAAGAGGCATTAGTCCACATACGACATCTACCATAATCATAAGAGACAGTATCATAAGTCGTGAACATAAGAGACATCTTCATAAGATATAGGCTATAAGCATAAGAGATAACAGCATAGGCATAGGCATTATTAATGCATCTAGTTTAACATAACATAAGAGAAACTCTACATAAGTCACCTCAAGGCAATATTGTGCAATACATGGATAAGACCCCATAACCCCACCCATGCTAAGCAAGTCACTTTAGGTTCTCATTCATACTTACTATATTTTGATCTCACCGTTAGCTTACTTATCAATGACAAGGGAATACTTACCTTTAGTCACCCATTAATTGGAAAGGCCTTTCAAGCTACAACCTAACTAAGCATAGATCATAAGCATAATCGTTACACAGATCATCATAACATAAAATGAACATACCATGAATACCCTCAAAGTATACTTATGCAATGCATGAATAAGATCATATACTCTCACTCACACTAAGTAAAGCTTCTTAAGTAAACATAGTTCATAATTCATATTCTTATTGTGGGAATAAGCCTTAACCGACATAGACCATGCGAGCTTAACATGGAATCCGGTGTCTACCCCATAGTGAATAAGGGTTTTTCTACTTGCCTAAGGTAGAACCATACTCTTAGCTTAGGTGGATCCAATAGCTAAGTAACCTATGAGGGCACGTAGTTTATGGGATAAGGAGATTTCTACTAGAAACCCAACCTCTACAAATGTGAGAGCTTCCATCTCATATAAATATCCACTCGATGCTAAGAATAATTCCTATTGAGTTCATATTAATTCTTGACTTAAGTTCATATTTATGGAAGAGTGTCTTGACACTCAATCAAACATAACTCATACTATAGCTCATTAGATCATGCGTGAGAACTACCTTTCACCATCCATGTCCTCATATAGATTCATTAGGTGAGACTAGTCTTCCAATCTTAGAATTATCATATTGTGAGGGAACTACTCACATCATACCATATTCATACCTAGGTGTGTATATGATAATAGCATTTCAACAACACAACAACTAGATCATGAGCCTATTCACTTTACTCTCAAAGTGTTCATAAAGCATAGACATAATCTCATAGTCATACATAATTCTCATACTTTGTCCTTCAAGGACCATAGATCATACTCAATAAACACTTCTAGAATTGCTACATTAGACATGGATGATAACATGATTCAAATGGTTCAATTACTATAAGCTTAATCTCATAATTCACCTCCTTGAGGTTCAAGACTTACTTTCAATCATCACACTTAGGGTTCAAACACTAGACATGGGTATCATCCTAACTCATATGATTCTATCTCTTTATGCATTCAAACATTCATGAGGTGGATTAGGTGGGTAAAGTCCTACCACAACCATTCTATCTAATAGTCTACCATTATCAAGTCAACTTCCCTCCTAGGGCCTCATCATACATAATTCATCATATTAGTTTTACCTTCAAAACCCTAGAAGTCAACATTCATAATTATGAGTCTTTACTCTTAATGGATTTACTTCTTAAAAGCATTTTATGAACCTATATTACAAGACATTCTAATCACATACTTCTTTCTTAAGCAATTCCAACCATATCTCATCATAAAGGCTCAATCACTATCATCACTAGTCATGATCCATCATATAGACTATGATATAATTCAATTTATGTCTACTTGCTTTTATTCTTGAACAATTACTACTCATAACATCAATTCTTGAAGATCGTCTATAAATCCTCAATTTCACCTTTCATGGCATAAACCGACATAACTTCAATTTCATCAATTAGAGTAGGGTTTGTCATGGAAAACATGTAATATCATCATTATATGATAATTCAATACTAAATTGATCATAAACAAGTACTATCCACTCAATTGGAATCACATTCAACTTAACGTACAATTTTTGAAAGAACCATAACTTGAATTGGGGATTTCATCTTCACAATTGGGGGAATTCTAGGGGACTCCATAGATGGAAGAATCCATTGATGAATAGGCTATCATACCTTGATTATAAATCCTAGCAAGCTTTAAACAATGGAGTCTTGACTTGACCTAGCTTGACCCTCTTCTTCTTCTTCTTCTTCTTCTTTGAGTTTTCTAGAGAGATAATTTTTTGAGAGGATGAATTTTGGGAATTATTTTGGGTTTTGGAATAAATGACTTAATTTGGTGAGTTTTGGGGTTAAAATGACTTATATAGGGGTCCTAGGCGTGGGCAAAATAGCATATCATTGATTTTAAATAATTGAGAAAAGACCCAAGAAGTTCCTTGACTGGAAACTGTCGAAATGGCATGAAGGATGCCTTCACGGATCGTCATCATCATCACTGCCCGTCAAATGATTCGTGAAGAATTTCCAGCCTGACAAGGTTTCACTATTTCAGGCATAACTTTTGACTCCAAGATGGGAATTGGGAAAACTCGGTGGAGTTGGATAGAGGACTCCGAGACCTTTAATTCTATAGGTCATGGCCCAGTTAATACGATTTGAGCTAAGAGATATGATCATTTGAAGTTAACCCTACACTCTATGTCTAATGAAAACCCTTCACAGACGACTTCACGGTCCGTGTGGTGCTTCACGGACTGTTGTGAAGCCATTGGCCCTTGACCAGTAGCCTATCTTGCCACCCTTTAACCCCTAAGAATATAACTCATAGCCACACCCCTTCCACGGCCTGTGGTGGCCTTCACGAGCCGTCTAGTGGCTCGTGGGGAGGGTCCCTATTTTGGGCAGCCTTGTGAAGCTACTGCCTCACCACCACAAGTGGTCCCACAATCCATAGTGACCATCACGAGCTGTCTAGGCTCTCGTGGGACGTAGGCAGCCTTCTTTAGCTACTGCCTAGGTATCATGGGGACCACCACAAGCCGTGGTGCCCTTCATGACTCGTGTGGGAACTTGTGGAGGGTGCCAAGGCCCAATTCTCTAGTTCATGCCTAGCACTTAGCCCCTAGCTTAGTCTACTAGATTCCGAGGTGTTACATTATCTCCCCCTTGGGAACATTCATCCTCGAATGGCATTCTAGGCACCTGTTAAAGGATACGACACAAGATTAGCAGCCTATCATGCAGGCAACTCATCTAAATGCACATAGCGAAAGGAGGAAACATCAACTCCAAGCTAAACATACTCAATGCAACACAATTAAGTAGGAACTACATCTAACAACCCATTAGGCACGAAATATCATAACTCATAGGAGGAACTTCCTTCTCCAAACTAAATTATGCTCAACCTACACTCATGGAGCTCATATGCAATTTACTCTCAAAAAGCATTCATTTAAGGAGGAATCTCTCAACTCAGAACTAAGGCAAGCTCGTATATTCATCTCATGAATTCTATAGGCAACTCATACTAAATGCACTACAACATGAGGAAAATCAATCAAAAAAACTCATTTTCTTTCTAAAAACAAATTTTCATGAACATGAATCACATAAGGAAATCATGGAAATATCTAAAACACACATAACTTCACATAAAGTACAAGCCATCAGGAACTCATCATTAAAATCCTAAAGGATGAATGGAAGGAAAAAGGATGAGGATATCGGGACATCTCATTGGCCCTCGGCCTCCCAAGTAGCACCCTCATCTAAAACCCACACTAAAGGTCACCCCTTAATACTTTTATTGAAGCAACTTCCTTGTTCTTCTATTTCTTAACTTGCTGGTCTAAGATCCCTACCAGTATTTCTAAATTAGAGAAACTCTCATGAACTCCCCAACTCTTCTTAAGGGATTTATGAATGTCGGATCCCCAACACCCTTCTATATCTAAGAGATATGGAAAATCGGAATACACCGATACCACTCATAAGCAACTCTAGTTCACAAACAACCTTACCAACTCCACTAAAGATCTCATATGAGCCAATAAAATCGGGACTAAACTTCCCAAACTCACTACACCTCTGAAGGTGAGAATTCCAAGCCAACCAAATCATAACCATCAAAAACACTCAACGACCTTGCTATCTAAGCACATCATCTCCCACATCATCTCCCCCTTGGGAGTATGTCTATACAGACTCTTCTAATCATTATTTCTTTCAATTTTAAAGTCGGAGCAAGTCATTACTAAGTTTTCACATCCATTACACAAGATGATTCTAAACCATGGTGAATAACACTTCTACCTTTTTTAGAAGAGTCTATTCACTCAACGCATCTAGGCATTACTTACACACCCTATTCATCAAACCTTTTAACTTACCAAAAACTAAAAATGGCCAAGTAGGGTTCTACCATCAGTATTATAAAACAACAATGAAGCCCATTCATACTAAAGGCAACATCAAGGTCTAGCATATCAAGTCGCAAAAGACAAGCAATATCAGAATCTAATAAAGCATAAAACACATATCAGAACCGTTAGGAGGAACTTGCTTACCCTCTCTTCTCATAGCCTATTCCTTTGGACAATCCCTCATTTTGTGACCACTTTCACCACAATTAAAGCAACCTCTCTGCCGGCCAAACATCTACCCTCATCTCTCTTTCAATTCTACTAAGGTCGGATCAAGACAATTCTAGACCATTTCAACCCATATCATCTCCTTTGGTGGGATCTACCAACCAATCATATCTAGGTATTATCTAAACACCCTACGTAAAATGACCATACTTAAGATCAATCTTAAAAGATAACTAACCCTTTGAAGGTGGTCCACACCTAAACATATCTCTCCCACCTTAGCTAGGTGGTACATGTAACCCTCAAAGTCAACTTTACGACAAAGCATAATCCAGACTTATGGCATAGGTTTTCACCCTTCCACTCTCGGATAGGCTCTTTTGGAAACTAACAATTTGACTATATGGGTTCTACAATCACATTTGAGCATAACACTAATACTAACAATCCATCCTAAGGATGACATATAAATCTAACATATCAAGTCCTATCTAGTCATATAGCCATAATTGGCATCACAACCAACATTTTCTCCCACGCTCCTTGTAGTATGAGCCCTACGAGTAGTCATATCCCGAAGACCATCGGATAAGGAGAAAGACCTTATAGAGTTAAACTCAATGGCACGACTTAGAGAATGCAGAAATGAGATTTCCTAATCATCTAATAACTTCCTATTCATAAATGTTGCGCTCTTCACACTTATGAACAAGACTCTACTAGACGTGGTTTTGAGACAATCCAAGAATCATTCTAAACCTTGTGCTCGGATACTAATTTGTCATGACCCAGGGGTACACCCTAGATGTAACATAGCGTACTTGACCCCGAAGGGGTCTCATACAAGCCCTTAGCATATCATAACAAAAGATAATAGAAAAGAGGGGAAATTTAAAACATTTTTCCATACAATCAAAGTCCTTCATAAAAGCAAGCGGAAGTCTATAAATATTTGTCTCAAACCATCTAATACAACTTTGAATAACTATTGGGACATAGCCCATACAATAGTTTAAAACTTAAAACAAAGACATAAAGGAAATAATGGCTTTATCCTCTATGCTATGATGACTCACCAAGTCATCGACTCCTTCCACTTCTAGAAACATATCTTCAAGAATGGAACTCAAAATCGCAGAACCCTACATTTGATGAGAATGTAGACAAGAGTATGTGTTAGTACAAAAGTACTAAATATGATAGCTAGCATAACATCATAAGAACATCTAAGAGGCATTAGTCAACATAAGACATCTACCATAATCATAAGAGACAATATCATAAGTCATGAGCATAAGAGACATCTTCATAATACATAGGCTATAAGCATAAGAGATAACAACATAGACATAGGCATAATTAATGCATCTAGATTAACATGACATAAGAGAAACTCTATATAAGTCACCTCAAGGCAAGCTTGTGCAATACATGGATAAGACACCATAACCCAACCCATGCTAATCAAGTCACTTAAGGTTCTTATTCATACTTACTATCTTTTGATCTCACCCTTAGCTTACTTATCAACGACAAGGGAATACTTACCTTTAGTAACCTATGCATTAGAAAGCCCTTTCAAGCTACAATCCAACTAAGCATAGATCATAAGCGTAATCATTACATTGATAATCATAACATAAAAGGAACATACCATGACTACCCTCAAAGCATACCTGTTCAATGCATGAATAAGATCGCATACTCTCACTCACACTAAGTAAAGCTTCTTAAGTAACCATAGTACATAATTCATATTCTTATTGTGGGTATTAGTCTTAACCGACATATACCATGTGAGCTTAACATGGAATCTAATGTCTACCCCACATCGAAAAGGGGTTGTTCTACTTGCCTAAGGTAGAACCATGTTGTTAGCTCAGGTGGATGCAATAGCTAAGTAACTATGAGGGAACATAGTTTATGGGATAAGGAGATTGCTACAAGAAACTCAACCTCTACTAACGGGGGATCTTCCATCCCAAGAGTTTACTACTAGGAGACCCGACCTCTACTAACGAGAGAGCCTCCATAGGAAACCCGACCTCTACTAACGGGAGAGCTTCCATCTCATATCAATATCAACTCGGTGCTAAGCATAATTCCCATTGAGTTCATATTAAGTCTTGACTTAAGTTCATATTTATTGAAGAGTGTCTTGACACTCAATCAAACATAGCTCATACTATAGCTTATTAGATCATGCGTGAGAACTACCTTTCACCGTCCATGTCTTCATATAGATTCATTAGGTGAGACTAGTCTTCCAACCTTAGAATCATCATATTGTGAGGGAAGTACTCACATCATAGCATATCCATACAAAGGTGTGTATATGAGAATAGCCTTTCAACAACACAACAACTAGATCGTGAGCCTATTCAATTTACTCTCAAAGTGTTCATAAAGCATAGACATAATCTCATAGTAATACATAAATCTCATACTTTTCCTTCAAGGACCATAGATCATACTCAATCAACACATCTAGAATTACTACATTAGACATGGATGATAACAAGATTCAAATGGTTCAATTACTATAAGCTTAATCTCATAATTCACCTCCTTGAGGTTCAAGACTTACTCTCAATCATCACACTTAGGGTTCAAACACTAGACATGGATATCATCCTAACTCTTGTGATTCTATCCATTTATGCATTCAAACATTCATGAGGTAGATTAGGCGGGTAAAGTCCTACCACAACCATTTTGTCTGATAGTCTACCATTATCAAGTCAACTTCTCTCTTAGGGCCTCATCATACATAATTCATCATATTAGCTTTACCTTCAAAACCCTAGAAGTCAACATTCATAATTATGAGTCTGTACTCTTAATGGTTTTACTTCTTAAAAGCATTTTATAAACCTATATTACAAGACATTCTAATCACATACTTATTTCTTAAGCAATTCTAACCATATCTCATCATAAAGGTTTAATCTTTATCATCACTAGTCATGATCCATCATGTATACTATGATCTAATTCAATTCATGTTTACTAGCTTTTATTCTTGAACAATTACTACTTATAACATCAATTCTAGAAGATCCTCTATAAATCCTCAATTTCACCTTTCATGGAATAAACCGACATAACTTCCATTTCATCAATTAGACTAGGGTTAGCCATGGAAAACATGTAATATTATCATAATAGCATAATTCAATACTAAATCAATCATAAATAAGTATTATCCACTCAATTGGAATCATACTCAACTTAACCCACAATTTTGGAAGGTACCCTAACTTGAATTGGGGATTTCATCTTCACAATTGGGGGAATTCTAGAGGACTCCATGGATGGAAAAATCCATGGATGAATAAGCCATCATACCTTGATTATAAATCCTAGCAAGCTTGAAACAATGGATTCTTGACTTGACCCTCTTCTTCTTCTTCTTCTTCTTCTTTGAGTTTTCTAGAGAGAGAATTTTTGGAGAGGATGAACTTTGGGAATTATTTTGGGTTTTGGAATAAATGACTTTATTTGGTGAGCTTTGGAGTTAAAATGACTTATATAGGGGTCCTAGGCTTGGGCAAAACGACATATCTTTGAGTTAAAACAATTGGGAAAGCCCCAAGAAGTTCCCTGACTGGAAACTGCTGAAATGGCATGAAGGACGCCTTCACGGATCGTCATCATCACTATGGCCCATCAAATGGTTTGTGAAGAATTTTCAGCCTGACAGTTCTTCAGTATTTCAGGCATAATGAGATGGGAATTGGGCAAACTCGGTGGCATTGGAAAGAGGACTCCGAGTCATTTAATTCTACAGTGGCCAACCTAGTATGTTTTGAGCTTAGAGATATGATCATTTGAAGTTAACCCTACACTCTATGTTTAATAAAAACCCTTCACAGACGACTTCACGGTCCGTGTGGTGCTTCACGGACCGTTGTGAAGCCATTGGCCCTTGACCAGTAGCCTATCTTGCCACCCCTTAACTCCTAAGAATATAACTCATAGCCACACCCCTTCCACGGCCTGTGGTGGCCTTCACGAGCCGTCTAGTGGCTCGCGGGGAGGGTCCCTATTTTGGGCAGCCTTGTGAAGCTATTGCCTCACTATCACTAGTGGTCCCACGATCTGTGGTGACCATCACGAGCCTTCTAGGCTCTCATGGGAGGTAGGCAACCTTCTTTAGCTACTGCCTAGGCGTCTTAGGCACCACCACGAGCCGTGGTGCCCTTCATGACTCGTGTGGGCACTCATGGAGGGTGCCAAGGCCCAATTCTCTACTTCATGCCTAGCACTTAGCCCCTAGCTTAGTCTACTAGATTCCGAGGTGTCATAGTTATTTCAGTCTCTTTGCATGGTCATGGAACTCAGTTTAGTTAGATATCAATTTCTAGTACTTAGTGGTAGGCATTGCAGTTCCTTCCCTCTATACTCATCTTGTTTATTCTTCATTCGAGGACGAATGTTCCCAAGGGGGATATATTGTAACACATCAGGTCCAAGGAGATGAGACCTACGGTCGTGGTCCATGGTCCGTAGATGGGTTCCGTCATTGCGGTCCAATATTTATCGGTCTTTGATCCCACCCACGGCTGACCTGTACAGTCTGTGGTTGGACCTATGGACCGTAGGTCTGGCCACTGGTGAGGATTGACAGTTATTTGGAAATAAATGGGTTTTAGGTCAGCTTCAAACGATCATATCTTTTAGCATAAAATGAATTGAGTGGATCATGCCTATCAAATTAAAGATAATCGAATCCTCTTTCCAACGCCATCGAGTTTGATAAAATCTAAGCTCGGAGTAAAAAGTTGTGATTGTTTCAGTAGAGCCCTATTGGGCAGGGCCACAACCATGACCCAGTGGATGGGTAGTGGTTCAAACAACATTCCGTCAATCCCCTCACCAGTGGCACTTCGTCAGCTTTAAGTCAGGGTATTTTTTGTCTTTTTCCTATATATTAGGCACTTAAACTACGTTGTTTTATGACTAAACTACGTCACTTTACTCAATCTAAGCCTAATAATCTAGT
Source organism: Solanum verrucosum (assembly GCF_900185275.1). Lineage (NCBI taxonomy): Eukaryota > Viridiplantae > Streptophyta > Magnoliopsida > Solanales > Solanaceae > Solanum > Solanum verrucosum. The sequence continues at coordinate 1,574,715 of NW_026020173.1, forward strand.
TAGACAATACCCAAAACCCTCATTCTGCTAAAATCACCCAACTTAGAGTGAAAACAAAAGAAAGAGACGACCAACTCTCTCAAGAACAAGCAGAAGCATTTTTCAAGGTTCAGCTCATTTCTCCGTATATTTCATCACCATGTATGTGGGATTTCACTAATGTGTTCCTTTCATCCACTAGTTCCCTAGAATTCAGTCAGTTCCTTGATTCTTCATATCTTGTTTAGACCTAGGGTTTATAAGACCTAGAAGATTCATGGCGAATTTTGTTTCTATAGTATCCTTAGTCGAAATAATATGTTTTCTTGGAAACTTTGTATAATTCCTTGTATAAGACTCAGAACCCTAGTTTTTGTAAATTCTCTTAGTTCATGAATTATACTTGCTAGGTCAGTTAGACAGAAAATCATGCTTCAGGTTTTGAATGTCACATTCTCAGTTAGCATGGAGTATTTTGAGTTACTCGGTATTTAGTGCATCTTAGCTTCATGAATATTCAGTTGGGAGTAGACTTAGCAGTGAGTTGGACTAGAGTTCAGCGTACCCTCATAGTCCCATAACTATGTGCCTGCGTAGGATTATAAGTCCCCTCAGTTGGGTATCAGTTTTAGTGATCATACCACAACCATGCCTTTATACCCCTGGCAAGGTATATTGGGTCCTCTCAATGGGGCGTATACATCAGACTCCACGTTTAGTTCACGCGGTTTATGTCGGTTAATAGTACCTCCCACAGTCAGACTCTTAGTGCATTGACTAGGTTTTTAGCATTTACTTTAGTATTCAGTCAACATGTTATCTTCATGATTAGTACTTGATCATTGCATACAGTTATCTTTCAGTTATACTTTAGTAGATATCTATTTCCTTATTCAGATTATATCATTGCTTAGTTAGGCGATGTTCAACTTATATGTATTTTGTTCAGCTTAGAATATCTATATCATGCATGTTCAGTACATTCCAAGTCCTGACTCATACTTTGCACTACATCATTTCATGATGCAGGTTTAGGCACTCAGCTTCTAGCTCACGCTTAGATCGATTCTCGATTTGACTTCAGCAGCATCAGTGGTGAGTTTTCATACTTCGAGGACAATAGACATGCTTTCTATTTTAGTCTTTATTTCAGTTTTTAGTTTTGTTAGAGTTAGTTGGGGGCATGTCCCAGCAACTAAACTCAATTTGAGGGTTTTCAGACATATTAGTACATGCAACTCGAGTTGTTAAGTGTTGTTTTAGTTATCACTAAACTCCTATTATTTTACATATATTCAGACTAGTTGGGTTTTCCCATTTTCAGATATTCACTGCTTTAGCTTCTGCATAGTACATGTTTGACTAAGTTATTTTCAGCATGCTTGTTATATGCCAGACTCAGGGTTAGCTTGGTGTCACTCGTGATCCTAGGTCTCATGTTACATCTAGGGGGTAGCCTCGAGGTGTGACAATGCCCACCCTTAGTTGTCACTACATGTGCTTCCTATGAATTCTCTTCCATGCATTTCACAATGATACTACAAGTCGTAGAGATACATACACACATAACGAGAAATATACATCCATCTTAACAAGGAACTCAAGACAAATCAAGAACTAGAGAACCACCCCCTAGTCATCACGTCATCTCCCCTACATCACATAGTAACAATCTCTACCCATCTAAAGTCCATGCATAAAGGCCTATACATGCCAACTCCAAACATCTACAAGATATAAGGTGGTCAAAGTAGGTCTAACTACTTTATTGAAAAAAACCTAGCCTACCTGGGTGCCTAGCAACAACTGATGAACCTTGCCCATGAATTTGACTTCGAAGAGGCAACCTTTGATGAGCGAGAACTAAAAGATCGTTAAACTTTATCCTTCTTATGTAGTAATTCCCCCCCCCTCTCATTGCTCCCTTGTCTCGATTACCTTTGAAGGGTTTTAGAACTGCCCTTATATATTTCATCCTTTCAAAAATGAGAAGAAAATAATAGACGACAATTAGGTTGCTGAAATTTTACATCCCGCTATAGAAAAACTCCAACAAATATAGAGGCACCGCCATAGAGGGAAGACTCCCGTTATGGAAGGCTAACTTCAGCCTAAACAAAAAAGTTAATTTGGCCAAAATCAACATGTGCTTAAAATTTAAAAATTATTGCACCACACTTTCAAACTTTTCATACTCCGCACGAGGTGCCCTTTAGTACCAACGGATCGGGTTGTTACAATAGATACTAATTTATCCATCATTCATCCCTTAATGACAACCTAGGTGGAAAGAAGATAGATCAATTATCAAAGTATATCACACGGTTTGACACATTAAGAATACACTCACACTACGCAGGAAGCACCACGTTACCCATTCTACGTACCCAATATTATCGTAAAGGAAAATTCAATATCATGAAACCACAATATAAATTCTACTCCGCCTATTAGACTTGACCCCACTATAGTGACCATAACCCCGTTATAGCAGTATCTATGTAGTGGCTCCCCAACTGCTATAGCTGCATCACATAAATCACAAACATAAGAGGGATGGGAATGGGTTTTCATGCCCATTTCTCTCCATGTTCACCCCCAAAGCTCTATGAACTCTCTGATAACTCCGTTCAAAAATGTTAAATCGAGGTAACCACCGCATACCCTACTTTTATTACTTCATTTTATGCTTAAGAACGCTCACATGCTATGAATTAAATAAAGTAGAATAAGATTTTGGATTTTTTTAAAATTTTGAACAATAACTGCTTGATTATCGAAATTGTCAAAGAATGAGGTTTTCCCTTATGTTCATAATGCTATTATAGTATTCAGGGCGTAAGGATTACGAATAAAGGGCCAAAATTGGTTTCGAAATGGTGGGAGAAGTTAAAGGATTGTTCTTGAAGAACAAAATAGATTTGAGCATGATTTAGGACTCGAGATGACTGATATTTTGTATATTTAAGTAAAGAAGTACTTTAGGAACACTAATATGAAGAGAATTGTCTAAAATGAAACTTTTTGGGCCCAGGGGCGCCATTGACACGCCCCCGGAGTTCTGAAACAATGAAGGTCTCTATAGCGGCCTTAATCTCTCTATAATAGATGTCGCTGTAGTGGGTAACAAACTACTATAGCATCTTCCGCTATAGTTTTTTGAGCATTGATGTGCATCCCGCTATAGCAACACACTGGCCGCAATAGCGGAAGGTACAAAAATAATGCAACCCTTATGGATTGACTGCAGTAGAAATTTTTAATTCATAGCCCTCTTAGGATGGTTCTATGGTTTTCTAACTTATGATTTTTAATATGCAGGCTAACAATATAACCCATTGAGGAATGAGTTATGGGTCCAGACTACCCCTACTAGATATTTCTGTATTCTCCTAGTAGGCAAAGGTTCCATGAGATATGGAGGTCGAGCTTCTATTTAGAGAGAGGCTTAAAGATTAGGGGAGTGGATGAGCAAGTTTATGCCTTCTACAACTAGCTACACGAGTTTGGTTGGGGTCCTTTAGTGGAGACCCTTTTTTTTTCTCAGTAGGGGTGGGTGTTGGAGTTTTATGACCATCTCCCTACCATTCTCTAGAATACTCCCACCCCCACTATCTGCATCCGGGGAGTGGACGTCCCCATTGACTCCCTGTTAATGAATCATGTGCTAGGACTGTTGAAGGTTTCCCATGATCCTTCCATGGCTAAGCTGAGGAGATAGAAATACTGGGAGGAGTTCTGTTGGATTACTACTAAGGGACTCACTAGCCACTAATACTCACCAGACGCTTGGAGGTGGTTGACACTGGTGATCTGGAGGATGCGTCTATCAAGAAACCTTATCGATGTGACCTATCCCTGGGCCTTCTAGTAGTTGCATCATACATAGGATCCTGGTGAATGTGGGGGTGCAGATCGTGTCTGAGTGGAAGTATTTCTACTGTGGTACTAAGAAGTCCCTCTTCCTTCCTGGTCTAGATGATACAGATCAAAAGAGGTGGAGCATGATGATGTATTCAACCCCTTGTTAGTGAGTAATAAGCGTTATACTGCACCTAAGAGGAGGAGGAAAGATGAGGCGGGGGGTAGCCAAGTCGTAAGAGGTGTAGAAGAGGGTAGGTAAATTGATACAAACCCTATCGCCACCTAGTCCCAGCCCCCATTATCTAGCACCCACCTCAAGGCTAATCTAGTTGTAGGTAGCAGGCACATGGAGGCTACTACTACGTACCCTCTGCCCCACCTACTCCTTCCCAATACATAGTCGCGCTCCATAAGGACCTTCATGCTGAGAAGAGGAGAGGGTGCTCTCGAGACAATTTGTTGGCTCGTATGTGGAAGACGATGAAGGTCATATTCAGCTGCATCGCCCTAGAGTAGGAGCTTCCCCAGCTATAGCCAGAGGATTTGGATGAGTTCCCCTTCATGTGAGATCCAGAGGCGGGAGAGCTCTCTCCATGAGGGTGATAGGCAATTGGTAGGATCACCCATGTTCGGATATAGATATTGTTTGGTTTACCACATTTGGGAGAAAGGCATCTTTTACTGCTTTTCTTATTTTCGACAGCACATAGATACTTGTTATTTGGATGGCTTATTCTTCTTTCTATGCTAGGACACTTTGGAATTATGCATGGATAAGTTTTTGTTGTTTTTCTGCATTGTACTAAATTGAATAGGTGATAGAGTTTCATTTGAAAGTGGAAACACAAAGCTGGAAAAAACAGATTTGAGTCTTTGATTCTTCCGCTATAGCACGTACAAATCATTATCGTGGGGGTCTATTGTAACGCATGTGCATAACTATAGTGACTTTCGTTATGGTGAGGTACTTTCCGCCATAGCGGGAGCGCTATAGCAATCTAGCACCCGCTATGGCAACCCGATGATTCCCGGCCAGAATGCAAAAGTTTAGCAACATTACCCCATCCCAAATCTATTCCAAGTCTAAAAATCACCTAACGCTTAACCATACAATCCCAAGACCGTTCCCAGACACAAGTCTCACATTCCAGATTCCAAGATCTTACCCAGCAACACTAATAAGGCACACAGTCACCATATAAGCAAGACTAGCCCTACCCATGGTTCCCAACCAATACCGACTATTCCGAAATCAAAGCTTCCCCATAGTCATAATCGATTATGTCCCCTTACCATTTTTACCAATGGTAAGTTCATGCACATTTTAAATAACCCCAAGATAATACTTACACATGTATAAAACAAACTTTGCCTCATGGCCATAAAATTTCAAGATTGACATACACAAAACATGCTCAATAATAAAATAACAAATTCAATCAATCAAGCAAGTATAGTTCACATATAGGTAGTGATTCAAGCAACACAATGCACATAATAACAATCATTTAGAATTCATCACCAATTAGTCAAGCTCAGTTATAATATTAGCGTCATGAATGACCACTAACCGGCCATCTATGCGTTCACATGGCCCTTAAGGCCAGATACCAATTGGAACCTTCTTAGTTCCATTCTTCCCTTGTATATATTCAGCAACAACATTGACATCTAGATTACTTGGTCGAAATACCAATTGGAATCTAGAGATATCAATTGGTATTCCAATTCGCCTCAACCCATACCACAAGCGACAAAACGCATGAAAAGAGTGAAGAAGTGAGACAAATTCCTAGAATGTTTCGTAGACCCCTAAAGGTTAAATATGGACACCAACATACCAATCCTTAGGATTTTATTTGACATTTTCTCTTGTACTGGGAGACCGCTAAACTGGGCTTTGACACCAAGTTGTCATGACCAACCCATCGAGTACCTACTCTAACACCTAGATAGGAGAACCCGCATGACCCAAACTAGTTAAAACATGCTAAAAATAAATGAGTTATAAGGAAAACCTCTTTAATACTAAAAACTTTCATGAAAACATCAATATTTGATAAAAGTTTTTCGCAATTAATCAAAAAAATCCTCCCTCAAGAAAATAGTCTAAGCAGGTACAAGAGCTACTAAAGAAGTACAATTTATACATAAAATGAGATACAACTTCCACCATAAGGAAGGAATATGAAAGTTGTTAGAGATCTTTATCCTTTTCACCTATGAAATATTACTGCATTCCTGCAACCAGACTATGCCAAGTGGCATAGCAAGAGTAGTATCAATGCAAACAACATATATTGGTAGGCATCACCGGTCGATACGATCCTATCACATAATATAGTGTAGATAATTAGAAAAGTCATGTAATGTGGAAGTTACACCACCCCCACTTCATACTCATACCCTTCCTAAGTAAATACCATGACTAAGAACCTTAATTACGTCACCCTAAGGCTTTCCAAGCTTGCATGTGATGTCACAATAATACACAATCTTAGTCTAACCCTTCTACCACATTAATATCCTTGAATATCATGCCATCACTAGCCCTATCAACTAACCTAGTATCATTTGCAACACTCATGTCAACTCTCTGGCCCTTTTTGGAACAGTAAATGAAACTGACACATTAGACCAACTCATCCTTAGCAAACTAAACCCATAATCATTACAAAGCCAAGTACATAATGACCAATACTAGACAACTAAAGAATTGATTTTCCATAAACTCAATCAAGTAGTCTAGACAAGTATGTCAGAAAACCCCTAGAATTTAGATTCCAATAAACAAATAACATACCTCAATCATTCCAAGTAACACATATCCCGGACTTCCAGCCCCTACCTTGACTTATCATAATATGATCCATGTCCCACATGGTCACATACAAGTTAGACATGTGATAAACTCACCTTAACCCAAACCATTCAAGGATCAAACATGCAAAGAATAAATCAGGTCCACTCATGGAACCATAAACACATATTTGGTCCTCTCACAGAATCCAAACTAAACTGTTAGTGTACCAGCATTGTACATGATACATACTTAGTTAGTGTACCAGTGTTGTAGCTGAGTCAATCGTAAATGGATATCTCCATATCAGGCTAGTACCCGAGCCAACCATTAGTATATACTAGGTATGGTATCTGAGCCAACCGTGGGGATATCTCATACCAAGCATGATAGCCAAGCCAACCAGCAAACACAGGCAAACATGCATAATCATAGACTCATGAACAATCACACTTGAAGCTACAAGTCATATAACTAGGTCATTACATGAGATTATCAACATGTTGTTGCTACATATGCTTCTTATGTATTCTCTTCCATGTATTCCACAATGATATTACAAGTCGTAGACATGCATACACATATAATTGAAAACATACAATCACCTTAACAAAGAACTCGAGACAAATCAAGAACTAAAGAACGATCTCTAGTCATCACTTTATCTCCGCCCTATAGTAGATAACAACAATCTCTAACCATCTAGTCTTCGTGCTCGAAGGCCTATACATACCATCTTTGAATATCTACAAGATATAATACTGTAAAAGTAGGTCTAACTACTTAATTGAAAGAAACCTAGCCTACTTGGGCACCAAACAACATCTGATGAACTTTTCCCATGAATTTTACCCCATAGAACTAACCTTTGATTAACGAGCATTGAAAAATCCGTAGACTTTACCTCCCTTGCGCGGTAATTCTCCCCTCCCCCTTGTAACTCCCTTGTCTCAGGTGCCTTTGAAGGGTTAAAAAGTAGCCCTCCTCTATTTTCTCCTTTTAAAAGTGGGAGCAAGGATAAAATACAAGTGAGAATGTTTATAACTTCTCTAAAATGATTATAAAACACGTCATTCATATTGAAGATTGGGGTATTTCCTCAATGACTAAAAGATAATTCAGTCTGAACAAAATCATGGTAAGCTTTACCTATTGTGATTATATTCAGGCATTTAATAAAGTCCTATGTTATAACAATGAGAGGCATAAACATACTTGGTTTATAAAAGTATGTGCCAAGATATTTGCTAACCCTACACCAAATTGGTTTTCAAGGAACTTTCATGGTATATATATATAATTGATGTAAAGAATTTCGGCATAGATATATAATCTCTTTTATGGATCAAGAAGATATTAAAAGTACTCGGTTAGAAAAGGTAGATATACCTCAAAACCTTGATTTGTTAAACAAATGGACTATTCCAAAAGTGAATATAAAAACTATTTATGATTATGGTTGGTTTGATAAAATCTCAAATAAACAGTTGATTAAAACAACTAAGCAATCTTTGGCGTTAAATTCATCAGAACAAACTATTTGTTTATTAAATAAGTGTGATATTGAATTTTAGAAATCCCAATATAAATTCTTGCATATTGGCATGGTTCAAATTGCTTTCAAGCCTTTGACTCTTAAAGGGTTACCAAAGACTTTCTGAGCTGCTCTTCGTGATGCGAGAAATCTTAATTTTCGATAGTCTTTGATGGGTTCGATAGAATCTACAGTGGCCTATGGCCCAGTTTATTTTAATGCTCAGCTAGATTTGCAGTTATCTTTGACTGATTCTAATATCCTAGATGCTTTAACTTTGAATGTTAAGATGCATGGTTATAACTATGCTGCTGGTTTTGAATTAATCTGCTTGTCTTATAGAATCTATTTTAAATTACTTGCTACTTTGAATCTTAGATGTAAGTTATATGATACATCTGATCAAACTATTTTGATAGAAACTAATTTCGCCAGATATCTTGATGAACTTAGGGATGATCTTCCCCTTTCGCGGGTATAACTGCCTTTTCTTCTAGCCTTGGTTATCCAAGGAGGACCCATCCTGCAAACATAGCATTTAGTTTTAATCATTCAAGAGGTTATATTTTTAATCATTCAAAAGGTTATAAACTTCATCACAATAAAATCTTTCATAAAGCTCTTGTTCAATCATGTAATCATTGACGATATCTATCACCATTCCGTCTATAATTCTCCATAATATATGTTCCTTTAAATCTCTATTAAGAGGAACTGCCTTCAAAATCGTAACCAAATCTTTATCAGGAAAGAAGTCAAGAAAACCCATAAGAAGAAAGATATTCTCTTGATAAGAAGTCTGGGAGGGAATTATCAAAATAAATTAATTTTCCTATTACTTAGATTCTAGATTCTATTATACCCCCTAATCAACTGACAGATGCTGTCACCAATTCTGAATATTCTCATATTAGTCAAAATTCCGATGGAAAAATTTGTATGCAGTATGATGAAAAAAGTATTCCTTATAGTAGACATTCTTTTGCTTTTGATAGAAGACTGATTATTCAACATATTTCTCCGATAGAACCTTGTTAAGGTCCAGCTAGAAATCGAGTTGCTTCATTGCATACTTTATCAACAGTTATATCTGCAGAAAAACAAAAAATTAAAATTGATCCTCGGTTAAACATTGTTTAAACAAATGATAAATCATCTGATGTTTCTGATAAGGATATTCCTTCTGTATCCGAGATGGATTTTAATCTTAATGATGCTTAATGATGAGTGAACATCAAATTGATTTTAGTCCAGGCTCACTGGCAAGAGTATAGATTGCAGCTTGTAGGATTCATCATGTTCTCAGTGACAAATATCACCATGACATTTGCAAGCATCATTCGAATCTTGATGAACCTTACAAGACTCGGGTTGCTCATCCTCTGTTGCATAACTTGCTTCAGAATCATCATAATCTGATTCGGAACCAGAAGTATATAGAAAACTATAAATCTTCTCTTGAATATCATCATCAAGTTCTAGAGTCTTAAGCTTTTCCAACTTACAATTTGGAGCTATATGCCCAAATTTTCCATATTTATAACACTTAATCTTATCAAGATCTCGCCTTGACCTATTCTTGGTAAATCTATGAGATTTACGATGAGCCCTACGCTCATCTATGAGATTTAATAATCTGATTATTAAATCATATTATGAGATTAATAATAATAATAATAATAATAATAATAATAAAAATAAAACATACAGTAATAATAATAATAATAATAGTAATAGTATAACATATCTAATGGTACAATCAATATGAAACCATTAGAGCCTAGCATACATCATGGTGGTGGTGGTGGTGGTGTTGTTGGAGTTGTTGTTGTTCTTGTTCATGTTGTTGTTCTTGTTCGCTGTTGTTGGTGTTCTTGTTGTTGTTCTTGTTCGTTGTTGTTGGTGTTCTTGTTGTTGTCGTTGTTGTTGTTGTTGTTGTCGTAGTTGTTGTTGTTGTTGTTATTGTCGTTGTTGTTGTTATTGTTGTTGTTATTATTATTGTTATCATTTTTATTATTATTATTATTATTATTATTATTATTATTATTATTATTGGTGTTGTTCTTGTTGTTGTCGTTGCTGTTGTTGTTGTCGTTGTTGTTGTTGTTATTGTTGTTGTTATTCTTATTATTGTTGTTATTATTATTGTTATCATTGTTATTATTATTATTATTATTATTATTATTATTGGTGTTGTTCTTGTTCGTTGTTCTTGTTGTCGTTGTTGTTGTAGTAATTGTTCTCCTTCTTCTTCTTCTTCTTCTTCTTCTTATTCTTCTTATTCTTATTATTATTATTATTATTATTATTATTATTATTATTATTATTATTATTCTTCTTCTTCTTCTTCTTCTTATTATTATTATTGTTATTGTTATTGTTATTGATATTGTTATTGTTATTGTTATTGTTATTCTTATTCTTATTCTTATTCTTATTCTTATTCTTATTCTTATTCTTATTCTTATTTTTATTCTTATTCTTATTGTTATTGTTATTGTTGTTGATACCCAATTTTGACTGTATGTAATTTGAGTTAACTGTTGAGCTTCTTTAATTTCAAACAATTTGAAACGATCGTCTTTGAAAAATTCTAATATATATATAAGCTTTCTCTAATTAATTTGGTTAGTTCTTCAGAAATAATTATATAATTTTATGTATTGGTTTATATAATTTCATCTTTTCTATAAGCATTTAATAAATAGCCCTAAAAATAAGTGTTCGATATAAATACATATTTATTTTCTTCAAATTAGTGAATTTTATAATTTTGTATAATTAATTCTCTATTTTAAGTAATGAATAAGTCTTGATAATTATTTTGTCTTGTTTAAATTAAGAAGCTCAAATAATTAAGCGATCATTAACCATCTCATTTCAATTTTGGCTGAATTTAGAAATTTGACTCAATTTAGTTATACTTAAATCTAATTCGATTAGAATAGCAACTCAAGTGGCCAAAATTTATGTTAAATAGGATATCCTTTTAATTCGTGCACATATGCAAACATATACATATAATAATGCACACTCTACTCTTTCTTTTTCTTTTCTAATTAACGCTCTAAACCAAAGACACGCTCATCTCCCCTTTCTTCCTCCAAAACGCAAAAGTCAATACCAAGAACCCTAATTTCCTCATCCAATAGCACCGCTCATCACCATTGTCAGTCCCTCCCTCCATATTCAAAGATTGTAGACCTCGGGCTAGATTTGTTGACTTTGGTTTTAGATAAAAATCTCATCCAAATCTAATGTGAATCGGAGCTATCACATTGAATCCGAATTTTTGGGGTATGTTCTCCTCTTACTCGTTTTTTCCTTCATTATTTCAATCAATCTCTCATCTCCCGCAAAGACGTCTATTTGAATTCAAACCTTTATTTTTGCTATAAATACCTGGTATTGGTGCCATTAGGAGAAGGAATTAGAATTTTAAGGTTGAAGAATAGTATTTTTTGAAATCGAACCGACGAATGTTTGAGCCTCGAATTTTCAATTTTCTTTCAAGTTAGTTTGTTCATCTATTGGTGGGTTGAGGTGGAATTCATTCAGCTCGTTGTCTCAGTTCTCTGACCTCTTTAAATTGATCACGAGTTGATAAAATATGTAATAGTTAAAAGTGTTGCAAATTTTTATTGTTCAAGATTCTTTGAAGTAGCAACTAATTTTTTTTAAAAATGGACTTGTTGGGTTAAGTTGTAAAAAGGAACCAGTAAATTTGTTCTTGTTGTTTAAAAAGTCATTATCTTGTTGTCACACAGCGAGCCTACATCCTGGGCGGGACCCTTGGCCTGACTTACTTACTCAGCGGAAGACTTAACCATAAGAAATAATCTCAAACAAGAAACTTATGAATTAAATTTAGAATGTCTTTAAGGAAACATTCAAACTAGCCAAAATGGCTACTCAAGTCTCATAGCAAAACACCTGAAATGCAAGACTAAATGACTATAACTACTCATCTATGAAGCCTCTAAAACAAAGAGGGATGTCGGGACAAGACCCTTGATCATCCTAAAAACTGAAATACTAGAAAGCAATGTAAAAAGGAGTCCTCTGGGAAGCAAGAAGGCTCACTAACTGACTCTGAGTGCTCAACTGGATCAATGAGGCGCTGGATGTTGATCCTGGTTACCTGTGTTTGTATCATTAAAAGATGCAGGCCAAATGGCATCAGTAAATTGAATGTATGAGTATGCGAGGGGAATACTAAACATAACATAAGCTTGAAAGGAATCTAAAAGAAACACTTACCTTGGCTTTGCTCAACTCATGAATAACTTAACTCAATATAAAGCAATAATACACATGCAATATATAGATAGCTTTTTAAAACAGTAGAAAGCAACTCAGTTTGTTAAAGAAATGCAATAACAACTCAACTTATTGATATAATAAAGTAATGTAATATTGTGGGAATTTCTCTAACCAACAACCACCACTATGAGCCTAAGTGGTGATACAGTGTCTTGCCCACGCTGTCGGAACTGTCCTATACTTTACCGTCATATAGAACTCCTTAACTAAGTGGATCCACTGGTCTATGCTAAAAAATACTAAGGAATCATCTAAAAGTATGATCCTTTTTCTACCCATGATGGCTACATGGTTTTGGAGACTTGAGTTATTATGAACTCGCGTCCCCATATCAGTGCTCAATACTAGTCCCAAAATATACTCAGCTCATATGTTTTAAAAATAAAACTTTCTTTGGTTTGAGATAATTACTCAAAACTTAGCTTAAAAGCTCTCTAGGAAATCGATGTTTCCTTTCTTGCTCAAATGTGAAAATATTTTAACTGTTGGGAATAATTAGTTCCCGTATACTCTTTGAATAAAATGAACTTTACTCTTACTCTTTACTCAAATCAAAGCTTAAGTCTTAAAACAAAGGTAAAACATTTGTGAAAGACTTTTGAAAAACTTTAAGAACTTCCCTTGACTTGATTCTTAACTTCTTGACTTGACTCTTACCTTTCCTTGAATTGAAGTATGGATTCAAGGTTCATGATCTCATGTTTATGGATGATTTCATGATGTTTAGACGTACCTTAGAGTGTTGGAATCAACTAGAAAACATAGGTACGTTGCTAAGGAACTAGTACGGAAAGATGGGGGAAGAATGGGAAGGACTGGCGTCCCTAGCGCTCTGAGCGACGTGGGGCGCCAGAGGGTAAACTTCAGAAGCAAGGGTGGGGCGCTATGGCTGGTGCGGCTCCCCATGACCTAAATTTTAGAGGTCCCTTCTTTGGTGCTCTGAGAGGGGCGGCTCCCCAGGACCCTGCCTAGGTGCACTCCAACTTTTCTTGCTCATTTTTAAACTCTAAACCCCCTAAAATCAACTTAGTTCTTTCCCCAAACTCTTAGCAACAACTAAATCATCACTATATGCAAGATCCAACTCGAAATCACACCTAATTACACGAATCAATCTCAAGAAACTTCAACAACTAGAACCCACAAGATTTCGAACGAATTAACATCAAGAACTCATAGGATTTGCTTTCAAAACTATACAACTTCGCTGAATTGAATCATGATTGGCGCGTGGATGAACTAGACAAATGCTATGTATTCTCACATACATCGTAGGGATCACCCCTTGACGAAATCCACACGTGATTCTTGAAGAACTTGACGATTCTGGACTTTTCTTCTCCTTTCTCCTTTTTTCTCTTTTCTCCAAGCCCTAGCATGAACTTCATTTTTTCTAAACTGGTCTTATTCTTATTAGACCCCAAATAAACTCCTAAAAACGAATTAAAATAAATGGATAAGGAAAAGACTAAAATACCCTTCCAAAATCCGGTTTAGACTTTCCTTATTTGAACATCCCTACTTCAAATGGGTATATCTCACTCATACGAACTCGGAATCATGCAAACTCAGCGGTGTTGGAAAGATAATTCCAAGGTCTTTCGTACGGTATCTGGAAGCACACCTAAATCATTTTGAGCTAGGAGTTATGGTCATTTGAAGTTGACCAAAACTCAAACTTAATATAACTTAACCAATTTCCAGATTTCCCTTTCTTTCCAAAAACAATTCTTTCCAAATCTATCTCTTTCTAGTTATTTAAATTAGTGAGGTGTTACAATATATCCCCCTTGGGAACATTCATCCTCGAATTAGATTACTCTTAATAGGCTAAGGGTGTAACATCTAACATTCAGCTTAAACACCCAACAATCAATGCAATTACAACATGCCAACTTATAAATTAAAGAGTACTAAGAAGAGAATTAGTACCTTGATCTGGAATTTATCCGGTTTCAAAGAGATGTGGATACCACTTCTTCATTTCTTCTTCAGCTTCCCAAATAACCTCCTCAACAAACTGGTTCCTCCAAAGGACTTTGACTGATGTTACTTCCTTAGTCCTCAAATTCCGAACTTGACGATCTAGAATCTGAACCAGAATCTCCTCATATGATAAGCTCTCCTTGATACCAATATCTTCAGTTGGTATGATAAGTGAAGGATCTCTCATGCACTTCTTCAACATGGAAATATGAAATATCAAATGAACCGTTGCTAACTCTTGTGGTAGCTCCAACTCATCAGCTACATTGCCAATCCTCTTGTATATTCTGTAAGGACCAATATACCGGGGATTAAGCTTCCCCTTCTTACCAAATCTCATAACACCTTTCATGGGTGAAACTTTCAAGTATACCCAATCATCTACTTCAAACTCTAACTCCCTTCTCCTAACATCAGTGTAGAATTTCTGATGACTCTGTGCCGTTTTCAACCTCTCTTGAATGACTTTCACCTTCTCCACAGCTTGATGAACTAAGTATGGTCCTATCAACCCAGCTTCACCAACTTCAAGCCATCCAATAGGAGATCTGCACCTTCTTCCATAAAGAGCTTCATAAGGAGCAATTTGGATGTTAGAGTGGTAGCTATTGTTGTAAGCAAATTCAATAAGAGGTAGGTGATCATCCCAATTACCCTTGAAATCAATCACACAATCCCTCAACATATCCTCTAAGGTCTGAATAGTGCATTCTACTTGCCCATCTGTCTGAAGATGAAAGGCAGTACTTAAGTTCACCTTTGAACCCAAGTCTTTTTGGAATGACTTCCAAACTGTGTAGTAAATTTGGGACCTCTATCTGAAATAATCAAAACTGACACCCCATGTAGTCTAAATACCTCTTGGCTATACAACTTAGCATAATCCTCTGCTATATGGTAGTCTTTATCGGCAAAAAGTGGGCTGATTTTGTCATTCTATCGACAATCACCCAAATAGAATCATGTTGCCTGCGAGACCTTGGTAAACGTGTGATAAAGTCAATATTGATCATCTCCCTCTTACGTTTTGGAAGTTCAATATTCTGAGCCATACCACTGGGCCTTTGATGCTCTACCTTAACTTGTAGGCAATTCGAACACTTAGCAACAAACTCTGCAATGTCCTTCTTTATACTACTCCACCAATAAACCTCTCTCAAGTCATGATACATCTTTGTGGAACCCGGATAAATGGAATATCTGGAGCTATGAGCTTCATCCATGATCCTCTCTTGGAGTTCATCCACCTTTGGTACACACAACCTACATTGATACCACAATACGCCATCTCCTTCTTGTTCAAAAGCCAATATTTTTTGCTTATGAACATTTGCCTTTAATCCAAGCAAAGTAGGATCTTGGTCTTGCTTCTCTTTTACTTTTGACACTAATGATGATTCAACCCCATTCATCACCATTACTCTTCCTTCTGTGGAATCCACTAGCCCTACAACAAAAATAACTTTTAGCGGCAATAAATATAAACATTAATTAAGAGTGCTAAAGTTTTTACCGGCATTAGTTAAGTGCCATTAAAACCAATGTCGCTAAAGGCTTTAGGGACATATACAAAGAGTACTAGTTGCCGCTAAAAATACATATTTAGTGGCAATTGCTAATTAATTGCCGCTAAAGATCATTTTTGATGTAGTGTAGTCGAACTCCTAAGCGTGCAAGTTTGTGCACATCTTTTGCTAGGTCTTTCTTATCTTCCTCAAAATGGGCGGTACTACCCATAGACAACCTACTCAAGGCATCAGCAACAACATTAGCCTTACCTGGGTGATAAAGAATACTCATGTCATAATCCTTGAGTAGTTCTAACCACCTCATTTGTCTAAGATTAAGCTCTTTTTGAGTAAACACATACTAAAGACTTTTGTGATCGGTGAACACATCCACATGAACACCATAAAGATAATGACTCCATATTTTTAAAGCAAATACTACAGCAGCCAATTCTAGATCATGGGTTGGGTAATTCTTCTCATGAACTTTCAACTGTCTAGAGGCATAATCAATAACTTTGCCATTCTGCATTAACACACAACCCAAACCAACTTTAGACACATCACAGTACAAAACAAAGCCTTGCGTACCTTCTGATAAGGTCAATATGGGGCAGTAGTCAACCTTTTTTTCAATTCTTGAAAGCTTTTCTCACAAGCTTCAAACCATTGAAACTTCACTATTTTCTGAGTCAACTTGGTCAAAGGGGATGGAATAGATGAGAACCCCTCTACGAGCCTTCTATAATATCCAGCCAAACCCAAGAAACTTCTAATATCAGTTGGAGATGTGGGTCTAGGCCAATTCTACACTGCCTCTATTTTCTGGGTATCAACTTTAATTCCCTCTCCAGACACAATGTAGCCTAAGAATGCCATATACTCAAGCCAAAACTCATACTTAGAGAACCTGGCATACAACTCTCTATCCTTTAAAGTTTGGAGAGTTATTATGAGATGACTAGCATGATCTTCTTCATTCCTCGAATAGATTAGTATGTCATCAATGAATACGATAACAAACATATCTAAAAAGGTTTGAATACTTTATTCATAAGGTCCATGAATGTTGCAGGCGCATTGGTCAAACCAAAGGACATTACTAGGAACTCATAATGACCATAACGGGTCCTAAAGGCTGTCTTTGGAATATCACATTCCCTTACCCTCAACTAATGGTAGCCTGATCTGAGGTCTATCTTAGAGAAACAAGTAGCACCCTAAAGTTGATCGAAGAGATCATCAATTCTCGAAAGAGGGTACTTATTCTTGATAGTAACCTTGTTCAACTAGCGGTAATTTATACACATCCTAAGGGAACCATCTTTCTTTTTCACAAATAAGACCGGAGCCCCCCAAGGTGAGACACTTGGTCGAATAAAACCCTTATCAAGGAGATCTTTTAACTGCTTTTTCAACTCTTTTAACTCTGTTGGAGCCATTCTATATGGCGAAATAGATATAGCACGAGTATCTGGAAGAATGTCTATACCAAAGTCTATTTCTCTCTCAGGAGGGACTCCGGGAAGATCATCAGGAAAGACTTCTGGAAAATCTTTTACTACTGAAACTAACTAAATAGGAGGTATCTCAACACTAAAGTCATTAACTCGGACTAAGTGATAGACACACCCATTGGAAATGAACTTTCTTGCCTTAAGGTACAAAATGAAATGACCCTTAGGCACTGTTGAACTGCTACTCCACTCTATAACTGGCTCATTAGGAATTTGGAACCTAACAACTCAAGTTCTACAATCAATAGAGGCATAACAAGCATGAAGCCAATCCATACCAAGAATGACATCAAATCTACCATGTCTAACTCAACTAAATCAGCCATGGTGTTCTTGTGATTGATGGAAATGACACAATCTCGCTCAGCTAGAATCGACTCCCCAACAGGTGTAGAAACACAAAAGGGTTCACAGAGTTTCTCAGGAAGAACATCAAAATAATTTGCAAAATAAGAAGTCACAAAAGATAAACTTGCACCTGGAACTAGCAAAGCATAAACATCAAGAGTAAAGACTTTGATCATACCAGTGACAACTTCTAGAGAGTTCTCTTACTCTTGATGGCTAGTGATCGATAAAGGCGGTTTGCTCCTCCACCAGTACCAGAAGTAGCTCCTCTAGGTGCAGCCCTTTCTGGTGGAGCAACTGATGAAGATTGGGCTTTATTTCCCTGATTTCCATTTCCTTGTCGGTTATTAGGGCACTCTTTCATGAAGTGACCCTCTTGTCCACACTTGAAACAACATGTGGAGTCATCGCAACATTTACCTGGGTGGGCTCTTCCATACTTAACACATGCAGGAGCCCAGTTACCTCTTTGTGCCACACTACCCTGAGATTGGGTAGGAATAGCCCTGAAGTGCTGTGAATTCTAACTATTGTACTCACCTTTGTTTATGGGTGCAGGTGCACTAGCAAATAATAGAGCATGTCCCTTTTGCTTTTGTTGGAAAGAAGACCGGTTTGCATTATTTCTTTGCTGCTCGGACTCATTCCCTATCTTCACTTTCTCATTTCTAAACTCCTCTTTATCCCTCCGCTTCTCTTCCTCAACCTGCTGCACATAGACCATCAACCTTGATATATCCATGTCCCCAATTAGCATGGCTTCCTTGCCCTCTTGACTTGACAGACGGGACAACCCAGTAACAAAAAGACTCATCCTGCTTCTCATATCCATAACCATCTCCGAAGCATATCGGGAAAGTTGGGTGAACTTCAAGCTGTACTCATGAACACTCATAGATTCCTGCTTAAGAGTGAGGAATTCTCTTACCTTTGCTTCTCTTAGCTCACGGGGAAAGAAACGCCCCATGGAGGCCCTCTCGACTATAGCCCAGCTCACAATGGTACGCGCAAGCACGAGTTAGAAAGAAACTATATAGAGATAAACTCTATCGCACGAAATGAGTATGAAGAAACTGAGATAGTTCCTAAAATGTTGCAGCCTCCATATTAAGGATGAGGAGCACTTCACACCAATAACTAGGACTCTATAGACACGACTTCATAGACTCCCTAGGATTCTTGAACTCTATGCTCTGATACCAAGTTTGTCACTCCCCGAGCCTACACCCTGGACGGGACTGGCACTCGAGAACCATTGTTGGCTCCAAGCAAACCCTTGGCATGGCTTACTTACTCAGTGAAGACTTAAACATAAGAAATAATCTCAAACAAGAAACTTATGAATTAAACTTAGAATGTCTTTAAGGAAAATTCAAATTAGCCAAAATGGCTACTCAAGTCTCATAGAAAAACACATGAAATACAAGACTAAAGGGCTATAACTACTCATCTATGAAGCCTTTAAAACAAAGAGGGATGCCAGGACAAGACCCCCGATCATCCTAACAACTGAAATACTAAAAACAATGTAAAAGGAGTCCTCCTGAAAGCAAGGAGGCTCACCAACTGACTTTGAGTGCTCAACTGGATCAACGAGGCGTTGGATGCTGATCCTGGTAAACCTGTATTTGCATCATTAAAAGATGTAGGCCAAATGGCATTAGTACATTGAATGTATGAGTATGCGAGGGGAATACTAAACATAACATAAGCTTAAAAGAAATCTGAAAGAAACACTTACCTTGGCTTTACTCAACTCATGAATAACTTAACTCAATATAAAGCACTAATACACATGCAATATATAGATATTTTTTTAAAATAGTAGAAAGCAACTCATTTTGTTAAAGAAATGCAATAATAACTCAACTTACTCATATAATAAAGTAATGTAATACTGCGGGAGTTTCTCTAACCGACAACCACCACTATGAAACTAAGTGGTGATACAACATCTTGCCCACGCTTGTAGAACTGTTTTATACTTTGTCGTCATATAGAATGCCTTAACTAAGTGGATCCACTAGTCTATGCTAAAAAGCACTAAGGAATCATCCAAAATGTATGATCTTTTTTGTACCTATGATGGCTACATGGTTTATGGAGAGTTGAGTTATTATGAACTCGCGTCCCCATATCGGTGCTCAATACTACTCCCAAAATATACTCAGCTCATATGTTTTTAAAACAAAACTCTTTCTTTGGTTTGAGATAATTACTCAAAACTTAGCTTAAAAGCTCTCTTGAAAATCGGTGTTTCCTTTCTTGCTCAAATGTGAAAACATTTTAACTCTTGGGAATACTTGGTTCCCGTATAATCTTTGAAGAAAATGAACTTTACTCTTACTCTTAACTCAAAGCTTCAGTCTAAAAACAAAGTTAAAACGTTTGTGAAATGCTTTTGAAAAACTTTAAGAACATCCCTTAACTTGGTTCTTAACTTCTTCACTTGACGCTTAACTTTCCTTAAATTGAAGTGTGGATTCAAGGTTCATGATCTCATGTTTATGGATGATTTCATGATGTTTAGATGTACCTTAGAGTGTTGGAATCAACTAGAAAACATAGGTACGTTGCTAAGGAACTAGTACAGAAAGATGGGGGAAGAATGGGAAGGACTGGCGTCCCTGGCGCTCTGAGCGACGTAAGGCGCCAGAGGGTAAACTTCAGAAGCAAGGGTGGGGCACTCTGGCTGGAGCGGCTCCCCAAGACCTAAACTTCAGAGGTCCCTTCTTGGGGCTCTGAGAGGGGAGGCTCCCCAGGACCATGCCCAGGTGCACTCCGACTTTTCTTGCTCGTTTTTCAACTCTAAACCCCCTAAATCAACTTGGTTTTTCCCTAAACTCATAGCAACAACTAAATCATCAATATATGCAAGATCCAACTCGAAATCACACCTAATTACATGAATCAATCTCAAGAAACTTCAACAACTATAACCTACAAGATTTCAAACGAATTAACATCAAGAACTCATAGGATTTGCTTTCAAAACTATACAACTTTGCTGAATTGATTCATGATTGGCGCGTGGGTGAACTCACCCAATGCTATGTGATCTCACATACCTTGTAGGAATCACCCCTTGACGAAATCCACAAGCGATTCTTGAAGAACTTGACAATTTTTTACTTTTCTTCTCCTTTCTCCTCTTTTCTCTTTTCTCCAAGCCCTAGCGTGAACTTCAACTTTTCTAAACTGGTCTAATTCTTATTGGACCCCAAATAACTCCTAAAAATGAATTAAACTAAATGGGTAAGGAAAAGACTAAAATACCCTTCCAAAATCCGGTTTAGACTTTCCTTATTTGAACAGCCCAACTTCAAATGGGCATATCTCACTCATACAAACTTGGAATCGCGCAAACTAGATGGCGTTAGAAAGATAATTCCAAGAACTTTCCTACGGTATATGGAATCACACCTAACTCATCTTGATATAGGAGTTATGGTAGTTTGAAGTTGACCAAAACTCAAACTTAATATAACTTAACCAATTTCTAGATTTCCCTTTCTTTTCAAATCTATCTTTTTATAGTTTTTAAAATTAGCGAGCTGTTCCACTTGTCATCTTAGTTTCTTCTTTGATATCCACTATGTAACAAACTCCATGATTGTATTATTGAACAGAAGAACCAATTTCCCTCTTGGTTAAAACTGATTGTGTAAATGTTTTCGTACAATGCGCGACTCATATATTTTGATAAGAATATTAGTTTATCTAGCCTTAATTCCTTGTTGTTTAACGACTTGATGCCTATTCCATCTTTATATTAACTTTGTTTTTAGCTTAGCATCTCCAATGCCTAGTATGACATGATACTGGCCCCAGTTTGTCAAAATATGAAATCTATTTGGTGTTTATTTCTTCAGTCCTTAGTATGTATCAAAATTACTGCGCAGCGTTGACTGAAACTTAAGTCACCCTTTCATTTTTGTAGTAGTTTTCTCGCAAATGTTTACTCTATATTTAAGTGAGGTTGTCTTTTATTTGTCGTGGTAGGAGGACTAAGTACTTAATCATGATATTTGCACTCTAACTCGAGTACAGTATCGGGATTTAATATTGATCAATTTTGCTTAAATGTTGCTACCTTTCATGTGACCTCATTGCCTTGATACATATCATTGAAATAATCGTTCAAATTGGTTTGCTCTACTGCTCAGTCATGTATATCACTACTTAAATATATTTTCCTAAAAAAAGTAAATGATCGTTGTCGGAGCTTACTAATCTGTTGAATTAACCCTTAAGAGGTTAAAATTCTATTGTCTGTGACTTATGATTCGAAAATATTGATCATTAGCTAATGAAATGATAAGTGTTTCTTTAAGTCTTTTTTAGTAAGCATGATATTTTTTTTTATTATGTTTAGTTTCTATTTTAGGTTATTTCATTAGTTAGCTTTAGTGGTATGAAAATAAATTAATAGCCTTCAGATGTGATTTTCATTTCTTTATTTGGTATACATTATATTTGTTTATCATTTTTGGTCATATGATAATGTATTAGTTTCTTTGCTTATCATTAATGTCACCTAAGTCCCTTATGGACTCCCTCTCCTTGCATCTTCTCATTTGAATCATAGGCCGATTATTATCAAGTCAACCTCAGACTTTTTGAAATGCGAGTATAAATATAGGTCTTGAAAGCTGAAACACATGCTCGGGGAGCTATATACAACTATATACATGGGATAAAATGGGCCAATACCGCAAAATCACAACAACAGTGAATTTTTACCCAAAGTGGCTCAAAATTCTACTTCTCTTTTAACTCTTAAGTTATTCATTTGTGATTATTTATTATTTGTTTTTATTTAACTTTAATTTTAGAATTATTAACTAACTTAGTTGAATTCTCCAAAAGATGAACCATTTTCTTTCTGTTGATTAATTTTAATGAATTTCATTGTATCGATTTAGTGTTCTTTATTTATTTGATCAAATACTATTATTTAAAAAAAATCCAGTTAGTTTCTTGCTTTAATTGACCAAATTTTTTCAAATTATTATTTTAAAATGATTCAAACAAATGCTAAATAATCTAGTTATGTTAAGATTCTTATCACTTGTAATTCAAGTCAAATGTTTCAATTAAGGTCCCCTTTTTCTTAAAAATTAAAAAATATTTCTTTATTTGACTATTTTCTCAAAGTTCATCGAATTTTGTAAATTATTTTTATGTTAAATCATTTTCCTAAAAGTTGGTCAAATATTTTTAGTCAAGTCATTGGATAACCGTGTTTTAGCGGCTACTTTAAGTGCTAATACATTCTTAAACTAGAAATGAGAACCTCTTAACCATTTTCTCTAAAATTTAAAAGATTTATCTGTTACGACCTTTTTAAATTAAGTTTTCTTAATTTCTTTAAGACATTAATTGGTGACTCTTTTCTAATTACTTTTCTTAAATTGTTTTATACTTAGAACATTTTAAAAAGTAATTTTTCTGAGGATAGTAAAATCACAACATAACATAAATGGCGACTCTACTGGGAATTGATTAGGTTCTTACCATTAGACTTGATTGCTTATTTGACTAATAATTTGATTTTGTGATATTTAATTTATTTGTGTTTTATATGTTTAATTTATGATTATATTAGTTGTCATTTACATTCATGGCATTTTCATCAGCATGACATAAATACAGTATATTAAAGAACGGTTTTGCAAAATTGCAACTGGTTTTTTTTATACTTAACCTTTTTCAGAATGACAGGCAATTTATGTGTATGGCATGCGTCCAATGGTTGTTGTAGTTCCAACCTAAGTTATCCGGTTGGGCCTCGATCTTTCAAAAGTCACTCTTAATCAACTAACGTAGAGTGAAACCAAATGCCTCAATTTAAAGCATTTGAACTAAGATGACCCAACACTCAAGGCGTATTGGGCCCATTAGAAGTCCACCTTATGTCTATTTGAATCATGGTAAAAAAAAAGACAATCATGCTTATGTGTTTAATTGAAGGATGTGTATGCCATTTAAACAAATTCATTATCCATTAGGGGTGGGGTGACTTTCCTTTTTCATTTCATTTTTGAAGAATGGATCTAGTGAACAAACCCCTGAGGACTCGAATGGTGACTCTACCTCACCCTTATCTCCTAGTGTGGTGGAAGTTCATGAATAGCGAAGACAAGAAAGAGGTCCAAAAGTATATAGTCTATCTCCCGTCAATGGTGGAAATTGAGGCTTGGCTTGATTTGATTGGAACGATGGAGCAATTTTGGGATAGTAAAAACATGGTATTCCATTACGGGGATGTAGAAATGACTCCAACTATCAAATAAGTTCTTGCCAGTTATGAGAGCATAGGCATGTGCAACAAAAGGAAACACAAGCCTGATAGTGATCTCCTTATTCCTCAAATATGGGACTTTGACAGAATAAAAAAAGAACTCTCACTTGTCAAAGATGAATGGATGGACAAGCTTTAGAGACCAAACATTCTACTAAAGAAGATTTATCATCGATCTAGGCGTGCAAGGGCAATGGAAAGGTTAATACAAGAATTTGTTTCGGAATAAACTTAGAAGAAAGCAAATCATTTTACTTTTGCAATATGCTTACTTGGGACAATGGTATTTGATGAGTCTGAGATTTGGACACATTTAGGGCTTTGTTTTGACAATGTTAGTGTCCTCAATTGCCTAATTTATGCTCTAAACTGATGTTAATGTGTTGATTTGCAGCATTAAAGGCTAAGGAGCAAGGCAAGGACACTACCGAATAAAAAGGAACTAACAAGCCAAAGGAGTGGAGAAGAGCGATCCTGATGATCGCCAAGACCACTCGGTGGTTCACCGAGTGGCCCTTTAGCCCGCCTAATTTTACAATACACCACATTTGAGATGAGAGAAATTTGGGTGACCTATATTCCATATCAACGGATCGCCGATTGGATCGGTAAAGAGAAGTTGTACCTTCGAAAGAACAGAATGACCAGTGAAGATGCAAGTGAATTGGCGATCCAACATAACAAAGGGTGCATCATGGAAGTGATCGGTGATCCCAATATAGACCGCCTAATGTTACAGTGCATATTGGATGAAAACATGAAGCAAGAAAGCGATGGACAAGGACGATTGGCGAGTCACCGACCGGTCGGCAAAGCCCAACTTTCCTTGCCGATTGACCCCAAAAGGTCAAATCTTGGATCAATATAAATTGATATTTAGAAGAGAGAGAAGGTATCCACATATTGTGAAAACAGAGATTTAGAACAAAAATACCATTCTTGTTGGTTTTGAAGAATTTTTCAAGTAGGTTTCGAGTTGGGTATTGCAATTGAAGGAAGATTTGTTTATTTTTAGATTGTGAAAATTAATACCCAGCTATGGAGCATGTAATAGGTATTGAATTTTTACTTTTTATGATGACTAACTAAAACCCCATTCTTGGGGGTTTGACCATGAGATCAATTGCTTAATTTAGTTAAGTGGGTGTTAGAAATTATTGATTATAGCGCTAATTCGAAGTGGGTCTGATTTATTGTTGTTGTTGAATTGCTATATTGAATGTTTATTTCAATATTATTTAGTGTTTTATGCTTGCTCGAGACAGGGGTGTGAAACAAAGGCGGTAAGTTAGAATTTGTAGAAATTGGGCTATTGTGGGTTCAGCTCAAGAGAATGAACCCTAAGTTCCATTCTACCTATCTAGCTTGAGAGAGTGGATGTAGTGAGGTTGTGGGCTGATTTTCGTAGTTAACCTGTTGAGGTTCAAAAGAACTCAATTGAATCAAGGCAGTTGTTCGAGAGAAAATTATCTCATCTAAGGTCCATCCTACCCATGAAGATTTAGTAACTATTATTAATCACCTAGTACCCATTTAGCAAAAATTTGGCAATTGGTTGGCCATTCCTCCAAGTACCTCTTACTCATTTGATTAATCTTGTTAACTGTTGTTGTTGTGATTGGTGATTGATATACAAATCCCTCTTCTGACATTTCATGTCAACCTCTTGATTTAATTAAACGTTTTTGATAATTTCTATTTCTACAATCATTTAAATCGCTTTTATAACTTCATATTTGAATTCAAACTTGTACCGCTCCTTATGGGTTCGATCCAACTCTTCGTTGGGTTTTATCCTGCTTAGCGATCGTTTACACCTAGAATCAGATGAGGTGTATTTGAAACGTTAATCAAAATGATGTCGCTGCCGGGGAGTGGTGTTGTTTAGAATTCTTCTATTGAAGTCTTAATTACAATTTCTTTGTATTATAGTTGAATCAACTTACTCTTGTTTAGTGAGATGTTTTGATCAGGTAACCGGATGAGTGCAAATGAAAGAACTGTGAACTACCTTTTTCACCAAGATGGCAATGGTGATGGCCAATGAAGCTCTATTGGGGGCATAGGTTCTATTCGCCTACCTCCGGCTGAAGACCATGTTAGATTCCATGTGACAAGTATGATGTTACAACTCTTGCAAGATAAAGGCATATTTGGAGGGTTAGATCATGAGAACCCTCATGAGCATGTTCGCAACTTTGTAGAGATATGCAGTCCATTCTCACTCAAGGATATTTCGCAAGAATCAATTCGGTTGCGGTTGTTCCCTTCCTCTCTAATGGGGGAAGTAACCAAATGGCTAGCAGAGCTATCGAGAGAATCTATTCTATCATGGGAGGAGCTCACTAAGGCATTCTACTTGAGGTTCTTTCCACCCTCAAAGATGGTGCAATTGTGTGACAACATCCAAAACTTCAAGCGGATAGAAGGGGAACCAATTCATGAAACTTGCTTAGATTTCGAAAGTTTTTCTTACAATGTCCTACTCATGGACTGTCGTGTGATGTGATACTACAATATTTTTACCGGATTTTAGACTCAATAAATAAAGGAGTGGCTGACCAGTTGGCTCGGGGAGGAATAATGTTGCAACCATGTGAAGTGGCCTCGTCACTTCTTGATGAATTGACAAAGATAAATCAAGAATGGTACACTCAAGAGAACCGAGTTTCACCTTTTAACTTTAGGATGACACAAGAACAACTTGATAAAGAGGAAAGAAAGGGATGAGAGTACTAGCAAAATGCAGTCCCAAATGGAGTTGTTACAAAAACATGTGCTAGAAAATGTGGGTGAACCCAAAGAAGTAAGGAGAGTGTTGAGAATTGAGGAGGGTTCTCATCGAAGCTACTTTAAGGCAAGTGGGAATAAAGGTTGGAACTCTCAAAAGGGAGAAGAGTGAAAATGATGCTATCAAGATTGAAATGAACAAAACAACTCTTAGAGGAGAGAAGAGAGTTATGAAGAGTACCACACGCAATCAAGTGACAACCCAAGATCAAAGGGTAGTTCGAGTGATTTGAAAGTGGATGATTTTTTGTCATGTATCCAAGACAAGGTTGAAGGATCAGATGATAGGCTTAAAGAGATGAAGGTTGATTTCTCATCATTGAATAATATAGTGAATTCCCACGCCGATGCAATCAAACAGCTTGAGGGACAACTAAGCAGCTTTCAGCGCAATTGGAACCAAAGATAATTAAAAGGGGTGAAGCTGGATGCACAACCACTTTGAGCGCTGATTATGACAAAAAATTGGCGGTTGTAACTCAAAGTGGAAAGATAGCAGTTGGTAACGCAAAAGATAATGATGGGGTGAAATCTCATGAAGAAGAGAAAGATAGTGATGAGGAAGAGAAACCTATTCAAGTATCGGAACGTGACAAGCTCAAAGAGAACGAGGAAAATCATAAGCAAAGTCCCATCAAAAAGTTGCAAAAAAATAAAGAAAAGAGCACCTCAACTCCAAAGAGTGTGCAGCCTCTTCCCAAAATAGTTCATCCATTTCCTCAGCGTCTCAAGAAGAAAAATGAGGATGAGAAGTTCAAGAAGTTCCTAACCGTTTTCAAGACACTCTCTATAAATCTACCATTAGTGGAAGCATTGTTGGAGATGTCGGGTTATGCCAAACTCATGAAGGAGCTAGTCACCAAGAAAATAAGCATGGACTTTGAAACAATCAAAGTTTCCCATAATTGTAGTGCCATTATGACTAGCGAGATGATTATAAAGAAAGAAGATCTGAGGGCATTCACCATCTCATGCACTATCGGTACGCTTCAATTTGCTAAAGCTCTATGTGTTTTGGGGGCAAGTATAAATCTAATGCCCTATGCAACCTATAAACAACTTTGGTTGGGCGAACCGAAATTCACAACAATGCGGCTTCTCATAGCGGACCGGTCGATCAAACACCCCATTGGGATACTCTATGATATATTAGTGAAGGTTGATTGATTCATCTTTTCGGCTAATTTTGTTATTCTTGATTGTGAGATTGATGCTGAAATTCCCATCATTTTGGGAAGACCATTTTTAGCAACAGGGAGAGCATTAGTGGATGTTGAAAGTGACGAATTGAAGTCCTGGGTGAATGAAAATAAGGTTACATTTAATGTGTGCAAATCAATGAAACACCTGAGTAATATTCATGTGGTTCCAACAATCGATGTAATTGATGAAGCGGTGGCTAGTGTGAGCCACTTGATGTGTATGAGTGAACCCCTTGAAGTTGTTCTTGCAAATTATGATGAAACCAAAGTTTAAGAGTATGATGAAGTGGTAGCTGCCCTTTCGGGATTAGGTGAATACTCAAGGAATCCGTTGAAGCTAGACATTGATTTACAGAATCGATAAAATCCTCCCTCTAAGCCATCCACAGAGTAACCACCAAAGCTTGAGCTGAAAGTACTTCCCACTCATCTTCGATATGCATTCTTGGGGGCAAATAACACCTTGCCCATTATCATTGCAGCTGACTTGCTTGAGTGGCAAGTAAAAAGGTTGCTTCTTAAGGTGTTGAGAAGGTACATCAAGGCTATAGGGTGGACTATCGCTGACATCGTGGGTATTCCACCTGGCATTTGCACTAACAAAATTTAACTTGATAGTGAGTGCAAACCGGGTATCGAGCATCAAAGGAAATTGAACCCACCAATGCAAAAGGTGGTGAAAAAGGAGATAATCAAGTGGTTAGATACAAGTGTGATCTACCCCATCGCGGATAGCAAATGGGTGAGTCCAGTGCAATGTGTACCCAAAAAGGGTGGTATCACGGTAGTCCCAAATGAGAGAAGGGGAACTTGTTTCTATGAGACCGCTAACCGGATGGAGGGTATGCATGGATTATCAGAAGTTAAACTCATGGATAGAAAATGATCACTTTCCCATGCCTTTCATGGATCAAATGCTCGATCGACTTTCGGAGCGGGGATGGTATTGCTTTCTGGATGGTTATTCCGGGTATAATCGAATCTCTATTACCCCGGAAGATCAAGAGAAAACCACTTTCACTTGCCCCTATGGTACTTTCGCTTTCAAAAAGATGCCGTTCGGGTTGTGTAATGCTCCAGTGACATTTCAACTTTCTATGTTGTCTATTTTTGTTGACATGGTAGAGGATTCAATGGAAGTCTTCATGGATAACTTTTCAGTTGTGAGTAATTCTTTTGAAAAATGTTTAGCACACCTTGGGCGGGCTCTTCAAAGATGTGTGGAAACCAATCTAGTCTTAAATTGGGAGAAATACTACTTCATGGCTAGGGAAGGTATAGTTTTGGGTCACAAAGTATCTCAAAAGGGGTTGGAGATTGACAAGGCAAGATTGAGGTAATTGAGAAGCTACCACCACCAATTTTGGTAAAAGATATTCGAAGTTTCTTGGGGTATGTCGGATTCTACCGGAGATTCATCAAAGACTTCTCGAAATTGCACGTCCATTATGCAAGCTGTTGGAGAAAGAGGCTAAGTTTAACTTTGATGATGAATGTATGGAAACCTTTAAGTGCTTGAAAGAGAAATTAATCTCTATCCCGGTGACTATTAGCCCCAATTGGTTGGAACCGTTTGAAGTGATGTGTGATGCAAGTGGAACTGCGTTGGGCATTGTTTTGGGACAAAAGCGCAATAAACTATTCCATCCAATCTATTACGCAAACAAAACATTGAATGATGCTCAACGTAACTACATCGTTACGGAGCAAGAGTTACTTGCGTTGGTATATGCATTTGAGAAATTTCGGGCATACTTGCTAGGCACCAAAGTTGTAGTCCACACTGATCATGCAGCCCTGTGGTACTTGATGGCAAAGAAATATGCTAAACCACGATTGATAAGATGGGTGTTATTGTTGCAAGAATTCAATTTTGCAGTCAAGGATAGAAGAGGTTGCGAAAATCAGGTGGACGATCACCTATCTAGGTTGGAGGGCAGAGATAAAGATGGGCTTGAGTTAGAAATAAATGAATCATTCCAGATGATCATGTATTCATGGCCACTCTTATGCAAACTCCTTGGTATGCCAATTTTGCTAACTATGTGGCATGTGGGCCAACACCAAAAGACTTGAACTTCTATCAAAAAAAGTGATTCTTGTTCGATGTCAAAAGATATTTCTGGGATGAACCATATCTATTCAGAGAATGTGCAGACCATATTATTTGGCGATATGTGTCGGAGGAGGAGGCCAATGAAATTCTGAATGCTTGTCATGCTTTGCCGGTTGGTGGTCATTATAGCGGCGTTCGAACAGCCGCAAAGATTCTTCAAAGTGGTTACTACTGGCCATCCCTCTACAAAGATGCCCATGAATTTGTCAAAAAATGCATACAAGGCCAAAAATAGAATGGAGTGTCAAGACAATATGAGTTGCCTCTTCAGCCCATTCTAGAGGTTGAGTTATTCTACATTTGGGGCATAGATTTTATGGGGCCATTTGTGAGCTCGTTTGGTAACAAGTATATTTTGGTGGTTGTGGATTATGTTTCTAAATGGGTGGAAGCAGTAGCACTACCCAACAATGAAGGGAAGAGTGTTGTCCAATTTTTAAAGCGCTACATCATTACAAGATTTAGCACCCTTCGGCCTATCATAAGTGATAGAGGTTCACATTTTTGCAACCGACTGTTTGCATCCCCATTGAGTAAATACTGAGTTAAACATAAAGTGGCAACGCCTTATCATCCCCAAACAAGTGGCCAAGTTGAGGTTTCGAATCGGGATATTAAGAGTATCTTGTCTAAGACAGTGAATGCAAATAGAACTGACTAGTCTCGAAAGCTAGATGGTGCTCTTTGGGCGTATCGCATTGTGTAGAAGACCCCAATTGGCATGTCCCCATATCAGCTGGTTTTTGGGAAGCCTTGTCACCTACCAATTGAACTTGAACACAAAGCACTATGGGCATTAAAGGCATTAAACATGTATTGGGCAAATGCTTCGAAAGGGAGAGTAGAACAGCTAAACGAAATGGAAGAATTCAGGTTTAGAGTGTATGAAAGAATGAGGCCATTGAGGTTGAAAGTAAAGAAGGTCCAGCCTTCAAGGTAAATGGGCAATGCTTGAAGTTGTATTTCGGGGAATGTCATGAGATTGCATTGATCGAAATGGTGTATTTGGAAGATGCTTGAAAGCATTTTTACGTCGTGCCATGACGTTAAATAAGGATCTTCTTGGGAGGCAACTCAAGCATTAGAGGTTTTGAATAATGTGTGTTGAATGAGCAAGTATGGATAATTCGGCGATACCAGGATCATTTCGGCGAATCGCCGAGTAGATTTGGCAATCACAACTTTGATCACTTTTATAGAATCAAAGGTGAACCAAGATACAAGAATATTTGGCGATGTATGCATATCATTCGGTGGTGCGCCGAACTGATTGGGTGAGCCCGACTTTCTCCATATTTTGCACCTTCTTGCATGGTCAAAGTTTTGGAAATTTCAGCGATGTTCACACCCACTAGATGATGCGCCAATGCTTCTCGGTGTGCCCAATCTCAATCTCCCTTCAGCCCAAAATGGAGCGGTAGCAGTCTGGATATTTCGGTGAAGCCGTGCAATTCAGCAGGCCATCTTTAACACTTCGCCAAATAGCCACCTAGTGAAGATTCCTTCTAACCCTACTCTGCTTGTTTAGCGCCAGTACTTCTCGTTTCTATTTTTAATTTTTAATTTTCTTTTGTTTATTGTGAGTCGTGTTTGTTCTTTGATCACATTGAGGACAATGTTGGTTGCTTTTGGTGGGGTGGTGGCTTGTTATTCTCTTGCATTTTTAAGTGTCGGGTGTGGTCAATACTGATGACTTAAATAGTGCTCCTAATTGATCATAATGATTGCGCAGCTACGATAAGGAAAACAAAGTTACATAGGCAATATGTGAACTTTTAGCATCTCGTTGTGACTAGGCGATTGTCGAATGAGTCTCTTGTGATGAACATTGCGCGCTAGCTAGAAAGTGTGGAGTCTTATTTGATATTGGTACCAATGCCTTGTGTGATGAGATTACTTTGAGCATTGTGTGTAATAACACCTAGAATATGCCCCGTTGGTCCAGTTGATTGAGTGATGCAAGCATTCGACATGATCTTAGGGAAATTTTTTGAAGAGTGAACCAACTTGACAATATACCGCTTTTGTGGCAACCTTGTGAGATGTGTGAACCTTTCTTGGCCCCTTTTAAGTCTTAACCCTTTTCTTGGAAGAAAGTTGAGAAATTGTGACCTCTCTTTATCCATTCACCCATAACTTTCATGAAGTATGGTTTGTTTGAATAGCCAACTTAGGCCAAAAACCTAAGTTGGGGTGTGGCGAAAAGAGAAGGAAAGTCAAGAAGTGTGAGAAATCCCCCCTTGCGTGATTGCTTTGAAATAGACGGAACCCTTCCATGTAAAAAAAAGGAATGAAAAAGAAGAAAGAAAAGAAAAAGACCAAAAAAGTTGGGAAATAAAGTAGTGAAAATTGCAAAATAAATGGGTATCCGGTGGTTCATATGAAATTGAATAATGGGGTGGATTGTGAGCATGTTTGAAATGCTAAAGAAAAGGAGGAAAGTGATGTTCAGACCATACTTCATGAAGGTAGAAGCCACTAAGCCTAAAAGACCATACCTTTACACTCAGCCCCGTTACAAGCCTTGAAAAGACCTTTGTGATTTTGAGTGAGCTGAAACGAATGTTAATTGGAAAATAAGGGTAAACCTATGGGTGAAGTCATGCATATGTTCATCTTTGTGACTGTGAGAGTTGTATATGATTCCGGGACTTTCAATTCTTGAGATATTTTGTGTGATTATGGAATCATCTTTGTTGTGAGGGCATTTGAGTACCTTTGTTGAGCTTGAACTTGCATTTGAAGCAAGTATTGTGAACTTAGGTACCCTTGATAATGGTGAGTCGCAAGTTGAATCTTTGAGTTCACAATTGAGCATTGTATGTGTAGTTTAAACATTTTGTGTGCATTCATGTTGGTTCTTATGCAGCACTATTTGAGACATCCTTATTGAACTGCTGATATTGAGTTTTACTTGAGGACAATCAAAAGTTTAAGTTGGGGTTGTTGATGAGTCTGAGATTTGGACTCATTTAGGGCTTTGTTTTGACATTGTTAGTGTCCTCAATTGCCTAATTTATGCTCTAAACTGATGTTAAAGTGTTTATTTGCACCATTAAAGTCTAAGGAGCAAGGAAAGGATACTACCAGACAAAAGGAACTAACAAGCCAAAGGAGTGCAGAAGAGCGATCCTGGTGATCACCAAGACCACTCAGCGGCTCGCCGAGTTGCCCTTTAGCCCGCCCAATTTTAAAGTACACCACATCTGAGACGAGAGAAATTTGGACGAACTGTGTTCCATATCAGCGGATCACCAAATGGATCAGCGAAGAGAGGTTGTACCGTCGAAAGAACAGAATAAGCAATGAAGATGCAAGTGAATTGGCGATCCAACATAACAAAGGGTGCATCACGGAAGTGATCGGTGATCCCGATATAGACCACCTAAAGTTACAGTGCATATTGGATGAAAACATGAAGCAAGAAGGCGATGGACAGGGACGATTGGCGAGTCGCCGACCGATCGGTGAAGCCCGACTTTCCTCGCCGATTGACCCCAAAAGGTAAATTCTAGGATCAGTATAAATTGATATTTTGAAGAGAGAGAAGGTATCCAAACATTGTGAAAAAATAGAGATTTAGAACAAAAACACCATTCTTGTTGGTTTTGAAGAATTTTTCAAGTAGGTTTCGAGTTGGGTATTGCAATTTAAGGAGGATTTATTCATTTTTAGATTGTGGAAATCAATACCCAGCTATGGAG
Organism: Solanum verrucosum; assembly: GCF_900185275.1. Taxonomy (NCBI): domain Eukaryota; kingdom Viridiplantae; phylum Streptophyta; class Magnoliopsida; order Solanales; family Solanaceae; genus Solanum; species Solanum verrucosum. Next base: position 1,608,690 of record NW_026020173.1, read on the forward strand.
CATGTAATAGGTATTGAATTTTTACTTTTTATGATGACTAGCTAAAACCCCATTCTTGGGGGTTTGACCATGAGATCAATTGCTTAATTTAGTTAAGTGGGTGTTAGAAATTATTGATTATAGCGCTAATTCGAAATGGGTCTAATTTATGGCTGCTATTGAATTGCTATATTGAATGTTTATTTCAATATGATTTAGTGTTTTATGCTTGCTCGAGACAGGGGTGTGAAACCAAGGCGATAAGTTAGCATTTGTAGCAATTGGGCTATTGTGGATTCCGCTCGAGAGAGTGAACCCTAATTTCCGTTCTACCTATCTAGCTTAAGAGAGTGGATGCAGTGAGGTTGTAGTCCGATTTTCCTAGTTAACCTGTTGAGGTTCGAAAGAACTCAATTGAATCGAGGTAGTTTTTCTAGAGAAAATTATCTCATCTAAGGTCCATCTTACCCATCAAGATTTAGTAACTATTATTAATCACCTAGCGCCCATTTAGCAAGAATTTGGCAATTGGTTGGTCATTCCTCCAAGTACCTCCTTCTCATTTTATTAATCTTTTTGATTGTTGTTGTTGTGATTGCTAACTGATATACAAATCCCTCTCTTGACATTTCATGTTAACCTCTTGATTTAATTAAAAGTTTCCAATAATTTCTATTCCTACAATCATTTAAATCGCATTTACAACTTCATATTTGAATTCAAACTTGTACCGCTCCCTGTGGGTTCGACCCCAACTGTTCGTTGGGTTTTATACTGCTTAACGATCATTTACACCTAGAATAGGATGAGGTGTATTTGAAACGTTAATAAGTAGTCCCTCAAAGCCCAAACTACACTATCCATTCAAGTGTAGTAATGGTCACTCGTTCCATTTTTAATGGGGTAGACTACGGGGTAATCAAGTACTACACTTTGGCGCCCATGATTCTTGCCGACATTTACAGGGCTTTAGAAAATGTCAAACCGCTCAACATTTCTTTCAAGGTTGCAACATGATACTTCAATGGTGGATGATGAAACACTTGCTTAAAGCCCAAGATTCACAGAATCAGATCCCAAAATTCGAACAAACAAACTTTCATTTCACAGATGGTGGTTACACCTTAACCATTTCCATAGAAAGGAGGGGTCAAAAATTCTAGTATCCAAGACTTCTAGGATTAAGAGAAGAAAATGTGCAATGGTCAATCGAAAGTATGGTAACAAGAGAAATCGTGAGCTGAGGAGAAGGGATCCCTTTCTTGGTACACGTCGTATTGAGAAGGACTAGACCTTATGCTTCAGCTCGAGTCCTTAGGAAATTAAGGGGAAAACAAGAGCTTCCCCAAACTGCAGACATGAGAAAATTTGCAACACATCATGAGAATGGTCAAGTCACTTTTTCTACAAGATACTTCAAATATGGAACACTCGAAGGGTGTTAGGTGAGCTGGTGCCAAATAGATTTCAACCTAAATGATCTGATGAGTACAAAGAATGGTTGAAGAAGAACCTTACCGGAACCATCAAACCCGGTCCAAATGTCCCTCATCATATCGCAGATGTTGGCGCAAAACAGCAGGTTCGACTCCATCGACTTCAAGAGAAGTATGAGAAAAATGAGTTGACTCATCAGCATCGACATTAAGAGGATGCCAAAGTCATAGCCCAGCTAAAACAAGAGCTACGAAAAGCAAGACAGTGCATGTCCAAGTTACATGATAGCATGGAGCTACAAATCCAATCCATAGAGAAGGCTCCGCTAGCAAAAGGTAATTTATGGAAAAATAGATACTCCATATGGGAAGAAGTCAGTGCCGCTAAGAGAACTAGACTTGACGAAGGACCGAAGGCATCTTGAAACTTGTTATCATCCCCTGTGTTGGGATTGCTTTTATTTGTACTTCATTTTGTCATTGTCAAACGTTTTTGAGTTCTATCAAACATTTTGGGGATAATGAATTGGCTTAAAAAAATACACTTCCTTCAATTCGTTAGGCCTGCCTTTGGCATAAAAAGGTCACAAGTTTAGGGTACGATATAAATTGTTTGTTCGCTACTTGATATATAATTGTTCTGTGATATGGAATGTTATTTTGTCTAAACCAAAATTAATCCACTCTTATTTTTTAGAACACACTAAGCATATATGAAAATCCACAACAACAACTCCGTCCAAGCTATTCCTGAAGTGTCGTCTAAGTTTCTCAGAAAATATATGAACCCTTTACTCCAAAAATCTTCTAAATTTTCACTCCTCCATCTCAGAAAGGTTGACTTGCTACAATGTCTAAAAGAAGTGTCAACGCACCGATTCTGGTCATTGATTTGGTTAGTGGGGAAGAAACTGAAGAATCAATGTTTGAAAAATTGCCAAGACTAATTTGAACTACGTTGGGCCTGAATTCCCTGGAGGGATACGTAGGCAGCCTACTTAAGGCTCAACCCCTTTCTTCTAAATTTTTGTTCTCCTTAATTAGTGAAGTATTCTGAAGGATTTCACCTAAAAAGACATGAGTGGAAGAAGTTAGCAGGACTCTATACAAGTCGACCTTCCTGATTCAATCAAATGAGATAATAAAAAAAAATCCTTCCATTTGAGTCCTCCTTTTCACCCGAAATACATTCGTGGATTAATCTGCTTAAAACAAAATGATACTTATATGTTTATTCTTATATCAACTTAATTGCATTTCTCATTAAAAATAATAACTAACATAACTACTTTTGAGTTGTTTTTCATTTATCAGGTAACTAGTACTAAACTGTGTTGAGAACTGGCCAAGCATCCATACTTCACGCGATCTAAGGTCCCTAAAGATTCCTTCTCGGGACAAAATCTATTGAAAGGAAAAGAAACGATGACTGGAAATGGTGAGAACATCGATTTGAATGAGATCACAGTAACAAACCCTATCATTGCTAAGCAGAATGAGTTGATTGTTCAATTGGCACAACAAATTGCTTGCATAAGACTCAAGAGTTGGTAAATTTGGCTATCACTCCCAGCACTCCTCTTTTAAACAATGAAAGACCTCCACTCCATTTCCCTACTCCTAATCCAACACCCGAACATTTACCACACAATCCACCTATTGTTCCAGTCCAAAAGCCTCCCACCGTTAAATTAAACACACCTAACCAACATCATGCTAGCTCTTCGTACCAAACACCTCATCCTTCTCAAAGCCTAAATGCTAACAACTCTCAAGAATTCCCTTCCATGTACCAAACTACTCCTCAAAACACTTCAAACGCACCTACTACTCAACCCCTACATCCAAAAGCCACTTTCCATATTCCATCCTCACAAAACCACATCTTTCATACACTACATATCCCGAACCCAATCACTATGACAAGAAGGAAAACCAGTGGAGAGTCAAAGAAGAAATGAATAAGCACATCATGAAGGAAGAAATTATGAAAGCTATGAACGAGCTTCATTACACTCCAGATGTTATGGGACTGAACTATGAAGACTTGTATCCACCTTAACTTGGACCTTCCCGAGGGGTTTAAGGTACCAAAATTTGACACTTTTGGAGGAACTGGAAACTCCTTAGATCATTTGAGGGCATATTGTGACCAACTCGTAGCAGTTGGAAAAATGAAGCATTGTTAATGCAGTTCTTTAGCCGATGTTTGAATGGGGAGGCCTTGGAATGGTTCGCCTCCCAAGACATGAAGCAATGGTCTAGTTGGAATGTTTTAGCTAAAGATTTTATTGAGGGATTTTCTTATAATGTAGAGATCGTTCCAGATCGATACACTTTGGAAAAGTTAGGCAAAATTCCACTGAAAACTACCGTGAATATGCATACAAATGGAGAAAAGAGGCTGCCAGAGTTCAACCTCCCATGTCTAAATAGGAGATCATTAAAGTATTTGTGTGTATCCAAAATCCAGAATACTACAATAGAATGATGTTGCTCATTGGAGCAAAATTTGCTGAGATAGTCAAAGTAGGTGAAACTATTGAAGACGGTCTTAAGACCGGAAAAATTGCTCTTGTGGCGGACCACGCTGGATCTTCGGGACTATTGAGTAAAAAAAGGGAGGATGTGTCCTTTATTTATCATGCATCTGATGGAAGGACAAAGAAATCGTTCGGATATAGCTCTAAAAAATCTTGACCCTCCAAAGCCTATCCCATAGCTCCACAAAATCCCTACCCAATCTTTTATGTCCAACCAAATTTCCAAACTCCACCTCCTAATCTCCCAGCTCTACATTACCAGAATACACATCCAAACTACTAGACTCCACAATCAAATTACCAAACTAAACCATACTCAAAATTCCAAACACCAACACCTCCCCGCCAAAATCCTTTAAATTACCACTAAGTACCTCCACCTCCACATAATAACTATGACCTTCCTCGTCCAAACTTTGAAAGGAAACCTCCAAGAATTTTCACTCATCTTATTGAAAGTCGAACTAAGTTGTTCGAAAGATTGAAAGTTGTAGGAATGATTCATCCCATCGAACCTAAACATGTCAATACAAACTCTAAATTCTCTAGAGCTGATCAAATATGTGCAGACCACTCTAATAGTGCAGGACATACCACCGAAGATCGCATCAACCTAAAGCATAAGATTCAAGACTTAATTGATCATAAGGTGGTCACTCTTCAAACTGTCGCTCCTAATGTGCATAGTAATCATCTACCAAATCACGGGAGAGACACTATTAATATGATTGAAATAAAAGAGGATTAGGGTGCTACTAAGACGATAGTCCCATCAAATCTTGACAGTCTTTAGAAGGTTGTAGCATCTCTAAGCATAAGCAAGAAGCCCAAGTTCATGATAATAACACCCCATCAAGCTTTCGCTTTGGGGCCAAAGAAAGGCCTTACTGGGAAAGAGTTTGTGATAGTGACCCCTCATCAAACTTTTACTTCAATGCGAAAAGCATGCCATACCAGGAAAGAGTTTGTGATCGAGCCCGCTACCGCCCATGGTATGACTAAATCTGGTTGATGTTATACACCAGAAGAATTGGCTCAAGAAGGCCACAAGAGAGACCGTCAGAAAAGGCCGATCAGTGAAGCTGAAGCCGAAGAGTTTTGACAAAAAATGCAACCTAAAGAGTATTCCATCATGAAACATTTGGAGAAAACACCTGCTCAAATCTCTGTGTGGGAATTATTATTGAGTTTAGAACAATACATGTATGCTTTGTTAAAGGCTTTGAATGAGACTCATATACCAGTTGGGACAAACAATGATAATATTGCAACCATAGTAAGCAAAGTCATCGGAGGCCACCATGTTAGTTTTAGCGATGAAGAGTTTCCTTGTGAAGGGGTAATTCATAACAAAGCCTTGCACATCACAATCAAGTGTCGGGACAAGATTGTGAATCGTGTTCTGATAGATGACGAATCTGGCCTTAATATTTGTCCATTGTCGACTCTCAAGCAACTAGATTTTGATCTTAGAAAAGTTCATCAGAAGCAAGTCAATGTGAGAGCCTTCGATGAGGTTCAAAGAGAAACATTGGGTGCTGTTAGTTTGGGTAATGAGGTAGGACCCATAGATTTCATTGTCGAGTTCCAAGTGATGGACATCACCACCTACTACAACCTTTTACTTGGAAGACATTGGATCGATATGGTTGGGGCCATGCCCTCTACCCTCTACCAGTTGATGAAGTTTGTGTGAACTATCACGAAGTCATCATTCATGGTGAAGGAAGACATTCGAATGACTATGCCCCGATTGTCGATGATGTGGATAGAGGTTCTAACTTCTATACAGTAGAGATAGTGAAGGCCACCGGTGACGATTCGGCCTTACATTCTCCTATGCCTTCTGTTTACAAGATGATAGCCACTTTGATGTTGAGAAGTGGATTTAAACCTGGTTTTGAGTTGGGAAAATATTTGCAAGGTATCACCGAGCCTATTCAAATTTTCAAAAAAGTTTCAAAGTTTGTCTTAGGATACATCCCAATAGTAGATGATGAGATGGAAGCTTTGCGTAACAAGGTGGTTGATTGGGAATTAGCAAAATTGGTACCTCACTTGTACCAGTCTTTTCCAGTGTGAGAATATGTTAATGATGATGGCCTCGAGGGAATTAAGAATTTTTTTAAAGAATCTAATGATGTGCTTGAGGAGATGATCGAGACATTCGGCATTTGAGATGCTGAACTAACGGAGCAAGTGCCTAACTGGACATCCACACAGCTCCTTGTTCCTCTCTCATTTTGGTAGACATAGACATATCTATTTTGCCTATTTCTAAAATTGGTGGTAGTCTGAAGGAGGCCTAAGACCCACCCTTTATGTCATTTTACCTCTTTAAGCCTAATTTCCCTCGTGATGTTTCAAAAGCCAGATTGGCCTATGGCCATGGCCAAAGTTTGTACTTTCTTTTAATCTAAATGAAAGCCTCCTCTATTGCTTTAATTTATTTATTCACAACTTACTAATTTGTTTTAAATTTTATCTGACCTGGATTATTTATGATTTCAGTAAAAATAACTTTAAACCTGCCAATACCATGTCATGTCATAAGTTGAGTGAGAAAAATAAGATAGATGATGATGAGTTTGAGGAATATGATGAAGAGACCATGGTTCCTGAACATATCACAGAAGAATTAAAACAAATTGAAAATCAAGAGAAGCCGAATTTAGACGAGGCTAAGACTGTGAACCTGGGAGACAAAGAATGTGTCAAAGAAACTAGGATCAGTGTCCATCTCACAGAAGCTCAGAAAATTAAACTCGTCAACTTGCTCAAACAATACATTGACGTATTTTCTTGGTCCTATGATGATATGCCCAGATTTAGCACATATATTGTTTCTTACAAGTTGTCGATCAATCTAGATTTCAGTTTGGTAAAGCAGAAAACTCAGAAGTTCAAGCTAGATTTTAGTTTGAGAATCAAAGAAGAAGTTACCAAACAGATTCAAGCCAAAGTTGTGGAGGTTACTAAGTATTGTTCCAATGCCTAAGAAAGATGGTAAACATTAGAATATGTGTTGATTATAGAGATCTCAACAAAGCCAGTCCCAAAGACAATTTTCCATTGCTGAATATCCACATTCTCTCGACAATTGTGCTAAGCATGAAATGCAATCATTTGTGGATTACTTTTCGGGTTATCATCAAATTTTGATGGATGAAAAAGATGTTGAAAAGACAACTTTCATTACACCTTGGGGTGTCTATCATTACCGGGTAATTCCATTTTGTCTCAAGAATGTCGGGGACACATACATGAGAGCCATGACATCTATTTTCCATGATATGATCCATAAGGAGATTGAAGTGTATGTGGATGACGTAATCAACAAGTCCAGCGAGAGTTCAGATCACTTGACCCATTTGAGAAAGTTCTTTGATTGGTTATGTCAATACAACTTGAAGTTGAATCCTGCTAAATGTGCTTTTGGAGTACCAGCTGGTAAATTATTGGGTTTCATAGTCAGTAGAAGAGGCATTGAGCTTGATCCTACCAAAGTCAAGGCAATTCAGGATTTACCTCCTCCGAAGACTAAGAAAGAAGTTATGAGTTTTCTTGGAAGATTGAACTACATCAGTTGATTCATAACTCAATTGATGGTGGTTTGCGAGCCTATCTTTAAGTTGTTGAAAAAAGATGCACTGACGGTGTGGACCGAAGAGTGTCAAAAATCTTTCGATACTATCAAAGATTGTTTGACAAATCCACCAGTATTGGTACCTCCGCGAGAAGGAAGTTCATTGTTACTATACTTGCCCATCTCTAGAAATGCATTCGGGTAGATATTAGGACAACATGATGAAACTGGAAAGAAGGAGCGCGCGATCTACTATCTTAGCAAGAAGTTTACTTCATATGAGGCTCGGTACACTCTATTGGAAAAAAACATGTTGTGCTTTGACTTGGATCGCCCAAAAGCTGAGGCATTATTTGTCTTCATATACTACATATCTTGTTTCCAAGATGGTTCCATTAAAATATATCTTCCAGAAAGCTATGCCAACTGGAAAACTGGCGAATGGCAAATGCTTCTGAGCGAATTTGACATTGTGTATGTTACTCAGAAAGCGGTAAAACGACAAGCCCTAGCCGATCATTTTGCACAAAATTCAATCGATGAAGAATATGAAATGCTCAAAACATACTTCCCTGAAAAAGATGTGTTGTTCATAGGAGAAAGAATTTCTGAGTCATATCCTGGTTTAAAGGTATTCTTTGATGGAGCGGTGAATTATAATGGAGCTGGAATTGGAGCGGTTCTAATATCGAAATTCGGTCAACATTACCATGTGGCAGCTAAACTTCAATTTTATTGCACCAACAATATGGCGGAATACGAGGCTTGTGTTCTTGGCATAATGCTAGCCATCGACATGAATGTCCAACAGTTGCTAGTAATTGGAGATTCAGACTTGTTAATTCACCAGGTTCAAGGGGAATGGGCCGTGAAGAATCCAAAGATTGTACCATATGTTTGTGCAAAAGATTTCTAAAGATAGAGTTTATGCACACTCCAAGGTTGCAAAATGAATTTGTCGATGCTCTTGCCACTATATACTCTATGATCAAGCATCCAAATCAGAATTACATTGATCCTTTGGAGATATATTTAAAGGAACAACATGCTCATTGTTCGCATGTCGAAGCAGAACTAGATGGAACCTCGGTATTATGATATAAAGAAGTACCTGGAGACTGGAATTTATCTAGAAGGTGCGACATCTAATCAAAAGAAGGCAATGCGTCAATTAGCTAACAATTTCTTTCCAAGTGGGGAAATTCTTTATAGGAGGACTCCAGATTTGGGACTCCTCAGGTGCGTAGATTCCATGGAAGCTACAAGACTTCTTGAGGAGGTACATGTTGGAGTTTGTGGACCTCATATGAACGGGCTTACCTTGGCAAAGAAGATCCTTCGAGCTGGTTATTTTTGGATGACTATGGAGCACGATTCTAGTAGATTTGTGCAAAAGTGTTATAAATGTCAAGTACATGGTGATTTGATCCAAGTACCCCCTCACGAATTTAATGCTATGGGATCGCCTTGGCCATTCGTGGACTGGATCATGGATGTCATTGGTCCAATTGAGCCACTCGCCTCTAATGGACATAGATTCATTTTGGTTGTCATTGATTACTTCACTAAGTGGGTGGAAGAAAATTCTTATAAATTTGTGACGAAGAAGGTAGTAGCTGATTTGGTTCATAACAACTTGATATGTCGATTTAGGCTACCTTATTCAATTATTACAGACAATGGTGCAAACCTCAACTGTCATTTGACGAAAGAGATATGTGAGGAAATCAAGATTCCTCACCAAATTTTGAGTGCTTATCTTCTTCAACTGAATGGAGTCGTAGAAGCTGACATTAAGAACATCAGAAAGATCTTGAGAATGATTATTGATAATCATAAAGGTTGGCATGAGATGTCACCATATGCTTTGTTGGGATACCAAACAACCATTAGAACATCAATCGGAGCAACTCAATACTTGCTAGTATATGGGATAGAACCAGTGATACCAGCTGAAGTTGAAATACCTCCATTGAGGATTATTCAAGAAGCTGAACTGAGCAATGCTAATTGGGTTCGTGATCGGATTGAAAACTTAGCCTTAATTGATAAAAAGAGGATGACCACTATTTGTATTGGCCAATTATATCTACAGAGAATGATTCGTGCTTTCAACAAAAAAGTGAGATCTCGAACATTTGAAGAAAGACAATTGGTCCTCAAACACATCTTACCCCATCAAGATGAGTATAAGGGGAACTTTGCACCAAATTGACAAGGACCATACATGGTTAGTAAACTGTTATCTGGAGGTGCCATGATCAAAGATGGACGACCAAGAGTGGCCAAAACCAATCAACTCAAATGTTGTCAAAAGATACTACGTTTGATGATTAATTTTTCTCTCATCATTTTCCCTGTAATCGTATCATTTGCTTGTAATTGATTATGCCAAGTTTTTATATCATTGTATTGAACTACGTCTGACCTGGATTCTCAAAAATGAGATACGTAGGCAGCCTATGTCGGCCTCGGTCATTTTCTTATTAAAATTTCCTATTTCTTTTATTTCCAAAAGGGGAACTATGTTTGACTTGATTCCTTCCTCAACGAGATACGTAGGCGCTACAACGACTCGGTCATACCCCCTACAAAATTTCCATTTCCCTTCATAATGGAAACTGGGGAAGAATTTTTTAGTGGAGCTCAATAATTCTAAAGATCCTTCGCCAGCAAGACAATAAAGAGCATGCATTAGAAAAATGCAACTGGGGCAGAATATTTTAGAAGACCTCAAAAAATTCCACAAGACTTCCTACCAAAGGTTTGAGAAATTCCAAGACATTTCAGTGGGGCAGAATTTTTAGAAGATCTCAAAAATTCTATCAAGTGTTGTCTGAAGATCCAAGTTAACGACAAGTAATCTCCAACATGATCAGAAGCTGATGAATCCAAATATCTCGAAAATTCAAAGTCAAATTAAACTTCAATTATCTTCTGATTTTCCCCAGCTTAAAAGGACTTTTAGTTTGGCTATATCGAAACTTGAACTAAAGTCTTCATTTAAGCTTTAATGTGGCATGACACTTGGCAGTGACTCTCATCAAATTACTTTTTGAAAATCTATTTTCCTTAAAACTTTAGACCTATACCAAATATTTTGTATAAAATATAGATCTATCTTATTTCTACCAAGAAGAGAAAAGTTAGAAGCAATCAACCAAATATAGCAAAAGGAAGAGCAAGCAATCAAAGAAGTAAACACAGATTAGTTCACTTAAAACTAATAAATTTTCTGTGGATGCAGGTCTACAAGGATATCATGATTTCATCATATCACTCTGTTCAACAAATATGGAAAAAAATCAAAAGAGCAAAAGCACCCAAAGATGAACTTTTTTTTTTTTGGATGCAGGAAATGACATTGATATTCCTGAGGCAAAAATAAGAAACTTGGAATTTTGAGTAACAATGTCTTGATCAATTTCCCAGCAAAATATGAGCCACAATGGACATACAAGTGGTCAAAGCAAAAGTAGGTGAAAGCATCAAATGGGTGATACTTTAAGATAGGCAAATGACTACAATAACGTCATACCGCATTTCCCAACGTCAAAGACATCTGAAGGGCATACGTAAGACACATCAAATATTGGAGAGAATTTGAAGTGCAACTTGTCAAAACATATCAATTATCACGTTAAAGTCGGAAGAAGCTAACATTGAAGGATATTTGTAAGTCACGTTGATACCGGATGTGGTGATGTGCATTGCCAAGAGAATCATCCATATTATATTATTAGAGGTGATAATATCATTACCGAGAGGGTCATCCATATTATATTATCGGAGGTGATAGTATCATTACAAAGAGGGTCATCCATATCATTTGCCGGAAAAGGTGATATCAATGCCAAGAGGACCATCCATATTATTATATTATTGGAGGTGATAATATGATTGCCAAGAGGGCCATAGATATTATATTATCAGAGGTGATAATATCATTGCCAAGAGGGCTATCAATATTATATAATCGGAGGTGATAATATCATTACCGAAAGGGTCATTCATATCATTTGCCAAAAAGAGGTGATATCATCCATGAACATATTACATCATATAAATTCATCATATATTACGTCAAAAATGGAGGAGTTTGATGTTTCAGAAGAATTATAAATCACATAAACTTCGGAAGGATACCTTATTTGCTCTATGTCAAAATCGAAGGAGGCTGACATGCAAACGTAGTAAAGAGACTACTTTCTCATTTAAATTACAGTTTCTACTAATGAATTTTATCTTAGTCTTTATAGATAACATCTGAGAGGATGCATTCTCAATTAAACCACAGTGTGGACGTCATAAAAAAATACAACACAACATGGAACTTCTTCTTAGCAGCGAACTGGAACATAGTCCGAGGAGGATTATCAAACTCTATGGACGCGAGCTGAGAAACGACTTCCACCACAATCAAACCACACCCCTATCAGAAGGCATGTGGATATTTTATTGGGGTCTTACAGTTTTAGTTTCACGTCCGGTGTAATTTTCAACTCCAACCGGAAACAAATCTTCAAATCCGAGTGGCAATGCACCAAAATCAGTGAAAATTATGTTCATGTAAGCTCTTACTTATGGATGTGAAGAGCTCTACATTCATGAATAAGAGATTTCAAGCCTTTTTTTCATAACTCGATTTATTTGTCACTCTTCTCGATCCAAAAGTTATCTTAACATAATAGATTTCCTTTCCAACCGACTGAGTTGAACTACAGACAGCCTGATTCCTGAGGTCAAGGGATATGTAGGTAGTCCCTATGTTGAAAATTCGGTTGTATTCTAATAATCTCTCTTGAATCTCATTTCCAAGCATTTTGGTCTCTCCATAATTTCATATTGGAATAGCTTTTAAAATTAAAATAATCATGTGTCAAATGAAGCGTTGTTTTGAACTAAATGGCCTGAATTCTCACGTAACTTGAGATACGTAGGAAACTCAATACTAGGGTCCAACCATAATTCCTCAAATCTATATCGCGCCTTTCTCTCAAAGAGATGAAATGGGTTCGATCAAAATTGGATTCGTCAATCTTTTTTGCCCAGGTCTCTTTCATATTTTGACCATATGCAATTCGAATTAATTGTTGAGCTTCTTTAATTTCAAACAATTTGAAACGATTGTCTTTGAAAAATCCTATATATATATATATTAAAAGGTTTTCTCTAATTAGTTTGGTTAGTTCTTCAGAAATAATTATATAATTTTATGTACTAGTTTATATAATTTTCATCTTTTATCTAAGCATTTAATAAATAGACCTAAAAATAAGTGTTCGATATAAATACATATTTATTTCCTTTAAATTAGTGAATTTTATAATTTTGTATAATTAATTCTCTATTTTAAGTAATGAATAAATCTTGATAATTATTTTGTCTTATTTAAATTAAGAAGCTCAAGTAATTAATCAATAATTATCCATCTCATTTCAATTTTGGCCGAATTTAGAAATTTGACTCAATTTAGTTATACCTAAATCTAATTCGATTAAAATAGCAACTCAAGTGGCCAAATTTTAAGTAAAATAGGCTATCCTTTTAATTCTTGCACATCTACACACATATACATATAATATTGCACACTCTCCTCTTTCTTTTCCTTTTCTAATCACGCTCTAAAACAAAGACACGCTCATCTCCATTTTCTTACTCCAAAACACAAAAGTCAATACCAAGCATCCTAATTTCCTCATCCAACAACACCGCCCATCACCATTGTCAGTCCCTCCCTTCATATTCAAAGATTGCAGACCTTGGCTAGATTTGTTGACTTTGGATTAGATAAAAGTCTCATCCAAATCTGATGTGAATCAGAGCCATCACATCGAATCCAGATTTTTGGGGTATGTTCTCCTTTTACTCATATTTTCATCCATTATTTTTAATCAATCTCTCATCATCTGCTAAAATGACTATTCGAATTCAAACCTTTAGTTTTGCTATGAATACATGGTATTGGTGCCGTTTAGAGAGGGAGTTGAAATTTTAAGGTTGGAGAGTAGTATTCTTCGAAATCGAACTCATGAAGGTTTGAGCCTCAAATTTTCAATTTTCTTTCAAGTTATTTAGCTCATCTGTTAGTGGGTCTAGGTGGATTTCGCTCAGCTCGTTGTCTCAGTTCTCTTCCCTCTAAAAGGTAATACTTATTTCTTTCACGTCTCTTTTATTCCTTATGTGGTGACTGTTTGATTTTTAATTGTGTACAATTTTCATATGTTAGGTTTTTTTAGAGTATTTGATTGACAAACGATTATGAGTCAGATGCTCTTTCAACTCAAACTTCATGATTTCATGTTGTATCCATATGCTTTCTCTTTGTTAAGTGCCCTATCTATTTCAAATTGCTCGTGGATTGTAGTTTAGTATTGAGTCATTATTCAGCTACTTATTTACTATCTTTTCTTATTCGATTCTTGCTTAAGGTTGAGTAGTAGTGTTTGGACTTACTTAATGATAGTTTCAGCATATTAAACATGATTTAATTTTATTTTGTCAAGCTTAAGGTCAGAATTGATTCATTTACAAAATTTCATCTTTTACGAGTCATTTGCTAATTTGTGATGATATACTTTGTTGTATTCTTGCACTTAACATGAATTGAAACATGTCTTATTTTTCTCTTTTAGTTGTTCGGTTATTTAAAATAGGTGTTGTCGGGATATATGTTGCTACCTTAAGTTGAACTTCATTTCTTTGTTTAGCTGCTGCGTATTCTTCCCTCCTATAGCTCAAATGTTAAGATTCACTAGTTTTGAACTTAGCTACGTTGGTTTGTGTAGTGTTTAGGTGCTAATTTGGTGATGAAATTTGGTCTGAGATTAGGACATATTGGCTAATTTATGCAGTTGAGTACCTTTCCTTCTAATTTTGAAGCATGTCTCTTTGTTAATTTACTCGTATCCTGGTGAAAGAAGAATGTTCATTTATAAGTTTGCACAAATCTGAGGCTTTAAGTTCATCATTCAAAGTCATTTTTTGTATTCTTTCTTGCTGAACTCCAGAATATTTTGTGACTAAATGTTGTTATGGTTTGTTCCCCTCATCTTAGTATTATTTCTATTTATTATGAAGTGGCAGTGAGGACTTAAATATAATTAACAGATAGATTATTTCTATTTATTATGGTTTGTTCCTCATCCTAATTTGCCTACTTGAACATTATAGAACTTGTTTTTGTCTATACTTAACTCTACTTTCAAGCACCAGGTCCCTTGTAGTATGATGTTGATTTTCGTTATCTTTGCATAGGCTCAGAACCTCAGGATCAATTAATAGGGTAGCAATACTTTGTCTTATTTTCGCTTTACAACCTCATTTCTCTATTCTGTGATTTCATTATTGGCTCATTGCTTAGCATGACTTGTTTGATCAAGTCTATGCCTTCATTTGCCTTGAAGTTGTGTTTAAAAGTTGTTTACCACTTACAGTTGATCTAGTGTCAAAATGTGGAGTTCAGTAATTTTCCAAATTTTAGCTTGTTTCAGTTCTTGTTTTTCTTTCAAGTTTATTTCCTACCTCACTTATTATAATTGTCTAGACTTTAATTCTTTACGTTAAGTTCATAATTCTCATATTAGTTAATGACATGATGCATTGAGTCCTTTCTGTTAGTTGTCGTTACTCCTTGCATTAAAGTAACGTTAATTTGAATAACTTTAACCCCTTCATTAGCATGATCCAAGTTCCCTGCATTACATATGGATTAGTTTATGTCTTTAAATTGATCACGAGTTGATAAAATAAGTAATAGTAAAAAGTGTTGCGATTTTTTATTGTTCAAGATTTTTTGAGGCAGCAACTAATTTGTTAAAAACTAGACTTGTTGGATTAAGTTGTAAAAAGGAATCAATAGATTTGTTCTTGTTGTTTTAAAAGCCATTGTCTTGTCATCTTGGTTTCTTCTTTGATATCCAATATATAACAGACTTCATGATTGTATTATTGAACAAAAGAACCAATTTCCTTCTTGGTTAAAATTGATTGTGTAAATTTTTTTCGTACAATGCATGACTCAGATGTTTTGATAGGAATATTAGTTTATCTAGCCTTAATTCCTTGTTGTTTGACGACCTGGTGCCTATTCCATCTTTATATTAACTTTGTTTTTAGCTTAGCATCTCCACTGCCTAGTATGATATGATACTGGCCCCCAGTTTGTCAAAATATGAAATCTATTTGGTGTTTATTTCTTCAGTCCTTAGTATGTATCGAAATTACTGCACAGCGTCGACTGAAACTTAAGTCACCCTTTCATTTTTGTAGTAGTTTTCTCGCAAATGTTTACTCTATATTTAAGTGAGGTTGTCTTTTTTTTGTCGTGGTAGGAGGACTAAGTACTTAATCATGCTATTAGCACTCTAACTCGAGCACTGTATCGGGATTTAATATTATTTAATTTTGCTTAAATGCTGCTAGCTAGCTTTCATGTGACTTCATTGCCTTGATACATATCATTGAAATAATCGATCCAAGTGGCTTGCTCTCTTGCTCATTCATGTATATCACTACTTAAATATCTTGCCCTAAAAAGGTAAATGATCATTGTCGGAGCATACTAATCAGCTGAATTAACCCTTAAGGGGTTAAAAATCTATTGTATGTGACTTGTGATTTGAAAATACTGATCATTAGCTAATGAAATGATAAGTGTTTCTTTAAGTCTTCTTTAGTAAGCATGATATTTTTTTATTATGTTTAGTTTCTGTTTTAGGTTATTTCATTAATTAGCTTTAGTGGTATGAAAATAAATTAATAGCCTTCAGACGTGATTTTCATTTCTTTATTTGGTATACTTTATATTTGTTTATCATTTTTGGTCATATGTTAATGTATTCTTTTCAATGCTTATCATCAATGTCACTCGAGTCCATTATGGACACCCTCACCTTGTGTCTTCTCGTTTGGGCCAAAGGCCCATTATCATCAAGTCAACATCAGTCTTTTCGAAAGGGGAGTATAAATACAGGTCTGAAAGCTGAAACGCAGGTTCGAGGAGTTAATATACAACTGTATACGTGGGCGAAAATGAGCCAATACCCCAAAATCGCAATAATAGTGAATTTAGACCCAGAGGGGCTCAAAATTCAACTTCTCTTTTAACTCTTAAGTTATTCATTTGTGATTATTTATTATTTATTTTTATTTAATTTTAATTTTGAATTATTAATTAACTTAGTTGAATTCCCCAAAAGATGAACCATTTTCTTTTTGTTGATTAATTTTAATGAATTTTATTGTATCGATTATGTGTTCTTTATTTACTTGATCAAATACTTTTTTAAAAAAAAAATTCACTCGCCTTCAACTAATTAAGTTAGTTTCTTACTTTAATTGGCCAAATTGGTTCAAATTATTATTTTAAAACAATTCAAACAAATGCTAATTAATGTAGTTTTGTTAACATTCTAATCACTTGTAATTCAAGTCAAATATTTCAATTAAGGTCCCCTTTTTCTTAAAAATTAAAAATGTTTCTCTGTTTGACTATTTTCTCAAAGTTAATCAAATTTTGTAAATTATTTTTATGTTAAATCATTTTCCTAAAAGATAGTCTAGTCGTTAGATAACCGTGTGTTAGCAGTTACTTTAAGTGTTAATACCTTCTTAAAGTAGAAATGAGAACATCTTACCCATTTTCTCTAAAATTTAAAAGGTTTATCTGTTAAGACCTTTTTATATTAAGTTTTCTTAATTTCTTTAAAAAATTAAGCGACGACTCTTTTCTAAGTATTTTTCTTAAATTGTTTTATACTTAAAACATTTCAAAAAGTGTTTTTCTAAGGATAGTAAAATCACGACATAACAATTATTATTATTATTATTAGTATTATTATTATTATTATTATTATTGTTATTGTTATTGTTATAGTTATTGTTATTGTTATTGTTATATTATTATTGTTAATATTATTATTATTATTATTTCTATTACTATTATTATTATTATTATTTTTATTTATTATTATTATTATTGTTATTATTATTATTGTTATTATTATTATTATTATTATTATTATTATTATTATTATTATTATTATTATTATTACTTAGAGGAATATGTTTTTAAATTTAGAAGTAATTATAATTTTCTGATTGTATATTTGTACGTTAAAGTATTA
Source organism: Solanum verrucosum (assembly GCF_900185275.1). Classification (NCBI taxonomy): domain Eukaryota; kingdom Viridiplantae; phylum Streptophyta; class Magnoliopsida; order Solanales; family Solanaceae; genus Solanum; species Solanum verrucosum. The sequence continues at coordinate 1,626,361 of NW_026020173.1, forward strand.
GTATTGACCTTCTTTTTCTGTTAATGTTTTATGTAAATTTTCTTTTATGTTCGGTAGAGAATTTATTGCCTAAATATATATATAAAAAAATAGAAATAATTAAAAGAGATCAATGAAATGCTTTTTGCTTTTCTTTGACAAATGACGTGATGTTAATGGGTTCTTTCCGCCTACATTTTATCATTTTTTTTCAGTCTTATTATATAAAAATAAAATAAATTACACTTCCGACACTAAAATTTACAAAGACTCGTATAGCTCTTTAAGCTATTTTCGTGAAGCTGACACTTTCTGTAGAATTATATATAATTGTATGAACCAAAATATATATAATACTTGAGAAATAAATTGCATGAAGAGAAAAAAAAAGAAAAAAAAGAAAGAAGACAATCGAGTATAGAAGAATTGATTGAGACTTGAGATAAAGATTGACTAACCCAAACAAAAAAAAGACTGAAGAGAGAGAAATAAAAGGAAAAAAGGTTAAAAGTAGAAAAAATAATGTACATAATAAAAGTCAATGAATAAACTAGGCAAACTTTGGCATTGCCACTTATTTCATTATCTTTTGTGGTTTTGAGATATTTATTTTCATTCCATATTTTGTTATTCGAATAAAAAATATTGAAAATATAAATTAATTTACTTTTCAATCTTTTGAAAAAATTACAATAATTATTTATAAAATTTAATTAATATAGTTATGTATTAAATTTCATTAGATACATATAGAAAAGTGAAGATTTTGTTAAAGCAAATATTTATATTTTCCATTTCATTAATATATTTTGAAACTTTTTATTATAACTGAAAATTTTATAAAACAATTTTTATTGGTATTTTCCACCCCAATAATAAAAATAGAGGATTTGGGGAGAGAAGGGAAAACAATGGGGGCCTTTAGAGGAATTTGGAAGAAGTTTGAGGATGAGAGTATAAAAATGGGGAAAAGGCATCTCGTTTTCCCCTTTCAACATGAGACTCGAAGGAGAAATAAGTAGATAGATTCACAGAGCAACTTACTTACTGTAGAAGAAGAAAGAAGAAGAATCTGTAGCAGCAATACATCCAGCTTCCACAGCAGCAATACATTGCGTTGAGATCTTCATTACTTTCATCGGTAAACCTTTTCTTTTTCGTTCGTCTGCGTTATTATGCTAAGCCTGATTCAATAGTAGATAGATGTTTATCTCTGATTGTGTGCGTATGTGTAGGTTAGTTCTATTGCGTTTTTTTTTACTAGGTTAGGTGCCTATATAAATGTCTGATTTAGAGAATCCAGCTATTTGTGTGAGTTGAGTGGAACCTTAGGGCAGATTCTACAAGCAAGAGAAGATTGTTTAGGTGTTTACATCAACTGACTCAGTGGTGATGGTTAAGTAAATCAGCCTTCCTATGCTGATGTATCTTTCAACACTTCATCTCCTATGACTCCAACATCTTCATCAAATTCTCTTGAGGTGAACTTCTATTGGACTAGCCGCTAGCTTAGTTTCAAATATGGAATCAACTCAACTTTTTACTTCCTTTGATATAGGATCCCTTTACTGGATCTCAACACCCCTATCTCCAACAAGATTTTGATGCAAACCACACTGTTTCATATGATCAATAGATCATCAACATATATCAAGATAGCTACAAAGTCTCCCTTTTTTTCTTTGTAAACAATGAATAGTTATATAAACGCTGGGAGTATCCAGCATCAAGCACATATCATTAAGTTTGATATTCCATTGACTTGATGCTTGTTTCAAACCATACAATGATTTCCCTAACTTGCCCACTTTGGTCTCCCTTGTCTTGTCTCATGAATCCCTAAGGTAATTCCATGTACACTTCATACAAGTCTGCTTGTAGGAAAGCATTGTACACATCCATTTGGTGCATGCACACCCTTTTGATGTTGTAAGGTAATGCTAAATCTCATAGTTACCATTCTGGCACCTGGTGAGAATGTCTCATCATAGTCCAATCTTTCCTTTTGGTTGTATTCTTTCGCAACAAATCTAGCTTTAAACCTTTAACTTCCCCATTAGCCTTGAACTTTATTTTGTACATCCATTTTCAACCAATTGCATTTTATCCTTTGGGTAGATCCAAAACATCCCATGTCTTTTTATCTTCCAAAGCTTTGATCTCCAACTCCACTCCTTCAATCCACCTCTTATCTTATAAAGCTGTTGTGAAGTTCTGTGAGTGTGAAGGTGTTGAGATTTTCCAAGAAATGCTTGTATTTTATGGAAAGTCTGTTGTATGGCAGTTAATCAGATAATGGATAGTGTTACTCCATGATTCTTCCTAGTGGTAACATAATCCTGCAACCATAAGTGTTCCTTAGCTCTTCTGTCAGATTTTTTCAATTGCTAGGATTGAGTGTCATGTCCAACAGGTTCATGCTTTGGTTCAACTGGTTCTGCAAGTTTAGGTTTCATTGGTGCAACAACTTCAGGTTCAGTGGAAAGTGGTGCTCCTTCTGTTGTTATATTAGCCAACTCATCAACAGTGGAAACAGATCCAGGAACAGGGGCTACAACATCTTCTAGATCTTCTAGTAATGGTTCAACAACATCTTCTAGTAATGGTTCAGGAGAATCTAGCATTCTCCCCCTATAATGAACCATATGAGGCTAGATCACTTGTGTATGAGAAGAAGCTTGAGCAAAGGGAACTAGATGCTCCTTTTTTTTTTGGTGAAGTAATTAAATTGCATTGGAAAGGCATCAAGAAGATGCAAAGGTTACAACTAAAAATAAAGTTGCTTCAAACATGAAAACAACATGAAGCTAACTGTGCAAAAACCTGTAAAGCAGCCATAAAGATAAACCCCCTTAAACCCTACTGTGCTAGAGTTAAGGAGCTAACAAAATCCAAAAAAATTTCCATACTGTTTTCAGGGGAGAGAAGGTGCCAATTATAAAGACTAACTAAACACCTAGTCTTAATGGTGCTTATGGGAGTTGATATTCCATCAAAACATCTGCAGTTTCTCTCTTTCCAAATGCTCCAAAAAATTACTGTTGGGATCATCCTCCAAGTACTTTTGATGGTGTTGTCAACTCTCCTACATATCCAGCTAGAATAAGCATCTTTGATGGAGAGGGGCATAACCCATTGGAGGCCAAACAATGAGAAGAAGAAATGCCATATGCCAACTGTTGTGGGGCAGTGCAAAAAAAGATGGTTGACACTTTCATTGTCTTGTTTACAGAAAAGACATCTGTTGATGACAGTGATGCCCTTTTTCCTAAGGTTGATGCTCCTTAAAGATGACATCTCCGTAAAAAGAAATGATTAGTGGATATATCAAGCAACTTATAACCTATGTTGCTTGGACTCTTCAAAAATGTCAAGGGGTGTGTGTCGGATTCGTCAAAAGTAGTGTATTATTGGAGAATCCGACACGGGTGCGGTATCGAGAGTGAAGAATCCACGCAACTTAGCTTATAACCTTTGTGAGTTTCTGAATATCCCATAAAAACTACTGGTGTTCCTATCCTGAAAACTTGTTCTCTCTCACCATCAGGGTGGCATAACACAAGCATCCAAAACTCTTGCGTGAGCAACTACAGGTGGTCTTCTGTACAACATTTCATAGGGTGTCTTGCTATTTAAAATGATAGCAATTAGCCTATTGATTATATAAACAACAGTGGTAATACACTCTTTTATAACTTAGTTGCCATATGTGCTTGAAACTTCAGAGCTTTGTTTGTATCTATGCTTTCTCTCTATCACTCAATTTTTGCTGGGGAGATAACCACAACTACTTTGATGTATGATTCAATAAGCATCAAACAGATGAGTGCATTGCTTATTAAGGACCTCCACTCCCATTGTCTGGTCTAATAATCTTCACTACTGTATCAAACTGTGTTCTCAACATAGAATGATAAAAATAAACTTCTGTAAGATTACAATAACATCACCTTTGTAACTGCAGCAAATGTATCCATGTATTTCTAGAACTGTCATCAACAAGTCTCAGAAACAATGCTTCCTATTATGAGTAGGAAATTGATATGGCTCCCAAACATCCATGTGCAAAAGATGTGATGGTTTATCACTTCTAGTAGTGCTCCTTGGAAATATCAGTGTGCTTTGCTTAGGTAAGAGGACAAATAGTTCAATCATTACTCATAGCCAAATCAACAGTTTTATGCTGAAAAAACTTTACATTTTTCATGGTACTAATAGAGGCATAGAATAATCTTCTATGCCCAATACTTCCTTCCTCTGTAGCTTCCTGGACTGCTGTAGTCGTCACATGCTTTAATATTCATTTTGTATGTGCACCTTCCATATTTACTTGATGGCTTGATGCATAGTATCATCCTCGTTTTGCATGTTCAGAACCTGCCTAAACTAATCCTCAGTAGTGTTCTCTTGCAGAACTATCACTGTTGCTTTTTAATTCATGTATTTGTGCCAACTTTTCATTTTCAAAGGCACCAGCCACATTATGAGTTGCATATTGCTTTTTTGACTTGAAGTCTGCTTATCATCCCACAAGTTTGTAGCAGTTTTCTTTCAGGTGACCTGTTTCGTTACAGTAATCACAGTCGTGCATGGTTTCTTGCCATTATAAGTTGTCCTGTACCTGTTTCGACATCAACATTATCTCCTTTACTTCCTAATGCTGGGAAAGGACTGAATTTCTGACAATCATCCTCAATTATCATTGCATATGTTTGATTATGTGTCGGTTCAGCAGTTTTCATAAGAATCTGGCTCCTCGCTTGGTTGTAGGAGTTATTCAATATAACTGAGGAACTGAAGTAACCTCTGTCTGTGCAGATGCACCATATAATCCTTCGAGTTTGCATATCCACATCCTGGTGATGGCACTAATGCATCATATTTTGCTCAAAGTTCCTTAAAGTTGGTAAAATATGTCGCCACAGAATCAGTACACTGTAAAATCGTTGCAATTTCCCTATATAACTGAGAAATATGCACTCGATTAATCTTATCAATCATCTCCTTAATATCTTCCCACACTAGATTAGCATTTGATGCATAAATGATTCTACTAAGAAGGTACTTCGACACCGTACTGATGATCTAGGAGCGTTCAATTGCATTGCATGTCTCTCGGTCCCATGAAATTCTATTCTGAAAGAACTTTTCTTGCGAGTATTGGTTACAAACTCCAATTTTCTCTTAGCTTGAAGAGTAATTTGCATCGATTGTTGCCACATCCATAGTTTTCTTAACCTGTGAGTTGTGTCGGAATTAAAATCAAATCACGAGTATCAGAAGGATGTGAGCTATTGCATAGGAGCAAGGGGTTTTACCCTGTGTGTACCCAAAAGGTAGCGGCTGCGGGTTTCCCTTGTCAAAAAAAAAAAGGAGTATCAGAAGGATGCAGAAACATTGGGTGTGTGTGGTCAATTTTCTCATTCGCCATTGATAAATAAAACCAAACTTTTCACAACTACACAGCTAGCGCATGACCAGTTTCTTCTGCTCTGCTACCGTGTGACTTGAGTTCGAGCTCAAGTTCTGACTATGGAACCTTAGGTCAAACCCAAATGTGTGAGAGAAGACGAGCGAGAGAGAAGAAGATATTTTGGAAAAGTAAATTGTGATTATATCATCAATGAAGTGATTACAGTCTCTATATATACACAGCTCCTAAGCATGGCTTAATTAACTAATTCCTCTAAGTAATTGTAACTAGCTCTAGCAATCAATGACATCTGGCTAACCAGAGTTCTAACCTCTTAACTACACCTAACTATGGTTTATGTACAGTTAACTATTTTAACAGGGTTGAGGCCAAGTAGTTGTTGTTGGTTTCACATGGGGTTTCCACGATATAGGCACTTAGTGAAGAGAGATTGATCAAAATGCCTAGAGAGGTAGCAAAGTGCCTGTTTGTCCTTTTTTTTTTTATAAAGGAAACATTTGCATAACTTAAAGCTGGTATCCAAAAATTTACATCATATCCTCCCTCCACACTTGTTTGTCTGGCATAAACAAAAGATAAAGAAAAGAAAAGATAAAGAAAAGAAAAGAAGAAAAAAGAAAACTATCCCTAGATCCTCCTTCATCTTTATAAGGACCCTAGAATGTCTACAATAGCCACAGGGTCATCTATACTCTCTGAACTACACCAATAGCAAAAAGCGATGATATAGTTCATTTTAATCTTGTGCAGAAGGCTGCTCTTGTTATCAAAACTCCTAGAATTCCTTTCTTTCCATATGGTCCACCAAATAATTGCTGGGACAATTTTCCATCTACTCTTGTCTGTGCTGCCACTGCCCTCCATATTCCAGCTTTCTAGAGCCTGTCCTTTTGAGTATATTTTTTTTTTTTTTTGAAATGGGTAACTTGTTGAGTGTCTTTTTCTCTTAGAAGGAAAGTTTGACCTTTTGAGTGTCTTAAAATGCAGTTTGAGTTATCTTGGCTAGAATATTTGTTCGCTGATTTAATAGTGTTTCCGAATGCATACCTAAAGAGATGATATTGCTGAAAGCCTTATTGTCCTGCTATGTGTGGTTTTCAATTTTTAAATGACAACTCCTTTCACAATCTCTTCAATTGAGGTAGGGATTTGGTTTTAAGGCTGTGATTGGTCCAAAGGGCGGGTCAGTTATACAAAAAAGGCAGGGATTTGATTTATATCCTTGAACTTGGATGACTGGAGCTACTTGTTTGTAGGGATCTAGAGATGCCTTGACTGATACGTAATGTGCTCTTTCAAACAGTAGCAATGTTTTGCTTTGCCTACTGCTAAAGCCAGAGAAGATGCGCTTTCATTCTTACTCTCTAAATGAAATCGACGCTATTTGCTCCTAAGTTGAACAAATAGTGTAATACGATTCCTTAGAGATTGATCCAATATTTGTACCTGTCCACCAACATGTTTTGACCACTGCTAACATGAATTGAATAAAATACAGAAGCTAGAACTTCAAAACAACGTCCGATTCCAAAGCTGTTGAAATTTCTTCTGAATTACAGGCCCAAAGTCAGGCCTATACTTCTTTGTTCTCTACAAAACATCATAACTAAAGAAAATCACAGCTTCCTGTTACAAAGTTATCAAATGGTGTTTGTTCTCTATTTGAAGAAGGTGGGATATTATTATGTATTCTACTTTCTTCTTTCCCTTGTTATTGATTTTTTATAGTGGACACTTTCCTTAAAACTATAGCATATTTATTATTAATTCTTGGTACATGTAGCTGCAACCAGATAGTCAGACTTCGATTTGTGGCAAACATAAATATTCGGATGAATTTTTGGATTCCCACATGTTGTACACATTTAATCCTCTTTCCCTGGATAATGAAGAGAAAAAGAAAAGAATTGCCCAAAGAAGATGGTAGTTCTTCCTTTTTTGAGTAAAGGTAACTGTGTATTCACAAAGTACTCATCATCAAGGATAATGAGGGAAGTCACTTACACCCAGAGAGCACCATTCCAGCTAAAAACAAAACTAGACTAAGTGGTTGTACAATTTCCCTATGAAATCAACAAAAAGTTCTATGTCCCCCACTCTATCCTGTTTACACCAAAAATAAAGAAGACAAAGACTAATCATCTTGATATTCGTCTTCAAAACCTCTTGCATTTCTTTCCTTCAATAAGGTCCACCAGATTCATGCAAGTATCATTTCCCACCAGTCCTCCTTTGATTCTCTTCTTCCAATCCCTTTCCAACTGTTAAGCATTCCTCTGGTAGTTTTTGGAATTACCCGGTGCACTCTAAGCAAAAAGAAGAAGTGTTCCACAGATTTGCAGTTGTTTTGCAGTGAAGAAACAAATGACTATTTACTTCTGCATCCAATGTACACATAAAACACCTTGAGCAAATTTGTCTATCTCTTTTATGTAGCACTTCATGAGTTAGGAAAGCTTTCCTACATACTAACCATACAAAACAAGAGATATTTTTGGGGAATTTTGGTTTTCCACATAAGCTTCCAAGGCCATGTTGTGGACTGTGTAAGTGTGTATGGGTAGCATTTCTGTTCCAGTAGTATGACTTCACAGTGAACTTGCCCTTGTTGTGAAGCTTCCATATTGTTCTGTCAGCTACAACAGATAGTCCAGTGAAGTTGTTTAGTGTCAACAGAAGACTTGAAACTCTATCAATTTCCCAGTCATATAATGCTCTTCTGAATATTGAATTCCTGCCTTGTGGGCTCCATACCTGGGCTACTGTGGCTCTATTCTGTTGACTAAGGATGAACAAATCAGGATATAGAGTTTGTAAACATTCCTCTCCTATCCAGAGCTCCCCCCAAAAATCTATCTTCAAACCATTACCCACCTTTAGTGCTGTGTTGCTATGAAACTGAGGCCAAAGTCTTCTGATGGTTTTCCAAACACTACAACCATAATTTCCCAGAACTTATTCAATATTCCAGTGGTTTTGGAGGCCATATTTCTTTGTGATGACACTTTTCCATAAAGGTGAATCCTCACAACAGAACCTCCATAGCCACTTTTGAAATAGGCATGAATTTCTTCCAAGCTGATTGAAATAGGCATGAATTTCCTTTTTGCCATTCCATAGAAAAGTTCTTCTAAGCTGATTGATTTTCTTCACAACAATTTTGGGGATGGGAAATAAACTCATCATGTAGGAGTGAATGGAATCCAACACTGACTTACAAGTGTTAGTCTGCCTCCTAAAGACAAATATTGGCTTTTCCATCTTGCCAATCTTTTGTCACACCTCTCCAGAACTTCACTCCATGCCTCTTGTTCTTTGTTCTTAGCCTCCCGAGGAAGACCAAGCTCTTTTTCCAATTAACATGTAGACCAGATATGCCTTCAAAATGGTGAGAATTGCCCTGATGTGTCGGATTTGAGAAATGTCAACTTCACAAAAGAGGAGGCAGTCATCTACATATAGCAAGTGGGTAGTCCCATTACATTCTCTCTAATGCCTTGAGTCTGAGCCTGGAAACCCCTCAGCCAACCATTTGTCTTTGACCTCCTGGTCATGTGGTTCAGCCCCTCCATGGTTAAGATGAGCAAAAAGGGTGAGAAGGGGTCCCTTTGCCTCAATCCTCTTTGGGACTGGAAAAATCCTTCAGTGTTGCCATTAATGATTAGAGAAAACTTCACACTAGATATACAAAACCTTATCCAGTTGATCCATTTCCTCCCAAATCTCATATCTTGCAGTACTTTCAATAAAAAATTCCAATTGCCATGATCGTAGGCTTTCTCACTGTCAAGCTTGCAAAGAATCCCTGGAACCTTTTGTTTCACCCTAGATCCACCTATTCATTTGCTAAGAGTGAGGCATCCATAATTTGTCTACCCTTCAGGAATGCCATCTGATGTTCATCTATCAGCTCCCCCACAACAGACTTCAACCTTTCAGTGATGAGTTTGGAGATTATCTTGTAGACACCTCCAATCAAACTAATTGGTCTAAAATCTTTTAGCTCTTCTGCACCATCCTTCTTTGGTATTAATACTATGAATGTAGCATTAAAGGATTTTTTCAAACATCTCCTTGTGATGGAAATTTTGAATAGTGCCCATCAGGTCATCCTCTATAATTCCCCAACAGACTTTAAAGAAACTCATTGTGAAACCATTAGGGCCAGGAGCTTTATGTGTCTATCTGTTTGTAATACGTGTGATGGCAGTTTTTCCTTGGAATATATGTCTATCTGTTTCGTGTTCTTTTGCAAATTTAATGTGAGCATTCGTTCTTTGCAATACATTCTCCATTTGTTCCATATCCTGATATCCTATTTAATCACCTGCTGCAGAAGCACACGTGTTTTTCCTAGTACTGTGTAACTTTTATTCCATGATTGGGGTGTGCTATTTTCAGTTAGTGACATGAAGGTGCAGTATTAATTGGCAATGGGCCTTATCCATTGGGTATTATGTTAGAAAACTGGCTGCTGTTGATTGGTTTATAACATAGAACTTTTCAGATTTCTGGTTAAACTTTGCCTCGTGATATAATGGGATTTGTTTCCGGATTGATTTTCTATCATAAAGTTAGCTTCTTTTTCCATCTGACAGATTATATGTTTACCTTCTTTTTTCTGGTGGGTTAGAATAGGTTGCTTGTAAATTATCTGCATTGATTTAAATTGGTAATTTTGGGTTCTTATGTATGACAAGCGTTCCCTTTCTTTCTTCATTCTTTAGCAGGATCTATTGTGCTTTGCTATGGCAAATTCCAAGGGACCGTCTAGCATGAGAAATATGATGTACAATGGAAAGAGCTCTTTACTGCCTCCTAAAAGTCCATTTCCTAGCATATCTCCTTCGTATGTAGATTATGTCCCTAGTTCTGCTTTCACCCAAAAGGACAATTCAAAACCCAGAGATGGTTCACACCATCAGCGTACGTCTTCTGAAAGCTGTCTTATAGAGGAGCAACCATCTTGGTTAGATGATCTTCTTAACGAGCCGGAAACTCCTGTACGCAGAGGTGGCCATCGACGTTCATCTAGTGACTCCTTTACATATTTTGATGCTGCTAACATTGCAAACTTAGATTACATAGCTCAAGATGATAACAAATTCAGAAATTTAACTCATGTCCCTTCCTGGGGATCCCAAGACTTTGATTATTACCAAAATGCTCGGCATGCCACATTTCATGTTGATCAAAATTCCTCAAACCGACAAAAAAGTAGGGCAAGGGATGCATCTCCAAATGCAATACCACATCCCCGTGGCCTTTCCCCTTTTAGAGAAAATGTCAAGACTCACAGCTTGGGACCATCATGTCCTCCACAAGAAGGAGAGAGGCCCAAATCTGCAGGAAGTGACCAGCAGGATTTAGTTGAATCTGTCCCTCCTGATCCAAAGGGATCTGGTGAAAGAAAGGATTCTTCTCACAGCAAGAGTTCTGCATCTGAAACTGACACGAAACGTGCAAAGCAGTAAGTGTAACTAGCTCAGCAACCCTAAAGGAAATAGTTGTGTATGTATATTTTCAGTATGTTGAAATTTGCAAGAAATCAGAGTTCCTATAGCAGCAGTAATTAAGAGAATTCTTAGTTTCTGTTTATAGTATGGTTCTTTGTTTCTGTTTTTATGGGTTGTCTATCACTCTGCTTTGTTTTCATTGCATGCCATACTATCAGTTTACTGGATGTTTCGGTTAGTTGGAGGCTTATAACCAGGATAGCTGAGATCTATAAATAGGATTCTAACTTTCATTAAGAACTAATTTAGCATTTTTTTTTATTTTTTTTGGAAATTGATTTAGCATGTTGTTTTCTTCTGAATCTCTTAATAAGCGCAGTGATAATAAGTCTTGTGATTCTGAGTCTGTACCTTCTAAAACTTTGAAGATATTATACACTGAACAGGATTTGGCCTACAGCCAAAGTAGTAGGGTAGTCTATGCTCTTTGAATTTTTATTCAAGGGATGCCTATGGTATTCCAGTCTTATCAATCCATAGATGTTGACAAAAATAGGTGGATTTAACATTTAACAACAAATCTGTTTATTTTTATGCTACAATTTATATATATATATATATATATATATATATATATATATATATATATATTTCAGGAACATTTCTTCATCCCTCCACCTAAACTTACTTGACTGTGTTCTTTTTCTTTCCTCCTGAAGTTCCTGGATCCTTTTCCTAAAAGTAATATTTCCTATCTTCATCAATTCAATTTAATGCAAAGATATTGTTGAGAATATAATTAAATAATAAAAGTGTGCACTCTCTAACAACTTAAGATTTTAGATGAGATGGTCACACACTTCAGTTAGGCCTAATTTAAATTAGGTGTGAGTTATGCCTAAGACATAATTTAACATATATTAATTCATTATTTTTGACAAAAGATAAGTATATTAAATGTGCAGCACTAAGGAAAAGGAAGTGCTGGAATATGTTCAAGTGAGCAAAAAAACAAAAGAAAATCCTTTTCTAATCTTGTAGGGATTCTAAGAGATATAGTATTGACTCCGCCTCATTGACAAGTTCCTCTTTACACCAAAAAGAAATCAAAAGTGTACAATTAAACTTGACCTGTTGGATTGGATTTTATTTGCCTTCACAGCATCTAGTACTGCTTTCCTTACATGTGGTCCGCAGATATACTAGCTGGAATATAATCCACCAAAATGACTTCTTTTTCCTGTTGCCCCTGTTACCGCACTGAAGTAATCGAACAGAAGTTCTCGGCATCAGCCATTTAAGGTTTTTGATGTTCAGATAGATTTGTCGTAGTTTGCAGTTACTTTACAATGTAAAAGAAGATGATGCATCTAGTACAGAAAATGTTACCCCTTCTTTGGAGATTGTCTTGTGTCTAACATGCCTCCTTTGCCACCAACCAAGAGAAACAATCCACTTTGAGTGGGGCTTTTGTTTTGCAAAGCTGTGCAATGCAAAGACAGTAATTTATACTCCCTCTGTTTCAAATTGTTTATCCTATTTTGACTTGATACAGAGTTTAAGAAAGTAAAGGAGGCTTTTGAATTTAAAGATATGTCAGATGTACAACAAATGCCCTGTAATCTTGTAGTCTTAAACATGCCACGTGGATAGTTGGAATTAAAGAGTTGCTTGAAAAGGAAAGAGACATTCTTTTTGAAGTGGACTAAAAAGGAAAGTAGGACAAAAATTGAAATGAGGGAGAATCATTTTTGCCGTTATGTGCATTAAACTTAAGAAATTACCCCGCTATTGATGCACGTTAATTATTATTTAGTATACCTCTCTTGGTAGCTTTAATGTATCAAATTACACAAGACATTTTCTTAATCTTCACACCAATCAAATGACCATTCATCATCTAATTAGATTGGTTTGGGGAGGGGGAGCATTTTGATATTTAGGTGTGGAAGAATATGATTGATCTACAATTTATATGGGATTTGCCAACTGATTCACTTATCTGCTATTTGTGTTATTTAGTTGCACATTGTTCAGATGTTATTTAACATATTATGAAGTTTTCTAAAGAGAAGGTGCCATGTAATGCAGACAGTTTGCCCAACGGTCACGAGTTCGGAAGCTTCAATACATATCTGAACTGGAAAGAAATGTTCAAGTTCTGCAGGCATGTGAAGCTTTAAGTAATATACTCTGATAAATCGATGGATGATAGATGTTGTATTTTGTTAGAAATGCTGATCTGATAATTTATTCCAGGCTGAAGGTTGTGAAGTGTCTGCGGAGCTTGAATTCCTTAACCAGCAGAATCTTATTCTCAGCATGGAGAATAAAGCCCTAAAGCAGCGGTTAGAAAATTTAGCTCAAGAACAGCTGATAAAGTATTGTAAGTTTCTTCGCTACCTGTTATACTTTATTGTTGTATCTGTTATTTCCTGTGCTTGGACTGGTGTTATAAAGTAGAATGACGTATATAATGAGTCGTAGCGTAAATAATCGAAAATCAGGGTTGACTTGGATTCATATGAGCTGGGAAAGTGGGTTTTGTTTTCCAAAAACTGGATGCACATTGTAGGAATGGGGATACCTCGTGGTAATTCCAGAAACCACCATTTTCTTGTGGAAAACTGATGTCCTGGAAATCTACAACTCCAATGAATTTATGATTTTGTTTTAGCTTATTTAGAGCTGTATATGCAGTAGCATGCTTTATTCTTACTGTCTATCACTTCTTCTTTTTTCTGAAAACACAAACATCTGCTTATTATGAAGGTTGTTTTAACTGTGGAAAATAATGTTGGAAATAATAATTAATAAAAAAATAGAAGAGTTATTGGAGTTCATTCAACCCAAACTATTGTGCTTCTGGGAGAGGACCAAAGTTGTTATCTGCTTTTCCAATTGATAACGGAACTAGGTCAAAGTTGAGAAAAAAAATAAAAAGATAAAATCCACTGCAAAATTATCATTGGTTTTTAGATGCTGTTCTGAGGTTAGAGGGGGGGTCCCTTTTATGTGCTTTAGGCCTCCAACATTAGAACATTTACCTTTGGAAAGGAAGTAAGCAACAAAAAGAAAAGTGGCTAATAACTAATAAATAATGGGGTTATATATAATTTAATAGATTACTGTTGGATCTCTGCTTAAAGGACATCGCAAAATCTACCTTTACTAAAGGCATTTGAGTAATTAAACTTGAACTTTTTGAGAGACTAATTTTTTCCTTGATCATGGCTGAAGAACTTTCGTAGTTTAAGTATGTACTTCAAATAGGAAAAAACTTATGTTTTTGGGATAGTGGTGAGTAAAAAGCTACCAATGTTTTTTTATTTTGGTGAAAGCTACTACTGATAATGTCGTAGGAAGTTCATTTTATTATCTTCTTAGGAAACTGAAGTGTGTGAATATTGTGCATAGTGGAGCATGAAGTCCTAGAAAAAGAAAGAGGAAGACTACGAGCATTATATCAGCAACAGAAATTGCCACAGTCACAGCAATCATCTTCGAGCCATCGGCGCACCAGTAGTAGGGATCTTGATCAACAATTTGCAGACCTGTGTTTGAAACAGAAAGAGGGCATGTGACTGTAGGTAGGAGCTGATTTTATTGTGCATGACATGATCAGAAAAAACTCTTGTCAACTGCTTAGCCTCTTACAGTAAGTAGCTTGTGCCGGCTTTGTTAGTGATGTTTTTATGTGCGCCTGGTGGTCAATGCTTGGGAATAACATTTGGTGGCAGTTGACTCACCTGAGGTGATAAATCCGTCTGTTGTAAAATTTCCCAGCCATTTGTTCCACATCTTTACCTTGTTGGGGTAGATTTTCATGAACATTGAATTGTAAGCATCATATGGAGCTTATTATTTCCTTTCTTCTTTTATGCTATGAAAGCATTCTGTTTTCCCACTTGTTAATGGTACACGCCAAAATCAAAATAAACAAGAAATTCAAGTTTGAAGTAATTATTAGAGCCATGCATACATTTATTACCTGGGAAAAGGGACTGAGAGAGTAATATCTTTGAACTCATTAGATCTTCTGGATGGGGAATTCTCTGATAGGTTATATCAACAATTACATAAGTAGACACTTAATTACATATATATGGCCCCGTATTAAGTCAATATCAATTATGGCATATTTTTTTTTTTTTTTTATGACAAGGAAAACCCGCAGCCGCTACCCTTTGGGTGCGCACAGGGTAAAACCGCCGCTCCTATGCAATAGCTCGCAAATCACATAGGAGAGGTAACCCGCACTAGGCAAGCCTGGTGCGACGAGCTCGACCTAGAAGGCAAACCCCTTGCTTTCGCTGGCAAGGGGTTTCGAGCTTGAGACCTCCAACATGGAAGTCCCAAGCTCAAACCACTGGGCCACCCCGAAGGGTAAATTATGGCATATTTAATAATTACTTTCATAGACATTTTGCATTTTCTGAATGAATAGACTGTATATAATATGCTAGCGATTAAGGTACTACAAACTAGGGGTGTACATGTCCGGGTTGGTTCGGGTTTTTCAAATATCAAACCAAACCATTTGTGTCGGATTTTTAAATTTATAAATCAAGCCAATCCAATAAAACTCGGGTTTTTCAATCCCGGGTTTTTTCGAATTTTTTGGGATTTTTGGGTTTGTTCGGATTTTTCCGGTAAAGTATTCGTACAAGCATATAATTTACTTGTACTTCATATATTTTTTTAGTCCTACCAAAATACAACTAACTAAGGTGTTTCTTAATAAAATAACACAAAATATGATATGAGTAATGATACTAAAATATCCAACAAAAATAATAATAATAATAATAATAATGTAATCGCGTAAAACAAATATTGCAAAATGCAAATTAACAAGTCATAATGAAAATGATCATAATTTAAAAGTATTAAATCATGCTAAATATAAGTTTAATAAGTATTAGTTACATGACTAGATATTAAAGGAAATTAAAATTAGATTATGTATTTGAATTGTCTTATCCAATGTAAAACCAAAGAACGATATTCAATATTATTGTCATTCTTAGTGTTGAATTGATTTTCTTTTTGCATTAGTATTAATTTGATTTTGATTTAAGCTTTATTATAATTACCAACATCTGTGGACTATAATCTTTATTGAACCATTCAAAATTCTAAGTTTCAAACTTGAAATAATATATTAAAAGATAGAAACTATGAAAAAGTATAAGAAATATTTTAAAATTATATCAAAGTAAATATTTTTATGTATAAAATAAAATTTTAAAATTATATATATAATGTCAGGTTGATTTGGTTTCGGGTTGGTTGTTTTTAGTTAAAACCAAACCAACCCAAATATAGTCGGGTTTTTTTCTTCAATACCAAACCAAGTCAAACCAACCACTACTCGGGTTTTTTTTCTTGGTTTAACTCGATTTGCGGTTTGGTTTGATTTGGTTTTCGATTCGGTTTTGTACACCCCTACAGTACAAACTCTTCTTTCATAAGAATTTCGAAACATCAAGAATATCAATATTAACCATTCTACAAATTCAATAGAGCGGTTGTTAAATGGGAGATTATGTTGTTTTTCCTTAAACTGAAGATTCCCCATATAAACCACATCTAAATTTCTAACATAAAAGAAGAAATTGCAATTTTGGTTCAATATATATTTTATACAATCAAGTAAATTATACCCAACATATACTTTATAAATTCAAATAGTTATACTGAAACATATTGTTATGTTGCAATTAGAGGATTATATAATATATAGACTTGGTATTGAGAACTGCTCCATTTTCTTTTTGTCAAAAGTGTGGTGTTATATGCTCCATGTTAAGAATTTGCTTCTATATTCTGATGTCAGCCGTCTTTTCTGCTTCACCAATCACCGGTGGAAACTTTGGATCCAAACACAGCTTGTAAGTAACAACTTTTGGTGTATATATATCATGTCTAAATGGAACCATGTCATACCATTTGAATTAGCTTTAAGAAATTCAATAAGTTTGATTCTGAATTCCGGAGTTGATCTAGTAATCCAACCAATGACAATTAGTATCACTTGCTCGACCTCGAAATTCAGTCTCCAAAAACTCTAACTCTAAGCTTGGTTGATGGTTCAAGTCCAAAGAATCTTCGTCTTTGTAACGATTTTTTGTAGGTGACTAATATTCTTGTAAATAGGAAGATTTCATGGTAAAACCTCCAAAGAACAATCTCAAGTACTTAGCAGATATGAAGTATTTTATACAACTATTAAATTTCAGTATTCTGGATGTTATTGATCCGTGGTATATTATTCTATAATATGTTGTAATTACTATATGCTGTCATTCAATTTTGTAGGTATTATCTTCTATGCGTAGATGATCAATGATCATGGAATTTTAAGCCTTCCCGCCTTAATAATTCAAATATATTAAAGGTGAGAATTTTATTATGTTCACACATGTGGAAATGAATCAACATTTTATACACAACGACATGCTAATTCAAAGTTTGTTGGAGGCTTGATGACGAGTAATATTGACGATTCTAAAACAATTTATACTCCAGGCGATACACAATGTGACATTAGAAACAAATATGGTGTTGAGTTGAACGACATGAAGGAATGGAGGGCAAAAGAAAAAACACTAAAGATATTGTAATGACCCGGTCGGTCATTTTTTGTTTTTTTGTGGAAATTACCGTTTTGCCCCATCCGATGTCGACCCCGAGTTGTTTTTTATTGAGTTTGAAAAGTTGATTTTAAACTTCGAGTTAAAAGTTGGAAATTTAGCAAGTTTTGAGTTTGAAAGGCTAAGTTATTAAGAAAGTGGTTTTCAATGTCTTTTGGAGTTTCCAGTGTCGGAATGAGATTTCGTCGATTCCATCAGTCCCAAAATGTGAAATCTGATCCGTGAGAGTTGTTGGTTTCTGATTCCGAGACTTTTTGAAGATTTGAGGTCCTAAGTTGTGAAATTGTGGAAATTTAGCCTTTGGGTTGACTTTGGTCAACATTCGGGGTAGAGGTTCTCGGATCGGAATTCCGAGAGTTATGTTGGATTCGGGGGATGATTTTAGGCCTAGTTGAGGCCTTGGTTAATTTTTGAGAGGTCCTGAGTGTGTTTTAGCCTTTCTAGGTGCGAGTTAATTTCTTGTGGTTTTCGTGGATGTCAGGTCAAGGAGACCTCATATTCATATTTCGACAGTTCCATTGAGTCTGGAACGTTGAGTACAATTGAATTGCATTTGTGATTTGTGTGTACGAGGTTCCGAACGAATCTTGAGGGTCCTTTTGATGTTTTGAGAGTTGACTGTATTTTGCTAGTGTCTGTAGGCCTTGCTTTTGCAAAGACTGGTCGCTTAAGCGAGCTTCACAAAAGCGAGAGCCTCTTCGCTTAAGCGAGGTTCGCAAAAGTGAAGGAGGCTTCGCTTAAGCGAGACCCGCGTTTTTAGCAGGGTTCGCTTATACGAACCTCGGGTCGCTTTTGCGACATCAGAGTGGAGTTTTGCTGCCATTTTCGGGGTTTAAGCCCCATTTTCACCATTTTTGAAGTTGGAAACCCTTAGTGGTGGATTTTGAAAGGATTTCCAGTTTTAGATCAGTTAGGTAAGTACTCTTGATCCTAAAGCTTCATTTTCTTTTGATTAATTATGAGTTTTAACATCAAAATATGAGGTTTTGATTGGTAAATGATGAGGTTTTTCAAGAACCCAAGTTCTTAGGTAAAATGGATTTTATGAACTGATCCCAAGTCCTATTTCAAAATGATTTCCCCTCATGAATTTCTAAAGCCTTGAGAAATGTTTTCAAGTATTATTTTTTGGATTCAAACTTTAATTTTTGGAATTGGGTATTGTGTTGATTGACCCACCTTTCAAGGGAATGGTTGTGGGTGTTGTTGTGTCCGGAAAGTGATTGTATATACTTGCTTTGTATAGATTGTGTGGTTTCGAAAGTGGAAGACTCGACTCGACTATTGGAGTGATTGTTGATTGATTTAAGACAAGTGGCTTCCTAAACCTTGTATTCTAGTTTGAATTCACATGCTTCCTTTGTTGATTGCATGTTGGGAGTAATGGGAACGAGGTGAAGTGTTTCAATTGTCCACTTGCTATATCTAAATGAATAAAAAGGGGCAGAAATGAAAAAGACTATGTGCTGAACATGATGATATGAATTGTCTTAATGTAACCCTTATTGATTGATTGATGAAATTCTTGAAAGCATGAACGTGGACTTGTATTGTGCAAATTGTTGCCTCTTCTATGTGGTGTGTTATTGCTTGTGTGCTTTGATCATTGAACATAGTGATGAGACTTGTGACGAGTGTTATTATGCCCAGGTATTTACCAGCGAGTGTTATTATACATAGGTCTTTTTATTGGCGAGTGTATCATGCCGAGGTCTTTACTGGAGAGTGTTATTATGCCGAGAGACATACCGGCAAGTGTATTATGTCGAGATCTTTACCGGCGAGTGTTATTATGTCGAGGTCTTTACCGACAAGTGTATTATGCTGAGATCTTTACTAGTGAGTGTTATTATGTCAAGATCTTTATCGTTGAATGTTGTTATTCCAAGGTCTTTACCGACGAGTGTTATTATGCCAAGGTCTTTGTCGGCGAGTGTTAAAAGCCGATGGGAAGTGATCCCGGCTAGTGATAAACTTTTTGACTTGATACACTTGATGCTTATGCGTGCCTTACTTGTCAATTGTAATTTATGTGCTTGTTATGTGTGACTGAGCTACTTGTCATATGAAGAAGAAATCTTGCATCATGCATGGCAAATGGCTATGACACAAAAAATTGAAGCTCTATATGCAAATAATACTTGGGAATTGGTACCCCTGCCCAAGGGTAAGAATGTCATTGGTTGTAAGTGGATACATAAAATCAAGCATAAGGTAGATGGTAGTGTGGAAAGGTTTAAGGCAAGGCTAGTAGTTAAAGGGTACACTCAACAGGTTGGTATAGACTACAATGAAACCTTCTCTCCTGTAGTAAAGATGACTACTGTTAAGAGTTCAACTACACCGGCTGTTAAAAAGAGTTGGGTCTGTATCAGTTAGATGTCAACAATGCCTTCCTTCATGGTGATTTGAATGAGGAAGTGTATATGACATTACCATTGGGCCTTGCAGTGGATTGCCAGAACATAGTGTGAAAATTGAAGAAGTAATTATATGGTTTAAAGCAAGCTAGTAGGCAATGGTATGAAAATTTGGCATGCAGTCTTTGTTCTAGAGGGAACATGCATTCAGATAGTGACCATTCATTTTCATTAAAAAAAAAGGGAAGCTCTTTGGTCTTTGTTGCCATATATGTTGATGATGTGATTCTGATTGGGACTGATCTGGATGAGATCAACTCTCTGAAGTCCTTTTTGAATGATCAGATCAACATAAAGGATTTAGGTAGACTTCATTACTTCCCCGGATTAGAGATATTATACAAGCGTGATGGGGTTCTCATCTCACAATGAAATTTCACCACTGATCTCTTAAAGGAATTTGATTCTTTGAACTGCGAAGTTGTTGCATCACCACTTGACTACACTGAAAAATTAAAGGCCTCTGATGGAAAGTTACTATATGATCCTGATCCTACTCATTACAGGAAGTTAATAGGCAAACTTAACTTTCTAACAAACACTAGGATGGATATAGCCTACGGTGTGCAACACCTAAGTCAGTTCATGCAAACACCTAGAGAACCACACTTGAAGGCAACTTATCATGTTCTTAGATACCTGAAACAAGATCCTACAATGGGCATATTCATTTCAAATAAACATGATCTTACTGTCAAGGCATATTGTGACTCAGATTGTGGTGCTTGTTCTGATTCAAGAAAGTCAGTCAGTGGCTATCTAGTCTGCATGGGTAATAGCCCTATCAGCTGGAAGTCCAAGAAATAGGCTACAATATATTTATCCTCTGCAGAAGCAGAACATAGAGATGTGAGACAGGTAGTGGTGGAACTGGTTTGGTTTGAAAGATTGATAAATGAGTTGCCTGTTCAATGTTTCTTGCCTATACAAGTTTTCTGTGACAGCCAAGCTACAGTACATTGCCAAAAACCCAGTATTTCATGAAAGAACCGAACACATATAAATAGACTGCCATTTTGTTAGAGATAAACTCCAACAAGGCTTGATCACTCTCCACCACATCTCTCCTGATTCACAATTGGCAGACATCTTCACAAAGGTCCTTATTGGAGTTAAACGTGCTACATTATTGAACAAGTTGTTTGAAAATTCACTTACCTCCAACTTGAGGAGGGGTGTTGAGAATGTAAGTCATTTATAGCACATTTTAGTTAACACAGTTAGTTAAAAGTTAGTTAGTCAGAGTTAGTTAGAAAGTTTGTTAGTTTGTAAGCTAGCTTAATGTGTGTATATAATGATCAATTGTAATGTTCAGTTCTGTAACACTCCATAAATTTTTTGGGCTAAGACTCGAATCATCCTTCATTGTGAGTAGGATTTTACCAAGGAATTTAAAATTTTCTTAAGTGTTAAAGGTCGCTAGATGTAGCAACTTGAGTACCAAAAAGAACTACACAAAATTCATTAAAGTTATTTGTAAGTTCTTTAAGGTTTGGGTCAACTTCAAATGATCACAACTTTCAATACAGGATGAGTTAGGTGGCCCATAAGATATCAAATGAAAGGGCTTTGGATAATATTTCCAACGCCATCGAGTTTGCTAAGTTTCGAGTTCGGATGAGTGAGATATGCCATTTTGAAGTCAGCCTGTCCAGCTAAGGAAAGTTACCCGAATTTGTGAAGGGTATTTTGGTCTTTTCCTCACCCCTTGAGCTTAAAACGTTTTTAGTAATAATTCAGGGGTCTAAACTGATTAGAATCAGTTTTATTCATACTCAATACACTTAGGGTTTTAGAAGAGAGTCCAAGAAGAGAAAAGAGGAAAGGTTCTAGGCGTTCGTCGAGATTCTTGAGTTATTTTGCGGATTTTTGCCAAGGGTTTGATCCGTAAAAGGTATGTAAGTTTTCATAGTGTTGGATTCGCTCACCCACACGCCAATCATGTTTTACTTATCGAATTCATCCCTAGAGATTGAGAAATTAAGTTCTTGATGAGTTTCTTGAAGAGTTGTTATTGGTTCTTGAATCTTGATGTTTGGTTGAGTTCTTGAGGTGAATATTTTGTTAAGGGGTGAGTAAATTGATAGTTCTTGAGTGAGTTTCGTTAAAATTGTTCTGGGTTATAGGAATTCGAGAGTTTTTACCTTAGCATTTCAGTGGGTATGAGTTGAATCGGATTTAGGAGAAGAAGAAAAAATCGGGCAGATTTGGCACCCAAGTCCGCATCGCAGACTTGCTCCCCCAGAGTGAAATTTCTCTCTCCTCGACGCAAAGAGAACACGGACTCCATTATTTCAAAAATTATTTTTTGACCAAATATTATAATTCATCTCCGCATCGCGAACTTGCTCCCCAAACAGTATTTTTCGACCGTTTTTCACAATTAACTATCTAAAACTCATTTAATCATCACGATATCCTTCATATCACAAATCATAACTCTTGAATTCATAATTCAAATTCAATGTAGAGTTAAGAGTCAAGTCTTGAGAGTTCTTTCGAGTATTTTGAGAAAGTCCCTTTCGAGTTCTTTTAAGAAGTTTTCTGCAATTTCTAATAACTTGTATCAAGACTCGAGTAAGTGGGTATGAGAATGAGGAGAATGTGTTCATGAGTCTACATTATCATCGAGATCCTTCATATCATGAATCATAACTCTTGAATTCAAAATTCAAATCCAAGAAGGAGTTAAGAGTTGAGTTCAAGAAAGTCTTTAAGTTAAATTGTGAATCCTCTATCGATTTGAGCTATGTTTTGAGGAACTAAGTATGAGAATGAGAAGAGTCGTACACATGAGTTCTATATTTTTATCTAGACCCTTGAGTCGAGTCGTTCATGCCCATAAATTCCGCAAGAAATCCATAAGTTGCGTATCTTTGAGAGGAGTAGTATTTCCAAGTTCTAAGTTCTTGAGCATTAAGTTTGTAATCCTTTTGAGATTATATTTTTACCTATGGGACTACTACATGTTAACCATGAAGTCCTTGAGTTGAGTTTTTCATGACCATAATTTCGCATGAACCCTATGAGTTGAGCATTTTTGAGATGAGTAGTATCATGAAGCCCTTGAGTTGAGTTGTTCATGCCCAAAATTCCACATGAACCTTCTGACTCAATCATTCTTGAAATGAGTAGTATCATTGAAGTTCTTGAGTTTTGGAGGTGTTGAGTTTCGAGTACTGAGTTCTACGTATGATTACTGAAAACCTTGAATTGAGTCATTCACGTCCATAATTCGGTATGAACCCTACCCTATATTGAGAAGTCTTTTACAAATTTTTCTAAACTTATTTTAAGACTTGAGTACTTGAGTATGAGGATGAGTAAAGCTGAGTTCATTTTTAAAAATGAATATATGGGAACTAAGTATTCCCAAGAGTAAATGTTTTCACATTTTAAAAGAAGAGGAACTGAGATTTACAAATGAGTTAAGAGGAGTTTTGAGCACTATATCTTTTTAGAGAAATCTTTTGAGTAATAATCTCAGAGTTGAGGAAGAGGAAATGTTTTCTTTAAAACATAATGAGCTAAGTTATATTTTGGGAGTAGTATTGAGCACCAATATGGGGGAGAGTTCTACCAACTCACAGCCCACATAAGCCATGTAGCCAACGTGGGTAGAAAGGGTCATAATTTTTAGATGATTCCTTATTGCTTTTAAGCATAGACTAGTGGATCCACTTAGTTGAAGAGTTTTATACCCCTGACAAGGTCTATGAAAGTTCTGGCAGCGTGGATGGGACAATTTATCATCACATAGCTCATAGTGATGGTTGTTGGTTAGAAAATCTCCCAAACAGAGTTTATTTTGTATTTTTACATACAAATTGAGTTACTATTGTATTTTAAATACATTGAGTTGTTATCTACTGTTTTAAAATGCTTTATATAAACGGTACTTTTATCGTTGTTTTATATTGCATTGAGTTGAGTATCCAAAGTTGAGTATCCTGAGTTTAGTAGCTTATTATTAAGTTGAGCCCTATTTTCTCTGAGTTGAGTTGAACTATGTTTCTTTAAGTTGAGTTGAGTGAGTTGAGAAGAGGTAGGTATCAGAGAAGCTTCGTTGATACCACTTGCAGTTTGTATTAACTATGGTGAGCCTCCTTGCTTTCGGATGATTCCATTTACTTTCAGTTTTGTCAGGATGTGGTGGGTCTTGTCCTGACTTCTATCTTTGTCATTTAGAGGCTTCATAAATAGACAATAGAGTTTGAGAAGTCTATTTCATTTATTTTGTTAAATGTTTTAAAGACTTGAGTTGCCTATTTTTTGCTAGTTAAATATTTTATTATATTTAGAGTTAATCACTTGAGTTAAAGCTTTGTATTTGAGTTTCAATGAATTTTATTCAGTTTTACGCTTTTGTATGCTTGAGTTAGTCTTCCGCTTGTAGTCAGCTAGGATGAGGGTTTGATTGGGAACTAGCAACGGTTCTCGAGTGTCGGCCATGTCCAAGGTGTAGACTCGGGTCGTGACATACATGGTATCAGAGCACAAAGTTCAAGTGTCCTGGGGTGTCATCAGGCCGTGTCAAGTACGATCTTATTTATGGTTGTGAGGGCCCACTTTTGTAAATGAGAGACTACAGACATTTAGGAAAAGTTTCCCTTCTTTCATACTCTTAATCGTGCACTAGAGCTATGTCATACAGATTTATTCGTACTTGTGCATTTCTCAGATTCATTCGACTACCCCTTATACTAGAGGTGGTTGAAAAGAAAAGTCATTCCTTTATCGATGAGTTGTTCTTATAAAGAGTTTTGAGAAAGTCAAGAGACCTCAGAGGTGCTTGAGAGAAGCCCTGTGTGAGCTTTAGTGTTCAGTTTCAAAGGAATGCACTCATATTCATATGAATTGTGCGTTTGAGCTAAAAGCGAGTTGTACTCTCTTTTCTAAGCCTTGTTTCAGCTGAGATCCTTATGAGGAAGTGTGTTGTAGAGCTTGGGTAATATTTTCACCCTAAAAGGTAGCATGTGTTACGAGATCATGAGCAGTAGTAGTGAAAGTGCCCAGAGTTAGAGGAAAGTATGTAGAGGTTCAGTAATCTAAGGAAATGAGATAGTGATGGGGCAAATTATGTTATTGAAATCATGCACCTAGTCAGTTATAAGTGATGAGTACCTTTATGAGTAGAATAAGGAATAATAAGGTTGTAGAGAGTTATTGATAGAAGGAAGATGAATAGTTACTAGTCAAGATGAGTTAGAGTCTATTGTTAACCAAAATAGAGTTGATGTCTATGTGTCATCGCGATTAGAGGAGACTAAATATATTTGTGGAATCATATAGCAGAGTGTTCATGAGGTGATAGACCCAAGCTAGGCTTATGAACTTTCAAGGGAGGGACCCCATGTTATTCAGATGATGATAGAACTATTTAAGAGATAGTGCACAATAAGTGAGTAAGTAGTACTTAAGTTTTGAAGTGGAATGTGATGGTAATTTGTGAGTATGAAGACTGAGAGGTAAGGATTGACTACTTGTTATAAGGTCCTAGTGGACGAGTGTTTCTAAATTTGTGCATAGTAGTGGTGAGTTAGTATAGTAGGTGAGCAATCATATTAATATTCGGGTTTCGTAATAAACATTAAGCTTAAATTTGAGATGAGTGTCGTGATCAAAGAATGGCAACATGAGGGTGATGATGTTAGTCTTGAGATTTGATCAAGAAGACTTAACATAGAGCAGGTGAGAAATTGAGATGTTGGCTGCAATAAATATGAGTGGTACAAGTGAGAGACCCTAACCTTTAGATAAGGGCAGTGAAGTGTGGCTAAGTCACAACAGTAACAAGAGCATTAAGAGGTGTACCGAGATGGTATGCAATCATAAGAGGTTAAGAGAAAATTCTTAGAAAGAGATCTTAGTACCTTCTTATGAAGAGTTCGGTAGTCATGAGATAAACTTCTCCCGAGTGTTAGAGTAAAAGAGGATGTAGACCAGTTTAGAGATGATGGAATAGGTCCATAGCTTCCAACTATCAGCTTTAGACCTAAGGGGGGAAATAACAAGATGATAAATCAAGTCAAGTGTTTGAGATTAATATAGTAATGAGTTCCAAAGAGTACGAGTGATATCTTTTCAGAGGTCCTTTTAGTAATTGAGTGATTTTAGAAAGAGAAGGTTAGTGATCTTATCGTGATAATGATGATGTGATAATTCCGTCTAAGGATATAAATGAGGTTGAAGAGAAGGATGAGGTTTTACTATGAGAAATAGCTAAATGAGAGCCCTTAGTTGGTTTCGAGTAGTAATGTGGGAAATTCTAGTTGGCATGGTAGAGATGATGAGAGTAACCCCATTCCATACCCAGTCCAGCCGTCATTCGAGGAAGAATGATCTCAATGGGGAGATATTGTAACACCCCATAAATTTTTTGAGCTAAGACTCAAACCATCCTTCGTTGTGAGTAGGATTTTACCGAGGAATTTAAAATTTTCTTAAATATTAAAGGTCACTAGATGTAGCACCTTGAGTTCCAAAAAGAACTAATGAGAATTCATTCAAGTTATTCGTAAGTTCTTTAAGTTTTGGGTCAACTTCAAATGACCATAACTTTCAGTACAGGATGAGTTAGGTGGCCCATAAGATATCAAGTAAAGGTATTTGGATTATATTTCTAATGCCACCGAGTTTGCTAACTTTCGAGTTCGGATTAGTGAGATATGCCCTTTTGAAGTCAGCCTAACCAGTTAAGGAAAGTTACCCGAATTTGTGAGGGGTATTTTGGTTTTTTCCTTACCCCTTCAACTTAAAATGTTTTTAGTAATAATTCAGGGGTCTAAACTGCTTACAATCAGTTTCATTCATCCCCAATACGCTTAGGATTTTAGAAGAGAGTCCAAGAAGAGAAAAGAGGAGAAAATAGGAAAAGTTCAAGGCGTTCATTGAGATTCTTGAGTTTTTTTGTTGATTTTCACCAAGGGTTTGATCCCTAAGAGGTATTTAAGTTTTCATGATGTTGGATTCGTTCACCCACACACCAATAATGTTTTACATTATTGAATTCATCCCTAGAGACTGAGAAATTAATTTATTGATGAGTCTCTTGAAGAGTTGTTATTGGTTCTTGAATCTTGATGTTTGGTTGAGTTCTTGAGGCGAAGATTTTGTTAAAAGGTTGAGTAAATTGATAGTTCTTGAGTGAGTTTCGCTAAAATTGTTCTGGGTTATAGGAATTCGTGAGTTTTACCTTAGCATTTCACTGGGTATGAGTTGAATTGGATTTGGGAGAAGAAGAAAAGATTGGGCAGGTTGGCACCCAAGTCCGCGTCGCGGACTTGCTCCCCCAGAGTGAAATTTCTCTCTCCACGACGCAAAGAGAACGCGGACTCCATTATTTCAAAAATTATTTTTCGACCAAATATTATAATTCATCTCCGCATCGCGAACTTGCTCCCCAAACAGTATTTTTCGACCGTTTTTCACAATTAACTATCTAAAACTCATTTAATCATCACGATATCCTTCATATCACAAATCATAACTCTTGAATTCATAATTCAAATTCAAGGTAGAGTTAAGAGTCGAGTCTTGAGAGTTCTTTCGAGTATTTTGAGAAAGTCCCTTTTGAGTTCTTTTGAAGAGACTTCTACAATTTCTAATAATTTGTATCAAGACTCGAGTAAGTGAGTATGAGAATGAGGAGAATGTGTTCATGAGTCTACATTATCATCGAGATCCTTCATATCATGAATCATAACTCTTGAATTCATAATTCAAATTCCAGAAAGAGTTAAGAGATGAGTTCAAGAAAGTATTTAAGTTAAATTGTGAATCCTTTGTGATCAACTATCGATTTGAGCTACGTTTTGAGAAAGTAAGTATGAGAATGAGAAGAGTCGTACACATGAGTTCTATATTGTTATCTATACTCTTAGTCGAGTCGTTCATGCCCATAAATTCCGCATGAACTCTATAAGTTGAGTATCTCTGAGAGGAGTAGTATCTCCAAGTTCTAAGTTCTTGAGCGTTGAGTTTGTAATCCTTTTGAGATTATATTTCTACTTATGGGACTACTATATGTTAACCATGAAGTCCTTGAGTTGAGTTGTTCATGCCCATAATTCCGCATGAACCGTATGAGTTGAGCATTCTTGAGATGAGTAGTATCATGAAGCCCTTGAGTTGAGTTGTTCATGCCCATAATTCTGCATGAAACCTCTGAGTCTAGCATTCTTGAAATGAGTAGTATCATTGAAGTTCTTGAGTTCTGGAGTTTTTTAGTTCCGAGTATTGAGTTCTACGTATGGTTACTAAAAACCTTGAATTGAGTCGTTCACGTCCATAATTCGGCATGAACCCTATATTGAGAAGTCTTTTATAAATTTTTCTAAACTTGTTTTAAGACTTGAGTATGAGGATGGTTAAAGTTGAGTTCATTTTTAAAAATGAATATATGGGAACTATGTATTTCCAAGAGTAAATATTTTCACATTTTAAAAGAGGAGGAAACTGAGATTTCCAAATGAGTTATGAGGAATTTTGAGCACTATCTCTTTCTAGAGAAATATTTTGATTAATAATCTCAAAGTTGAGGAAGAGGAAATGTTTTCTTTAAAACATAATGAGCTAAGTTATATTTTGGAAGTAGTTTTGAGCACCGATATGGGGGAGATTTCTAACAACTCACCGCCCCCTTAAACCATGTAGCCAACGTGGGTAGAAAGGGTCATAGTTTTTAGATGATTACGTATTGCTTTTAAGCATAGACTAGTGGATCCACTTAGTTGAGGAGTTCTATACCCCGACAAGGTATATGACAGTTCTGGCAGCGTGGACGAGATGTTGTATCATCACATAATTCATAGTGATGGTTCTCGGTTTGAGAATCTCCCAAACAAAGTTTATTTTGTATTTTTACATACAAACTGAGTTACTATTGTATTTTAAATACATTGAGTTGTTATCTACTGTTTTAAAATGCTTTATATAAATTGTACTTTTATCATCGTTTTATATTGCATTGAGTTGAGTATTCTGAGTTGAGTATCTTATTATTGAGTTGAGCCCTATTTTCTCTGAGTTGAGTGAGTTGAGAAGAGGTAAGTATGTTTCTTTTCCATCAGTTCAAGCTTATGTTTATGCTTTAGAATTCCCCCTACATGCTCATACATTCCATGTACTGACGTCATTTGTTCTGCATCTTTTATGATGCAGATACAAGTATTCAGGGTCATCAACAGAAGCTTCGTTGATACCACTTGCAGTTCGAGTTAGCTATGGTTAGCCTCCTTGCTTCCGGAGGATTCCATTTAGTTTCAGTTTTGTCAGGATGTCATGGGACTTGTCCCGACTTCCATATTTGTCATTTAGAGGCTTCATAGATAGACAATAGAGTTTAAGAAGTCTATTTCATTTATTTTGTTAAATATTTTAAAGACTTGAGTTGCCTATTTTTGGCTAGTTGAATATTCTATTATATTCAGAGTTTATCATTTGAGTTAAAACTTTGTATTTGAGTTTCAATTAACTTTATTTAGTTTTAAGTTTTTATATGCTTGCGTTAGTCTTCCGCTTGTAGTCAGCCAGGACGAGGGTTCGCTTGGGGACTAGCAATGGTTCTCGAGTGCCGGCCACGTCTAGAATGTAGACTCAGATCGTGACATTTTGAATTTTCACATTCAATGAAATACATTTTTCATGCAACTCTTCTAGAATCTTATTCTCTCATGTGAGCTCAAGGTCCACCAATGGAGGAACTCGACTGCTCAACAGCATAGTGTGCTGATTTCATCAAACGCACGAGTAGGGCTAGAAAGTTCTTCGTTTTTCAACAAAAAATCCCCCATAAATGGACTATACCATACATGTCAAACCACCCAGAAACATGCCAACTACCCTACAAGGCCACTACAACTAAACAACAACGCATCGGGTCTCACACGTTTGTCGATGACACAAGCTCATAATAGAAATCGGAGCTTAAATGGCAAAAAATTGTCAAGAATTCCAAAAGGGCACATCAATTTATTTTTTTACCAAAAGGGCAAAAATCACTCCTGATGAAGCAATTTTCTTCTGAAAAATATTGACGTCGTTACTCCGTTAAAGAAATAAAAATCGTTGACCTACCAGTGATTTTGTCAAAAAAAAATTTCTTTTTTTTAAGAACATCGCTGCTCCTGCAGCGTTTTTCACGAATTTATTTTTAAAGCAATTTTATTTTATAAATTTAAAAAAATGATTTTTTTAAAGCGCTGCCTAAGTAGTGATTTTCTCAATTTTTTTAAAAATGGGACAAGGCAAAAGTACCCCTAGATTATGACTGAAATCTCAGAGACACGTCTAAACTTAACTAGGGTCTTATTACCCCCCCTAAACTAATTTAAAATGAAATAAATACACCACAAACGCTGACATGGCATAGAGAGTGTGCAGACTCTCTTGAAGGCAAGTGATAAGTGCACAAATTGGACACATGTCATTTTTTGATTGATAACTTTATAATTAGTTAGTACACATATTTATTGATAATAAAACTTAGGGATAAGGGTCTGAAAAGCACTCAACTTTGGCCGAAATTGTTGTTACGATACCAAACTTTAATGAAGACCTATTACCCCCTAGACTATTTAATACCGTATTTTAAACATATATATTTGTCCACGTGGACATAAAAAATAATGACAAATTGGACACATGTCATTTTTTGATTGATAACTTTATAATTAGTTAGTACACATATTTATTGATAATAAAACTTAGGGATAAGGGTCTGAAAAGCACCCAACTTTGGCCGAAATTGTTGTTACGATACCAAACTTTAATGAAGACCTATTACCCCCTAGACTATTTAATATCGTATTTTAAACATATATATTTGCCCACATGAACATAAAAAATAATGCATAATTATAAATAGTAATGTGTCCACGTGGGCACATATATACCTTTAAAATACACTATTAAATAATTCAGGGGGTAAAAAATACACTATTAAATAGTTCTGGGGAGGGGGGGGAGGTAAAAGGTCCTCCATAAAGTTTGGTATTGTAACAACAATTTCGACCAAAGTTGAGATATTTTTCAGACCCTTATCCCTAAAACTTATATATATATATATATAATTATTTTTATTTCTTTCTTTGTAAAATATTTATTTTAATTTCTTTTCACTTTTAACTTTTTTTATTTAATTTATTATCTTTTCTCTTTAAATTATTTTTAAAAAATTATGTGTATTTTTTTAAAAAATAATTTAAAAGTGTCCTTTAATTTTAATATTTTATTTGATTTTCTTAACTTATTTTGATATCCGTCCAAAATTCACTTATTTTAAATACAAGACATTTGAAATCAAATCAAAATGAAAGACAAAGAAAATAAAATCAATAGAAAAATAAAAGAGAAAAACAATGAATGTAGGTAAAAAAAAAGTTTTGATACAACGTAATAAATGTGTATTAACTTAATTTAAAGACAAGATAAGAAAATAAGAATATTTTTTACAAAAAAAATTAAGATTATTTTTAATTAAAAATAATATTTACACACATGGTAGGAGAGTGTGTACAAACACAACCAACTTGGGTGATTGAAGGTGCCACATCAGCACAAAAGGTGCACAAAAATATGAAAAAAATGAGTTTAGGGAGGTAATAGGATCTAGGTAGCGAAATTCCCCCTCTAATTTTTTTTAAAATATCACTTCTGACACAACAATTTCATAAGCAAAAACTATCTTATATGTTCATGATTATTATTTGGATTGGAGTGCGTCGGATTATAATATGGGAGAGCCTAGCAATGCTTCCATGCACTTGATTAATTTGAATCTGAGTGATTATTTTTTTCTACTGGAGTCA
Organism: Solanum verrucosum; assembly: GCF_900185275.1. Taxonomy (NCBI): domain Eukaryota; kingdom Viridiplantae; phylum Streptophyta; class Magnoliopsida; order Solanales; family Solanaceae; genus Solanum; species Solanum verrucosum. Next base: position 1,658,116 of record NW_026020173.1, read on the forward strand.
ACTGATAGGTAAATAAAGTGATATTTTCTTATTTATTAAATTAAAAAAATATTTCAATATACAATATATTTCTTTTACTATATTTTATAGGTGTGACCAACTTCAAGATGCAGTGAATTATTGTACACAAATTGTGAACAACAATGTTATGGGTGATGAACGAGTTGGTGAGTTGCATAGTGATGAACCTTTGGAGCATGAATTAATAGACAATGATGAAATGTCTGATGATGATGATGTGGATAGTACCTAATGCACCCGTTGAAGATCAAAGTGTTAATCATCATTCTACTGTGATTCCATACTTAGATCACACTGAAGAAAGTGCATAAGATTTTATTTATACAAGAGATGATAGTTCTATCTGAACTGCACTTTGGAATCCAAACAATCTTAAATATATTCAGTCATGTTCGATTGTTCCAAACTAAATTTTTTGTAGTATTTTATTTATTTATTTTATAGTGATTAATCTAATTTGTCTATGCAACTAGGTATGCTATTTATGAATAAGAAACAAATGAAATCTATCGTAAGAGCATATAGTCTTGCAATAAAAAAATTATTTGTGATCAATCCAAGAATAAAAGTTGGAGAGTTATTTGCAAGCGTCATGAGTTGGGGTGTAATTGGATGATTCGCTTTAGAGTGAGAGGATTGTAATCAGGAGCAAAGCTCAATCATGTTCCTTGGGAGGCCGCATTCATTGACTCCATTGAAATACGAGTGACTTTCTCTGCATATTGTCTCATTTCATTAGATTGATTTTCATCATTTTCTTTCATTCGAGCTCGACGATACTGCATTTCATGACTCCTAGCTTAAAATAAATAAATAAATTTATTAATAACAAAAAAATTGTTAAAGATCAATATAATAATTTAAAATTTTCATAATATAAATACTAATGCCTCATGTCTTTCTGCCATGTGTTGATACCCTCTTTGTACAACATGTTTATTTTCAATGAACATGCAAGAGTGCCTCATGTACCAATGAAAGTAATCTGCTTGATCACTTACAAATGGAGGTCGAAATATACAATTTTGACGTTGTTCCCATAAATATTGTGTGTAGTTAAATGCATCTATATCCTCTTGTTTTATTTTGGATCATTTATCACGCTTAAAATGATGTTGGAAAATTGGATACACGGTCCAAAAATATGTTGTAAATAACCAACTGTCTCACAACACGATCAATCATGTGCCATTCACAATAAATTCCACAAATGAGTGGCACATGTGCCATCGAGACAGATTGTCCTAACCGACACCACTCAGGCAATTCATTAATAACATCTTCTGAATAAGGTTGCCAAATAAACTATAAAAAAATGTAAGTAAGATAATTATTAAATATTTTGACAAAAAACTAAAAACAAAAATATACATTAACTAAAACAATCTTACGAAATATCTTTTTTTTTACTATTATGTCATATAATATTTTATTTTGAGGACCTACCAAAAATTTATGTATTTGTTATTATATTCACATGATTTTCTTGGATAGTGGGATATAAATATGAATGGTTAAAAATTTAAATAAAATGGGATACTAATATGAATAGTTAAAACTGCTAATAATATTTAAATACCTGATCATCAGTTAGGTTATCTAGTACATCCCTAATCACATCGATTACTGTTTGTGCCTCATTTTGATGATTTCTATGTCGAGTCCATTTACGTGCAACCGCAGTTGGAGCCTCAAGTTGATTGGTCCTTAGAGGGAACAATAATGGTTGTAGGGGAATAATACGTTCTCATGCCCAAATCTACAATAAATAAAATTTAACATTTTTTTTAGAATATAATTAAATTTAAAAGTGCATATTACTAAAATATAAAAAATGTATACTTGCATTAAAGTGAGAAATCCACAAACTTCATTTGATTGTTTCATTGATACACGACATAAGCAGTTATACAAATATGATAATGCGGCTGCTCCCCATGCGTGTGTTGACATTACGTTAAAAAATTTCATGTCAATCAAAAGGTCCAAATTAAACTTATTATTAGATTTATCTGGAAATATTGACCCACCATATAACCCATAATAAATATAATTTAAACCTTTGTTGCACCTCAGTTGAATCATCAGTAATATCATGTAAACCCTCAATATGCTCAATTAATTTATATGTTAACAGTCTACTAACACCAGAAAAATAATCGTTATCCAGTAACCATTATGTTAATTCAAACATCATTTCTTGTCTACCCAAAAATCCTAAAGTATCAGTGCCATTTAAAATTGTAGGACTACCATCTATCATCATTCCGAACAAAATTTCTACATCTTGTAAAGTTATGGTAGCCTTCCCAGTTCGCATGTGAAAGGTATGTGTTTCTAGACGCCACCTTTCAATTAAAACAGAAAATTAATCCGGAGTCATACAACACACATCCTACATCAAGAATTCTTTTAAACCTATAATTTTCAAAATACTGACGAATGTGAGGATATAATAGATGATATTTTATATGTTGCCGAAATTCAACAGAACTGCGACGCGTATATAAGCAAGTTTTCTCTTCTTTTAAGCTACCATTCCAAATTCCTTCAGAACGATGATCAACTTGAATTTTTAATATATCATACTCTACTAGACCGTAATGTACGTACATATTTGACGGATGCATATCTATATACAAAATATAAAAATAAGTGTTAATGTTAATATAATTATTTAAAGACGAATATGTTCATAATACCATATAAAAGTTAAAAATTAATTCTTGAAATTAAAAATAAAATAAATCAAAACTTACCTCATAGATGAAAGACTTTTGAAAAAATTCGAAAAAAGTTTGTCCTTTTGGTTAAAAAAAATAAATTGATGTGCCCTTTGAAAATTTTTGACAATTTTGTTGCCCTTTAGGCTTCGGACTCCTGAAACTTACCTTAACGCAAACAATTCTTTATAGTTTGTCTTCTTAGCTAACTCATGCACATATGATGTTCTCACCATATGACTATCTATTGTATTTTTGTATCAGGATTTTATATCCGAATCATAAATTATATCAAATTAATCTATTATAAATACATTAACTTTAGAGTTATACATCCTAGTCCTAAACCAATGGACTTGAAGATAGATATCATCTGGTGCTTTCATAGTAATAGACATGTGTGAGTACCATTTTTCAAAACAGCCTAAGCACCAAGGGGTATTTTCGGATGAAGGAATTAGTTGGACTATCTCCATTTAAAATTTAAATTAAATTTATTATTTGTTTAGTTAGAGGTATTTGCTAAAACGATTTTAAAATCAAAGACTATAATCTGAATAACTTATCCCATAATGAATAAGTTATGCAGATTATATAATCCTGATTTTAGTCCAAAAATTGTAATGCTCCCTCCGTTTAAAAAAGAAAGAGCTAATTTTCTTTTTAGCGTGTTTGACAAAGAATGACTCCATTTTATTTTATTTTTGCAACATTTCAATTTTAGATTTCTCTATGGCATGTTTAAGGCCACAAGATTAAATAATGTTTTGGTATATTTCACACAACTTTAATTTAGGATCACAAGATTGTAAAGTCATTATTTTTTTTAAAACTATATGTTAAGTCCAATTATATCATTCTTTTTTTAAACGGAGGGAGTTACTTGACTTCAAACGTACAGTCATCTGACTAGCCCCTACCAATGCACATTTCATGATTTAGGCGGTTTCTAATCCTAACAGTGTACAGCCAAATCCATGTGAGTTTTACTCTGTTTTATATAGTGCAATTGGATTTAAAATACGGGTAATAGGTGGGTTAGGCTTTGAAAATAATGTGTAAATATAAGTTTATTTGAAATGTATTTTACTAGGCAAAAATATGAGTTTTAGATTCTGCGATTTATGGATTATGAAATTTAGTTTTGTGATTTCAGTCATTAGTAAGTATCACGTGACAAATTTACCCATAAATAATTCACTGTAGGGGAATGAACAGGGCAGACTAGATCACTATGCATAATTTGAGGCAAGAACATGATCTTTGCAATATTAAAAGTATCATTAGCTAGAACAATAAAGTCCATCCAACTTATATACCACTCCCAACAAACAGACAATGTAGAAATGGGCAATAACTTGTAAATACTCAACAGTAGTTTCAAAAAATGTATGCATCTCCATGATGTTGGCACAAGGAATAACCCAGATGCGGATGAATGTTGAAGGCAGCATCAGCCCAAGATGCACACATGTGGTTGAAACATTTGGTTTATATGTGTCTATAACACACATCCAAATATAAAGTCATAAAGTTATTAGGGCAGTTAGAACTTCGCATCCATTGACTTAAAATTCTGCTTCGGTCTCTGACATAGTCTCTCGTGAGACTTATCATCTGCGCGTCTCATTTTGAGAAAGCTGGTCCCTGAGGTCCTTCAGAGCATCCACAACTTCTGCACCGAGGTTGTGCTTTAACAATTTACCTTGCATAGAAGTAGATCTGTGAAGAAAATCGGCACATCAAGAAACTATTAGCATTGTCAGATGGCGGTGAAATTATGCAAGTGTGAAAGACAACATGGATAGGATCTGTTAATCATACTATAGCCTATCATTAATAGTTTCGCCAATTGATTCAACAGCTGGAAAGGAAAGAAGTGTCCTGAATGGATGAGCTATATATAGTTGATGAGATTGAAATGTCCACAATGCAAATGATAACTACTTTTTCAGGGAGGGGAAAAGAGCAATAACAACAAAAACAAAGCAACAGCACACACAATCATACAAAATATGTATAGTCAAACTTCTTCTTCAACAATTTCTACTTATATATCTTCAGTAAAACTAAAAACAAAGAAAACAGTTCACGAGATAACTGCCATTAGTTTAGCTTACAAGCAGTTTATGAGGTACGTACTGTTATTGGTGCTGGGTTATACTTGTTTGTCTAGTAGCATAACATAGCATTTTCTTTTTCATATCAGAAGAAAAGAGAACAGACTAGAAAGTAACATTTTACTTCATCAAAAAGTAAAAAAAAAAAAAAACTTCATCAACATGCTAGATTTTACATTCTCACCCGCTCAGCTGAGGACAAGGGGCTCGAGCAGGTCAATTACTAAATGACTCTTAACTACATGCTGTAAGAAAGATGAAGGATTCCGCAATGTCCCTCTTCAAACCTCAACTAGAATATATTAGAGTAAAGCTAATCACAAGAAATGCCTTCAATTCTACTTTAAACAAGTTCAAAAGTAATTATTAACTACTTTATATGCCTTACGAGAAACAACTGCAAGGTAAATAAAAGAACAAAACACTGCAAACTAGCATGTAATTGTGTTAAAATAATTTTTCTTGAAAGGTCAAGAAGAATATGGAAAAGATGAGTCGCTTAAAGCTACCATAAATACATTCAGATGAATATTTTTCCAACCCGAGGAGCTGAGTAATCTCCAGATTAGACAAGAAACGAAAAAAATTCAAACTACGCGATATACCTATGTTCCCGCAGCATTCTCTCAACCTCCTTGTGTGAAGCTTTAATCTACATTATCTCAAAGGATCAGATAATTTACATCAGAATTAGGGAGCAGATTATTCGTAGCAGTAGCTGTTACTATTTAGTGCAAACACTTTAGAAGAACATTCAAGCACCTAATCTTCATATCCACAAGCATACAGGTGTTGGACATTTTTAACTAAAACAAAGTCAGATAAGGTGCCAATGTCAACAGCACGGATCACATTCTTAAGCCTCTAATCCAAATGTGAGTTAGAGTCAAAATAAAACTATTCTACTGAGTACAAGTATTGTACAAAAACAATTTTACCAGTAGTTCTACGCAATACATAAGGGGGAAAGGACCATATAGCTTTAGACTTTACAGAAGAATATTGCTTACGCTCTTATACTATAGTTACTCTCATCTAAGCCCTTGAACTTCCTTTTTGGACTCAACATACCCCTTCTCTTAGATTGTTAAGTTACACCTACTAAGTTGAGGAGCAACTCCCATATTTTTCCATTAGAAAGAAAATGGAGAAGGAAAAAAAGAATAAGAGGACTGAGAATAAATGAAGAAAAGTTTAAGAAAACTATATTTTCTTCAGTTCAGGTAACAAGTACGGTGTAGAAACTTCTCATCTCACTAAATGAAATAAAAGTCACAAGAAAACAAAAAATATATACTTTTATTTTCTTTGTTCTTCTTTATGCAGAAGAAAGAATTTATTTTAACTCTCAACCTCGCTTTCCTTTGTTCTGTTTTAAGACATGAAGCAGCAGAGAAAATTGAGAGATGACAAAGGTTAATGCCAAGCACCATGAAGAATCTGATATTTGCTCATTACCTCAGAGATTAAGGCCTTGCAGCTCCAAACAAAAGCCCCCTGGTAGAACCGCCAAAGTTTTAATAAGGAAATTAGTCTCTACCCAAAGGATGTATGCTAGAGAATGGATGGTGAAGAAAAGAGGTTGCCGACTGTGGCTGAAATAGCTACTTATTGTACTTTTTTTTTGAAACAGATAGCTAATCATTTTACCTTCATAGAAGGTTAGAGTACCAGAAAAAAATTGATATGTGTGAGTGCTATCAGAAATATATAATCAGATTCAGACCACAGGGGAAAGTTGTCGGTGCACTTCAATTAGTACATGGATCAGGAAATCACAAGCATAAGAAATTCACTTGAATTAAAGTGCAACAACTCAACCTTCATTTTAAGGTTTTAACACCCCCCCCTCCTTTTAGCATTGGAAACTTTGTACAAGTCAATATGACCATTTGGACTCGATTGAATTCAATTGGGAAGTGTTGGTAACAAATCCAATGTTCCCCATAAATCCATTATCAATAGTATCTTTCTTCTACATTTTGCTTATTTCTTTCCATTATCATTTTCTTTAGAGTTTCCTACTTAGAATCCTATCACATATCAAGGTAGAAGTACATACTGCTCCATAGGCTGCATGCTGCTGATTATGATCAGATGTGACAACCCATACTTTTGGACACCCATCCTGCCTTAAAGCGACCACCTTTCAATGCCATGGACAACAAATCTATCAGTCCAGCCATAGAAAGATCAGCAAAATATTACACATAAAGGTATGTGCAAACTAGTTTCTGTAATTCAGTGTAAGGCCTAGTATTGCATCTAATGGTGGTGCAACAATTCACATAAAACTGGAGAGATAACTTTCAACTTAAACCATACCAAGTACAATTACCCTTCAACCACTCGTGGACCAAACTCTAATGTCAGCAATAGACTAGGAAATTCTTGGGACATATAAAATGATTTCATGTGAATACCATGCAATAATTTGGTTAAGGAATAAGGTAGACATGGTTTATGGTAAAAGAAATTTAAAGGATGAGCACAGATGTGAACCCATCTTTGATCCAATAAATGCACAATCTGTATTGAAAAATCTGCACTGTATTATGAGACATGGATAAAAAGGTAAGAACAGATGAACATCAACCCTTATTAAATGAAAGCGATCATTCAATTTTCAGTTTTAACTTCTAATGCAAATGGGCATTAATTTTGCAATTGTTCTTGCAGGAAAAAAAAAACTACCATCCAAAAAGGCTATTGAGATAACATACTTCTAGTACTAAGTACTAACACGTAAAGTTATTTACCCAGCAACTTGAAAATAAAAATGATAAATCTTCTCTAGAATTGAGCTTCATCACATTCTCACCTCCTTCTCAATCCATGCATCAGCACATGTTTCACTTGAATATACTATATCAACGCTGCAAAATGAAGAAGTGAGTCATATAACTCTACTACTAAACAGTCTAGTCTAGACTGCATTCAAGAGTTCACCAGGACAAGTAGATTGAATCAAGAACTAAGAAATTGAGCAGTAGATGTATAAATAAACTGTCATTAGAAAACTGACCATTAGATGTTTGGTTTCTGAATCAGATATCAATGAACATGATAAATATGATAATGAAATCAGATTTCTTCTTTAGTTACCTGAACATCTCAAAAGTGGGAAAATATAGAGACTGAAAATAAATACAATAAAAAATCCTTGAAAGTATGCTCAATTCCAGACTCATAATTCCTTTTCATATTATGAAGAATGAATAAAACAAGTAAATATGAAAATAAACATGATATCACATCAGGGCCCAAAAATGTTTCACAAGCATGGGTCACTGACTTGCTATTATTAACAATCAATAGCATATAGCATTAGTATGCAACAACATATCCACATATTAACTATTGAAAGGAGGACAAGAATTTGACTTCATATGAAACTACAGTAATGACAGACGAGCAGAAAAATAATAGCAAATTCCGAGAGCCTGTCTGTCAGACAGAAACATATCCACAGAAGGTAACTACGGGGTTGTTTTTCATTGTCTAATGGAATTACCCCTCAAAGTCTTCCTTGTGTGTAGCCATTCCAGACATCATAGCATCAAATACAACCACCACTTTCACCTCTGCAATATACTGAAATGAGATGGCAACATTTACAAATTGACAAGTAATAAGACATGAATAAAGTATACAAAGAGCAACTAGTTTTGACAATATGGGCTCATTTCAATGTGCGAGAAGCCAATAATCTGATGAAAAACAGCAGAAAACTACTACAGCTAGCAGAATAATATTACAATTGCTAAAAATAAAGTCTTCTAAACAAAAAGAGTAGCAGAATCTGAATCAGATAAACTACCTCAGAAAATAAAAGTATCAGAAGGAATTCACTACAAGGATAGTTATGAGCCTTTCAAGTGATTATTGAGATGCACATATAAAAAGGGCAGCCCAGTGCATAAAGCATACCGCATTCATGCAGGATAGTGGAAGGGCCTCACCCCAAGGAAGTGCGATGTAGGCAGCCTACCCTAACATAAGTATCAGTGGCATATTCCACGGATCAAATTCATGACATGTAGGTCACACGAAGACAACTTTATTCATTTGATTCTAGAGCTAGGCAAGACCACATGTGCTCTAGCAAGCTTTTATGCAACATAGGAACAGGCTCATTGAAGGATAAAAAGACCCAAACCTCTTAGCAAACTGAATGATACAAGTTCATCAATGAGTTTTTGACGAGCAATGTCAAGGCTTCCATTCATAAAATGCTTCTTCAACTTTGGCCAATATCCACACACATTATATCCATCAACAAGCAAGACGGGAACAGCAGTATCCAATACCTGATTTGTACTACAGAAATTTTTTAAAAAAGTAAGTAGTTTGTCAATTCACCTACTATGATGTTTACTAAACAAGAAAATTCATTCTAGACAAGACCTGGAAAAAAATTACTAGTATAGTGCCAATGTAGGATCCCGGTAGATCTCTTCATTGTCTGGCAGTTCTTCCTTCTCCACCTTCTTCTTACGATAACTAGTAGCAGGCTTTGGAGTACTGGATTTTCTCTTTTGGAACTCCTAAAGGATTTTTCACTATATGAATTGCTGAAAATAATATACTAGATCTAGTAACAGGTTCCATTGATATTAATTCAAGACTGACCTTCCATAATTTTAGGAACTGCAAATTCTGCTTCAAGTTTGATGTAATCCTTGGAGGAGGCGTATCAGTATCCTATTCGAAGTCGAATAAGTAAAGTTTATCAGATTTAAATTATTCAGCAGGACATTCAAATTACAGGATGATCTTGCCAGTTCTAGGTGGAGTTATCAAAATATTTCATAAGTTGTAAAAAGTAAGTAAATATAGTTTTAAAAACTAGGAAAGATTGGCATACTAGGACACATTTCCAGTCGATGGATAAATACATGGTTTGGTATCCCATGACATCCCAAAAACTGTTTGTGTCCAATTTAAGAATTTCTCAGTTATACTTTTGAATGATTCCCAAACAACTTTTCAGTTTGACCAGCTCCAGCCCTTAATGCAAATTACTCCCAAAATCAACTTCCAGCACTTGCATGTCTAGTGGCCATACAAATGATATATATCCAGTTGTGAGCAACATAGAGATACAGCAGCAAAATTATTTCATTTAAAAACAATAGATAAGCAGAAGAGCATTTCCAATCACCAAAGCAAATGGACTACCTATATGTCTGACAAAGCGAGCTAGTGTTTCTTCATAACTTCTATCCTTTCTGATAACTCGCCCTATGGATAACATAAAGATATGTGATTGCTAACAAGCAAGCCAATTAGAGTACTTCAAAAATCAAAATGTAATCTTTGCCTTTAGGTAGAAAAATGATGCCAACGATATCATCAACAAAAAGTACTATTCCCTCTATTTCTATTTATGTGTATTACTTTCATTTTTAGTTTGTTTATAAAAAGGGACACTTATTTATATTAGTAACTCTTTAATTCAATATCCTACATAGTATGCTTAAGACCACAAGATTCAAAAGGCATACATTATACACATCTTTAGTTTAAGACCACAAGATTCAAAAGTTTTCCTTATTTCCCATCAAACTAAAACACATAAAATAAACGAGGAAGTGCTTATTTTCAAACTGCTGAATATCACAATGAGCGTTTAGGGTCCTTCTATAGTGAGACTTGCTGGGCCATGATCAAAGCAAAATTATGTTTCATATCCTATTACTCATGTTTTATCTATTTTTCCTAGATAATTCTTAAGTCCAGTTAAACAATCTCCCCTCTAGTTTTTCATTGAAGTGTTTTTTTACATCATAGTGCAAGCAACCTCTTACATTCCTTTAAAAAAGGTATAACTGACTGGACAACCCAAATCACTAGTAGATTTTATTTTCTTTTCCTTAATTGAACGAAATCTCTTTAAATTTTACAGCTAATGATTCTTTAAATTAAATTTAGAATTCTGAAATATGATACTACTAAATTTTGATAGTGGAGGTTAGTTTATACACAAATTTAGCAGGGAAATCGGGGAATATGATAATTCAGAGGGGAGGTTAATGACCCTAATATATATTTAAGACTACTTGAACGTGGATAGCTTTTCTCCCACCAAGCAACCACCTTTGCAACAGATTAGAAGCATAAACATTTCAACTACTTAAGATAGGCTACAAGAACCCCATTTCTTTTTTCTTCTTTTTTTTCTCCTTAAATACTTGCTTATCATTTCTTGAAGTCCTATTAACTTTTATATCTCTCATTTCACTATTTTCGAAAAGCAAAATGAAATTGGCTACTTATCATTCTAGAACAAACCCGATGCAGCATCACAATCTACTTCTCTGCAGGGGTATATGTAGTTTAAGAAGTTATGGGTTCATCGAAACCCAATAGTTTTAGCTCAAACTATGTATTATGTGTTAAATGATTCACTATTTTGAACACACTAAATCAAAAGGGCTTGGTCTAACTGAACCCCTAGATTTTGAATTGGAAGACAGTGATCACCATAATACATGGTGAACATCCGTCAACTGATGATTTATCTTTTTCTACGTATCAACATAAAGAAAGCATGTATAAAAATGTAAATAAATTTACTAGTGTAAGATAAGGATATGATTAAGAAGAGATAGTTGGCAAGGAGAGAGTACCTTAGAAGAGGGTGTATGGGAATTGTTGGTCTTCTTAGCAACAATTGTGGGTTTGATGTAGCCGTTACATGTAGCACAGCCGATGTATGTGAATTCAAAGGCTGATAATGCTTGTGAGAAAGATATACCTTTCATGGATGTACCACTACTTCATCATTCAGCATTTTCTTCAATACCCACCACAATTTCCAATTCTACTAACACTTACCGATGTTTGGAGTTGGGAAAAAGATACAAGACTTGTATAACAGACCTGTGTATCTGATACCTTCAACCCCACACCTCTCCTTCAATTTAACGTACTTTACATCATTCGAGACGTGGACTCAACATAGCCTCTCGTTTCGTTTTCACAATCCAAATGGGTCCATATCTTTGTTACAAAATCCTCTTCAATGCTTACTCTTATTACATTAACTAGTGAATAGGGTTAATTACATCTAGAGCTGTTTATATGGGTTGACCCATTTTATTCGGACTAACCCATACAAGTTTTGAAATTTGACGGATCAGGTCAGGCTAGTTTATTTTTTCTGTTGACTAGAAAATGATCGGTCCAGCCCACAAGTTCGTGGGCTATGGGTTTGCCGGACCAGTCCTCTTTTCTTAAAAATATATATATTTTATAATTTTTAAATTAAATTATAATTTAAAAATATTATCATAAATATCGGCAAGACAATATTATATGGTGTTAGTGTTCTACTTGTTAATCAAATACATAAATAAAATTATTTTTATAATATTTATTAAGTTTGATTTTAAGTAAAAACATAAATAACTAAATAGAAATATTAACCTAATTGTTTTCTAATGATCATAATAAAACATAAAAACTATGACAATATTCCATAGGTTATGGTATGTAGTGATTTCCTAGAAATTTTAGGAAAATTTTATTTTATGTAGTACATATTTTATAAACATAATTTGTATTTAAATTGTAATATTTCAAACTTTAAATAGATTTTGAGTTTAGACTCTTGTTATTATTAATACTCTATTTTATTTTTTAATTAATTTTTATTTGGCCCACGGGCCGACCCTATTCATATTTCTCAAGCCCCATAAATCGATAGGCTTATTCAGACCGGACTAAAAAAACCCTTTTCTTAAATGGGCTCCAAAAATCGTAGCTCAACCCTATCAAATCACGGGTTAGGCCAAGCCGGCTCAACGAGCCTAGCCCATATTGACGGCTCTAATTACATCTACTAAAAAAAGGGTTACTTATAGGGAAAAATTACTAAAGTACACAACATTAGTTTACATATTCTCATTATTTCCCTACTCTTTCAAAAAAATACAAAATTCCCTTCTTTTCCCCCAAATCAAATTTGCTGGATACATTATTCTTTAAGAACCAAAACCCACGTTTCCCATTCCTAAAATCTCGCCCTCAATCTCTCCCCATTACAAAATCAGTTATCAAATTCAAATCAATTTGAATTTCAAACGATTCATATCTCTATTCAACCGTCTGCAAAGTTCAAAATAGGTTGTCTCATCTTCTTCATTTCGATTTCAATTTTTTTTCGTGTTTTCATCGTTTTGGCTCTTGCATTATGGATCTAACACCTAACAACTTTCGAATACTTGATTCAGAAGATCCTAACTGGACAGAATTGAGATCTAAAAGGTTGCATGACCCGACAATTATGGCAAATCAAAGTTCTAAGAAGATAAAATCAAAAAAGGAAGTACATGCATCTTATAAAGCAAAGGATGCAAAAACCCCAAAGAAAAGAGGTAGAAAAGTTACCCCTCCCATTTTTTGACCAACACTACCCATGGTATGTATTTTTTTTTTTATCATATATCGTGTTTAAAATATCATCCCCCTGTTTTTATTTTGTTTTCGTTTAATCTGATACATTAATGATAAAGAAATTTTTATTGTGTATCTTGTTTGAAATCTTAAGTTGTTTCCCTGATACAATAATTTTTGCATATATTGTTGTTGCTTGTTAATGTATCAAAAGAATAAATTTCAACTAATAAGATTGAATGACATTATGATTTTTTTTAATCAAATGTTGGTATTGAGTATAACTTACTCATTGGTAATCTTGTTAAAAATCTACATAAATCATTTTTTTGGTTAAAGTTTTGTGAAGAGAACTGTATCTAAGATATAGGTGTTCAAATCACAGTATGACACGTAGGTTGTTTCTTGTATAGTGTATCATAGCCATAGATAATTGAGCAAATGATACTTAAATAACATATAATGGATATGAAATTTTACATTTTGTATCATATTCAAATATACGTCGCTGTATATACAAAATAATTGATTTTGTGTAGCTCTTATGTTTTGTTATTATTTAGTATTAAATAAAGCGAAACATTGTATTTTTCTGAAATAGTATGGCATTTCCATTTGTAGGTCTGCATGTATCATTTACTTTTTTTAATGATTGATAAACCTCATTTATGAAATTGCAAAATATGAAATATGTAATTAAACATATTCCAAAGCACTCTCTAAAGTTTTGTCCTACTTACAACTCAAATTTTAATGAAGATTTAGTGTTGTCAATAAAGAACGAGGTATGGAATTGTTCAAGGATATTATATTTGCTCCATACCTAAATATCCCCAAATGCAACTATCAAGGATAGATTACCAAGTGTTTATATATGTTAGAGATTGAGCAGGACAATCTAGACAAAACAATTCATATTCGTCATGCCAAAGAAAATGTCTTGCAATTTAGTATCAGAGAGTTTGCTATTATTACTGGTCTGAAATGTAAAGGAAATATCAAGAATTTTATATATTCAGATTCAAAAACTAGTAGGCTGGTTCAAAGATATTTTCATGGTCCAACTTATAATGTAAATAAAGGACGTATGGTAGATCGTTTTATTATGGGTGGTTGGGTCAGCACTGATGATGCCCTTCAGATGACTATCTTGTATTTCATTCATACATTTGTATTCTCGCAACTTGGTGATGCAACAATCCTTATTGAAGATTTCTTAATGGTAGAAGATTGTAGCTATCGACAGTTTTCGTGGGGACAACTTGCCTTCACAAAGTTAATGAAATCATTTAGAAAAGAGTAAAAACTCAACAAACGAATGTATCGCTTGAATGGATTCCCATACGCACTTAATATCTGGGTATATGAATGTGCGTCTGTAATACATAACGAGATAGATGTTAAAGAAGGAAATTGTATACCAAGGATATGCAATTGGAAAGTTGTGGCTGCAAAGCCCAAATTTGAGATGTTTATGGAAACCATCTTTATTGAGGTAATTAGTACATAACAACATTTTACTTCCTTTTTTTTAGTTTGCGATACATTATTATTTTGGTTCTCATGATATTTTACTATTTGTTTTTATATAATGATTGTTCTAACATTTAGCCAACTCCCGAGGAAATCAGATCACTTGATTTACTAGATAACAGTCATATACCTCCAACTCAACCAGATTCATCAAATGTTAATCATGAGGAGGTGCAACCAGAGGAGGTTCCTGGTTTTGAAGACTTCTCATCAAAACCTCCGAAGCAACTGTTTAGGAGATCAACACGAGTTGTTGGCACATGATCTACCTCACCCCCAAGAGAAGAAAGGTTGCACATCTACCTAAAACTAATGTGCCCAAAGACACACAACCAGATGAGTAGCCAAATCAGCCATTTCAAACTCCGATTTCACAACCGCCACAAGCCGATAATGTATCTGGTGTTCCTCATTATACAATTTTTCAAAGAACAAATTTGAACAGTGCAGGACTTGAGGAACTGAAGGATTACATGAAGTGTTATGTAAGTAAACACAATCATATGATTTAAACATTTGTTTGTTTATTGTTAATTCCACTTAATATGCTTAATTTGAATCTAGGTTGACAACAAAATTGGAGCTCTTGAGGCGTTAATAAAAGAAAATCATTCTGAGTTGATGAAAACAGTTGGCGTGAAAGATTACAAAAGTGAAAAGGTAGTATTTTTATTTTTTTGCTTCCCTTTTCAGTTTTGTGTTATACTGATTGTTTGGATCATGAAGCATATTGGAGGCATTTCAACGCCACATATAGTGGATGATTACGTAGAGAAAGGTAATGTTGATCCACAACCCACTTCCGATCAATTCTTTCAACAACCCATTTCACCCATACACATGGATTTTGCAACTATTTATCATGATATTGATGTACCTGCTGTGGAGGTTGAAAAAACAACATGGTACTGAAGAAAAGTTTTCAAAGGTACGTATATGATACTTAAATTAATATCACATGCACTTATCGTGTGTATAAATCCCTTAAAAAGTTTTAATAATGTATCATGTATAATGTTTGATACTTTAATAATGAAACTAATGTTGCTATTTGTATATTAGTGATTGTACTTGAAACATTAATAGTGTATTTGATACTATATTTTATTTTTGAATCAAAACATTAATATTCTACCATTACCAGATACTTAAATTTATTTTTCCTTATAAACAAATTTATAAACATAGAAGGATGATACATCCATTAAGGAACATGCAATGGAAGAGTCCACTGAGGTTCTACCCATAACACACCATAGCGATCTTCCGAAAAATGAAATTCTTCATGATAAGGAAGTGGTAAGTAAAGAGTTTTTGAATTATTATACATTAATTATATTTGAAAAAAAAAATCATAATAGTATATGATATTCTCTTTATTAGGAGGATGCAAGAGTTGAAGCCAACGAATCAGACACAAAAGTATTGAGCGGTAACGAAGATGTTGCTGATACAATTCAACAAGACTTCGAAAAATATGCTTCAAATCCAATAATTGTTGATACATCGGTATGGTTCTAATTTGTTTACTGGAAAATTAATGTTAACAATTGCTTATGTAAATTGTAATTTTTGTTATATTTCCCTGACATCATGTAGAATTCTACCACATCGGCCTCTATTTCATCCGGAACTGAAGTAATCATAGATGCACTTGTATATGGACTTCCAAACCAACTAATTAATGCCAGACCACTGAGTGTAATCATTCCACTCCAGATAATCGGTAGTGATGATTTTCTATCTAACAACCAGCTACCTACCCAACTGCCAGTCAAAGAGCCTGCACACAATCTTGATAAAAAGACTCGAGCTTCACGTAACAGAATGCCTTCAAAGATTATGCAGTCTCCTTATTTGACTTCTTTTGGATCAAGTGATAAGGGCAAGGAGAAAATAAAAGATGACATCCGCCCATACACTCCATTTGTATAACACCTCGGAAACTAGTAGACTAAACTAGAGCTTTATGTGAGGGTTCTAGAGCTTGACGTGAGGGTTAAAGTCATAGATTTGACTTCCCGTACTTAAAATGAAGGGTTAGGGGTTAAAACGTCAAGGTACGAGTCCCCAAGGACCAACCAAGGGTCCTTGAAGAGGACCCTAGCAAACCACCCCTAAATCTGCCCAAAACAGTGCACCCACGATTGGGGACCCATGCCCCGTAGGGGATCCACACCCCGTGGGTGAGGGGAGTAGTGGGTCAGGGTTCCAGTACCTCCACCTACGGATGACCAGCATGCCTCGTGGGTCCACCCACGGCCCATGGGCGTGGTCTCGTGGGTGAGGCAGTCTTTGCCTTAAGTCGGTTTAAGTTGGGGGTTAATGAAACTTTCTAGAATTAATTAAGGGTTAAGTGGTATCATTTTATTAGTAATTAGACCACCTATATAAAGCTATTAGACCCATAAATACATTTATCCTAGTCATTATTTCAATTCACCAAAAGAACCCAATTCCCTCCAAGAAATTCTCTTACTAGAAAACTCAAGAAGAAGAAGAGAACCAAACTAGGTCAAATTCCTCCATTGTTGCAAGCTTTTTGAGGGATTTATAATCAAGGTATGATAGCTTATTCATCCATGGATTCTTCCATCCATGGAGCCCCCTAGATTTCCCCAATTTGTAAAAGATGAACCCCAATTCTAGCTAGAGTTTCTTCCTATATTGTGGGTTAAGTTGAGTATGAATCCAATTGAGTGGATATTACTTGTTTATTATTGATTTAGTATTGAATCATGTTATTATGATGATATATATGTTCTCCATCGCTAACCCTAGTCTAACTGATGAAATTTAAGTTATGTGGGTTTATGCCATGAAAGGTGAAATTGAGGATTTATAGATGATCTTCTAGAATTGATGTTATGAGTAGTAATTGTTCAATAATAAAATCAAGTAGACATGAATTGAATTAGATTATAGTACATATGATGGATCGTGACTAGTAATGATAGAGATTAAGCCTTTATGATGAGATATGGTTAGAATTGCTTAAGAATGAAGCTTATGACTATAATACCTTGAAATCTAGGTATGTATGATGATTGTAAGAAGTAAAGCTTTGAGAGTAAGGCTTGTATTCATGAATGTTGATCACTAGGGTTTTGAGAGTAAAACCAATGTGATGAACTATGTATGTCAAATGCCCTAAGAGTGAAACTTATATGATAATGGTATACTATTAGATAGAATGGTTGTGGTAGGACTTTACCCACCTAATCTACCTCATGGATGTTTGAATGCATAAAGGGATAAAATCACATGAGTTAGGATGATATCCATGTCTAGTGCTTGAACCTTAAGTGTGATGATTGAAAGTAAGTCTTGAACCTCAATGAGGTGAATTATGAGATTATTCTTATAGTAACTGAACTATTTGAATCATGTTATCATCCATGTCTAATGTAGTCATTCTAGATGTGTTGATTTGATATGAGCCTTGACCCTTGAAGGGGCATTTATATGATATTATGCATGAATTATGAAGTTTAGTACATGCTTTAAGAACACTTTGAGAGTAAAGTGAATATGCTCATGATCTAGTTGTTGTGTTGTTGAAAGGTTACACTCATATACACACTTATGCATGAATATGATATGATGTGAAAGGTTTTTCACATGTAGTGATTCTAAGGTTGGAAGACTAGTCTCACCTATTGAATCTATGAGCTTTAGTATGAGTTATGTTGGATTGAGTGTCAAGACATTCTTCCATAAATATGATTTTAAGTCAAGACTTAATATGAACTTAATGGGAATTATGCTTCACACTGAGTGGATAGTGAGATGAGATGGAAGCCCTCACGTTAGTAGAGTCTAGGTTTCTAGGAGCAATCTCTTGGGATGGAAGCCCTCACGTTAGTAGAGACGGGGTATTCTAGTAGCAATCCCCTTATCCCATAAACTATGTGCCCTCATAGGTCTTTAGCTATTGTATCCACCTAAGCTAAGAGTATGGTTATACCTTAGGCAAGTAGGACAACCCCTTTTTGGTGTGGGTAGACACCGAATTCCATGTTAGCTCACATGGTCTATGTCGGTTAAGGCTAATTCCTACAATAAGAATATTAATTATGAACTATGGTAACTTAAGATGCTTACTTAGTGTGAGTGAGAGTGTGGGATCTTATTCATGCATTGCACAAGTATTCTTTAAGGGTATTCATGGTATGTTCCTTTTATGTTATGACGATCTATATGTTGAATATGCTTATGAATTATGCTTATGATGTATGTTTAGTTTAGATTGTAGTTTGAAAGGCCCTTCCAATACATGTGTGACTAAAGGTGAATGTTCCCTTGTCTATGAGAAATGAGCTAAGGATGAGATCAAAGAGGTAATAAAGGTAAATGAGGACCTAAAGTGACTTGATTAGCATGGGTGGGATTATGAGGTCTTATCCATGTATTGCACAAGCTTGCCTTGAGGTGGCTCATGAAGTGTTCCTCTTATGTCATGATAAACTAGCTGATTTGATTATGTCTATTACTATGTTATTATCTCGTACGGTTATAGCCTATGTCTTATGACGATGTCTCTTATGCTTATGACTATGTTATTGTCTCTTATGCTTATAGTTTATGTTTCTTGAAGTATCTCTTATGATTATGGCATACGGTTTAGGTTGACTAGCCCTTATGTCATGGTCTTATGATGTTATTCTAGCTATCATATTTAGTACTTTGTACTAATGCATACTCTTGCCTACATTCTTATCAAATGTAGGGTTCGACGATTCTGAGTCCCATTCTTGAGGATAGATTTCTAAAAGTGCCTTCATCATAGTGGACTCTTTAATAAAACGGAGAGAACTGATTGGGCAACACCGGATGCTTACAAAGACAAGGAAACTGGTGAACTGTTGGGTCCACAACATTCATTTGAGGTGGAATTTGCTCAAGATATTATGCAACAACAAGGCAATATCCTGTTAGTATTGTAAAGGAATTTATCTACTTACACTTTTAATTCATTTTTTTAATGTATCTTATTCTTGGTCGCAGTGACTGCGGAATGTATGTAGTTGCTTTTGTTGAATTCTTAAGCGACGAAATCAACATTCCATCTACTCGTTTTCGAAGTGACTACCTTCGCAAAAGATATGCAACACTGTTATGGAAGTATGATATGGACAAGGCTGAGGCGGGATATGTTAGCGATAATGACGATCCTATAAGGCCGAAGAATGACTACACTTCACCAGCACAAGATGGACTAATTAATGTAGAATAGTAATGTTTTATTGTTTTGAAGATACATTAATTAGTATTTTGGAATATTCCTTCCCGTTTTAACATAATATTTCTAAGTAATTTATAATTATAAATTTCAAGACTGTTTTTGTCCAAAATTCTGTATTTCACTTTTAATTTTGTTTTCAATATATATAGTAACTTGTTACAAATTGTATCTTATAAGTATGGTACACACCAATACTGCTGATACAATATCACCTGCAGATACAACTAGCCTAAAAATTATTATGTATATGATACAAAATTGATTCTCAAATAACAAATTTTTATGTATCCCAACAACTGATACTATTTATTTTACACTTGGTACAAAACAATTAATTTTTAATTTATTTAGTATGATTTAACAGGTTGTCTATTGTAACCTTGATATAAATCACAACAACTGATACTATATTATTACCAGATATAGAATATCATGAAAATTATTATGTATATGATATACAATTGATTCTCACATAACAAATTTGTATGTAGCCCAACACATGATACTATATATTTTACACTTGGTACAAAGCAGTTAATTTTCAATATATTTAGTATCTTTTAACAGGTTGTCTCTTATAGCATTATTGTAAACCACAACAACTGATACTATTTTATTAGCAAATATGAAATATCCAGAAAATTATTATGTATATGATACACAATTGATTATCAAAATAACCAATTTGTATGTAGCACAACACCTGATACTATATATTTTACACTTGGTACAAAACAATTAATTTTCAATATATTTAGTATCTTTTAACAGGTTGTCTCTTATAACATCGATGTATATCACAACAACTGATACTATCTTATTAGCAGATACAAAATATCCAGAAATCTTATTAGCAGATTCAAAATATCTAGAAAATTATTAGACATGAAGCATAAAAGTACTCCTAAAAAGTAATCATCAAGAATATTTTGGGAAGAAAGTACATATTCTTCTATTGTGATCTTCTTGTCCACAACGTTCACAACATTTCGTGTTTGTGGTTAGCTTTTCATATGGATTTTTTCCTCTTTTTACTTGGTATATCAGGAGTTTTTTTTTATCTTGGTGGCAAGATGAGTTCTTCCAAAATACATTGCTGAGCTGTCCAATTACTTTTGTCTAGCATTGGTTCCATTGAAATTGCATATGTGTTTGTTAATGCATCATGTTTATAGTAATCAGAGCAGTATGTGTGTACATCTGTAATATTTCTCTTCTTGAAAACAACCATTACGTGCGCACAAGGTATCTCGTCATGTTGAAATCTACCACATAAACAAGTTTTTCTCTCAAGACAAACAATGTATCTTATCCCACCTTCATACACTGAAAAAATAAATTCAGAAGATGGAACAACCTGCAATTGTTTACAAATTAGAGACACATTACACGATTTTTCATTTGGTATACACAACAATATAATGAGAAGTAAAGCTAGATACATAATACTTGTAATACAAATATGTACCTTCATTTCGCACATTTGGACGCGTTTATAATCAATATTTTTTCAAATCTCCTCCCAAATGTTCCCTTTGTATAAGATGCTATTTCCAATTTTTGCAATTCCAAGAACCAAATAGAATTCTATCTTCTTCCAGAAAGTCTATAATAGGTAATTGTCGTGCATCACCAAGGCAACCATTGATACATTCCTCTATGTTCGAAGTCATCATTATCCCCATGTTCATTGCTGCGTGAGATCTAGACCACCTTTCATACCCAGCATCTTGAAGATACTTCTTAACTCTTCTATCTACTTTTTCAAATTTAGCCATCAATTTTCAAAATCATCTCTTTGATAGGCCTTTGCCATTGAATAAAACAGATCACTTAGTATGGATTTGCTTCTTCTGAAGTTTGTACAAACATTTTTCCAAAGGTGCCATATGCATACAAAATGAGGAACATTTGGATAAACAATACTTACACTATTCAGTATGCTTTCATTTCTATCAGATACAACACACATTTTTTCTTTCTCACCAAATACATTTTTAAACTGTTGAAAGAACCATGTCCATGAACAATTATTTTCCATGTCTACAATTCCATAAGCTAACGACAATATGCAACCTTAACATAGAAACACACAACATTATAATTCTTTATACATAATTGTTATAGAATGTTAAAATTACTATTTTAAAATATTAAATTCATAAACAACATGACATACCTGCCTTATCAAGTGTACTTGCCGATAAAAATGTCCCTCGATAAGTTCCGCTAAGATGTAAACCATCAACAATAGCAACAGGCCTGCAAAACACAAACCCTCTCATCATTGGCCTTAATGATATGAATAGATACATAAACTCATTTTTTTCCGACTTGTGCATCCGTATATATGAATTTGGATGTCACACCTTGAGCCTACACCCTGGGCGGGACTAGCGCTCGAGAACCATTGTTGGCCCCAATCGGACCCTTTGACTGGCTTAACTTATAGCAGAAGACTTAAAGCATTAATACAAGGATCCAAATGCACTTTAAAAACAACTGTCTCAAATAAACTTAGAACGTTCTAGGATAAACATTCAAATTAGCCCAAGTGGCAACTCAAGTCTTTTAGCAAAACATCTGAAATACAAGACTAAAGAACTCATATCTAACTATCTATGAAGCCTCTAAATACTAAAAGGGATGTCGGGACAAGACCCCCGATCATCCTAACAACTGACTTACAAAGAAATAAAAAGGGAATCCTCCGGAAGTAGGGAGGCTCACCAACTAACTCTGACTGCTCAACTGGATCAATGAGGTGCTGGATGATCATGGTTATCTGTATTTGATTCATAAAATGATGCAGGCCAACTAACATCAGTACATTGAATGTACGAGCATGCGAGGGGAAAACTAAACAGGACATAAGCTTGAAAGGAATTTGAAAGGAACACTTACCTTAGCTTTACTCAACTCATGGGTACTCAACTCAAATGCAAAGTAAAACAACAATAAAGGTGCAGTTTATAGAAAACATTTAAAACAGTAGATGACAACTCAACGTATTAGAGGAATACAATAACAACTCAGTTTATGTATAAAGTAATATAATACTGTGGGAGTTTCTCTAACCGACAACCATCACTATGAGCTAAAGTGATGATACAATATCTCGCCCACGCCGCCAGAACTGTCTTATACCTTGCCGTGATATAGAACGCCTCAACTAAGTGGATCCACTAGTCTATGAGAAAAGCACCAAGGTGTCATCTAAAAAGTATGACTCTTTCTACCCACGATGGCTACATGGTTTATGGAGACTTGAGTTATTATGAACTCATCCCCATATCGGTGCTCAATACTACTCCCAAAATATACTCAGCTTATATGTTTTAAAAACAAAACTCTTTCTGTGATTTGAGTTAATTACTCAAAAACTAGCTTAAAACCTCCATTGGAAATCAGTGTTTCCCTTATTGTTCAAATGTGAATACATTTCAACTCTTGGGAAAACTTAGTTCCTGTATAATCTTTTGAAGAAATGAAGTTTACTCTTACTCTTTACTCAACTCAAAACTCAAGCCTTAAAAGAAAGTTAAAACATTTGTAAAAGACTTTTGGAAGACTCTATGAACTTCTCTTGACTTGACTCTTAACTTTCGTTTAATTGAATTATGGATTCAAGGCACATGATCTCATGTTTATGAATGATTTCATGATGTTTAGAGGTACCTTAGAGTGCAGAACTCCACTAGAAAACTTAGGTACGTATCTAGGGAACTCAAATGGAAAGAAGTGGGAAAAGGTGGAAGGCCTGGCGTCCTAGGTGCTCTGAGTGGCGCGGGGCGCCAGCCTTGAATCATCAAACATGGGCTTGGGGCGCTCTATCTTATGCGGCACCCCAAAAGCCAAATTTCAAAGAACTTTGTGGGGCGCTCTGAGTGGTGCGACACTCCACCCCTTTTCCCAGATTTTTTGACAAATTTTTATGCTCGTTTTTCCATTCTAAACCCTCTAAATTTAATTGTTTTTTTTCAAACACTTAGATTTGACTATATCACCAATATATGTAAGAATCTACGCAAAATCACACCTAATTTCATGAATCAAACTCAAGAAACTTCTTAACAATTCCAACAACAAGAACCCACAAGAACTTAAACAAATTTCATCAAGAACTCATAATCTTTTCTTTCAAGAAACACAATTACGCTGAATTGAATCATGATTGGAGCGTGGGTGAACCAAACCAACGCTATATGATCTCACATACCTAGTAGGTATCACCCCTTGACGAAATCCATGATCTTAGTTTCGAGAATTTGACGATTCTTTGTTTCTTCTCCTCTTTTTTTCTCTTCTCTCAAAACCCTAACTCAATTTCAAAAGCGTAAACTGAATCCAATCAGTTTAGACCCCAACTTAATTACCAAAAATGAAATTAATTAGCTGGGTATGAAAAAGACCAAAATACCCTTCTAAAATCCGGTTTTGACTTTCCTTATCTAGTCAGTCCAACTTCAAATGGACACATCTCCCTCATACAAACTTGGAATTGAGCAAACTCGGTGGCGTTGGAAAAATAATTCAAAGATCTTTACTACGGTATCTTGTAGTACACCTAACTCATCATGAGATAAGAGTTATGGTCATTTGAATTTGACCTAAAACTCAAACTTAACATAACTTGATCAATTTTCCAAATTTTTCATTCTTTTAAAAAATGACTATTCTAATTCTAGCTCTTTCTAGTTCTTTCAAATACTGAGGTGTTACAATATTTCCCCCTTGGGAACATCCGTCCTTGGATGAGATTAGTCTTAGTAAGCTAACGGTGTAACATCTAACATTCAGCTCAACCACCCAACAAGGAAATATAACATATCAAGTATATAAATTAAACAGTACTAAGAAGAGAATTAGTACCTTGGTCTGGAATTTCTCCGGGATCAAAGAGATGTGGATATCTCTTCTTCATATCCTCCTTAGTTTTCCAAGTAGCTTCCTCAACAACCTGGTTTCTCCAAAGAACCTTGACTGATGCTACTTCCTTGGTACTCAACTTGTGAACCTGACGGTCTAGAATCTGAACACGGATCTCCTCATAAGACAAAATATCCTTGATACCAATATCTTCAGTAGGTATGATAAGTGAAGGATCTCCCATGCACTTCTTCAACATGGAAACATGAAATACAAGATGAACCGCTGCCAACTCTTGGGGTAGCACTAACTCATAAGCTATATTACCAACTCTTTTGGATATTCTGTAAGGGCCAATATACCGGGAACTAAGCTTCCCCTTCTTACCAAATCTCATAACACCCTTCATGGGTGAAACCTTCAAGTATACGCAATCATCTACTTCAAACTCTAACTCCCTTCTCCCAACATCAGTGTAGGATTTCTGACGACTCTACGTTGTTTCAACCTCTCTTGAATGGATTTCACTTTCTCCATAGCCTGATGAACTAAGTCTTGTCCTATCAACCCTGCTTCACCAACCTTAAACCATCCAATTGGAGATCTGTACCTTCTCCCATAAATAACTTCATACAGAGCCATCTGGATGCTAGAGTGGTAACTATTGTCATAAGCGAACTCAATGAGGGGTAGGTGATCATCCCAATTACCTTTGAAATTAATCATGCAGGCCCTCAACATATCTTCTAAAGTCTGAATAGTGCGCTCTGCTTGACCATCTGTTTAAGGATGAAAAGCAGTACTTAAGTTCATCTTTGAACCCAAGCCATTCTGAAAAGATTTCCAGAACTGTGCAGTAAATTGAGCACCTCTGTCTAAAATAATCAAAACTAGTACCCCATGAAGTCTAACTACCTCTTGAAGATATAACTTGGCATAGTCCTCTGCTGTATGGTAGTCTTACCGACAAAAAGTGGGCTGACTTTGTCATTCTATCAACAATCACCCAAATAGAATCATGTTCCATGCAAGACCGTGGTAACCCAGTAATGAAATCGATATTGATCATCTCCCACTTCCATTCTGGAAGTTCTATATTCTGATCCATACCACCGGGCCTTTGGTGCTCTACTTTAACTTGTTGGCAATTCAGACAATTAGCAACAAACTCTGCAATGCCCTTCTTCATACTACTCCACCAATAAACTTCTCTCAAATCGAGATACATCTTTGTGGAACCTGAATGGATAGAATATATGGAGCTATGAGCTTCCTCCATGATCCTCTCTTGGAGTTCATCCTCCCTTGGTACACACATTCTACCTTGATACCTCAATACGCCATCTCCCCCTTGTTCGAAAGCCAATAATTTTTGCTTATGAACATTTGCCTTTAATTCAAGAAAAATAGGATCTTTCTATTGCTTCTCTTTTACTTCTGACACTAATGATGATTCATCCCCATTCATCACCACTACTTCTCCTTCTGTGGAATCCATTAGTTGAACTCCTAATTATGCAAGTCTGTGTACATCTTTTGCTAACTCTTTCTTATCTTTCTCAATATGGGTGGTACTACCCATAGACAATCTGCTCAAGGCATCAACAACAACATTAGCCTTACCTGGGTGATAAAGGATACTCATGTCATAATCCTTGAGTAACTCTAACCACCTTCTCTATCTAAGATTAAGCTCTTTCTGAATAAACACGTACTTAAGACTCTTGTGATCGGTTAATACATCTGCATGAACACCATAAAGATAGTGACACCATATTTTCAAAGCAAATACTACTGCAGCCAACTCTAAGTCATGGGTTGGGTAATTCTTCTCGTGAACTTTCAACTGTCTGGAGGCATAAGATATAACTTTACCATTCTGCATTAACATACAACCAGAACCAACTCTAGACGCATCACAATATACCACAAAGCCTTGCGTACCTTCTGGTAAGGTCAATACTGGGGTTGTAGACAACCTCTTTTTAATTCCTGAAAGCTTTTCTGACAAGCTTAAGACCATTGAAACTTCACTATTTTCTGAGTTAACTTGGTGAAATGGGATGAAATAGATGAGAAACCCTCTACGAACCTTCTATAATATCCAGCCAACCCCAAGAAACTCCTAATATCATTCGGAGATGTGGGTCTAGGCCAATTCTGCACTGCCTCTATTTTCTGAGTGTCAACTCTAATCCCATCACCGGAAATAATGTAGCCTAAGAATACCACAGACTCAAGCCAAAACTCACACTTAGAGAACTTGGCATACAACTCTCTATCCTTTAGAGTTTGAAGAACTATTCTGAGATGGCTAGTATGATCTTCCTCATTCCTCGAATAGATTAGAATGTCATCAATGAACACGATGACAAACATATCTAAATAAGGCTTGAATACTTTATTCATAAGGTCCATGAATGCTATAGACACATTGGTCAAACCGAACGACATGAGCATAAACTCATAATGACCATAACGGGTCCTGAAAGCTATCTTTGGAATATCACCTTCCCTTACCCTCAACTGATGGTAGCCTGATCTGAGGTCTATTTTAGAGAAACAGGTGGCACCCTGAAGCTAATCGAAAAGATCATCAATTCTCGGAAGAGGATATTCTTGATGGTAACCTTGTTCAACTGGCGGTAGTCTATACACATTCTAAGGGAACTATTTTTCTTTCACACAAATAAGACTGGAGCGCCCCAAGGTGAGACACTTGGTCAAATAAAACCCTTATCAAGGAGATCTTTCAACTGTTCTTTTAGCTTTTTCAACTCTGCTGGAGCCATTCTATACGGCGGAATAGATATTGGATGAATGTCAGGAAGAATATCTATATCGAAGTCTATCTCTCTCTCAGGAGGGACTCTGGGTAGATCATCAGGAAAAATTTCTAGAAACTCACTCATAACTGGAACTGACTCAATAAGAGGTATCTCAACACTAGAGTCATTAACTCGGACTAAGTGATACACACAACCCTTGGAAACTAACTTTCTTTCCTTAAGGTACGAAATAAAATGACTCTTAGGCACTACTGAACTACTACTCCACTCTATAACTGGCTCATTAGGAAACTAGAACTTGACAACTCAAGTTCTATAATCAATGGAGGCATAACAGGTATGAAGCCAGTCCATACCCAGAATGACATCAAAATCTACCATGTCTAACTCAACAAAATCAGCCATGGTGCTCTTGTGATTGACGGAAATGGTGCAATCACGATAGTCTCGCTCAGCTAGAATAGACTCCCCAACAAGTGTAGAAACACAAAAGAGCTCACAAAGTTTCTCTGGAAGAACATGAAATTTCATTACAACATAAAGAGTCACAAAAGATAAACTCGCTCCTTGGTTTAGCAAAGCATAAACATTAAGAGTAAAAAATTTGATCATACCAGTGACAACATATGGAGAATTCTCTTGCTCTTGATGACTCGTGATAGCATATAGGCGGTTTGCTCCTCCGCCTGCCCCTGAAGTAGCTCCTCTAGAAATAGCTCTGTCTGGTAGAGAAACTAATGAAGATTGGGCTCTATTGCCCTGATTCCCATTACCTTGTCGGTTCTTAGGGCACTATTTCATTAAGTGACCCTCTTGTCCACACTTGAAACAACCAGTGGAGCCATCAAGACACTTACCTGGGTGGTTCCTACCACACTTAGCACATGCAGGAGCCCAACTACTTCCTTGTGCCACACTACCCTGAGACTGCACTGGTCTAGCTCTGAATTTTTGCGAATTCTGACCATTATACTCACCTTTGTTTCTAGGTGCAGGTGCACTAGCAAATGATGGAGCAGGTCCCTTTTACTTTTGTTGAAAAGAAGAACGGTTCACATTACTCCTTTGCTACTCAGACTCATTCCCTGTCTTAGCTTTCTTGTTTCTAAACTCTTCCGTATCCCCCAACTTCTCTTCCTCAACCTGTTACACATAAACCATCAACCTTGCTATATCCATGTCCCCTATTAGCATAGCTGCCTTGCCCTCTTTTTTTGATAAATGGGACAACCCCGCAACAAATAGACTCATCCTGCTCCTCATATCCGCAACCATCTCCGGAGTATATCGGGAAAGTTGGGTGAACTTGTAACTATACTCATGAACACTTAGTAAATCCTTCTTAAGGGTAAGGAATTCTCACACATTGGCTTCTCTCAGTTCACGGGGAAAGAAACGCCCCAAGAAAGCATTCTCGAACACAACCCAACTCAAAATCGGTGCATCATCAGCCCTACTCTTCTTCCACTGGTCAAACCAAATCCTAGCAACACTCTTCGGTTGATAGGGAACTAGTTCCACTCGCTCAGCATCGGCAACATGCATAACCTCAAATACCTTCTGCAGTTCCTTAACTAATTTTTTTGGATCCTCAGTAGTGCTTGAACCTGTGAAGCTTAGAGGATTCATCCTCAAGAACTCACGGATTTTCAAAGTATCAGCCTCTTCTTGTCAAGCCCCTCTTTGTTGCCCAACTTGGTTGGTCACATCTTGACCTAGCATTCAAATTGCTTTCCGAAATTCAACATTGGTGACCTCTCCTTGGGGTTTCACTTCAAGTGCATTAGGTACCCCTTGCTCCTTGACATTACGCCTAGCAGGACGACATCTGACAGCTCTTCGTGGAGACATGATCTGAAATACATGCGCAAGTACGAGTTAGAATTAAACTTCATTGAGATTAATTCTATCGCACGACATGAGTATGAAATAAGTGAAAGAATTTCCTAAATGTTGCAGCCTCCTTATTATAGATGTGGCGCGTTTCACATCGATAACTAGAACTCTATAGAAATGACTTCGTAGACTCCCTAAGACTCTTTAACTCTGTGCTCTGATACCAAGTTTGTCATGTCCCGAGCCTACACCTTGGGTGGGACTGACACTCGAGAACCATTGCTGGCCCCAAGTGGACCCTTGACCTAGATTAACTCATAGCGGAAGACTTAAAACATTAATACAAGGATTCAAATGTACTTTAAAGCAATTGTCTCAAATAAACTTAGAACATTTAAGGATAAACATTCAAATTAGCCAAAGTGGCAACTCAAGTCTTTTAGAAAAACATCTGAAATACAAGACTAAAGAACTCATATCTAACTGTCTATGAAGCCACCAAATACTAAGAGGGATGTCGGGACAAGACCCCCGATCATCCTAACAACTGACTAACAAAGAAATAAAAAGGGAGTCCTTCGGAAGCAAGGAGGCTCACCAACTAACTCTGAGTGCTCAACTGGATCAACGAGGCACTGTATGCTGATCCTAGTTACCTGTATCAGCATCATAAAATGATGCAGGCCAACTGGCATAAGTACATTGAATTTACGAGCATGGGAGGGGAAAACTAAACAGGACATAAGCTTGAAAAGAATCTGAAAGGAATACTTACCTTAGCTTTACTCAACTCATGGGTACTCAACTCAAATGCAAAGTAAAACAACAATAAAGGTGCAGATTATAGAAAGCATTTAAAAAACAGTAGATGACAACTCAATGTATTCAAGAAATACAATAACAACTCAGTTTACATATAAAGTAATATAATACTGTGAGTGTTTCTCTCAAGTGATGATACAACATATCGCCCACACTGCTAGCACTGTCCTATACCTTGCCATGATATAGAATACCTCAACTAAGTGGATCCACTAGTCTATGCTAAAAAGCACTAATGTGTCAGCTAAAAAGTATGACCCTTTCTACCCATGATAACTACATGGTTTATGGAGACTTGAGTTATTATGAACTCATCCCCATATCGGTGCTCAACACTACTCCCAAAATATACTCATCTCATATGTTTTAAAAACAAAACTCTTTCTGTGATTTGAGGTAATTACTCAAAAACTAGCTTAAAAGCTCTCTTTGAAATCGGTGTTTCCCTTCTTGTTCAAATGTGAAAACATTTCAACTCTTGGGAATACATAGTTCCCGTATAATCTTTTGAAGAAATGAACTTTACTCTTAATCTTTACTCAACTCAAAACTCAAGCCTTAAAAGAAAGTTAAAACATTTGTAAAAGACTTTTGGAAGACTCTATGAACTTTTCTTGACTTAAATCTTAAC
Source organism: Solanum verrucosum (assembly GCF_900185275.1). NCBI lineage: Eukaryota > Viridiplantae > Streptophyta > Magnoliopsida > Solanales > Solanaceae > Solanum > Solanum verrucosum. The sequence goes on from NW_026020173.1 coordinate 1,689,105, forward strand.
TTTCCTTGAATTGAATTATGGATTCAAGGCTCATGATCTCATGTTTATGGATGATTTCATGATGTTTAGACGTACCTTAGAGTGTAGAAATCAACTAGAAAACTTAGGTACGTTGCTAGGGAACTCAATCGGAAAGAAGTAGGAAAAGGTGGAAGGCCCGACATCCCTACTTCTTTGAGTGGCGCGAGGTTCCACCTTTGAAACTTCAGACACGGGCTTGGGGCGCTCTGACTGGTGCGGCGCCTCAAAGGCCAAATTTCAGAGAACTTTGTGGGGTGCTCTGAGTGAAGAGACGCCCCACCCCCTTTCCTAGATTTTTTGATGATTTTTCATGCTTTTTTTTCCACTCTAAACACTTTAGATTCAATTGGTTTTTTTTCCAAACACTTAGATTCGACTATATCACCAATATATGTAGGAATATACTCAAAATCACACCTAATTTCATGAATCAAACTCAAGAAACTTCTTAACAATTCCAATAACAAGGACCCATAAGAGCTTAAACAAATTTCATCAAGAACTCATAATCTTTTCTTTCAAGAAACACAATTACGCTGAATTGAATCATGATTGGCGCGTGGGTGAACTAACAATGCTTTGTGATCTCACATACCTCGTAGGGATCACCCCTTGACGAAATCCATGATCTTAGCTTCGAGAATTTGATGATTCTTTGTTTCTTCTCCTCTTTCTCCTCTTCTTTTCTCTTCTCTCGAAACCCTAACTCAATTTCAAAAGCGTAAATTGAATCCAATCAGTTTAGACCCCAAATTAATTACCAAAAATGAAATTAATTAGCTAGGTATGGAAAAGACCAAAATACCCTTCTAAAATTTGATTTTTGACTTTCCTTATCTAGTCAGCCCAATTTCAAATGGATACATCTCCGTCATACGAACTCGAAATTGAGAAAACTTGGCGGCGTTAGAAAGATAATTCACAGATATTTCCTATGGTATCTTGTAGCACACCTAACTCATCTTGAGGTAGGAGTTATGGTCGTTTGAAGTTGACCCAAAACTCAAACTTAACATAACTTAACCAATTTTCCAGATTTTTCATTCTTTACAAAAATGACTATTCTAATTCTAACTCTTTCTAGTTCTTTCAAATAGCGAGGTGTTACATTGGATACATAGTTTTTAAGATATATATGTATCTTGATATCTGTCTATATGCTTTTGCAGGTTTACCCCTTATCATCTCCAATGCATGTTCTTTAGCCCGCCATGCTTGTTGGTAAGAACTTTCAACACCATATAGTGCCCTAACATCATCAATTATATCGTTTGGAGTATGTTTTCTTTTTTGATTCACCAATTTTGGAGCTGTCACACCACTAACAAACCCAATAGTATCTTGTACCTTACTTAATACCCGATCCCTCAATGGACAGGTATGTTCACTATTGAAGTATCTTACTTTGAATATGTCCGTATTTTTCCTAACAGACGCCTTAAAATTCCAACAACAATCATCTGAATAACACACTAATACGTAGCTGCAATTATACCATATATATATATTATTTGATCAGGTTTAATATATCAATCCATAAAATAAAAACAAAAGAACAGTAAAAGATACATTATTACAAATACTTTTAGTTAGATAGTATTGTGCACAAATATTAATATATCACACAATTTAATGAGGACACAATATATCATGTTAAGATACAAATCAGATAACTAATTCAAAATCAACTTATTAACCTTTTTTCACCTATCCTTCTTAATTGATACTTTAATAAACAAAGGTAATTCAAAATGAACATGATACTTTATTGTATCCACTGAACACATACAAATATTAAACAATTTTCAGCTATCCTTCTTAATTGATACATTAATAACCAGATGTAACTCAAAAATGAACATGATACCTAACACCTACAATTGCACGTAACACATGTTATCTATGTATCATGATCAACATATTAACAAATAAATTATAAAATAAAGAATGTTATCAGATATATGTATCACATACCTTTTGTTATCAGATCTTTTAACTCTAAAATTGAAGATATGTTTTGTTTTGTATTTTGCCATTACAACCATTAGAGTTGCCTTATCCTTGTACAATTGCTTCACTTCCACATCAGAAACATTTGTATCTGATATAAAATTTTCCACCTCCATTTTTGGTATGTAATAGGAATCACAAATTTTTGATTCAACAATGGTTAGAGCCTTTGCGTCCCTTTTTCCACCTTCATCACACAAATTGCACCTGTTGTTGCATCAAAATTTTGTATCTCTTCATAAATTTTATCCGATGTATAAATGCATAGTGGATACATACGGAATCCTACCTCATGTTTCTTTACTCCTATGAACAATTTCACCCCATATCATTTAGAATACACAATGGAGACGAATTACCTTCTACAATGTTTTTTTTTCGATTCATCAATATGCAATTCAGTTGCAATTGCTGAAATAAGATTCACGAATGAAATATTTTCCCCAACCACTATCCCATCACTTCTGTATGTATCGCTCGTATCTAACATCACTTTCCCATATTCCTGAATGCCTTAACAAGATCGAAATATTCATTACGAATCTTCACAAAATTGCGCTACAAATTTTTTTGAATCAACCTTCTATAGTTTTTTTTCGAAAAACAGGGAGACACAATTTCACAATTTGAAATTTGAATTTTCTAGTTCATTAAGTGTTTTGTGAATGGCTGATTGGTAGATAAAAGAAAAGTACGCATGATTTGTGGGAGTTAATAATAATTTATGTTTTCAATCCCTTATTTAATGCAGTAAACTGATAATAACAACTTCTAAATTAATGTATCCGCCTGCACAATAATGTATCTGTAAGGCACTAAAATAAAGGGATTTTTGTAATTTATGAAAGAGTAGGGATAGGAAGTAATTTGTTTATTATACTATGTGTTTTGCCTAATTTTTACTAATTATAAATGCATATATAAGAATTTGTTAGAGGTACAAAATTTTGTAATAAAACATTTTACTTAAACCAGGAACATTATAATTCACTATTACACTAGCAAGTGGCAAGTCGGTCACTTATAATTTGAAAAATATAGAAAATATAAAATATAAATAGATAGATCAAATATGAGCTCTAAACTAATACTTGAACTTTACTTTGTAATATGAGTTCAAGCATTTGAGGTAACTAGTTTTTATGGACATACGTTGCACGTGGATATCAAACCATGTACTAAACTATTTTTAAAATTAATGGCAATATTATTAAATAAAGAAAAATACTTATAAATGGAATGATAAAGTATACGTTTTTATGAATAGTGGATGTAAACATTCTTTTGATTACTACTGAAAGTTGTCAAATCAACATCCAAAAAATACATATAACTATTTATAATATAAAGTTTGATATAGATAAGGTGATTTGTGTAAAACCTTGCTTATTGAAAGAACTAGAAAGAGCTAGAGTTAGAAAAAGTCATTTTTGGAAAGAATGAATAATCTGGAAAATTGGTCAAGTTATGCTAAGTTTGAGTTTTAGGTCAACTTCAAATGACCATAACTCCTAGCTCAAAATGTGTTAGGTGTGCTTCCAGATACCGTAGGAAATATCTTGGAATTAACTTTCCAACACCGCCGAATTTGCGCGATTATGAGTTTGTATGAGTGAGATATACCCATTTGAAGGTGGATTGTTTAGATAAGGAAAGTCTAATCCAGATTTGGAAGGTTAGTTTGGTCTTTTCCATACCCAATTATTTTATTTCGTTTTTAGGAATTTAATTGGGGTAAAATTAGAATTAGATCAGTTTAGACAATTGGAAATTTACTCTAGGTGATTAACGTTTCAAGGACACTTCATCCAATTCTAAGTGTCAACGATCGCTAGTCAGTATAATAAACCAACTAAATGAGTTGGGGTCAAATCCCACAGGGAGTGGTACATGTTTAGGATTCAAGAGTAAATTGTGAATATGATCAAGTCAGTCATAGGAATAGACACTTACGAATAAAAACATAATTCAAATTAGGGGGTGACACGTATGTCAAATAAGGGGGTTTTAGTTTCAATTATCAACTACAACAACAACAAATCAATACGAAAATGACAATAATGAGACGGGTTCTTGGGATGTGATTCGATTATAGGCTAATGTAGAAAAATGGGTAATTGCAACTATTAAGAAATAACTGTAAATTAGTGAATAAGGTAGACTATAGAGGAGCTAAACTTTCTCTCGAACAATTTACCCCAAATCAAGTCGATTTCTCTCGAACATCGACAAGCATGCAAAATAAGAACAACCTACGCTTTAGTCCATTCACTCTCTCAAGATGAATGTGTGGAAAAAGGTTTAGGATTCACTCTCTCGAGCTGAACCCATGACAACCCAATACCCACAGACCATCAATCAATAATCTTGATTTTAAAATATCTCTCTCGAGCAAGCCAAAAACACAAAGGTAGAACTGCATTTACAACTACAATTCTTAAATTAAACCACAATTAATGATTGAAATCACTTCTAAACAATATTTAAACTAACAATTAGCAATACCGACAAACTAAATCAGCCCATAATCATATAATCACACCCCAAGAATTGGGGTTTTAGCTAGACATCATAAAAAGATAAAAATCATTACCAAGTTGAGTTTCCATCAACTGGGTAAGATTGATTTCATCTTCACAGAGGTCCAAATTGAAGAATCTTAAAGACCCAATTCCAATTTCTCAAAAGTGAAAAACTTCAATCCTTCAAAGCTAAGGAAAACTTGTCTCAATACTTAGAATTCTTACAATTCTCAACTAAAAATTCATAATGAAAATATGATACTAAACTAAATGTTCAAAAATGTATTTATAGTCGCCAAAAATGTGCTGCGAAGAGCCATTCGGCACAGTAAGTCGGGCTCGACGATCCACTCATGATGCGCCCTTTAGCCAATTTCATCACCTTTCTATCTTGGCCTTCAACATCCTCAAGGTCTGTAACTTTGGGCAATCCAACACTGCATCGCGGAACAACTTGGAGATCTGTCGACTGCTCCTTTCTCTAGCCGACTTGATTTTCTCCTTCAGAGCTTGGCACACTGGAACTTTAGGCGGTCAAGAAGCCCTTCGGCAACTCGTCAAGTAGACTTGGCGAGCACCAGGCTTCCTTTTCTTCACTCTTTCATCTTACTTCGTTCCTTTTTGCACATTAGTGTCGTTGCATTGTTCCTCAATCCATATACCTGGAAATCAAGGATTTTACATCAGTTATTGGCATAAAACAAGCATTTGAGGACACTAAACCTATACAAATAAAGCCCTAAATGAGTCTAAATCTCGAACTCATCAACACCCCCAACTTAAACTTTTGCTTGTCCTCAAGTAAAACTCAAGTTCATCAGTTCAAAAAGGATGTCTCAAACAGTGCTACACAAGACTCAATCATGAATACACACAACAAGACTCAACTTACTTATGCAAGGATCAATTGTGCACTCAAAGATTCAAGTTGTGACCCACCATTACCAAAGATTCTCATGTTCACAATACTTGATTCAAATGCAAGTTCAAGCTCAACAAAGGTACTCAAATGCCCTCACACAAAGATGATTCCATATTCACACACAATTATTCAACAATTTATAGCTCCGAAATCATAAACAACTCTCACACTCACAAAGATGAACACATGCATGACTCCACCCATAGGTTTGCCCTTATTTTCCAATCAACACATGTTTCATCTCACTCAAGATAAAAAAGGTCTTTTCACGGCTTGTAACAGGGCTGAGTGTAAAGGTATGGTCATTTAGGCTTAGTGGCTATTATCCTCATGAAATATGGTATGAACAACACTTCCTTTCCTTTTCTTCATCATTATCATTCATGCTCAAAAGTCACCCCATTATTCACTTTCCATGGAATATCGGACACCCCATTTGTTTTGCAATCTCACAACTTAATTCCACAACTTTTTCATTCTTTTTCTTTTCTTTTTCTCTCTCTTTTTTTGTATGGAGGGGTTCCATCTTTCTCAAAACCATGGGTCAAGGAGGAATTCTTTGCACTTCTTGATTTACCTTATCTTTTCACCACATCCCCAACTTAGGCTTTTGGGCTAAGTTGGCTATTTAAATAAACCACACTTCATGAGGATTATAGGTGAAGGGATAAAGAGTGGTCTCATTTTCATCAAGTTTCTTCCAAGAAAAGGCTAAGGCTCGAAGGGTGTTCAAGCAAAGTTCACACACTCACAAGGTAGGCCACATAAGATGTATAATGTCAAATTGTTTCACTCTTTAAAATTCCTAAGATCATTTCAAGAGCTTGCATCACTTAGTCAATCGAACAAATGGGGCAAATTCTAGGTGTCATCACACATGGTTCACGGTAAGGTCATCACACAAGGCATTGACACCAATATCAAACAAGACTCCACACTTTCGCAAGTGTGCAATGTTCATTACAAGAGACTCAATTCGATAATTGGCTAGTCATAACGAGATGCAAAAAGTTCACATATTGCCTATGAAACTTCATTTGGCTTCATCGTAGCCGCACATTCATTATTGTTCGATTGAGAGCACTATTCAAGTCATCGGTATTGATCACAACCGACACTCAAATTTGCATAAGAACAACCAGAATTAAATACACAAGAGGTGGCAATTTTTTTTGGAAGGGTCCAAAAATCATTTACAATTAAAACAAGGAGCCACAAGCTTAAACATCCACAAAACAGAGTCAAAACACAAATTAAACACAAAAACCCAATATATACAAAAGTTATAATCACAAGAGGTAGGTATGGAAATACCTCACCTCACCACAAACAAAAACAATTTGTCCTCAAATACAATAAAGTACTCAAAATGAATAAAAGAAGACAAAGATGGAGGTAAAAAGAAGTCCTGTTATGTAGTCGCTCCATCTGTCGGGGCATCAATGCCCGGTGCATCACTCTGATCTTGGGCATCAGTGCCCGGAGTCACATCAACAATACTCGATTCACTAGGGCCTGCCATAGATGTCTCTATCATTGACTGTACAATCTTCTCCTCCAGGTTAGGCATGTCTCCATAGATGGTCTCCTTCGGTATCTCTATATGTTCCTCATCAGTCTCTACCTCCAACTCATCAGCTGCTATATCATCCCGATGTACGTCTCCGGTGGTAGCTGGAGGAATCTCAGAAGTCGTCGGGGCATCCACATCATCTACTACCTCCAATAATGAACTGAAGTTAGTGGACTTCAAGTAGTCCACGTCCTTCCTTAGATCTGCAACCTTGACTTTCAAAGTCGTCACCTCAGAAGACTCCCCTGTCGACAAGTCGCGACTCTCACCATTAAATCATAAATAGAAGTCCAGAGGGGTGTCAATGCAGCAAGAATAACAATCTCGATCATCCATGGTACTGTAGCCTCCAATCGAGTCACCCTCACATCCGCTGAATGGCTAAGTGCCCCATCTTTAGGACCATGGCCTAAGTAATCCTGGTGGGCTGGGAAGTGGCAGAAGTACCAGGAGCCTGGGAGGAAGGAGTGGGAGCAGGTGTACCTGAAGGCCTGGAGGCCAGAGTAGGAAAATATGCCTCTGCAGTTATAGAATCAACATCCACCTCCAAAGATGTATCTGCTGGACCTGCTCTCCTCCTATCTACTTCATCCCGCGTGTACTCGGCCTCTATACGCTGAATGTATATGCTGAATGTCTGTGGAGGATGTGGGATGACCTTAATGTCTCTCATCTCATCATGAGGAGCTCCAACACACCATCACAACTCTGTGATCAAGATCGAGAAATGAAGGGATGTCTGACGCTGTTTGGCCCTCATGGCTATCTCTTGCTCAATAATCAATCCCAAGTTGAGCCGCTTCTTTGCTATGATCGACCCTAGACAGGCTGCCTTTGCATTGCATAGAATGGACTCATTCTGTGGAGGCATGATGGAGCTGCTGATGAATCAGAACCAGTATCGTGAGCTATATTCAAGTCCTTCTTCTCTATTTGGACTCTCGCCTCAATCCACCTCGGGGTGGTATCAGAAATAAGGGGGGCAAGCCAGCCCTTTAGATCATCCAGGAACTGAATTGTCACCAGTCCATCATATTTATGCTCGAACCCTGTGGCTCCCTCAAGGGCAATGTTTGTGAGATCACTTCAACACCCAACTTGTTTTTCTTGGATTATAATCGACTTCACCAGTCTGAATGCACTGGCCTTCTTCTTCCCCTGAGGAACCAAATCACCGTAAGCAGAGTAGAATTCATAGATCCAGGTGGGGATGTATGGGCCTCGGGGTCTGGTAAACTGCTCAAAGCGATGGTACTGGAGTGTCTCCCTCACCTTGGAGTATTTTCCATCTACGCCCTCTGCAGAAAGCAACTTGTCCTCAAGAATAGTCTGCAACCCATCAACTTTTAATCTGTTGAGTAGCCTGGGAGGAGGGACCTGTACTGGTGGCACTGGGGCCACAGTCGGTGCCGGAAATAGCATAGTATCTGCTGCAAGAGGAGTGGCTACTGGAGTTCTAGATGAGTCTGGGTGAGACGTAGCACAGATCTCTGCTCGCCTAGACTGTAGGGGCTGGTCATCACCCGACTCGGAGAGTTCAGCTTGAGAGTTAACAAACTCTCTTTCCCTATCGTAGTTGTGCCTCGGGGTCTCAGATACGGGACTCTTGCCCTTGCACTTGCCTCCCTTGGTAAGTGCCATCTTTCCCTTTTTAGGAGGATTGGCTCCCCCTTCATTTATCACTATGCCCCGTGCTCTTTTACGGGGTGACATGTCGAGGTTGGTTCTAGCCATATCTGCAAAAACATCAAAAAGAGTTAAATTCATTTCAAGAAAAAATGCAGAAAAATAGTTGAAGACAGACTTGCCGAACTGATCGACGAGTGGCCGAATCACTTTGGCGAGCTAGATCGGGCTCGCCAAAAGGATTGGCTAAAAAATTCTCAGAAAAATTGGCATGTCGGTGATGGGGGGATTTTGGTGAATCGCCGATAGCATTCGGCGAGCACAGACCAGCCCGCTAAAAGTTACAGTGTATTTTAAGGGTTAGGGTAGCAAGAGGGCAAACAAAGAAGACTTTTAGCGAGTTGCCGAGTGCACTCGACGAACTCAGGCTTCTCACTGAAAGTTACAGAATCAAAAGCCTTACAAACCAAGAAATTAAAGGCGAGCAAGGAGAATTCGGCAAACCACCGAGTGGTTCGGCGAGCTCAACCCAGCTTGCCAAACTGCCCAACGTGCCTACTTTCTACCTCGTCTTTCGAAATCAACCCAGCAGCCCCCGAAAAAAAAATCAAACGACACAGTAGTTCAATTATACTAAGACCCATAAGACCCATGCCCCCAGGATACTCTGATTTCTCCCGGTTTGGCCATATTTGGCAATTTGACGACTTTAGCCCTTAAGAATGATGTCAACCGTTCCATCATTGGACAAAGCAAGTCATTTGGCACAAATGTGGGTTACTCAGACTTCACCCGACTAGACCCATTAACAATTTATTACAACCAAACAATTTAGACTATTTTATAAGCATGAAATTTGGGAAATTAATAATATTGTCATTTTAGGCAAGTTATTCAAATTAAACAGGCACAAATGCACACAAGCACAAAAAAATGAAATTAGAGAGGCCCAACACACTTCACTAAGATCAACACAATTCCAAATGAGTAAAAATTGCTAAATACGAGTTCAGGGTTCGGAAAACCAACCTTTGATGCCGATTAAATAGTTTGAAAAGCTAGGCGACAAAGAATTCCAACTCTGAACACATAATTGACGACTAAAAAGTGGTAAAAACACAAAAATATGGACAAATATAGTGCAGGTGTGATTTTGGGAAGTTAAAAAGTGAGGGAATGTGAAACAGTTTTAAAGTTTAAACCTTTGGCCTTTAAAACCGTCCAGTTCTCGCCCTTTCGGCGACATTAGTCTTGCTCGTCGATCCACTTGGTGACACGTCGAGTGGGAACTTACCTCGCCGAGTTTTACAGGACCTCTAGTTAATGTGGTGGTCCAAACGGTGGACAAAGTCGTGGTCGCCGACCCGTTTGGCGATACGCTAATTTGCTACTGGGGTCGCGAGTTTTACAGACTCAAACCTTAGAATTTCTTGAGTCCAACAACGGTCCAAGTCGGGCTTGCCGACCTCTTCGGTGAGTCACCGATTGGGTCTTTCACTCGCCAACCTGCACTTTTCAAACACATTCTACTTTTTAACCTGCACAATTAACACACGATTATTTGAAAATAAAAAAGAAAGCAGTAAAACTTGGGTTGCCTCCCAAGAAGCGCCTTAGTTAACGTCGTGGCACGACGCAATTCCCCACTCAATTTTGATTCATGGGGTAGAGACGAGACAACACATGACCCTTTTGGGTCTCCAGTAGCTGAATAGATATGGAATGGGAAGCAGTCATCTGATTCAGCAGTGAGATATTGCCTTTCATCTCATTTAACACTTTGTCGTGTTCTTCAACTTTGTAGAGAATGTGTGAGAGTATCTCTTCTATTTGTCCACCCTCGTACTCTTTGGGCTTTACACGCTCGTGAATGGGAATGTACCGATCTTTCTTTTTGTCTGGTACTTCCAATTCCATAATATTTTTGGCCACGAGATCCAGCTAAGTCAACAATGTAGCCAAAATCTGGTCCTTCTCAGTTTGTTTGCTGGTCTTGGCCATATGATCAAGGAGTTGGGCTGCTATTGCATAGGGTAGTCATGTGAGACCACCTAGAGAAAGTTGTTCATCCACTCCTCTGTTCTCCGGACCAAGACCTCTATAGAAGCAGTCTAGCAACATTTTATCTGAGATTCCATGAGCTGGGCATTGCAACAATAGTGACTTAAATCTTAACCACAACTCATGGATTGACTCACCCTCCAATTGCCTGAAACTTAGGATGTTATCTGATACGCTCAAATTACACCTCCCTAAAGAAACATAAGCAATCGTTATCAAGTACCGAACCCAACTTGTAGGTTGGGGTCGATCCCACGAGGAAAATGGTCTAGACTTAACTTTAACCAACAATTATATTCGTTTAGTCAAATTACTTCCAGAAACAAGTAATTAAAGGTGGGGATTTGTGAAACAAATTGTAAGAATTCAGTAAGTAATCAGTAAACAAAAGTCAATTTTGGTTGTTATCAAGATGAGATAATTAACTAGGGTATACGTGTTCCCCACAAGCTCATAACGCAGTAATCCAAGTAATAACAATCCCTTCCTAGTGTACTACATGCAAAATGATAAGCTAGGTATCTCTAAATCCTTGGTCCGGCATCTAGAGAATTTCACCCTGCACCTTGGTTTGGCTACGTGTGTATAATTTACTTACCCTTACCTTTACCTCATATTAGACATCACATCGATGTTTCGCTTAGTTATTACTTCGCACCAATCGACACTAGACTATTAGATAGTATCACACTAAATCTATGTTGATAATTCTTTTCTTGTTGATTACCTCCTTGGTCCGGCAAGTAGCAACAAGGCGAGTTCTAACATTTCACACCATTAAAAAGACTTTTAAATGAAAGAATTATCAATGCATGCAAAACACTATTCAAGATTTGCTTATTTACTATGCATACTTTGTTAATCACTCATGGTTCCCACAACCCTAGTTGTGGAGTTTAGTTACCCATAATCATATGAATATAATTCATTGTTTCAGATGAAAGAAGTATGAACTTACGTAAGAAGAATAATAAACCTAGAAATTCAACTTGAATAGCAACACCAAAATCTTCAAAACGAACTTAGGAAATGAAGAATTGCTAAAGTTGCAAGTTATTCTCCAAAGTCAAGAACTAGAATAAAAGTAATAATATCTAACCTCCAAAAATGAGGTTTACATACCCTATTTATAGAAAACAAATCCTAAAATAAAGGGAAACAAAATTAGGAAATAAAATTGCAGGACACGTCTCCATTCCACAAGGCTGACCTACGATCTGTAAGTCAAATGACGATCCGTAGGTCTCTTTCGTGGCTCCATTCTTAGCCAATTTGAAATCTTCACAAATCCACCTCTCTCAATCAGCTTCCACGAACCAGCAGAACGGTCCATCAATTAGACGACGGACCATCAGTCACCTTCGTGTCTTTATACTTAGATTATTTCAACTTAGGTACTGCAACCACTCCTCTGATCACTTCTACGGAGCTGCAGGACGGACCGTAAGTCATTCGACGGTCCGTCAGTCCCTACCGTGGTTCCACACTTGGTCAGATTTCCATGAGCTTCAATCTTGCCATGCCTGGTCATCCCACGACCCTTATCTATGGGGCGTCACTCATCCTACGATCCGTAGGTGACTCTTTTCAGCACTTGCCTCAGCTACATCTTCATCTTTTCATGCCTGAGTTTATTTCCTGAAATTACAACAAAAAACACATAAAACTAACACAAAAATGCCTTAGACATTTACAAATCCTAAGTGAAACATATCAATAGTACTACAAACTCACGGTACATCATTATCCCTAAGAATCATCATTCTCAACGGAGTGTGGTCCATTGGGTCACTGTTGCTACAAGACATGTTCCTTTCTTCTGTTCTAAACAAGCAACATGAAAACCAAAACTAAAAGTAAGTAGATTCAATTATGACTAAAAAGAACAAAATTCAACTTAACCACATAATCTTAACCAAACCCACTCCCTACCAGCGGCACCATTTTGATTAACGTTTCAAGGACACTTCATCCAATTCTAAGTATCAACGGTCGCTAGTAGTTTAATAACCCAAGTAAATGAGTTAGGGTAGAATCCCACAAGGAGTGGTATGTGTTTAAGATTCAAGAGTAAAGTGTGAATATGATCAAGTCAGTCATAGGAATAAACATTTACGAATAAAAACATAATTCAAATCAGAGGGTGACACGAATGCCAAATAAGGGGGTTTTGGTTTCAATTATCAACTACAACAACAACAAATCAGTACGAAAATGACAATAATGAGATAGGTTCTTGGGATGTGATTCGATTATAGGCTAATGTAGACAAATAGGTAATTGCAACTGTTAGGAAATAACTGTAAATTAGTGAATAAGCTAGACTATAGAGGAGCTAAACTTTCTCTCGAACAATTTACCTCGAATCAAGTCGATTTCTCTCAAACATCAACAAGCTTGCAAAATAAGAACAACCTACGCTTTAGTCCATTCACTCTCTTGAGCTGAATGTGTGGAAAAGGGTTTAGGATTCACTCTCTCAAGCTGAACCAATGACAACCCAATACCCACAGACCATCAATCAATAATCTTGGTTTTAAAACCTCTCTCTTGAGCAAGCCAAAAACACAAAGGTAAAACTGCATTTGCAACTACAATTCTTAAATTAAACCACAATTAATGATTGAAATCACTTCTAAATAGCATTTAAACTAACAATTAGCAATACCCATAAACTAAATTAGCCTATAATAACACAATCACACCCCAAGAATTGAGGTTTTAGCTAGACATCATAAAAAGATAAAAATCATTACCTAATTGAGTTTTCATCATCTGGGTAAGATTGATTTCATCTTTACAAAGGTCCAAATTGAAGGATCTCAAAGACCCACTTCTAATTTCTGAAAAGCAAAAAAACATCAATTCTTCAAAGCTAAGGAAAACTTGTCTCAATTTTTAGAATTGTTTAAATTCTCAACTAAAAATTCAATGTAATGAAAATATGATACTAAACTAAATGTTCAAAAATGTATTCATAGTTGCCAAAACTATGCTGCGATGAGACATTCGGTGCAGTAAGTTGGGCACGCCGATCCACTCGGCGATGCACACTTTAGCCAATTTCATCACCTTTCTGTCTTTGCCTTCAGCATCCTCAAGGTCTATAACTTTGGACGATCCAATACTGCATCACAGAACCACTCGGTGATCCGCCGACTTCTCCTTTCTTTAGACGACTTGATTTTCTCCTTCAGAGCTTGGCACACTGGAAAGGCGGTCAAGAATCCCTTCGGTGATTCGCCAAGTAGACTTGGCAATCACCAGGCCTACTTTTCTTCACTCTTCCAGCTTAGTTCATTCCTTTTTGCACATTAGTGTCCTTGCATTGTTCCTCAATCCATATACCTAGTAATCAAGGGTTTTACATCGATTATTGGCATAAAACAAACATTTGAGGACACTAAACATATACAAATAAATCCCTAAATGAGTCCAAATCACAGACTCATTACTAGGACTTGGAGAAAAATAGAGAATAGGAGAAAGGAGAAGAAAAGTTCAAGATTCGTTAAGATCGTGCAATATTAGTTGTGGATTTCGCCAAGGATTCAATCCTAAGAGGTATGTGAGATCACATAGCGTTGGGTTAGTTTACCCATGCGCCAGTCATGATTTAATTCAGCAAAGTTGTGTAGTTTTGAAAGCAAATATTACAAGTTCTTGATGATAATTCGTTTGAAATCTTGTGGGTTTTTGTTGTAGAAGTTTCTTGAGTTTGATTCATGATTTTAGGTGTGTTTTCGGGTAGAATCTTACATAGATTGATGATATATTTGATTCTAAGCCTTTGGGGAAAGAACCAATTGAATTTAGAGGGTTTAGAGTTGAAAAATGAAGAAAACAATTTGGGATTTTTTGTGGAAGGGGCTGGGGCGCCGTGCCTCTCAGCGCGCCCCAAAATAGTTTCTGAAATTTGACCTCTAGGGCACCGCACCAGCTAGAGTGCCCCAAGTCAACCTCTGAAATTTCAAGGTTGGCGCCCCGCGCCTTTCAGAGCACTAGGGACGCAAGTTCTTCCACCTTTTCCCACTTCTTTCTGCACTAGTTCCCTAGCAACATACCTATGTTTTCTAGTCGATTTCTACACTCTAAGGTACGTCTAAACATCATGATGCAGATACAAATAACCAGGATCAGCATCCAGCGCCTCGTTGATCCTGTTGAATATTCAGAGTTAGTTGGTGAGCCTCTTTACTTCCCGAGAATTCCCCTTTTATTGCTTTTTAGTCAGTTATTAGGATGATCAGGGGTCTTGTCCCGACATCCCTCTTAGTATTTAGAGGCTTCATAGACAGTTAGATTTGAGTCCTTTAGTCCAGTATTTCAGATATTTTGCTATAAGAGTTATGTTGCCATCTTGTCTAGTTGGAATGTTTCTTTTAAGACATTCTGAGTTATTTCATAAGTTCCATATTTGAGACTATTTCTTGTGTTTAAGTCTTCCGCTGAGTAATTAAGCCAGGCCAAGGGTTCTCTTGGGGCCAACAATGGTTTTCGGGTGCCAGTCTTCCCAGGGAGTAGGTTCGAGGCGTGACAAACTTGGTATCAGATTCTAGAGTACAAAAGTCCTAGAGAGTCTATGAAGCCATGTCTGTAGAGTCCTAGTTATCGATGTGAAGCATGCCACATCTATAATTAAGAGGCTGCAACACATAGAAAATTATTTCACTTCTTTCATACTCATTTCGTGGGTTAGAGTTATATCTCTAAAAAGTTTCCTTCTAACTCATGCTCGCACGTGTCTTTTAGTTAATCATGGCTCCATAAAGAGATGTCTGAGGTCGTTCTGCTAGTAGGAATGTTGAGGAGCAAGGGGTACCTAATGCACCTGAAGTGCAACCCCAAGGAGAGGTCACGAATGCTAAATTTCGGGAAGTAATTCGAATGCTAAGTCAAGCTATGACTAACCAGGTTGGGAAACAAAGAGGGGCTCGATAGGAAGAGGCAGATACTTCAAGGATCCGCGAGTTCTTGAGAATGAATCCTCCGACCTTCACTGGTTCAAGCACTACTAATGATCCATAAAATTTCATTGAGGAACTACAAAAGGTGTTTAAGGTTATGCACGTTGCTGATGCTGAGCGAGTGGAACTAGCTGCATTCAACTGAAGAGTGTTGCTAGGACTTGGTTTTACTACTGGAAGAATAGTAGGGCTGATGATGCACCAGTTTTGAGTTGGGCTGTGTTCGAGAGTGCGTTCTTAGGGTGTTTCTTTCCTCGGGAATTGAGAGAAGCCAAGGTATGGGAATTTCTTATTCTTAAACAGGATTCAGTAAGTGTTCATGAGTATGGTTTGAAGTTTACCCAACTTTCCCGATATGATCCGGAGATGGTTGCGAATATGATGAGTAGAATGAGTTTGTTTGTTGTTGGGTTGTCTCGTCTGTAGAGTAAGGAAAGTAAGGCTGCGATGCTAATAGGTGACATGGATATAACAAAGTTAATGGTTTATGTGCAGTAGGTTAATGAAGAGAAGTTGCGGGATAAAGAGGAATTTAGAAACAAAAAGGCTCAGACAGGGAGTGAGTCCGAGTAGCAGAGGAATAATGTGAACTGTTAATCCTTTTAGCAAAAGCAAAAGGGACTTGCTCCATTATCTGCTAGTGCATCTGCACCCAGAACGAAGGTGAGTATAATAGTCAGAATTCGCAGAACTTCAGACCTACACCTGCATAGTCTTAGGGTAGTATGGCACAAGGAGGTAACTGGGATCCTGCATGTGCTAAGTGTGGTAGAAACCACCTAGGTAAGTGTTGCGATGGCTCCACAGGTTGTTTCAAGTGTGGACAAGAGGGTTATTTCATGAAAGAGTCCCCTAAGAACCTGTAAGGTAATGGGAATCAGGGAATAAAGCCCAATCTTCATCAGTTGCTTCGCCAGACAAAACTGCATCTAGAATAGCTTCTTCAGGGGTAGGCGGTGGAGAAAACAACCAATATGATATCCCTAGCCGCCAAGAGCAAGATGATTCACCACATGTTGTCACTGGTATGATCAAAGTCTTTACTCTTGATGTTTATGCTTTGCTAGACCCAGGAGCAAGTTTATCTTTTGTGACTCCTTATGTTGCAATGAATTTTAATGTCCTTCCTGAGGAACTTTATGAACTCTTTTGTGTTTCTACACCTGTTGGGAGTCTATTCTAGCTAATCGAGTATATCGTTATTGTGTCATTTCCATCAATAACAAAGACACCATGGCTGATTTAGTTGAGTTAGACTGGTAGATTTCAATGTAATTCTAGGTATGGACTGGCTTTATGCATGTTATGCCTCCATTGATTGTAGAACTTGAGTTGTTAAGTTCAAATTTCCTAATGAGCCAGTTATAGAGTGGTGTAGCAGTTCAACAGTGCCTAAAAGGTCGTTTCATTTCCTACCTTAAGGCGAGGAAGTTAGTTTCCAAGGGTTATGTCTATCACTTAGTCCGATTTAATGAATCTAGTGTTGAGACACCTCTTATTGAGTCAGTTCCAATTGTGAGTGAGTTTCTAGAAGTCTTTCCAGATGATCTACCCGGAGTCCCTCCAGATAGAGAGACATAATTCTGTACTCATCCGATATCTATTCCGCTATATAGAATGGCACCAACAGAGTTAAAAGACTTGAAAGAGAAGTTGAAAGACCTTCTAGATAAAGGTTTCATTTGATCAAGTGTCTCACCTTTGGGTGCTCTGGTCTTATTTGTGAGGAAGAAGGATGGTTCCCTTAGGATGTGTATAGATTACCGTTAGTTGAACAAGGTTACCATCAAGAATAAGTATCCTCTTCTGAGGATTGTTGATCTCTTCGATCAACTTTAGGTTGCCACTTGTTTCTCTAAGATAGACCTCAGATCAGGCTACCATCAGTTGAAAGTAAGGGAATGTGACATTCCAAAGACAACATTCAGGACCCGTTATGGTCATTATGAGTTCCTGGTTATGTCCTTCGGTTTGACCAATACACCCGTAGCGTTCATGGACCTTATGAATAGAGTATTCAAGCCTTATTTAGATATGTTTGTTATCGTATTCTTTATCCCCAAGGTAAGGCTAACGTTGTTGCTGATGCATTGAGTAGGATGTCTATGGGTAGTACCGCCCATGTTGAGGAACAAAATAGAGAGTTAGTGAAAGATGTGCATAGACTTTCCTGCTTAGGAGTTCGACTAATTGATTCCACAGAAGGAAGAGTAGTGGTGATGAATGGGGATGAATCATCATTAGTGTCTGAAGTTAAAGAGAAGCAAGACCAAGATCCTATTTTACTTGAATTGAAGGCAAATGTTCATAAGCAAAAAATATTGGCTTTAGAACAAGAGAAAGATGGTATATTGAGGTAATAAGGTAGGTTGTCTGTAGCAAGGGTGGATGAACTCCAAGAAACGATCACGGAGGAAGCTTATAGCTCCAGATATTCCATTCATCCGGGTTCCACAAAGATGTGTCGTGACTTGAGAGAAGTTTATTGGTGGAGTAGTATGAAGAAGGGCATTGCAGAGTTTGTTGCTAAGTATCCAAATTGCCTACAAGTTAAGGTAGAGAATCAAAGGCCCGGTGGTATGGCTCAGAATATAGAACTTCCGGAATGGAAGTGGGAGATGATCAATATGGACTTTATTGCAGGTTTACAAAGGTCTCGTAGTCAGCATTATTCTATTTGGGTGATTATTGATAGAATGACAAAATCAGCCCAATTTTCGCCGGTAAAGACAACCAATTCGGCAGAAGATTATGCTAAGTTGTATATTCAAGATGTAGTTAGACTTCATGGGGTGCCAATTTCTATTATATCAGATAGAGGTGCACAATTTACTGCATAGTTCTAGAAATCTTTCCAAAAAGGCTTGGGTTCAAAAGTAAACTTAAGTAATGTCTTTCATCCTCAGATAGATGGGCAAACAGAGCGCACCATTCAGACCTTAGAGGATATGTTGAGGGCTTGTGTGATTGATTTCATAGGTAATTGGGATGATCACCTACCTCTTATTGAATTTGCTTACAACAATAGTTACCACTCTAGCATCCAAATGGCTCTTTATGAAGACCTTTATGGTAGAAGGTGTAGATCTCCTATTGGATTATTTGAAGTTGGTGAAGTAGGATTGATGGACCAGACTTAGTGCTTCAAGCAATGGACAAAGTGAAAGTTATTCAAGAGAGGTTGAAAACAACGCAGAGTCGTCAGAAATCCTACATTGATGTTAGGAAAAGGGACTTAGAGTTTGAAGTAGATGATTGGGTATACTTGAAAGTTTCACCCATGAAGGGTGTTATAAGAATTGGTAATAAAGGGAAGCTTACTCCCCGGTATATTGGCCCTTACAAAATATCCAAAAGGGTTGGTAATGTAGCTTATGAGTTAGAACTACCCCAAGAGTTAGCAACGGTTCATCCAATATTTCATATTTCCATGTTGAAGAAGTGCATGGGTGATCCTTCACTTATCATACCAACTGAAGATATTTGTATGAAGGATAGCTTGTCATATGTGGAGATCTCTGTTCAGATTCTAGACCGCCAGGCTCGCAAGTTGAGAATCAAGGAAGTAGCGTCAGTCAAAGTTCTTCAGAGGAATTAGTTTGTTGAGGAAGCTACTTGGGAAGATGAGGAGGATATGAAGAATAAATATCCACATCTTTTTGAGCCCAGAGAAATTCCAGATCAAGGTACTAATTCTCTTCTTAGTACTTCTTAATTTATATACTTGATGTGTTAGATTTGCTTGTTGGGTGTTTGAGCTGAATGTTAGATGTCACATCCGTAGCCTACTAAGAGTTATCTCATATAAGGAAAAATGTTCCCAAGGGGGAGATCTTGTAACACCTCGCTTATTGAAAGAACTAGAAAGAGCTATAATTAGAAAGAGTCATTTTTGGAAAGAATGAAAAATCTGGAAAATTGGTGAACTTATGTTAAGTTTGAGTTTTAGGTCAACTTAAAACGACCATAACTCCTAGATCAGGATGAGTTCAGTGTTCTTCCAAATATCGTAGGAAATATCTTGGAATTATATTTCCAACTCCGCCGAGTTTGCATGATTCTGAGTTCGTATGAGTGAGATATGCCCATTTGAAGTTGGACAGTTTAGATAAGGAAAGTCTAATCCTGATTTTGGAAGGGTAGTTTGGTCTTTTTCATACCCAATTATTTTATTTCATTTTTAGGACTTTAATTGGGGTAAAATAAGAATTACATCAGCTTAGACAATTGGAAATTTACGCTAGTGCTTGGAGAAAAAGAGAGAAGAGGAGAAAGGAGAAGAAAAGTTCAAGATTCGTCAAGATCGTACAATTTTGGTTGTGGATTTCGCCAAGGATTCAATCCTAAGAGGTATTTGAGATCACATATGAAATGACCCAAAAAGTTCTTAAAAATGTGCTTCGGAAGTTACCGGAAACTTGTTTAGTTATATATAAAAAAATCTGTTTCATTTTTCGAAAATCCGACTTCATATTCTTGTTTAGGGGGTCAAATTGAGTGGGAAATGGGTCTAACCCAAATTTTAGAGTAACCGTATCAAAATCCGAAATTTCCAAGTGAAGCCTTTTTCGAGGGTCTACTTTGGAGGGTCATATCTCCTAGCACACAAACTATTGGGTGGCCAATAACATAGCCATGGAAAGTCCTTTGAGTTAGCTACCTAACGCACTTCGTTTCACCTCATTTGGAGTTCGGACGAAGAAGTTATGCCCATTTTCGTAAAATCTGTCCGGCAGGAAAGACAATTTCCAGTGAGCGTTTTTACTGTTCACCCGCCTCATTTTTTTTTCTAAGTGTTGGACCATTTTTCCAAAGAGCATATGTTATTTCCTATATACCATTAGTTCAATTTCCATCTCTAAAACATTTCCCAAAACACCTTTCCCATACTTAGACACATTTTCTCTCAAGTTCTCTCAAGAACACTATTCCAAAACCTTCCTCAAGATTGAAGAGACTCTTGCTCCAAGTTCCAAGCTTCCATTGAAGACACTCTCAAGACCTTCATAAAAACTCAAGGTATGTGGTGTTGAACTCATGGGTTCCTCCACCCATAGTGCCTAGACTCTAATCTACTCACTAATTCATGGTTTAAGTTAAGATTCATAAATTAGTCTTGTTCTTGTAATAATTTCCTGCACATTGAATTTTAAACATGAAAAATGATTGTTTTGAGCATGTTGTGACTCTAGAACTTGAACCTAACTTTGGAATGGATGTGGAGATTTTCATGTGGTATTGTGGGTGTTAAAAAGGTGTTGTTGTAGGTTGTTCACTGGTTTGGCTGCATAATTACTACCCTATTTTCCATGCTCTTTGATTCCATTACATGCCTTCAAGGTGTTTGACAAAATGTCCAACTATGGAGAATTGATGAATCGATGCTTTAAAGCTTGAGTTATGAGATGTATGGCAATCCAGAGATGTGTTAATGACAAACTAAGCTTGTGTAGATGTTCATTCCATACGTGAGATTGCATTAGAGCCTAATGGGAATTTCCTATTAAAGTGTTGCATGACCATGCCCGGTCCGGGGGAAAAGAACCGGACAACCATGTGAGAGGTTTATATCTCACCACCTAGGATGCTTGGGGTGTGACCAACATCAACCATGTGAGAGGTTTATATCTCACCACCTAGGATGTTTGGGGTGTGACCAACATCAATCATGTGAGAGGTTTATATCTCACCACCTAGGATGCTTGGGGTGTGACCAACATCAACCATGTGAGGGGTTTATACCTTGCCACCAGGGTGTCCGGGTGTGAACGGCATTCCCCATCCTAAGTTGGGGTTATAGATTGGTTGGATCATGCATACACATATGATATCTACTATTAGTATAGATTTACTTAAACATGTTTTGACTTCACTTTGATCATGCATTCTCATATTGTTATTCATAATGCCTATGAAACTATTTCTTGTATTTCGATTGTGTCCTTGTCTATTGTTGTGTTGCACCCCGCATACTTAGTACATTCCAAGTACTAACGCATATTTTGCCTACATGATGTCACCATGTAGGGACCGGAGCTACTCTTGATCCTTCTCTCCATTCACGTGGCTAGTACGGTGCTTATCCGAGTTTGTTGGTGAGTCCTCAATGATTCGAGGGCTATGTTATGTTTCCTACTCCTATGTTTTGAGACTTTAGCTTGCAATTGTATTTTGACTATGAGGGGAGCCGGTAGTATGTCATGGCCCCCGTCCTATCTATGTATGTAGAGGTGAGCGTTGGACAAGTATTTTGTTAATGAGCTTAACTCTTGTTCTATGATGTCATTTTGAAATGGTTTGCCCTTAGTCCCTATTTCCCGTTAATTAATGTTGATTGTACTTCCGCGACCGATGAAGTGTGATGACAAGTTTGAGAGGCTTGTTTGGGGTTCCTTCGGGTTCCTCATTCGCCATGTCACGTCTAGGCCCTAGGCTTGGGTCGTGACAACATAGCATTGGGTTTGTTCACCCACGCGCCAATCATGATTCAATTCAGCGAAGTTGTGTAGTTTTGAAATCAAATATTACAAGTTCTTGATGATAATTCGTTTAAAATCTTGTGGGTTTTTGTTGTTGAAGTTTCTTGAGTTTGATTCAGGATATTAGGTGTGTTTTGGAGTAGAATCTTACATAGATTGATGATATAGTTGTTTCTAAGAGTTTGGGGAATGAACCAATTGAATTTAGAGGGTTTACAGTTGAAAAACAATGAATAAAATTTGGGATTTTCTAGGGAAAGGGCTTGGGCTCCGTGCCTTTCAGGGCGCCCCAAAATAGTTTCTTAAATTTGACCTCTAGGGTGCTGCGCTATCCAGAGTGCCCCAAGTCAGCCTCTGAAGTTTCAAGGCTGGCGCCCCACGCCTCTCAGAGACCAGGGATGCCAGTTCTTCCACCTTTTCCCACCTCTTTCCGTACTAGTTCCCTAGCAATGTACCTATGTTTTCTAATCGATTTCTACACTATAAGGTACGTCTAAACATCGTGAAATCATCATTAACATGATATCACGAGCCTTGAATCCATACTTCAATTCAAGGAAAGTTAAGAGTTAAGTTAAGAGAAGTTAAGAGTCAAGTCAAGAGAAGTTCATAGAGTTTTCCAAAAGTCTTTTACAAACGTTTTAACTTATTTTAAGGCTTGAGTTTAGAGTTTAGTAAAGAGTAAGATTAAATTTCATTTCTTCAAATATTATACGGGAACTAAGTATTCCCAAGAGTTGAAATGTCTTCACATTTAAACAAGAAAGGAAACATCGATTTCCAAGAGAGCCTTTGAGCTAGTTTTTGAGTAATTATCTCAAATCACAGAAAGAGTTTTGTTTTTTTTAAAACATATGAGATGAGTATATTTGGGAGTAGTATTGAGCACCTATATGGGGACGAGTTCATAATAACTCAAGTCGCCATAAACCATGTACCATTATGGGGGAGAAAATATCACACTTTTAAGATGATTTCTTAGTGCTTTTTAGCATAGACTAGTGGATCCACTTAGTTAAGGCGTTGTATATTAGGGCAATGTATAGGATAGTTCTGGCAGTGTGGGCGAGATGCTGTATCATCACTTAGGCTCATAATGGTGGTTGTCAGTTAGAGAAACTCCCACAGTATTATATTACTTTATATGTAAACTGAGTTGTTATTGTATTTCTTTAATACAATGAGTACTCATCTACTATTTTAAATTCTTCGTACAAACTGCATATTTATTGTTGTTTTATTTTGCATTTGAGTTGAGTATCTATGAGTTGTGTAAAGCTAAGGTAAGTATTCTTTTCAGATTCCTTTCAAGCTATGTCATGTTTAGTTTTCCATTCGCATGGTCATACATTCAATGTACTGATGCCATTTTCCTGTATCTTTTAATGATGCAGATACAGTTAACCAGGATCCGCATCTAGTGCTTCGTTGATCCAGTTGAGAATTCAGAGTTAGTTGGTGAGCCTCCTTACTTCTAGAGGATTCCCTTTTTATTGCTTTTTATTCAGTTGTTAGGATGATCGGGGTTCTTGTCCCGACATCCCTCTTAGTATTTAAAGGTTTCATAGAAAGTTAGATATGAGTCCTTTAGTCATGTATTTCAGATGTTTTGCTATAAGACTTGTGTTGCCATTTTAGTTAGTTTTTAAGACATTCTGAGTTATTTTATAAGTTCCTTATTTGAGAGTATTTCTTGTGTTTAAGTATTCCATTGAGTAATTAAGCCAGGCCAAGGGTTCTCTTGGGGCCACTAATAGTTCTCGAGTGCCAGTCCCTCCCAGGGTGTAGGCTCGGGGAGTGACAAACTTGGTATCACAGCCCAAAGTTCAAGAGTCCTAGAGAGTCAATGAAGCCATGTCTATAGAGTCATAGTTATCGGTGTGAAGGGCGCCACATATATAATTAAGAGGCTGTAACACTTAGAAAACTATCTCACTTATTTCATACTCATTTCACTGGTTAGAGTTATATCTCTAAAAAGTTTCCTTCTAATTCGTGCTTGCGCGTGTCTTTCAGTTAATCATGCCTCTACGAAGAGATGCCAGAGGTCGTCCTGCTAGAAGGAATGTTGATGATCAAGGGGTACCTAATGCACTTGAAGTGCAACCCTAAGAAGAGGTTACGAATGCTGAATTTTGGGAAGCAATCTGGATGCTAAGTCAAGCTATGACTAACTGGGTTGGGCAACAAAGAGGGGCTCGACAGGAAGAGGTAGATACTTCAAGGAACCGCGAGTTCTTGAGAATGAATCCTCCGACCTTCACTGGTTCAAGCACTACTGAGGATCCAGAAATTTTGTTGAGGAACTGCAAAATGTGTTTGAGGTTAGGCACATTGCTGATGTTGAGAGAGTGGAACTAGCTACATATCAACTGAAGAGTGTTGCTAGGACTTGGTTTGACCAGTGGAAGAAGAATAGGGCTGAGAATGCACCGGTTTTGAGTTGGGTTGTGTTCGAGAGTGTGTTCTTAGGGCGTTTGTTTCCCCAGGAACTAAGAGAAGCCAAGGTATGGGAATTACTTACCCTTAAGTAGGATTCACTATGTGTTCATGAGTGTGGTTTGAAGTTTACCCAACTTTCCCGATATGCTCCGGATATGGTTACGAATATGAGGATTAAAATGAGTTTATTTGTTGTGGGTTGTCTATCGAGTAAGGAAGGTAAGGCTGCTGAAATGACCCAAAAGGTTCTTAAAAATGTGCTTCGAAAGTTACCGGAAACTTGTTTAGCTATATCAAAAAAATACGTTTCGTTTTTCGAAAATCCGATTTTATATTATTGTTTAGGGGGTCAAATTGAGTGGGAAATGGGTCTAACCCAAATTTTAGAGCAACCGTATCAAAATCCGAAATTTCCAAGTGAAGCCTTTTTCGAGGGTCTACTTTGGAGGGTCATATATCCTAGCACACAAATAATTGGGTGGACCATAACATATCCATGGAAAGCCCTTAGAGTTAGCTACCTAACGCACTTCGTTTCACCTCATTCGGAGTTCGGACGAAGAAGTCATGCCCATTTTCGTAAACTCTGTCCGACAGGAAATGCAATTTTCAGTGAGCGTTTTTACTGTTCACCCGCCTCATTTTTTTTCTAAGTGTTGGACCATTTTTCCAAAGGGCATATGTTATTTCCTATATACCATTAGTTCAATTCCATCTCTAAAACATTTCCCAAAACACCTCTCCCATACTTAGACACATTTTCTCTCAAGTTCTCTCAAGAACCCTAATCCAAAACCTTCCTCAAGATTGAAGAGACTCTTGCTCCAAGTTCCAAGCTTACATTGAAGACACTCTCAAGACCTTCATAAGAACTCAAGGTATGTGGTGTTGAACTCATGGGTCCTTCCACCCATAGTGCCTAGACTCTATTCTACTCACTAGTTCATGGTTTAAGTTAAGATTCATAATTTAGTCTTGTTCTTTGTAATAATTTTCTGCACATTGAATTTTAAACATTAAAAGTGATTGTTTTGAGCATGTTGTGACTCTAGAACTTGAATCTAAATTTGGAATGGATGTGGAGATTTTCATGTGGTATTGTGGGTGTTAAAAGGTGTTGTTGTAGGTTGTTCACTGGTTTGGCTGCATAATTACTACCCTATTTTCCATGCTCTTTGATTCCATTACATGCCTTCAAGGTGTTTGACAAAATGTCCAACTATGGAGAATTGATGAATCGATGCTTTAAAGCTTAAGTTATGAGATGTATGGCAATCCAGAGATGTGTTGATGACAAACTAAGCTTGTGTATATGTTCATTCCATACGTGAGATTGCATTAGAGCCTAATGGGAATTTCCTATATAAAGTGTTGCATGACCATGCCCGGTCCGGGTGAAAAGAACCGGACAACCATGTGAGAGGTTTATATCTCACCACCTAGGATGCTTGGGGTGTGACCAACATCAACAATGTGAGAGGTTTATATCTCACCACCTAGGATGCTTGGGGTGTGACCAACATCAACCATGTGAGGGGTTTATACCTTGCCACCAGGGTGTCCGGGTGTGAACGACATCCCCCATCCTAAGTTGGGGTTAAAGATTGGTTGGATCATGCATACACATATGATATCTACTATTAGTATAGATTTACTTAAACATGTTTTAACTTCACTTTGATCATGCATCCTCATATTGTTATTCATAATGCCTATGAAACTATTTCTTGTATTTCGATTGTGTCCTTGTCTATTGTTGTGTTGCACCCCGCTTACTTAGTACATTCCAAGTACTAATGCATATTTTGCCTACATGATGTCACCATGTAGGGATCAGAGCTACTCTTGATCCTTCTCTCCATTCACGTGGCTAGTATGGTGCTTATCCGAGTTTGTTGGTGAGTCCTCAATGATTCGAGGGCTATGTTATGTTTCCTACTCCTATGTTTTGAGACTTTAGCTTGCAATTTTATTTTGACTATGAGGGGAGCCGGTAGTATGTCATGGCCCCCGTCCTATCTATGTATGTAGAGGTGTGCGTTGGACAAGTATTTTGTAAATGAGCTTGACTCTTGTTCTATGATGTCATTTTGAAATGGTTTGCCCTTAGTCCCTATTTCCCGTTAATTAATGTTGATTGTACTTCGGCGACCGATGAAGTGTGATGACAAGTTTGAGAGGCTTGTTTGGGGTTCCTTCGGGTTCCTCATTCACCATGTCACGTCTAGGCCCTAGGCTTGGGTCGTGACAAGCTTGGTATCAGAGCACTAGGTTGTTAAATCCTCGGAGTCCAACACACCGCGTTGAGTAGAGTCCTAATCATGGTTGTGAAGCGCGCCACGACTATGAATGGGAGGCTACAAACATTTTAGGAAAGGTTTCCCTTCTTCATGTTCTATGTCGTGCTTAGAGTGCGATAAGGTGATTCCTCCCTAACGCTTGTTCTTTGGATTGCTAGATCATCATGCCAAACATGAGGGGAAGACGGGCCCGATCACCGAAAGAGCCACCCACTAATGGTGAGCTCCGTGATGCACTCACCATGCTTGCACAAGTGGTAGCTAACCAAGTGCAACAAGGAGCCCAAGCTCCTCGAACTACCACCCCGGGGGAAAGGGTAAGAGATTTCATGAGGATGAACCCTCCGGTCTTCCATGGTTCAAAGGTGGATGAGGACCCGCAAGAGTTCATCGATGAGGTATGCAAAATCTTGACCATTATGGATGTTGGTGCTTGTGAGAAGGCGGAATTGGCGGCCTACCAACTCAAGGGGGTTGCTTAAATTTGGTTTGATCAATGGAAGGATGAGAAAGGTAATGGCTATGTGGTGTTGTGGGAGGAGTTTAAACTTGCTTTCCTTAATAGGTTCTTCTCTCTTGAGCTTAGGAAGGCAAAGTTGGTGGAGTTCATGAACTTGAAGCAAAGAGCTATGAGTGTGAGGGAGTATGCCCTCAAATTTGTCCAACTCTCCAAGTATGCACCTCACTTGGTGGCCGACTCTAGGTCGAGGATGAACAAATTGGTGATGGGTGTATCCGACTTGGTTAGCGAGGAGTGTCGGTCCGCTATGCTCATTGGAGATATGGATTTGTCTCGGTTGATGACTTATGCCGAGCAAATGGAGGAGGAGAAATTGAGGAAGAGAAGGGGGCACGAGGCCAAGAGGGCCCGATTGGAGAATAGGTTCCCTAAGGGTGCTAGATTTCATCAAGGCCGAGGAAACCCTCATGTCAACCGGGGATTTGCTATCAATGTTCCTAGACCTCAAGGGGGAGGTGAAGTGGGTTCTATGGATGTATGCCCTAAGTGTGGGAGGAAGCATGGTGGTCCTTGCATGAAGGGTTCGGGTGCTTGCTTCGAATGTGGAGAAGTGGGTCATAAGAGGTTTGAATGTCCCAAGATCCGCAACAAGGTCCGAAGTGCTAACACTACTCCTTTGGGTAGAGGTGCTTCTCAAAGTGGTGCCCCAAGGGACAATCGATTTTATGCTTTGCATGGTAGACAAGGTGTTAATGAGACTCCGGATGTGGTGACCGGTATGTTGCAAATCTTTGATCTTGATGTTTATACTTTGATTGATCCGGGTGCCACCCTTTCCTTTGTTACCCCCTTAGTTGCTAGAAAATTTCATGTCGAGTCGGAATTGTTGCATGAGTCATATGAAGTATCCACTCCCATTGGTGTCTCTATTGTTGCTAGAAAAGTGTATAGAAATTGTCTGGTTTGCATATTAAATAAGTTGTTGCCTTGTGATCTTGTTGAGTTGAACATGGTGGATTTTGATGTTATTCTTGGGATGGATTGGTTGCATGCATATTATGCTTCTATTGATTGTAGGACTCGTAAAGTCAAGTTCCGATTTCCTAATGAACCCGTCCTTGAGTGGGAGAGCCGGGATGCTGTGGTGAAGGGGAAATTCATTTCTTGCATTAAAGCCCATAGGTTGATTTCCAAAGGGTGCTTGTACCATATTGTGAAAGTCAATGATGTGGAGTCTAAAGTCCCTCCTATTGAGTCTATTTCGGTTGTTAATGAGTTTCTAGATGTCTTCCCAGAAGACCTTCCCGGTGTCCCTCCCGAAAGGGAGATAGATCTTGGTATAGACCTCCTTCCCGATACTCAACCTATTTCTATCCCCCCTTACCATATGGCCCCGGCGGAGTCGAAAGAGTTGAAAGAGCAATTAAAAGATTTGTTAGAGAAGGGGTTTATTAGAGCTACTCATTCTCCCTGGGGTGCTCCGGTTTTGTTTGTGAAGAAGAAAGATGGGTCTCTTAGAATGTGTATTGATTATCGACAACTTAATAGGGTCACCGTCAAGAATAGGTATCCTTTTCCAAGGATTGACGATTTATTTGACCAATTGCATGGGGCTAGTCACTTCTCTAAGATTGATCTTCGGTCAGGATATCATCAAGTGAAGGTGAGGGAGTATGATATTCTCAAGACGGCCTTTCGTACTAGGTATGGGCACTATGAGTTTGTGGTGATGTCTTTCGGGTTGACTAATGCTCCGGCTCTCTTTATGGATTTGATGAATAGGGTTTTCAAACCCTACCTTGATTCTTTTGTGGTGGTGTTTATAGATGACATCTTGATCTATTCTCGGGGTGAGGAAGAGCACAAGGGTCACTTGAGGGTTGTACTCCAAAGATTGAGGGAAGAGAAGTTGTACGCTAAATATGAAAAGTGTGAGTTTTGGTTGAAGGAAGTTGCTTTCCTAGGCCATGTGGTGTCGAGGGATGGTATTAAGGTGGATCCTAAGAAGACCTATGTTATTAGGAATTGGCCTAGACCTTTGACCCCGTCGGATATAAGGAGTTTCTTGGGTTTAGCGGGTTATTATAGGAGATTTGTGGAAGGGTTTTCTTCTCTTGCTTCTCCTATGGCTAAGTTGACTCAAAAGAAGGCTAAATTTGTGTGGTCGGATGAGTGTGAGGAAAGCTTCCAAACTTTGAAAGAAAGGCTTGTGTCCGCTCCTATTTTGTCACTTCCGGATGGGTTAGAAGGTTTTGTTGTTTATTGTGATGCTTCCCGCATTGGTTTGGGTTGTGTGTTGATGCAAAGTGGTAAGGTTATAGCCTATGCTTCTAGGCAACTTAAGGTTCATGAAAAAAATTACCCAACCCATGATCTTGAATTGGCCGCCGTGGTTTTTGCTTTAAAGATTTGGCGTCATTATTTGTATGGGGTGCATGTTGATATCTTCACCGACCATAAGAATCTCCAATATGTGTTCACGCAAAAAGATCTTAACTTGAGACAAAGGAGGTGGTTAGAATTCCTTAAGGATTATGATATGAGTGTTCACTATCATCCGGGGAAAGCTAATGTGGTAGCGGATGCATTGAGTAGAGTGTCCATGAGTAGCTTGGCTCATGTGGAGGAAGGTAGTAAAGAGTTGGCTAAGGAGGTCCATCGGTTGGCCAAATTGGGAGTTAGGTTAGAAGAGGTGGATAGTGGAGGAATAGTTATTGTTGATGGTTCAAGGTCTTCCTTGGTTGATGAGGTGATAGTCAAGCAAGATCTTGATCCTTCTTTGGTAGAATTAAAGGCTTCGGTGAGTAGTGGTAAGGTGGAGGTTTTCTCCCAAGGGGGAGATGGTGCCCTTAGGTACCAAGGTAAATTATGTGTTCCTTGTGTGGATGGTGTGAGGGAAAGAATCCTTGATGAGGCTCATAATTCTTTTTATTCTATTCATCCGGGGTCAACAAAGATGTATAGAGACTTGAGGGATGTGTATTGGTGGGGCGGTATGAAAAAGGACATTGCAAAATTTGTTTCGGGTTGCCATAGTTGTCAGCAAGTCAAGGCTGAACATCAAAGGCCGGGTGGCCTAACTCAAGACATTGAGATACCTACTTGGAAGTGGGAAGAAATCAACATGGATTTTGTAGTGGGCTTACCCAAGGCTAGAAGAGGCTTTGATTCGGTTTGGGTGGTGGTTGATCGGATGACAAAGTCGGCTCATTTCCTACCGGTTAAAACTACTTACGGGGCTGAAGAGTATGCCAAGTTGTACATTCATGAATTGGTAAGGTTGCATGGGATTCCTTTGTCTATCATCTCGGATCGTGGTGCCCAATTCACTTCTCACTTTTGGAGGTCATTCCAAAGGGGTCTTGGTACAAAGGTAAAGCTTAGCACGGCCTTCCACCCTCAAACGGATGGCCAAGCCGAAAGAACAATTCAAACTTTGGAGGATATGCTTAGAGCTTGTGTATTGGAGTTGAAAGGTAGTTGGGATGATCATCTTCCTTTGATTGAATTTGCATACAACAATAGTTATCATTCTAGTATCGGTATGACTCCTTTTGAGGCACTTTATGGTAGACGGTGTAGGTCACCGGTTGGGTGGTTTGAAGTTGGAGAGGTGGCCTTGTTGGGTCCGGATCTGGTCATGGATGCTCTTGAGAAGGTAAGGATGATTAGGGATAGGTTGAAAATAGCCCAAAGTCGTCAAAAGTCTTATGCCGATGTGAGGAGACGGGATCTTGAATTCAAAGTGGGTGATTGGGTTTATTTGAAAGTTTCTCCAATGAAAGGTGTGGTTCGTTTTGGTAAGAAGGGGAAATTAAGTCCTAGGTATGTCGGTCCTTATGAGATAATAAGAAGGGTTGGTAAAGTAGCCTATGAGTTGGGGTTGCCCAAGGAGATGGAATTAGTTCATCCGGTATTCCATGTATCGATGTTGAGGAAATGTGTTGGTGATCCTAACGCTATTGTACCTCTTGAGGTTGTGGGTGTTGTAGAAGATAATTTGACGTATGAAGAAGTCCCGGTTGAAATCTTAGATAGACAAGATAAAAGGTTGAGGAACAAAGAAGTGGTGTCCGTTAAGGTGCTTTGGAGAAATCAACAAGTGGAGAGTGCTACTTGGGAGGCCGAAGCGGACATGCAAAGACGTTATCCTTATCTATTCAACTCCACTCAAGCCTAAGGTATTAAATCAAGTCCTTTGTTCTCCATTGAGTCTTACATTTCAGCCCCTGAATCATTAATGTGCATATATGTTTAAATTGATGAGTTATAGATGCTTTACACTAAGTTTTGAAATCTTGAAGTGATGTTTAAATAAAATTTTTGCATTCATGTTGGGGCTGATATGTTCTTATTAAGTCTTGCCTTGTACCTCTCTTCCACATTCGGGGACGAATGTTCCCAATGGGGAGATATTGAAATGACCCAAAAGGTTCTTAAAAATGTGCTTCGGAAGTTACCAGAAACTTGTTTAGCTATATCCAAAAAATTCATTTCGTTTTTCGAAAATCTGACTTCATATTCTTGTTTAGGGGGTCAAATTGAGTGGAAAATGGGTCTAACCCAAATTTTAGAGCAACCGTATCAAAATCCGAAATTTCCAAGTGAAGCCTTTTTCGAGGGTCTACTTTGGAGGGTCATATCTCCTAGCAGACAAATAATTGGGTGGCCCATAACATATCCATGGAAAGCCCTTGGAGTTAGCTACCTAACGCACTTCGTTTCACCTAATTCGGAGTTCGGGCGAAGAAGTTATGCCCATTTTCGTAAAATCTCTCCGGCAGGAAATGCAATTTTCAGTGAGCGTTTTTACTGTTCACCCGCCTCATTTTTTTTTCTAAGTGTTGGACCATTTTTCCAAAGGGCATATGTTATTTCCTATATACCATTAGTTCAATTCCCATCTCTAAAACATTTCCCAAAACACCTCTCCCATACTTAGACACATTTTTTCTCAAGTTCTCTCAAGAACCCTAATCCAAAACCTTCCTCAAGATTGAAGAGACTCTTGCTCCAAGTTCCAAGCTTCCATTGAAGACACTCTCAAGACCTTCATAAGAACTCAAGGTATGTGGTGTTGAACTCATGGGTCCTTCCACCCATAGTGCCTAGACTCTATTCTACTCACTAATTCATGGTTTAAATTAAGATTCATAATTTAGTCTTGTTCTTTGTAATAATTTCCAGCACATTGAATTTTAAACATGAAAAGTGATTGTTTTGAGCATGTTGTGACTCTAGAACTTGAATCTAAATTTGGAATGGATGTGGAGATTTTCATGTGGTATTGTGGGTCTTAAAAGGTGTTGTTGTAGGTTGTTCACTGGTTTGGCTGCATAATTACTACCCTATTTTCCATGCTCTTTGATTCCATTACATACCTTCAAGGTGTTTGACAAAATGTCCAACTATGGAGAATTGATGAATCGATGCTTTAAAGCTTGAGTTATGAGATGTATGGCAATCCAGAGATGTGTTGATGACAAACTAAGCTTGTGTATATGTTCATTCCATACGTGAGATTGCATTAGAGCCTAATGGGAATTTCCTATATAAAGTGTTGCATGACCATGCCCGGTCCGGGGGAAAAGAACCGGACAACCATGTGAGAGGTTTATATCTCACCACCTAGGATGCTTGGGGTGTGACCAACATCAACCATGTGAGAGGTTTATATCTCACCACCTAGGATGCTTGGGGTGTGACCAACATCAACCATGTGAGAGGTTTATATCTCACCACCTAGAATGCTTGGGGTGTGACCAACATCAACCATGTGAGGGGTTTATACCTTGCCACCAGGGTGTCCGGGTGTGAACGGCATCCCCCATCCTAAGTTGGGGTTATAGATTGGTTGGATCATGCATACACATATGATATCTACTATTAGTATAGATTTACTTAAACATGTTTTGACTTCACTTTGATCATGCATCCTCATATTGTTATTCATAATGCCTATGAACTATTTCTTGTATTTCGATTGTGTCCTTGTCTATTGTTGTGTTGCACCCCGCATACTTAGTACATTCCAAGTACTAACGCATATTTTGCCTACATGATGTCACCATGTAGGGACCGGAGCTACTCTTGATCCTTCTCTCCATTCACGTGGCTAGTACGGTGCTTATCCGAGTTTGTTGGTGAGTCCTCAATGATTCGAGGGTTATGTTATGTTTCCTACTCCTATGTTTTGAGACTTTAGCTTGCAATTGTATTTTGACTATGAGGGGAGCCGGTAGTATGTCATGGCCCCCGTCCTATCTATGTAGGTAGAGGTGTGCGTTGGACAAGTATTTTGTAAATGAGCTTGACTCTTGTTCTATGATGTTATTTTGAAATGGTTTGCCCTTAGTCCCTATTTCCCGTTAATTAATGTTGATTGTACTTCGGCGACCGATGAAGTGTGATGACAAGTTTGAGAAGCTTGTTTGGGGTTCCTTCGGGTTCCTCATTCGCCATGTCACGTCTAGGCCCTAGGCTTGGGTCATGACAGTTGCGATGCTAATAGGTGATATGTATATAGTAAGGTTGATGGTTAATGTGCAGCAGGTTAAGGAAGAGAAACTAAGGGATAGAGATGAGTTTAGAAACAAGAAGGCTAAGACAGGGAATAAGTCCTTGCAACAGAGGAATAATGTGAACCGTTCATCCTTTCAGCAAAAGCAAAAGGGATCTGCTCCATCATCTGCTAGTGCACCTGCTCATAGAAACAAATGTGAGTATAATGGTCAGAATTCACAGAACTTCAGAGCTAGACCCGCACAGTCTTAGGGTAGTCTGGCACAAGCAGATAACTGGGCTCCTACATGTGCTAAGTATTGTAGGAACCACCCAGGTAAATGTCGCGATGGCTCCATAGGTTGTTTCAACTGTGGACAAGAGGGTCACTTCATGAAAGAGTGCCCTAAGAACCGGCAAGGTAATGGGAATCAGGGCAATAAAGACCAATCTTCATCAGTTGCTCCACCAGACAGAGATGCATCTAGAGGAGCTACTTCAAGGGAAGGAGGAGGAGAAAACCGCCTATATGTTATCACTAGCCGCCAAGAGCAAGATGATTCGCCACATGTTGTCACTGGTATGATCAAAGTCTTTACTCTTGATGTTTATGCTTTGCTAGACCTAGGAGCAAGTTCATATTTTGTGACTCCTTACGTTGCAATGAATTTTGATGTCCTTCTTGAGGAACTTTGTGATCCCTTTTGCATTTTTACACTTGTTGGGGAGTCTATTCTAGCTGAGCGAGTAAATCATGGTTATGTCATTTCGATCAATCACAAAGACACCATGGCTGATATAGTTGAGTTAGACATGGTAGATTTCAATGTCATTCTAGGTATGGCCTGGCTTCATGCATGTTATGCCTCGATTTATTGTAGAACTTGAGTTGTTAAGTTCCAATTTCCTAATGAGCAGTTATAAAGTGGAGTAGCAGTTCAACAGAGCCTAAGGGTCATTTCATTTCATACCTTAAGGCGAGGAAGTTAGTTTCCAAGGGTTGTGTCTATCACTTAGTTTGAGTTAATGACTCTAGTGTTGAGACACCTCCTATTGAGTCCGTTCCAATTGTGAGTGAGTTTCTAGAAGTCTTTCCAGATGATCTACCTAGAGTTCCTCCAGGGAGAGAGATAGACTTCGGTATAGATATTCTTCTCGATACTCGTCCTATATCTATTCTGCCATATAAAATGGCACCAGCAATGTTAAAAGAGTTGAAGGAGAAGTTGAAAGACCTCATAGATAAAGGTTTCATTCGACCAAGTGTCTCACCTTGGGGCGCTCCGATCTTATTTGTGAGGAAGAAGGATGGTTCCCTTAGGATGTGTATAGATTACCGTCAGTTGAACAAGGTTACCATCAAGAATAAGTATCCTCTTCCGAGGATTGATGATCTCTTCGATCAGCTTCAGGGTGCTACTTGTTTCTCTAAGATAGACCTCAGATCAGGCTACCATCAATTGAAAGTAAGGGTATGTGACATTCCAAAGACAACATTCAGGACCCGTTATGGTCATTGTGAGTTCCTGGTTATGTTCTTTGATTTGACCAATGCACCTGCATCGTTCATGAACCTTATGAATATAATATTCAAGACTTTTTTAAATATGTTTGTTATCGTATTCATTGATGACATACTCTATTTAAGGAATGAAGAAAATCATGCTAGCTATCTCAGAGTAGTTCTCCAA
The DNA here is from genome assembly GCF_900185275.1 of Solanum verrucosum. NCBI lineage: Eukaryota > Viridiplantae > Streptophyta > Magnoliopsida > Solanales > Solanaceae > Solanum > Solanum verrucosum. The sequence goes on from NW_026020173.1 coordinate 1,724,680, forward strand.
ACTTTAAAAGATAAAGAGTTATATGCCAAGTTCTTTAAGTGTGAGTTTTGGCTTGAGTCTGTGGCATTCTTAGGCCACATTGTTTCTGGAGAGGGAATTAAAGTTGATACCCAGAAAATAGAGGCAATGCAAAATTGGCCTAGACCCATATCTCCAACTGATGTTAGGAGTTTCATGGGTTTGGCTGGCTATTATAAAAGGTTCATAGTGGGGTTCTTATCTATTTCATCCCCTTTGGCCAAGTAAACTCAGAAAATAGTAAAGTTTCAATGTTATGAAGCTTATGAGAAAAGCTTTCAGGAATTGTAAAAGAAGTTGACTACTGCCCCAGTATTGACCTTACCAGAAGGTACGCAAAGCTTTGTTGTATATTGCGATACGTCTGGAGTTGGTTTGGGTTGTGTGTTGATGCAAAATGGCAAGGTTATAACTTTTGCCTCCAGACAGTTGAACGTTCATGAGAAGAATTACCCAACCCATGATCAAGAATTGGTTGTTGTAGTGTTTGCATTAAAGATATGGAGCCATTATATTTACGGTGTTCATGTGGTTGTGTTCACCGATCACAAGAGTCTTCAGTATGTGTATAGTTAGAAGGAGCTTAATCTCAGACAATAGAGGTGGTTAGAGTTACTCAAAGATTATGACATGAGTATTCTTTATCACCCAGGTAAGGCTAACATTGTTGCTGATGCATAGAGTAGGATGTCTATGGGTAGTACCACCCATGTTGAGGAAGAAAAGAAAGAGTTAGCAATATATGTGCATAGACTTGCACGCTTAGGAGTTCGACTTATCGATTCCACAGAAGGAAGAGTAGTGGAAAAGAGAAGCAAGACCAAGCTCCTATTTTGCTTGAATTGAAGGCAAATGTTCATAAGCAAAAAGTGTTGGCTTTTGAACAAGGGGGAGATGGTATATTGAGGTATCAAGGTAGGTTGTGTGTACAAAGGGTGGATGAACTCCAAGAAAGGATCATGGAGGAAGCTCATAGCTCCAGATATTCCATTCATCCGGGTTCCAAAAAGATGTATCATGACTTGAGAGAAGTTTTTTGGTGGAGTAGTATGAAGAAGGGCATTGCAGAGTTTGTTGCTAAGTGTCCGAATTGCGAACAAGTTAAGGTAGAGCATCAAAGGCCCGGTGGTATGGCTTAGAATATAGAAGTTCTAGAATGGAAGTGAGAGATGATCAATATGGACTTCATCACAGGTTTACCAAGGTCTCGCAGGCAGCATGATTCTATTTGGGTGATTTTTAATAGAATGATGAAATAAACCCACGTTTTGCCAGTAAAGACTACCCATTCGACATAAGATTATGCTAATTTATATATTCAAGTGGAAGTTAGACTTCATGGGGTGCCAGTTTCGATTATATAAGATAGAGGTGCACAATTTACTGCACAGTTCTGTAAATCTTCCCAAAAAGGCTTGGGTTCAAAAGTAAACTTAAGTACTGCCTTTCATCCTCAGACATATGGGAAAGCAGAGCACACTATTCATACCTTAGAGGATATGTTGAGGGATTGTGTGATTGATTTCAAGGGTAATTGGGATGATCACCTACCTCTTATTGAATTTGCTTACAACAATATTTACCACTCTAGCATCCAAAATGGATATTTTTGAAGCTCTTTATGAGAAGTTGCATATCTCCTATTGAATGGTTTGAAGTTGATGAAGCATGGTTGATAGGACTAGACTTAGTGCATCAAGCTATGGAGAAAGTGAAAGTTATTCAAGAGAGGTTGAAAATAGCGCAGAGTCGTCAGAAATCCTACACTGATGTTAGGAGAATGGAGTTAGAGTTTGAAGTAGATGATTGTTATACTTGAAAGTTTTACCCATGAAGAGTGTTATGAGATTTGGTAAGAAGGGAAAGCTTAGTCCCCCGTATATTGGCCCTTACAGAATATCCAAAAGGGTTGGTAGTGTAGATTATGAGTTAGAGCTACCCCAAGAGTTAGCAACAGTTTATCCAGTATTTCAGATTTCCATGTTGAAAAAGTGCATGGGAGATCCTTCACTTATCATACCAACTGAAGATATTTGTATCAAAGATAGCTTATAGATCCCTGTTCAGATTCTAGACCGCCAAGTTCGCAAGTTGAAAACCAAGGAAGTAGCATTAGTCAAAGTCCTTTGGAGGAATCAATTTGTTGAGGAAGATACTTGGGAAGTTGAGGAGGATATGAAGAAGAGATATCCACATCTCTTTTATCCCGGATAAATACCAGATCAAGGTACTAATTCTTTCTTAGTACCCTATAATTTATATACTTGATGTGTTAGATTTGCTTGTTGGGTGTTTGAGCTGAAAGTTAGATGTCACACCCTTAGCCTACTAAGAGTAATCTCATTCGAGGATGAATGTTACCAAGGGGGAGATATTGTAACACCTCTCTTATTTAAAGAACTGGAAAGAGCTAGAATTAGAAAGAGTCATGTTTGGAAAGAATGAAAAATTCTGAAAATTGGTTCAGTTATGCTAAGTTTGAGTTTTAGGTCAACTTCATATGACCATAACTCCTAACTCAGGATGAGTTAGGTGTTCTTCTAGATACTGTAGGAAATATCTTGGAATTATCTTTTCAACGCCTCTGAGTTTGTAGGATTCCGAGTTCCTATGAGTGAGCTATGCTCATTTGAAGTTGGGATGTTTAGATAAGGAAAGTCGAATCCGGATTTTGGGAGGATAGTTTGGTCTTTTCCATACCCAATTATTTTATTTCGTTTTGAGGAGTTTCATTGGGGTCAAATCAGAATTATATCAGTTTATACAATTGGAAATTTACGCTAGGGCTTGGAGAAAGAGAGAGAAGAGGAGAAAGGAGAAGAAACGTTCAAGATTCGTCAAGATCGTGCAATTTTGGTTGTAGATTTCGCCAAAGATTCAATCCTAGGAGGTATGTGAGATCACATAGCGTTGGATTAGTTCACCCACGCACCAATCATCATTCAATTCAGCGAAGTTGTGTAGTTTTGAAAGCAAATATTACAAGTTCTTGATGATAATTTGTTTGAAATCTTGTGGGTTCTTGTTGTTGAAATTTCTTGAGATTGATTCATGATTTTAGGTTTATTTTTTAGTAGAATCTTACATAAATTGATGATATAGTTGATTCTAAGCGTTTGGGGAAAGAACTGATTAAATTTAGAGGGTTTAAAGTTGAAAAACAAATAATAAAATTTGGGATTTTTTGGGGAAGGGGCTGGGGCGCCACGCCTCTCAGCGCTCCCCAAACTAGTTTCTGAAATTTGACCTCTGGGGCGCCGCGCCATCCATAGCTCCCCAAGTTAGCCTCTGAAGTTTCAAGGCTGGCACCTCGCGACTCTCAGAGTGTCAGAGACGCCAGTTCTTCCACCTTTTCCCACTTCTTTCCGTAGTAGTTCCCTAGCAACGTCCCTATGTTTTCTAGTCAATTTCTACAGTCTAAGGTACGTCTAGACATCATGAAATTATCATTAACATGAGATCATGAGCCTTGAATCCATACTTCAATTCAAGGAAAGTTAAGAGTTAAGTCAAGAGTCATGTCAAGAAAAGTTCATAGAGTTTTCCAAAAGTCTTTTACAAACGTTTTAACTTGTTTAAGGCTTGAGTTTAGAGTTGAGTAAAGAGAATGAGTAAAGTTCATTTCTTCAAAGATTATACGGGAACTAAGTATTCCCTAGAGTTGAAAGGTCTTCACATTTAAACAAGAAAGGAAACATCGATTTCCAAGAGAGCCTTTGAGCTAGTTTTTAAGTAATTATCTCAAATCACAGAAAGAGTTTTGTTTTTTTTAAAACATATGAGCTGAGTATATTTGGGATTAGTATTGAGCACCGATATGGGGACGAGTTCATTATAACTCAAGTCGCTATAAACCATGTAGCCATCATGGGTAGAAAAGGTCATACTTTTTAGATGATTTCTTAGTGATTTTTAGCATAGACTAGTGGATCCACTTAGTTGAGGCGTTCTATATCACGGCAAGGTATAGGACAGTTCTTGCAGCGTGGGCGAGACGCTGTATCATCACTTAAGCTCATAATGGTGGTTGTCGGTTAGAGAAACTCCCACAATATTATATTACTTTATATGTAAACTGAGTTGTTATTGTATTTCTTTAATACATTTAGTTGTCATCTACTGTTTTAAATGCTTCATACAAACTTCATCTTTATTGTTGTTTTACTTTGCATTTGAGTTGAGTATCCATGAGTTGAGTAAAGCTAAGGTAAATGTTCTTTTCATATTCATTTCAAGCTTATGTCATGTTTAGTTTTCCTCTCGTATGCTTGTACATTCAATGTACTAATGTCATTTGGCCTGCATCTTATAATGACGTAGATACAGGTAACTAGGATCAGCATCCAGTGCCTCGTTGATCAAGTTGAGCATTCAGAGTTAGTTGGTGAGCCTCCTTGCTTCCGGAGGATTCCCCTTTTATTGCTTTTTAGTCAGTTGTTAGGATGATTGGGGTTCTTGTCCTGACATCCCTCTTAGTATTTAGAGGCTTCATAGATAGTTAGATATGAGTCCTTTAGTCTTGTATTTATGATGTTTTGCTATAAGGCTTGTGTTGCCGTCTTGGCTAGGTTGAATGTTTCTTTTAAGACATTCTGAGTTATTTCATAAGTTCCTTATTTGAGACTATTTCTTGTGTTTAAGTCTTCCGTTGAGTAAGTAAGTCAGGCCAAGGGTTCGCTTGGGGCCAGCAATGGTTCTCGAGTGCCAGTCCCGCCCAGGGTGTAGGCTCGGGGCGTGACAATTTGACACTACTCTAAGGCCTCCAGTTAAATTTATCTTTTTCTTTTTTTTTTCGAAATTTTTCTCATTTTAAAATTAATTGTAATATGTAAAAAAAAATCACTCTTAATATCTTTTAGTTACCCCTCTTAAATACACTTTCTCCTCCTTTCCCTATAGTGCATTACTTAGTTATTATTGTATTATTGGAGTTCTTACTTTTAATACAGTACAATATAAATAAATATTAATATAAAATATAGAAGATATACTAAATTGGATGTTTTTAGTTGGAGTATTATATTAATTTAACATTCATGTTATGGAGTGTTAAATTCCATTGAACTTTGAGATTCACAACGTCTTTAAATCACACTTGATTTTTTAAGAAGAGAAGAATAGAAAACATAAAAAAAATCATAGTTTAAAAATGTGAGGAAACTCCTCCATTTAAAGTTAACAAATGGTAGTATGAGCATGTGCTTACTGTGCCTTATCATAAAGGTCACAACCCTTCGGAAAGATCACCACTCATCGAAAAGTCACAACTCTTTGGAAAAGTCGTAAGCATTCATTGTGAAGAGGCCTTATTTTAATATAATTTAGTATAAATATTATATAATATATAGAAGATGTACCGAATTAGGTGTTTTAAGAAGAAGAATAATAGAAAACTTTTAAATGTTGTTTAAAATGTGAGGAAACCCCTCTTTTTAAAGCCAATAAAGGGTAGTGTATGAAAATAAAATATTTATTGTGCCTTGTTAGAACCCTTTAGAAAAGTCAAAACCCTTAAAAAGTGTCGCAACTCATTGGAAAAGTCATAATTCTTTGGAAGAGTCACAACCCTTCAGAACAGTCAAAACTGTTCGGAAAAGTCACAATCCTTTGAAAAGGTCACAACTAATCGGAAAAGTTAAAACTCATTGGAAATGTCACAACCCTTCAATGTGAAAAGGTGTCAGCTTTAATATAATATAATATAATATATAATATCAAATATATACTAAATTTCATGTTTTAAGTTTGCGGGGGGGGGGGGGGGGGAGGTTATAATAATTTAACATTTAAGTTAGATAGTTCATACTTTTAAGTTAGTATAGATAGATATGTAGACTTTTAATTTCTTGAGTGTGATAGCTCAATTTTAATGTTATAAATAAGCCCCCTTTAAATTCAAAAACTTATAATAAAAACAATAAATGGGGTTCTTGAGTGTGATAGCTTATTTTTAATGTTATAAATAAGCCCCTTTAAATTCAAAACTTATAATAAAAACAAAAAAATGAGGTTCCAGCTAGGATCGAACCCTAATCACGTTGGTGAATGTGTTGGCTTGTACTAGTGGTATCAAGTGCCCTTCTATGTTTTTCATGGGCCACTATTAGTAATATCTAATTTTTGTTAGTTTCTCAAGATTTTCTGGGTTTGATACCCTGACATACCTTCTATTTAGTTGGGTTTGAGGCCTTGGCATATATCCTAGTCACAATTTGAGGCCCTAACTCATATTTTAGCCTCAGTTTGAGTCCAGGCACACCTCTATTAGTCGTGTTCGTGTTCAGACTCGGTGATTATTTGGGGTTTTGGTTGCCTTTACCGCAGTTTGAATCCATGGAAGGTTAAGGCAGTTTTAGAAGTGTTCTCAAGTTTCTGTAGTAGTTCATTATCTCTTATGTGTATCCATCATGTTTATGGGGGTCCATTTGGATTCACTTTAAATTTTGCACGAGTGCACCTTTTGAGATTATAGAATCTAGTTAGGTTAGCTATTTACTTTACGGTTCCTTATTTCCTTAGCTCATGTGCTTCTTAGTAAGGATTTCTAGTTGTTTCCCTTTCTACTTTCCATTATTGCTTTTACTTTCCAAGCTCATTCATCCTATGATTCTACTAGGTACATATTGTTTTGGTAGTCATACTATACTCTACATTTGTTTTTCTGATGTAGGTCCGAGCACCAGTTGCCAACATTGAGATTATGTCAGTTGTGGGGACATTTGGAGGCGAAGGTGAGCTTATGGAATTTTGGATCATGCATGTCTCCTTTTATTTAGTTGTGGCTAGTTTTTTCCTTTGAGACAAGTCTGTACGTAGTTTGGTCCACTTTTGGTACTTGTACTCTTTGTAGTAGCTCAGTACATGTGAGTAGCAGGTTTTGAGTTGGATCTCATTTTGGTTGTATATATATATTGGTTTCTATTCTTATCTTCCGCTACTTCATTTAATGTTCATCCTATATCTCTTGTTATTTATTGTTCCAACCATGTATGCACATTACTTGTTATTCTGAGTTACGGGTTGGCTTACCTATTGGTGGGTTATAGTAGGTTTCATCATGACTCAAGTCTTCGGGTTGTTATAGTGGCGTGAAACTTAGACATATGCTTGTTGAGTTTGATTGGTTGAATGTGAGCCTTTATAGTTATTTTTAGTTTTATTGTATTATTAATGTATTTGTAGGTCTGAGGCATTGGAATTGGATTAACTGGAGTCACATGTTTGTATAATTGTACTATGACAGATGTTTCCCCGATTGTTTGTGTTATGATTGATCTAAGAATGGCTGGACTGTATTTTGTATGAAATCATGCACATGACATTTTCATTTGGCATGTTTGTATCTTGAAACGTGGAAAGATGTATTTGAGACCCACAATTATTTTTGAAATGATTTTCCACTGATTTTCTGCTATGAGGGAGCAGGTTACTATTTTACTGAGGTAAATTCAAAGGTTTTGGAAGAAAACACACTACTTTCAAGGTTCTATGTCTTAAAGAAGTTATTACTTTAAACCTAATGGTTTTACTGTCCAAGCTTGTCGAAGTATCATTTTTATTTTAAAAAAAGGGTAAAATGGAGAGGTTATCTTTAAATACTCAAACTCCTACACTTTTTATTGATAGAGTACTATTTTACTTGATATTGTGCTCCCGTGAAATATTTTTGAGTTGCACTACATGCATAGTGCATATGCTGATAAGCTCCGGAAATCCCACACATTGAATTGTGAATTTTTATGATTATTACATCGGTAGTGGAATTGAGGCAGGTTCCATATTTAACTAGAGGAATCCATGGGACAACAAGCAAGACAATTCCAAAACTTTTTTCATGATTCAGTATTGGCCACATGTGCATTCCATAGCCTTGTGTTGTTGTTTGTCTGTTGTCTGTGATTAATTGACTTGTATGGTATAGATTCATTGTTTTTCCTTCTTCACCGTCGATGGTGATTGTTACTTCTAGTTACCTATCAAAATTTATTGTTTGTACTATCTTGATTCTTTTATATATATATATATATATATATATATATATATAACTTTTCTGCGCTTAGTCGGCATATGATGCCTACTGAGTTCACCATATTTTGATACTTATGCTACAATTTTCATCTTTTTCTAATCCATCTCTCAGCACGAGCCACCTCGTTGAGTTTTGGATCTCCCGTGGCCATTAACAACTTTGATCGTAGTGAGCTCTTTTCTTTCAGAGATTGTTGCTTTCCTTCTTTGCATCAATCTATACGTTTTGTATTTTGATTTAGACGGACTTGATGTATACAACCTTTATGTACTTAGATGCTCTTTTACATGTGAAACCAGGTCCGGCGATGTGTTCCTTTGTACAGTTTGGTCCTTCTTGATCACTTTTGGGACCGTTGTATGTATTTTGTACCATATTTACATATCTATGGGCTCTATTCTATTTCCATATTTCTTCTTCTTCTTATTTCTTTCTGGTTATTTATTGTCTTTTGCTTTGAGTTTTTGACTTTTCTTGTGGGGGGCGGGGGGGGGGGTGGGTTATTATAGGCGTCATCATGGACCGATTTTGGATTGTGACAAAGAGTAAGTCATAAAAGTTATATATGAATATGTTATAATACATTTTCTTCTAAAATTATATGTACTATGTGTTTCATGATATAAGGGTATACAAGGTACTGTTTCCATAGGTTCACAAGCATACATGCTAAGTGCCTTTTTGCGGGTTAATAATTTACACATTATTATACCATCAACCCCTTATATGCATTTATAGGTTATGTGATTATTAAGTATATGCTATTTTTTATATAAATAAACTTTTAACATACTACATGTTAAATGAAGTGTTGACACATATGCCCTCTCTTCATTATTAATTTTTGCTGCATAATGTTCTTCATGAAAGCTTAAAGAAATACTTGTCATAATTTTTTTATTCACATTGTTGATCATAGATCTTGACATAATTCTTCACTTTCTGTATTTGAGTTATTAACTGTCACGATCTAAAATACACCCTAGACATGACATGACGTATAAGACCCCGAATGGCCCTACGCAAGCCACTTGACATACATATACACAACATTATAGAGAAAATCAAGAAATCTTATAATAACTAAAGAGTTTGACATATAAGCAGAAGCACATAAAAGACTTGACAAACTATCTACTACATCAAAACGATTGGTCGGAATGTAACTTGTACACCATGTACAAAGTCTAAAATTAAACATACGGAAAGCAATAAGAGTGGCAATGTCCTCAAAGTCTAAGGACTTACGAAGTCTTCGATCTCTATGATGATCAACTAGCCATGAACGGTAGGAGAGAAATCGTCACGCCTTACACTAGAGAAAAAATGTAGGCACAAGTATGCGTTATTATATTGAATGTACTAAGTAAGAGGGAAATGTAATAAAACAAGAAACATGATCATAACGGGGAATAACGGAAGACATGATACGCATGACCAATCTAACGCAGTAAAAACCTTTGAATAGAATCATACGAATAAACATGGTTATAGCATCTTGAAATCATAAGAAAAACTTGATAAAACATTTTGAAGGTAACTTAGTTCATTTTGTGGGATATTAACTTTAACCGACAATAAACTATGCGAGTTATACATGGAATTCGATGTAACTCCCACATCGAGAAGGGAGAGTATACTTGTAACACCTCAGATTTGGGAAAGGCTAGAAAGGGGTCAAGCGGGAAAGTCACAAGCCCAAAACTAGACCATGGAGCCTTAGACGGGCCATGAAGAGGACCACGACCCGTTTTGGTGCTCGTTCAGTCATTCCAAAACTTGCCAAAATATTATTCCCCTTCCACGGACCCTCAGACGGCCTGTGGTGAGGATGAAGCCCCACACGAACCATGAAGACGTCCGTGAAGAGGTTTCATTAGACTTAGAGTTTAGGGTCAACTTCAAATGATCATATCTTTAGGAAAAATTGAATTAGGTGGCCCATGACCTGTCAAATTAAAAATCTCCGAGTCCTCTTTCCAATGCCACCGAGTTTTCCCAATTTCAAGCTCGGCGTAAAAATTTATGCCCAAAATAGTGAAGCACTATCGGGCAGAATTTCTTCACAATCCATTTGACTGGCCATGATAGTGTATGACGACCCGTTTTGGCTTCCATGATGCCAATTCGGCCGTTTTCAGTCAAGGACTTTTGGGTCATTTCCCCCAATTATTTTAATTCAATCCTATGTCATTTTTCCTTCTACCCACAACCCTATATAATGATTTAAAACCCCCAAATCACATAAACTAAATTCATTTTCTCAAATTTCCAAAAGAAGATCAAGCTCCTCCTCTCAAATATTTCTCTCTTGAAGTTTAAGAGGAAAGCTAGGGTTTGAAGATCAAGCCTCCTAATCCTCCATTGTTTCCAATCTTTTGGCATCAAAGTATAATTGTTTTCATCCATGAAGCACTTTCCTCCACGGAGTTCCCAAATTCTCCAATTTACAAATTTAGAATTCCCCAATTGATTTAGGATTTTCTTCCATGTCATAGGTTCCTTTGAATGTTGATTTATTTGATTGATTTATGAACTTTTATGCATGAATTGAAGTAATTGCATGTTTTAGGTTGATTTCCCATGAACCCATGCATAATCCATGTTTTCTAAGCTATGTTGATATAATGTGGGTCTTGAACTATGAAAAATGAATTAATGAAAATATGCATGTTTTCACTTTATAAAATAGATTTAAATGAATTTGAAGATGCACTAAATTTGGAGACATGATGAAGCTTATGAATTATTGAAAAGAATGTATGATCATGAAAGTATGTATGTGATTGTCTATATGTTCTATGAAACTTGGCTACATGACATGAATGACATCTAGATTTGACCTAAATGCTTTTCGGGCAATTTTCCTAAATTAGGTCTTGATTAGTATGGTATCCGAATATGCCATCAATGATTATAGGCCACGATTTCAAAACTATTTCCATTAATATTAGTAGGGCATCCCTAGTATGAAGTGAATGAATGTGGGCCTTAAAAGCTATTATGAAAAGATCATGGATGGTGAAAGATTTTCTCACGCATGGTCTAAGGAGTTATCCTATGATAAGGCATGTGGCGACTACCCATGTCTTTTAATGATAAAATAAGTCAAGACTTAATAACTACTCCGTGAGATTTATGCTTAGCACCGAGAGGATATTGAGATGAAAGCTTTTCTGTGTTGAGATTGGGTTTCTAGTAGCAATCTTTTTATCCCTTACCTATATGCCCACATAGGAAGATCGTCTAGATAGGCATTAGCTAGTGGATCCACTTTAGCTCAAATTCATGGTTCTACCTTGGCAAGTAGGATAACCCTTTTCGGTGTGGGAGACACCGGGGGATCATGTTATAGCTCACATGGTCTTTATGTCAGTTAAGGCTAATTCCCACAATAAAAATGAACTAAGGTTACTTCAAGAAGTATCTCACATGTGTTCAAAGATGATTTTACTTGCATCAACCATGTTTTACGAGTCATGTTTTCTGGCTTCTTATCTTATCTTTTTACTTGGTCTTTACATATCACAAAAATGTCCTTTATAGCATGATTTCATATTTTTACGTATGGCTATCATACTTAGTGCATTTTTGTACTAACACATACTCTTTCCTACATTTCCTATCCAAAAATATAGGGACCGACCTTACAGATTCGCACTTCTGTGGCTAGGATATCTTCATAGTTGAAAATTGAAGATTGGTGAGGCCTCATGTTTTGAGGACCAAGCCTTTATTTCATTTTGTCTTTTCATTTTCGTTTTTAACTTGATGTACGAGCAACGCCCTGATAAACTCTTATGTACTAAGTTGCTTTGAGACGATGTTTAGATTTTTGCTTTTCTCTATAAAACTTTTCTATGTTGAAACTGTCTTTTAAATCTCTTGATTTCTATTTTCTTGACTATGTGTGCTAAGTGACTTGTATGGGGCCTCATAGGGTTTTGTACACTATGTCACGTCTAGGGTGTACCTAGGGTTGGCAAAGGGATCGGGTCGGCCCCCCCTGGCCCGTGACTAGCTCGAGACCCGTCTCGCCGGACTTGGTCCTGTATGATTTCGCAGGTTGGAGGGACTTCGGGATAGGGGACCGGTTCACCCTTTGGTCCCGGTCGACCCAGCCCGGCTAAATCGGCCGATTTCATGGGATCCCCTATTTTATTTTATTTTGAATTATATCCGTTGGGGACTGTTGGGGAAATGGCTAGTGCCCCTCCCCCCCAACAAATTTATTCACCTTTTTCACTTCCCCAACACCCCCTACCACCCCCTTACTTTTAATACTTTCATTCAAACCCTTAAGTTATCATAAATACACTTTAACCCATTTTTAATATTATGAATACCCCTCTATCCCTTATTATTTCTTACAAAATCATCTTTTCTCACATCTATTTTCTATATCCTCTCAATCTTAAGTCTTAATTTTTTATTCCATTTAAGTCTCATATTATATCATAATACATATATTTCAATTCTAAACTTTCATATTATATCATAATATATATAATTCTCATATTTGCTATCAAGTATTGGAGTTCCAAATCACAAGTTACAACAAACTACAAGCTTCAAGAATCGGTTATAACGTCTGCTATTAACGCAGACGTTTGGTACATTTGTTTAATAATATTTATATTTTATTTTTCGTCATTAATTTTTGTGTTATTATTATTTTTATATTACACTTTACATATAATTAAATATGAGTTCTAGCAAAAAAGATACTGGTAAAGGAAAAGTGAAAGAACCGAGTGGCATTAGTAAATTATTTAATTTTAATAAAAAAAATAGTAAGGAAAAAAATAAGAGTAAATGTGGTGGTACTTCTTCTAAATCAATGTCTAGAGTTAGATTTAATACAAATAATTCGACTTATGCTGTTGATACTTCTTATGATATTGATTCAAATGTTCAACTCGATCATGAAATTTTAGAACGACGTTATGGTAATATTAATCCTAATCTTGTTGAAAATTCAGGGGAAGAAGTAGAAGTTGATTCGGGAGAAGATGAATTAGAAGATACACCTACTAGTCCGGTGACAGAAGTTCCAAATGAAACTACAACTATTGTCTTGTATTTTAATTTTAATATATACATACATATTTACATATATACTAAACTAACTTTAAAATACTTAATTTAAAAATTGAAATTAGACATTTGAAATTTCAAGTTTAAATTACTTTAAAATATTTAAAATACAAATTTGAACTTCTCAAATTTGAAATTTGAAATTTGAAACTTGAAACTTGAAATTTGAAATTTGAAAATTGAAAACTTAAGCATTTTTTATTAGCTAAATATGTTGTTGAAACCAAATAAACTAAAAATGTTATTCAATAACATATAATTTCAATACAAATAAATAAACATATAAAAAAAATAAAAATCCCACGTCCCATCCTGCTAGACCCCGTCCCATCCCGTATATATAGTAGGACGGGATGGGACGTATTTTTGTCCCGCCAATCCCGGTCCCGGCCAAATCCTGGCCTAGGCGTCCCCCGTCCTGTCCCGTCCCCTTTCGTCCCATCCCATAGTCCCCGTCCTCGTACCCTTGGGTCCTGACAAACTTGGTATTAGAGCACAAAGTTTAGAAAGGTCGTAGAATATCTCATAAGCCACATCAAGTAGATTTTTGTTAATGAGTGTGAAGTGCGCCATATTTATGAATGAGAGGCAATAAGATGTTTAGGAAGTTTCACTTTTTACATTACTTTAAAGTCGTGTGATAAAGTGTAACTGTAGGTGTCTTTCTCTCCTAACCCTTGTTAATGCTTTACAAAATATACCTCCACGAAGGAATCCCGTGAGAAGGAACCAGAATGTTCGTAAAAATATGAGACAAGAGGTTCCCCAAGTTTCGGTCAGCCCTTTGGCCGAGCAAGTGACTAATGATGAGTTTCGAGCTGCATTTCATGCATTGGATCAAGATATAATGGCGCAATCAAATAGAGAAGTTGTGTCTCCCATTAACCCAAGGGTGGGTACGACGACAACAAGGGTGAGGGACTTTATTAGTATGAATCCTTCGGAATTTCATGGGTCTATTGTTGAGGAAGATCCTTAAGAGTTTATTGATGAGGTATATAAGGTGTTGATGATCATGGGAGTGACGGCGGTAGAAAAGGCAGAATTGGCCACTTACCAACTTAAGGGTGTTGCTCAAGTTTGGTTCAACCAATGAAAATAGGAGAGGGTGGTAGATGAGGGTCCTCTTGATTGGGAGAAATTTAAGGTTGCTGTTCTTGATAGGTTATTTCCCCTTGAAATGAGAGAGGCAAAGGTACTTGAGTTCATTAACCTTCGCCAAAGAGATATGAGTGTGAAGGAGTATGCTTTGAAATTCACACAATTGTCTAAATATCCTCCAACTATGGTTGCCGATCCAAGGGTAAGGATGAATAAGTTTGCGTCGGGTGCTTCTGACTTAGTGGTCAAATAATGCCTAAGTTTCATGCTTGTTAAGGAGATGGATGTCTCTCGTTTGATAGTTCATGCACAACAAATAGAAGAAGAAAAGCTTAAGGATAAAACTAGGGATTCAAAGAGGGAAAGAAGGGATGATGGTAAGTCTTCACATTCAAGGTCCAATGGAGGAAATTGTTCTCAAGGTAAGGGTAGTAGTGAGAAAATTTGGCCCGAGTGTAGGGAGTGTGGGAGAAGACATGAGGGTAAATGTCTAGCCGGTTCTAATGCTTCTTTGGTTGTGGAAAGATGGATCATAGGATAAGGAATTGTCCTTCGGTTGTTAGAAATGAGGGAGATACCTGTTATCTGGCTCAACCCTACCCTTCCTCCGGTCCTAGTGGTGGTTGGAAACAATATAGGTTCTATGCTCTTCAAACTCAAGAAGATCATGAGGGTTCCCCGGATGCGGTAATTGGTAAGTTAAGGTTTTTTTTAGCTTGTGGTTATGATTGCTTCATATTAAGTGTTTCGTTGGATATGGTAAGACACCATGTATGGAGATTGTGTTTGGAGTATTCCTTGAAATCCTTGTGGAAACTTATTACGTGTTTAGTTTTATCAATGGTTTAGTGGTTGTTAAGACGTTGGTGTTATGGTTAGATTGAAGGAGATGGATTTGAAAAGTCTAGTGAGGTTTGCTCCCAAGGGGGAGATAGTGTGCTTCATGGTTGGTGTGTGAGTAGACTAGGTTGATTTTGGAAGAGTTCCTTGTTATGGTTTGATGGGTGAAAGTTCGAAGGTGATGTGAGTTTTTAGTATCCCTGTCTCTTTCCTTCTATCTTGGAGTCTAGCTTGAGGCCTTAGCCCTCATGGTTCACTCTTTAGGATTCTTCTGTCTTAGTCATATTCATGTTTCCTCATGCATGCATGCGCATGAAAAAATTGATTTTCAAAAATATGATTCAGTTTAATTGATTGATTTCTTCGTGTTTTTGTGCATTTGAGTATGAGTCATATAAACCTTATGAAAGGATGTTTTGAACATGCTTTAGCTTGGAGTTAAAGTTTCCTCCTCGGATATGTGCATTTATGTGATTGCATTCATGATGGGATGCTAGGTCTAGTTCCTATCTTCCTTATAATATTTTGAACATGTTTTAGCTTGGAGTCGATATTCCTCCTTGGTTATGTGTATTTTGATGAAGTTGCATTAATGATTGGGTTGTTAGTTTATCTCCTACTCTCTTCGTGCTAGTTTGAGTTCCATTCGAGGATGAATGTTCCCAAGGGGGAGATAATGTAACACCTCATATTTGGGAAGGCTAGAAAGGGGTCAAGCGGCCAAGTCACAAACCCAAAACTGGACCATGGGACCATCCACAGAGCCCTAGATGGGCCGTGAACGGGACAACAACTCATTTTGGTGCTCGTGAAGTCATTCCAGAACTTGCTCAAAAAGTTTCCCCTCCTACGGACCCTTAGATGGCCCGTGGTGAGGATGACAGGCCGTACAAGTGGTCATGAAGGGGGTCAAGTTAGTAGGGGTCCTCCCCTGGCCACTGGTCAAGGGCCACGGAAGTCACAACGGCCCGTGAAGCCCAATACAAACCGTGAAGACATCCGTGAAGAGGTTTCATTAGACTTAGAGTTGAGGATCAAGTTCAAATGATCATATCTTTTAGTACAAATCGAATTAGGTGGCCCATAACCTGTCAAATTAAAGATCTCTGAGTCCTCTTTCCAACACCACCAAGTTTGCCCAATTTCAAACTCGGAGTAAAAAGTTATCCCCTAAATAGTAAAGCAGTGTCAGGTAGAATTTCTTCATGACCCATTGACGGGTCGTGATAGTGTATAATGACCCGTTTTTTCTTCTATGATTCCAATTCAGCAGTTTTCAGTCAGTGATTTTTGGGTCTTTTACCCCAATTATTTTAACTCAATACTATGTCATTTTTCCTTCTACCCAAAGCCCTATATAATGATTTTAAACCCCCAAATCACCCAAATTAAATTCATTCTCTCAAATTTCTAAAAGAAGATCAAGTGCCTCCTCTCAAATATTTCTCTCTCTAGAAGTTGAGAAGAAAGCTAGGCTTTGAACATCAAGCCTCCTAATCCTTCATTAGTTCCAAGCTTTTGGTATCAAGGTATGATAGTTTTCATCCATGGAGCCCTTTCCTCCACGGAGTTCCCAAATTCTCATATTTACAAAGTTAGAATTCCTCAATTGAGTTAGGGTTTTCTTCCATGTCATGGGTTCCTTTCAATGCTGATTTATGAACTTTTATGCATGAATTGCAGTAATTGCATGTTTTTAAGTTGATTTTCCATGAACCCATGAACAACCCATGTTTTCTAAGCTATGTTGATATAATACGGGTCTTGAACTATGAAAGATGAATTTATGAAAATATGCATGTCTTCTCTTTATGAAATAGATTTAAATGAATTTGAAGATGCATTGACTTTGGAGAAATGATGAAGCTTATGAATTATTGAAAAGAATGCATGATCATGAAAGTAAATGATTCAATAAATCTAAAAGATTAGATTGTCTATATGTTCTATGAAGCTTGGCCACATGACATGAATGTCATCTAGATTTTCCCTCAATTCTTTTCGGGCTATTTTCCTAAATTATGTCTTGATTAGTATGGTATCAGAATATGCCATCAATCATTATAGGGTATGATTTCAAAACTATTTCCATTAGTATTAGTTGGGCATCTATAGTATGAGGTGAATGAATTTGGGCCTTAAAATCTATTATGAAAAGATCATGGATGGTGAAAGGTTTTCTCACGCATGGTATAAGGAGCTATCCAATGATAATGCATGTGGCGACTACCCATGTCCTTAAATGATAAGATAAGTCTAGACTTAATAACTACTCCATAAGATTTATGCTTAGCACTGAGTGAATATTGAGATGGAAGCTCGTGTTGAGTAGCAATCTCATTATCCCTTACCTATGAGCCCCCATAGGATGATGGTCTAGATAGGCATTAGTTAGTGGATCCACTTTAGCTCAGATTTATGGTTCTACCTTGGCAAGTAGGAAAACCATTTTAGGTGTGGGAGACACCGGGGATCATGTTATAGCTCACATAGTCTTTATGTCGGTTAAGGCTTATTCCTACAATAATAATGAACTAAGGTTATTTAAGAAGTATCTCACACGAGTTCAAAAATGATTTTAGTCGCATTAACCATGTTTTACGACTCATGTTTTCTAGCTTCTTTTCTTATGTTTTGACTTGGTCTTTGCATATCACAAAAATGTATTTTTTAGCATGATTTCATATTTTTTTGCATGGCTATCATACTTAGTACATTTTTGTACTAATGCATACTCTTGCCTACATTTCTTATCTAAAAATGTAGGGACCGACCTTACAGATTCGCACTTCCGTGGCTAGGATCTATTAGTACTTGAAAATTGAAGATTGATGAGGCCTCATGTTTCGAGGACCAAGCCTTTATTTCATTATATCTTTTCATTTTCATTTTGAACTTGATGTACAGATTACACCTCGATGAACTCTTATGTACTAGATGGCTTTGAGACGATGTTTAGATTGTCACTTTTCTCTATAAAACTTTTATATGTTGAAACTGTCTTTCAAATCTCTCAATTTCTATTATCTTGACTATGTGTACTAAGTGGCTTGTATGGGGCTTCTCGGGGTCTTTTATGTCATGTCACGTCTAGGGTATACCCTTGGTTCGTGATACTACTTGCCAAGGTAGAACTTTGTATCATTTCATATGCTACATGTGGATCCACTAGTTAGGCCATTTAAGACAAACCTACGGGGGCACATAGTTTGTTACTGGAGGTTGTTACTAAAGACTACCCTATTTGAGCCTCCACCTCGAAGTTCTCTCGATACTAAGATAAATCCCAACAGAATAGTCTTAAACATATTTATATCGTTATCCATGAAAAAACACAATTAAGTTACTAATCCAAGCTAAAACAACATAAAGTAGCTCATTAACTCTTGAATCGAGTATAAGTGACAAAACCTTTCACTAGACCTAGATCATAAAACCTTTCATAATTTCACTGATGCCAATATCATAGCAACCTAGATCATAAAACCTTTCTTTTCATGAATCATTCATAAGTTCATGAAAACATCATTCCTAGGCTCATAACTTTTCTTCAAATTCCTGCAAATTAGGGTTCATAGTCAAAATCATTGAACATGCATGAGGTCATGTGATTTCAATTGGAAAACAGGTAATTGAGTCAAAACTATCATAATAAGATCAAATTTAAGCATTTAAATCAACATAATTAGAACCCATAGGAATTTAACGAAAAACCTAACCAATTTTATTGAAATCGACCTAACCATAAGTAGAACCTACAAAAATCCTTTCCAAGTCTAAGACCACTTCAACCTGACAGGTCTATGACCTATTAACATTTTTGCGGTCTATCAAAATCCTTCATAGACCTAACAATCTAGCCAATTATTAACTAAGTCTTAACTCCTTCTACGACCCCTTTCTTATGGGCCGTAGAACTTTCTATAGACCGTCTTGGTGGTTCATAGGAAAAGTTTAGAAATCAAATCATGAAATACTCAAGACCCTTTTCTATATCTCCCTTTTACAGACCGTAGAACATTCTATAGTCCGTAAAATAGACCCGTAGATTTGGACCTACAGTTAAGAATTAACCCTTCCTTTTTTTGAGATGTTACATTAGTGATGATCAATATTCTTGATTATTTATAAAAATTCCTTTTGAAAGTATAGGAAATCTTATATTTTATATATTCATAAAAGAGAATCCTAATGTCATGATCCGAGCCTACACCCTGGATGTGGCCGGCACTCGAGAACCATGCTGGTCCCCAAGAAAACCCTTATCCTGGCTGACTACAAGCGGAAGACTAACTCAAGCATAAAACTGAAGTAAACATTTAAAAATGGTTTATTGAATCTCAAATTACGCTGAATATACTGAGTATTAAACATAAGTTTTAAAGAAAACCTAAGAAACTGAATGACTCTCCAAAACTTTCTATGTATTAAGCCTATACTATGCAAAGATGAGTGTCGAGACAAGACCATCAACTCCTCAAAAGAACTACTACAAACAACTCATAAAACTGGAGTACTCCGAAAGCAAGGAGGTCTAACTCATAAGCAGACGAGTGGATGGACTGATCTCAATAGACTCTTGTTGAGGATCTTAAAAACTTGTATATTTATCATTAAAAGATATAGGTCGAATGAAATCAATACATTGAATGTTCGAGTATGTAATATATCTGAATAACAAAAAACTGAAAGAAAGGACTGGAATAGATAACAATATACCTAAACTGAATGTAAAGAAATAAAAGAGTTAAATCATTTAAAGCTTTACAAAATACATTCTCATCTCTGAAGTCAACATAATAAGTGATATATAAAAATACACTTTTACTCTATTGAGAGATTTTCTATCGACAACCATCACTATGAGCTATGTGATGATACAACGTCTCGGCCACGCTGCCAGAACTGTCCTATACCTTGCCCGGATATAGGAATCCTCAACAAGTGGATCCACTAAGCTATGCTTAAAAAGAAATAAGGAATCATCAAAAAAGTATGATCCTTTACCCATGTTGGCATACATGATTTATGGGCGCTGTGAATTGTTTGAACTCTCCCCCATATCGGTGCTCAATACTACTCCTAATAATATATATAACTCATGCTCATATGTTTAAAAACATAACTCATCCTCTGGTTTGAGATAATTGCTCAATCTACCCTCTTAAAAGAGGTAACTGCTCTCTTGAAATATCTTTTAAACTCATAACTCATTTAGAAATCTCAGTTTCTCTTTTATCAATGTTAAAATTGATACTTGTGGTAATACATAGTCCCCTTATACTCTTACTCAACTCATACTTGAAAACTCTTTCTCAAAACATATCAAAATCATATGATAGTATGATCATTGATGGCTCGGGAAGTCATATTGCATAAAAATTGATGGTATATCTAGATACCATAGTGCTCATACATTGATGGCATACTCAATTGTCATACTAATCATGTTTTAGAAAACTCTTTTCTCAAAACTCATCTTTACTTCCTCAAAAACTCATTTTAAACTCAATTGTTTGCTTTAAAAAGCTTCTTAAGATTTATAACTCAGAATAGGGTTCGTGCTAAAATATAGACATGAACAAATCAATTCAAGGATCTCAATAACAACATAGAAACTCAATAATTTGGAATAAAGTTTTTAAAAGAAACATGAACTCAAGAACTCAAAATCAACTTGTTCCTCTTTAGTCATTCGTACTATTAATGGTAGAGTATCCCTCCACTTGTCCAAGACACATCATTACTCATCAATGGTTACAATTCACCAATTCAAGGCTACCAAGGAAAAACACGTTACTATGTTAGAC
Source organism: Solanum verrucosum (assembly GCF_900185275.1). Classification (NCBI taxonomy): domain Eukaryota; kingdom Viridiplantae; phylum Streptophyta; class Magnoliopsida; order Solanales; family Solanaceae; genus Solanum; species Solanum verrucosum. Next base: position 1,745,575 of record NW_026020173.1, read on the forward strand.
CAAGCTATCATGGAAAGCACCTTACCCATGCAGGTTCAAGCTACTCAAGGAAGGGTACTATTGTTCAATCCAGGCTGTCATGAAGTTGTGTGGCCTCACCAAGTGAAGTTATCATGCAAGCATACTCTCATATTAGTTCAAGCTACATTGGAAGGGTACTATTTCTCAATCCAAGGCTATCCATGATTTCTACTATCTCAAGCTACCATGCATGGTCTTGTCTTACCAAGTCAAGTTATTCATGAAGGGATATATATCAGTACTTCAAGCTAACATAGTACATACATTCTTTGATTCATTAGATCATACGTGAGAAAACCTTTCACTGTCTATATCTACATGTAAATCTTAGATTCATTTAGGTGAGAAAGCCTTTCAACCCAAGAATCTTCATTATGTGAGAAAACCTTTCACATCATGTTAATTATGTGTTCATGCGAATGTCCTTTCAATCAACACAACAACATTAGCATAATCATTGACACCATACTCTCAAAGTGTTCATAAAGCCTTTACATAGATTCTATAGGACAATCATAATCTCATACATTCATAATATAGGTCACGTGGGTAAATCCTTCCACAACAACTCTACCTATAATTCAAATAAGCTTCACTCCCAAAGCCCTAACATACTTAATTCATCATATTAGCTTTACTCTCAAAGCCTTAGAATTCTACATTCATAACTACAAGCTTTACTCTCAAAGCATTACTTCTCATCATCATCACATATGCCTAGATCTCAAGACTTTCTAATCACATGCTTCATGCTTAAGCAATTCTAATCATATATCATAATATAGGCTCAATCTAAAGCACTATTAATCATAATTCATCATGCGTACTTTAGTCTAATTCAATTCATGTCTAGGTGCTCTACTCTCAAGAAATTCATATCTATTTACTTCAATCTCAAGCCATTTATCATGTGTTTCATTAATCTTAGAAGATTACATCTAAATCCTCAATTGCCCCTTTCATGGCATAAAACCCAATTTCATCAATTCTAGGTTAGAAACAAGGGTTATGCATGGATAAATGTAGATTCAAACAATACACATGTAATTCAATCATAAACAATCATAATCAACTATAATCCACTCAATTGAATCAACATTCATCATAACCCACAATATTGGAAGAAACCCTAACTAGAATTGGGGAATTCTTCTTCAAATTGTGGAATTCTAGGGGACTCCATGGATTAAAGGATTCCATGGAAGAATAAGCCATCATACCTTGATTACAAATCCTACAAAGCTTGGAGTAATGGAGACTTGACTTGACCTAGCTTGACCTTCTTCTTCTTCTTCAACAATGTAGAGAGAATTATTTGAGAGGATGAAATTTGGAATTCTTTTAGGTGTTTAGAAATAATGAATTGAATGACTTAGTTTAGGGGTTTAAATTACTTGTATAGGTGGTTTAGACTAGGATAAAATGACACCACTTAAGTCTAATCAAATCTGGAAAGGACCATTAAGTCCTTAACTAAGCCGCCTCACTACCCGTCCATGAGACCCAGTCGACGGGCCGTAGGCGGACCTATAGTCCGTCCTGGTTGGACATTTTTTGGGTTCAGAGATGCTGGAATTTGGCCTTGGACCTATGAAGCCCCAACCACAGGCCTTGGACCCATCCACGGGGGGTGGGTCCTAGTCGTGGTCACTGCATTAGGCAGATTTGTAGTGTGCTCATCCAAGAGTCCCATCTACGGGGCATGGTTGGCCCCTCGTGGGTGACACTTGGGATTTCTAAAAATTTCTAAGCTTCCCTATTTCACATACAAGGTGTTACAATATCTTCCCCTTGGGAACATTCATTCTTGAATGACATTCTAGGCACTTCTTAAAGGAGACGACTCAAGACTAGCAACCCATCATGCATGCAAACACATCTAAATGCACACAACCAAGGAGGAATCATCACTTTAAGCTAAACATGTTCAATGTGTCATATGGAAGGTAGGAACTACATCTAATAACCCAAAATGCATGAAATTGTAACGTTACTTATATTCAAGGAGGAACTATCGTGTCCAAGCTAAAAGCATGCTCAACACAATCTCATGGAGCCTATATACAATCTATACTCATAGCATTCACCCAAGGAGGAATCTCTCAACTTAAAGCTATGGCATGTTTCACAACTCATCTCATGAAGTCTATAGGAAACTCATACTCAATGCACTACAACATGAGGAAAATCAATCATGCAAACTCAGTGTCTTTCAAAACACAAGTTTTTCATGAACATGCACAATATAAGGAAATCATGGAAACATCTAAAACACACATGACTTCACACAAGGAACAAACCATGAGGAACTCATCATCTCAAGCTAGAGGAGGAGTAGAAAGAAAAAAGATGAGGATATTGGGACATCTTATTAGCCTCGGCCTCCCAAGTAGCACCCTCAACTTAAATCCTCACTAAAAGATCACTCCTTAACACTTTCATGGAAACAACTTCCTTGTTCTTCTATTTCTTAACTTGTTGGTCTAAGATCTCATATGGGCTTACAAAACGGGGACTAAAGTTCCCAAACTCATTATACCTTTCAAGGTGACAATTTCTAGCAACCCAAATCATAAACATTAAGAACACTCATCGACCTTGCTATCTAAGCACACTATATCCCTCTTGGGAGTAAGCCTATATGGACTTTCTAAGCACAATTTCCTTCAATTCTAAGGTCGGATGAAGTTATCACTAAGCTTTCACATCCATCACACAAGAGGATTCTATACCATGGTGAATTATACTATTACCCTTTTGAGGACTCTACTCATTTATCACATCAAGGCATTATCTAAACACCCTACTCATCAAATCATTTCAACATACCCCAAAACTCATAATGACTAAGTCGGGTTCAACAATCTATAAAACGTACAATAATGCAATCCATTCATACTAAAGCCAACCACAAAGTCTAACATATCAAGTCTATCAAATCACAACACACAAGCAACACCAAAATCTAATAAAGCATAAAACACATACCGGTAGTCATATCCGGAAGACATTCTTGTTCACCTCTAGCTTGGAGAGAATAGAACCTATTTTGCCTTGGAGCATTTCTATTTGAAGCACTGTGGGCAAATTGCTTAGCCTCTCTTCCATTTGCCTTCATCTTTGGACAATTCCTCATCTTGTGGCCACTCTCACCACAACTAAAGCAACCCTCCATTCTGGCTAGACATCTACCCTCATGTATTTTTCCATATCTAGCACAAGTAGGCCATAGGGACTCACTACTAATTCCTTGAGGTTTAGGGTTAGACACCCTATCCTCATTATACTTAAGATCATTAGAAGAGTCTCGTCGGAAAAACCTCTGTCGATGCTTAAGACGACCATGTCCATCAGACCTTTCATGAGAGGAATCACCATCATCATTTCTAGACCTTTTTTTCTCCCTATCTCTCCCTTTTGGTTTTGCCTCTTCAATCTACTGGGCATGATTCATAAGATAAGCTATGTCCATGTCACCAATGAGCATTGCGGTATGACATTCTTTCACTACTAGATCAGACACTCCCAACATAAACTTACTCCTTCTTGACCTAGAGTCAGCCACTAGGAATGAAGCATACTAAGACAATTGGGTGAACCTCAATGCATATTCATTAACACTCATATTGATTTGCCTAAGGTTAATGAACTCCAGCACCAAAGTCTTTTTCATCTCTATAGGGGAGAACCTATCTAGAAAAGAAATTTTGAACCATTATCACTCTATGGGACCCATTCCTACCGGTCTAGCCTCTTTCCATTGATTAAACCAAACCTATGCAACCCCCTTGAGTTTGTAAGCGGCCAATTTCGCTTTCTCAGCCAAAGTAACTCCCATAATGTCTAACACCTTATAGACCTCATCTATAAACTCTTGAAGATCTTCCTCAATTTTGGAGCCATGAAAATCCAGATGATTCATTCTTATAAAATTCCTCACTCTTGACACCGTCGTACCCACACTTGGGTTCATGGGAGCTACCACTTTCCTAGTGGCTTGTGTCGTCATTGCTTGAGCCATCACTTGAAAATAAGTTCTAAGCTCTGCTTTAGTTATATTCTAATTCAATGGGTCAATCGGAGCTTGAGGAGTAGCTTGGGGGGGGGGGACCTGAGGCGGAACCTCTTGATCAACATTGTCTCCCTCCATCATTCTAGCAGCCTTTCTAGTAGTCATATCCTGAAAACCATCAGGCATGGATTAGGAGAGAGACCTAATAGAGTTAAACACTATGGCACGACATAGAGAACTGAAGAAGTGAAGTTTCCTAAACATCAAATAGCTTCTCATTCATAAATGTGGCATGCTTCACACTTATGAACAAGACTGTACTAGACGTGGTTTGAGACATCCTACAACCATTCTAAACCTTGTGCTTTGATTACCAAGCTTGTCATGATCGAGGGGTACACCCTAGATGTAACATGGCATGAAAGACCCAAAGAGGCCTCATACAAGCCACTTAGATTTCATAACATAAGATAATACAAAATGGTGCGGAAATTTAAAACATTTTCAATAATATCAAAGTCTTTATAAAATGAAGAGGAAGTCTTTACACTTGTCTGAAACCATCTAATACATGAAAGCCTTAGGGACACAGTCCATACAATAGTTATACCAATAAAATAAAGACATTAAAGAGAAAGGTGATCAAATCCTCGATGTTATGAGGACTCACCAAATCTTCACTCCTTGCTCTTGTATGAACCTAGCCATGGGATGGAAGTCAATATCGTCGGACCCTACATTTGATAAGAATGTAGGCAAGAGTATGCATTAGTACAAAAATGTACTAAATATGATGGCTAGCATAAATCATTAACATAAGTGTAATTTAGGCATTAGTCATATAAGACGTAGTCTATAAGCATAAAAGACATCAACATAATTCATAGGCATATTCAATGCATATAAGTCATAATCTCATAAGAGGAACACTTCTCAAGTAACCTCAACATATTCTTACTCAAGAGTTGGGCCATCACCTCTAGTCATACATATCAAGGAAGGCAACTCAAGCAACAATCCAAGCTAAACTAACATCATACAATCAATCTCATATAGAAACATACTTACAATACTTCCTTGAAGTAATCTTGTTTCATCATAATCATGCTACCTTGATTAGGGACTTGTCCCTCTTTATCCATTCTTGCTATTCATGGTAGAGTATCCCTCTACTTGTCCAAGAGATATGATTATACATGAATGATTACGATTCACCAATTCAAGGCTACCAAGGAAAAGAGCCTTACTATGCTAGACCAGGCTATCATGGAAAGCACCTTACTCATGCAAGTCCAAGAACCTCAAGGAATGGTACTATTGCTCAATTCAGGCTATCATGAAGTGGTGTGGCATCACCAAGTCAAGCTATCATACAAACATCCTCTCATGCTAGTTCAAGCTACATTGGAAGGGTACTATTTCTCAATCCAAGGCTATCCATGATTTCTACTATCTCAAGCTACCATGCATGGTCTTGTCTTACCAAGTCAAGTTATTCATGAAGGGATATATATCAGTACTTCAAGCTAACATAGTACATACATGCTTTGATTCATTAGATCATACGTGAGAAAACCTTTCACTGTCTATATCTACAGGTAAATCTTAGATTCATTTAGGTGAGAAAGCCTTTCAACCCAAGAATCTTTATTATGTGAGAAAACCTTTCACATCATGTTAATTATGTGTTCATGCGAATGTCCTTTTAATCAACATGACAACATTAGCATAATCATTGAGACCTTACTCTCAAAGTGTTCATAAATCCTTTACATAGATTCTATAAGACATGCATATTCTCATACATTCATAATATAGGTCACGTCGGTAAATCCTTCCACAACAACTGTACCTACAATTCAACATCGTATAATCTACACTCCCAAAGCCCTAGCATACTTAATTCATCATATTAGCTTTACTCTCAAAGCCTTAGCATTCTACATTCATAATTACAAGCCTTACTCTCAAAGCATTTCTTCTCATCATCATTCCATATGCCTAGATTTCAAAACATTCAAATCACGTGCTTCATTCTTAAGCAATTCTAATCATAAATCACCATATAGGCTCAATCTCAAGCACTACTAATCATAATTCATCATGTGTACTTTAGTCTAATTTAATTCATGTCTAGGTGCTCTACTATCAAGAAATTCTTATCTATTTACTTCAATATCAAGCCATTTATCATGTGTTTAATAAATCTTAAAAGATTACATCTAAATCCTCAATCTCCCCTTTCATGGTATAAAACCCAATTTCATCAATTCTAGGTTAGAAATAAGGGTTAGGCATAGATATATGTAGATTCATCCTATAAACATGTAATTTAATCATAAACAATCATAAATAACTATAATACACTCAATTGGATCAAAATTCATAATGACCACAACATTGGAAGAAACCCTAACTAGAATTAGGGAATTCTTCTACAAATTGTGGAATTCTAGGGGACTCCATGAATTAAAGGATTACATGGATGAATAAGCCATCATACCTTGATTACAAATCCTACCAAGCTTGGAGTAATGGAGACTTGACTTGACCTAGCTTGACCCTCTTCTTCTTCTTCAACTTTCTAGAGAGAATTATTTGAGAGGATGAACTTTGGAATTAGTTTAGGGGTTTAGAAATAATTACTTGAATGACTTATTTTAGGGGTCTAAATTAATTATATAGGTTGTTTAGACTAGGATAAAATGATACCACTTAAGTCTAATCAAACTCGGAAAGGATCATTAAGTCCTTAACTAAGCTGCCTCACTACCCATCCACGAGACCCCACCGACGGGCTGTAGGTGGACCTATGATGTATCTTGGTTAGGTGTGGTTTGGGTTTAGATATGCTGGAATTTGGCCTTAGACCTACGAAGCCCCAACCACGGGTCGTGGACCCATCCATGGGGAGTGGGTCCTGGTAGTGGTCACTGCCTTAGGTAGATTTTAAGTGTGCTCATCCGTGAGGCCCACCTACAAGGCATGGGTCCAACCACGGGGAGTGATTGGCCCTTCGTGGGTGACACCTTGGATTTCTAAAAATTGCTAAGCTTCCCTATTTCACATATAGGGTGTTACATCTCTATGGACAAGAATTATGATATTTGTTAGTGATTCATAATTGTATGGATGAATCGGAGTTGGAAAGAATGAAATTCTTGGAGAAAGACTTACCTTGAAGAAGAATCTTGAAAAAGATTGAAAGAATCTTGAATGGAGTCTTTTACTTTGATTTTTCTTTAGGGTTTTGGCTTAGGTTTCGAAAGAGAAGATTATGATGGAGAAAGATCTTTAATTAGTAAATAAATTCTTTTAGGGTTTTATTAGAGGTAAAAAGACAAAAATGATCTGTTTTAATGTTTTTCCGTCGTCTAATTTGTAATAACATTGTATCAGGTCACTAAAATGATCGAATGAATTTGAGAAATGCACTAGTTTTGAATAAGTTCCTTATGACACAATTCTGCTGCACAATTTAGAGTATAAAAGAAGGGAAACTTTTCCTAAATGTCTGTAGTCCCTCATTTATATAAGTGGTGCCCTCACAACCGTAAATAAGATCCTACAGACACGACTTAATAGACACCCTAGGACATTTGAACTTTGTGCTTTGATACCAAGTTTGTCACGACCCGAGCCAACACCCTGGACATGGCCGACACTCGAGAACCATTGCCAGTCCCCAAGCAAACCTTAATCCTGGCTAACTACAAGCGGAAGACTAACGCAAGCATACATAAGCATAAAATTGAAGTAAGCATTTAAAATTGGTTTACTGAATCTCAAAACTATGTTGAATATAGTTAGTATTAAACAAAAGTTTTGAAGAAAACCTCCGAAACTGAAAGACTCTCCAAAACAGTCTATCTATGAAGCCTCTACTATAAAAAGATGAGTGTCGTAAAAAGACCCATAACTCCTCAAAAGAATTACTACTAACAACTCCTGAAATTGGAGTACTCCGAAAGAAAGGAGGTCTCACTCATAATGTCACGCCCCGAGCTACCCCCGAGACGCGGACACGGGACCTAGGACCACAAGTGATCCCAAGCTAACCCTGCTGGCATGATCATGAGCATACTAAAGATAATAAACTGATGCGGAACCTAAATCATAAATAAACTGAAAAGATGGGGAATACCCATATACTATAACTGAATATATCAAATCTGAAAGTTTAATAAAAAAGAAATATCAAACTCAAAATACTAAGCTGAATCTAACTATGTCTGAAATAAGCCTCTAAACTTACTAGAAATGTTGGGACATGCCCCAACTAGGTCTAGCAAAACTGAAACTAAAGACTAAAAGCGATAAAGATAAACATGTCACTAGTCCTCGAAGAATGAGGACTCACCACTGATGCTGCTGAACTGAAGATCGGGAACTGATCTAAGGGTGATCTGGATGCTGAGAACCTGAACCTACATCACGAGAAGATGTAGCGCACGTATGCGTCAGTACTTGAAAGCTACTGAGCATGCGGGATAGAGTAAAGCTGAAATAACATATAACTGAACAAAGCAATAAATCAATGAAATAATCTGGACATGGTATAGATACTGAATACTGAGCTAACTCAATGCAATGAACAATTTATAACATGCTGACTAAATACTGAATGAACTGTAAATGTGGTCAATGCAATAGAGTCTGACTGAACTGTGGGAGCTACTAATAACCGACATAAAACCACATGAGCTAAATGTGGAGTCCGATGTATATGCCCCATCGAGAGGACCCAATATACCTTGCCAGAGGTATAGAGGCATGTTGGCGTGATCACTAAACTGATGTTGCCCACTGAGGGGACTTACACCTACGTGGCTCGTAGTTCTGGGACTATATGGGTACGCTGAACCCTAGTCCAACTCGGTATGCTACTCCTAATGAATTAAGTGGTTAACTGGTTATGACTAAATTTCTGTAAATATTGGATAGCTCGAAACTGAACATGCAACTGAGAATGCAATAATTAATCTGATAATGATGCATTAATAACTGAGGCATGTATAACTGAGATATCTGACCTATCATGTGTAATTCAAGAACTAAAGAAATACATAGTTAGGGTTCTGAAATTCATGTGAGAAATGATGTAATAACATGATAATCTGATTTGGAACATCTAAATAACTAATTCATGATGATCTGTTGAGATTCTAGAAACCCTAGGTCTATTCATAATAAGGGAATCAAGAAACTGACTGAATTCTAGGGACCAAATGGGTGAAAAGAACCCACTAGTGAAATCCCACATACCTGGTGACGAATTCCACGGAGAAATCTTTCGATTTCAGGACTGCAACTGAAGAAACCTCGCTGCATTCTTGAACTAGGGTTCTTGACCTTTTTCTCCTATCTTGATTCTAATTTTCTATGTTTTGATTAATGATTTTGACTAAGTAAAGTTCTAGTTATGTTTCTAGGCTTAAACTGACTAAAACCTCATGATTTAGGGTCTAAACGACCTATCTTAGGGGTTAAACGAAATAGGAAAAAACCAAAAGACCCCTGACTTAGCAGATGTCGAAGTGACTGATGGACTGGACTGACGGGCCGTCATTCAATCGACAGTCCGCCAATTGGATCCGTAGGTCGAGTCTGCCTGATAGGGCTTCACTAAATCGAGCATAACATTTTAATCGGAGGTTGGAATTTAACAAACTCGGTGGCCTTAGAAAGATAATTCAATTATCTATCTAACCATAGGTGATGTGACATATAATTCATTTTGTGCTAAGAGTTATGACCATCTGAAGTTGACCCATCAACAATTTTCAGCTAACTGGTTGCTGACCCTTATCTACGGTCAGACCTACGGACCGTGGATCGATTGACGGTACGTGCTAGTCGACCGTAGTTTGTGTCAGAGGCTGGGTAAAGGAGGTCTTGATCTACGGACATAGACCACGGACCGTTGTCTGATCTACGGACCGTGGGTCTGTCAGTGAGTCGAGACTTAGCAGATTTTTCTGAGCTTGGCTAGGGAGGGGTTGCAGTGGTGAACCATGGACCACCAGCACGGGCCGTGGTCTGACCTACGGTCTGTGGATGGCAACCGTGGGTTGCACCTGGAACTTCTCAAAATCTGCATTCTTGGCCTGATTCGAATATGGGGTGTTACATTATCTCCCCCTTGGTACCATTCGTCCTCGAATGAATACTAAACTAGCTGAAATAGAGGGAGAGGGCTGCAATCCCTACCACTAAACACTGAGAACTGAATTTCTAACTGAACTGAGTTCCAAGAACATGCAAATACGTTGAAATTGCAAGTACAAACTGAAGGAACATGATTCTAAGACTGAATTTACGCATGAATGACTGAAAAACTGAAGAGGAACTATTACCTCAAGCTGGAATGGAATCGGAAGGAAAGAGGTGAGAATACTTGGACTTCATGGTTGCTTCTTCTTCCCAAGTAGCTCCCTTTACTGGCTGACTCCTCCACAAAACCTTGACTGAAGCGACTTCTTTATTTCTAAACCTTCTAACCTGACGGTCGAGAATCTCAACAGGTACATCCTCATAAGAAAGGCTATCTTTCACGGCCACACTCTCTAATGGAACTATGGATGCTAGATCACCCACACACTTCTTCAAAAGAGAAATGTGAAAGACTCGATGCACTGCTGCTAAGTCTGCTGGTAGCTCTAACTCATAAGCCACTTTACCAATCCTTTTCAAGATCCGGTAAGGGCCTACATATCTGGGACTGAGCTTCCCTTTCTTTCCAAATCTCATCACCCCCTTCATGGGTGACACTTTTAGGAAAACCCAATCATCAACTTAGAACTCTAGTTCCCTTCTTCACACATCTGATTAAGACTTCTGGCGACTCTGAGCAGTCTTAAGTCTATCTCTAATGAGTTGCACTTTCTCTATAGCATCAAGGACCGAATCTGGTCCTATCAAGGCTGCTTCACCTACTTCAAACCAACTAACTGGAGATCTACATCTATGCCCATACAATGCCTCATAAGGGACCATCTAAATGCTGGAATGGTAACTATTGTTGTAGGCGAACTCAATCAGAGGAAGGTGATCATCCCAACTACCCTTGAAGTCGATCACACAAGCTCTCAATATGTCCTCTAAGGTCTGAATGGTACGCTCTGCCTGACCATCTGTATGTGGATGAAATGTTGTGCTAAGGTTAACCTGAGTACCAAAACCCTTCTGAAATGACTTCCAGAAATGAGAGGTAAACTGAGGACCTCTATCTGAGATGATAGACAAAGGAACCCCATGCAACCCCACAATCTCATTAATGTAAAGCTTAGCGTAATCCTCCGCCGAATCTGTAGTCTTAACCGCCAAAAAGCGAGAAGACTTAGTAACCCTATCAATAATCACCCAAATGGAGTCATGTTGTCTGCGAGTACGAGGTAAACTTGTGATGAAGTCCATGTTGATCACTTCCCACTTCTAAGTAGGAATGTCAATCTCTTGAGTCATACCTCCTGGTTTCTGATGTTCTACCTTGACTTGCTGGCAATTGGGGCACTTAGCCACAAACTTTTCTATATCTCTTTTCATACCATTCCACTAATACACTTCTCGCAGATCGTGGTACATCTTAGTGGCACCTGGATGAATAGAATATCTGGAATTGTGGGCTTCTGCAAGAATATGTTGTCTCAATTCACCCACATTAGGAACACATAATCGACCCTGATAGCGGAGCACACCATCTCCCCCTTGGGAGAATACCTCCACTGTCTGCTTCTGGACTGCACCCTTAAGCTCTAGCAATATTGGATCATTGTCTTGCTTTTCCTTAACTTCTACTACTAAAAAAGATTCTGCTCCATTCTGAACCGTTACACCACCATCTAATATGCTCATAAGACGAACTCCTAGGAGAGCAAGTCTGTGAACATCCTTTGCTAGCTCTTTTATTTCTTCCTCAACATGTGCTACACTACCCATGGATAATCTGATAAGAGCATCTGCTACTACATTTGCCTTACCCGGATGCTAATGCACACTCATATCATAATCTTTGAGGAACTCAAGCCACCTTCTCTGGCGAAGATTCAACTCTTTCTTGGTGAATACATACCAGAGGCTCTTATGGTTTGTGAACACATTTACATGAACACCATACAAGTAGTGTCTCCAAATCTTGAGTGCAAACACCACTGCTGCAAGCTCGAGGTCATGAGTTGGATAATTCTTCTCATGTACCTTAAGTTGTCTAGAAGCGTAAGTTATAACCTTACCTTGCTGCATCAACACAAAACCTAGGTCAACCCTGGATGTATCATAATAGATCACATAACCATTTGAACCCTCTGGTAGAGTCAAGACAGGAGTTGTAGTCAACCTAGTTTTCAGTTCTGCAAAGCTTTTCTCGCAATCATCTGACCATTGGAACTTAACCTTTTTCTGGGTTAACTTAGTCAATGGAGAGGCTATGGATGAAAATCCTTCCACAAACCGTCTGTAATAGCCCGCTAGACCCAAGAAACTTCTGATATCTGTAGCAGAGGTAGGTCTGGGCCATTGTTTCACTGCTTCTATCTTCTGGGAATCTACTCGAATTCCTTCACTAGACACAATATGCCCAAGGAAGGTAACTGATTGTAACCAAAACTCGCACTTGTTAAATTTTATAAATAACTGGTGATATTTGAGAGTTTGCAGAACAACTCTCAAATGACTTGCATGTTCTTCCTCATTCCTAGAGTAAATGAGGATATCATCAATAAAGACGATAATGAACAAGTCCAAGTACTGCTTGAACACTCTGTTCATCAAATCCATGAAAGCTGCAGGAGCATTGGTTAGTACAAATGACATAACTACAAATTTGTAATGACCATACCGAGTTCTGAAGGCTATCTTTGGAATGTCACTATCTCTGACTCTAAGCTGATGATAACCTGATCTGAGGTCTATCTTTGAGAAATGACTAGCACCCTGAAGTTGGTCAAACAAGTCATCAATCTTTGGGATAGGGTACTTATTCTTGATTGTGACCTTGTTCATCTGCCTATAGTCAATGCACATTCTGAGAGAACCATCTTTCTTCTTCACGAACAACACTGGTGCACCCCATGGCGAAATACTGGGTCCGATGAAGCCCTTATCTAGAAGGTCTTTCAATTGCTCTTTCAGTTCCTTAAGCTCAGCTGGAGCCATTCTGTAAGGAGGAATATAGATAGGCTGGGTATTTGGAAGGAGATCAATTCCAAAGTCGATTTCCCTATCGGAAGGAACTCCGGGAAGATCTTCTGGAAACTCACTGACTACAGGAACTGACTCAAGAGTTGGGGATTCAGAACTAGAATCCTTAACCCAAACTAGATGATAGAGATAACCCTTAGAGATCATCTTTCTGGTCTTAAGGTAAGAAATGAATCGACCCATAGACGCTAAGCTACTACCCTTCCATTCTAAGATTGGTTCGTCTGGAAACTAAAAACGAACAATTGTAGTTCTACAATCAACTGAGGCATAACATGAATGTAACCAATCCATGCCTAGAATGACATCGAAGTCTACCATTTCTAACTCTACAAGATCTGCTGAGGTGACTTTCTGAGAGACTGTGACAGGGCAATTTTTGTTTACCCTCTAGCTATAATTGGGTCATCGACTGGAGTAGAGACTGAGAAGGGTTCTGAGAGAATTTCTGGGCTAACACTGAATTGGACTGCTATATAAGGAGTTACAAAAGACAAAGTAGCCCTTGGATCTAACAATGCATAAACATCAAGATCAAAGACTCGTAACATACCAGTGACTACATCAGGAGAATCTTCCTGATCTTGACGAGCCTGAAGAGCATAGAGCCTGTTTTGGCACTGTCCGCCACCTGTACCAGATGAGTTACCCTGCTGAATCGGGCGACCTGCTGGTGCTGCTGAAGTTGTAGACTGAGCTCTACCATTATTTCCTCCTTGACCTTGTCTTGAAGGACAATCCTTCAATCTATGACCAGACTGACCACACCCAAAACATCCTTCCTTACCTGCAAGGCACTCACCCGGATGGTTCTTACTACATTTCGGGCAAGTTGGGTAGGTTTTGGTGCTTGAAACACTACCTTGAGACTTAGAGCCTGACACCCTACCTTTCTGATCATTACGGAACCTGGGGGATGGAACACTAGCTGATGAAGGTGCTGGAGTGGAAGACTTCTGCTGAAACTGCGAGCGATTTCCACCACCCGATTTCTGTTGGGAATACTCGTAGTTGCCTGTTCTTGGTTTCTTAGTCTCCTTAGCCTGTTCCCTAAGCTTATCACCCTCAACCTGCTGAGCATGAGTCATGAGCCTAGAGATGTTCATGTCTCCCAACAACATAGCATTCCTACACTTTGTTTTCACTAAGTTTGACACTCCATACAGAAACTTATTCATCTAAGCCCTGGAATCAGCAACCATGTGAGGAGCATACCTGGAGAGTTGGTTAAACTTGAGCCTATACTCTTGGACAGTCATGTACCCTGCCTCAAGTTCATAAATTCCTAGGCCTTTGCTTCTCCCAACTCTATGGGGAAAAACCTGTCCAGAAAGGTTTCCTTGAAACAATCCCAAGTAATAGGAGCGACATATGTACCCCTGTTCTCCTTCCACTGAGTATACCAGATATGAGCTACATCTTTAAGTTGGTAAGATGCTAACTCAACCCGATCATTCCCAGTGACCTGCATCACCTCAAAGATCTTCTTGATCTCATCCAAGAAATTCTGGGGATCTTAACCAGTCTGAGATCCTAAGAACTCAGGCAGATTCATCCTAACAAAGTCACAGACCCTTGTTGCTGTTGATCCACCATTTGCATTCACATGAGTTTGAACCCGCTAATTGTTCTGGTTAGCGATACTCTGAGCCAACATCTGAATGGCATTCCTGAATTTATCATTTGAGACTACCTGATCTGGAACTGGAGGAGCTGCATTTGCGTTCCTAGCATTCGCATTCCTAGCGTTAGCTCTACGAGGAGGCATGATCACTGAAACGTAGAACGTCGAGTTAGAACGGAATTTAGATCATACCTTACGCACGATAAGAGTAATAAGAAAATGAAGATTTTCTAAAACACTTTGTAGCCTCCCTCTCATTAGATGTGGTGCGCACTACACATCCATGAAAAGGACTCTACCTAATGCGGCTTTTCAGACATCCTAGGACAGTTAAACCTAGTGCTCTGATACCAAGTTTGTCATGCCCCGAGCTACCCCCGAGACGCGGACACGGGACCTAGGACCACAAGTGATTCTAAGCTAACCCTGTTGGCATGATCATGAGCATACTAAATATAATAAACTGATGCGGAAGCTAAATCATAAATAAACTGAAAAGATAGGGAATACCCATATACTATAACTAAATATATCAAATCTGAGAGTTTAATAAAAAAGAAATATCAAACTCAAAATACTAAGCTGAATCTAACTATGTTCGAAATAAGCCTCTAAACTTACTAGAAATGTTGGGACATGCCCCAACTAGGTCTAGCAAAACTGAAACTAAAGACTAAAAGCGATAAAGATAAACATGTCACTAGTCCTCGAAGAATGAGGACTCACCAATGATGCTGCTGAAAAGAAGATCGGGAACCGATCTAAGCGTGATCTGGATGCTGAGAACCTGAACCTACATCATGAGAAGATGTAGCGCATGTATGCGTCAGTACTTGAACGGTACTGAGCATGCATGATAGAGTAAAGATGAAATAACATATAACTTAACAAAGCAATAAAGTAATGAAATAATCTGGACATGATATAGATACTAAATACTGAGCTAACTGAATGCAATGACCAATTTATCACATGCTGACTGAATACTGAATGAACTGTAAATGTGGTCAATGCAATAAAGTCTGACTGAATTGTGGGAGCTACTAATAACCGACATAAAACCACATGAGATAAATGTGGAGTCCGATGTATACGCCCCATCGAGAGGACCCAATATACCTTGCCAGAGGTATAGAGGCATGCTGGCGTGATCACTAAACTGATGTTGCCCACAGATGGGACTAACATCTAAGTGGCTCGTAGTTCTGGGACTATATGGGTACGCTGAACCCTAGTCCAACTCGGTATTATGCTACTCCCAATGAATTAAGTGGTTAACTGGTTATGACTGAATTTCTATAAATATTGGATAGCTCGAAACTGAACATGCAATTGAGAATGCAACAATTAATCTGATAATGATGTATTAATAAATGAGGCATGTATAACTGTATAACTTAAATATCTGACCTAGCATGTGTAATTCAAGAACTAAAGAAATACATAGCTAGGGTTCGTAAATTCATGCGAGAAACGATGTAATAACATGATAATCTGATTTGGAACATCTAAATAACTAATTCATGACGATCTGTTGAAATTCTAGAAACCCTAGGTCTATTCATAATAAGGGAATCAAGAAACTGACTGAATTCTAGGGACCTAATGTGTGAAAGGAACCCACTAGTGAAATCCCACATACCTGGTGACGAATTCCACGGAGAAATCTTTCAATTTTGGGGCTAGAACTGAAGAAACCTCGTTGTGTTCTTGAACTAGGGTTCTTGACCTTTTTCTCCTATCTTGATTCTAATTTTCTATGTTTTGATTAATGATTTTGACTAAGGTAAGTTCTAGTTATGTTTCTAGGCTTAAACTGACTAAAACCTCATGATTTAGGGTCTAAACGACCTATCTTAGGGGTTAAACGAAATAGGAAAAGACCAAAAGACCCCTGACTTAGCTGCTGTCGGAGTGACTAGCGGACTGGACTGACGGGCCGTCATTCAGTCGACGGTCCATCGATTGGATCCGTAGGTCGAATCTGCCCGACAGGGCTTCACTAAAACGAGCATAACGTTTTACTCGGAGGTCAGAATTTAGCAAACTTGGTGGTGTTGGAAAGATAATTCAATTATCTATCTAACCATAGTTTATGGGACACATAATTCATATTGTGCTAAGAGTTATGACCATCTGAAGTTGACCCATCAACAATTTTCAGCTAACTGGTTGCTGACCCTCATATACGGTCAGACCTACGGACCGTGGATCGATTGACGGTCCATGCTGGTCAACCGTAGTTTGTGTTAGTGGCTAGGTAAAGGAGGTCTTGATCCACGGACATAGACCACGGACCGTTGTCTGATCTACGGACCGTGGGTCTGTCCGTGAGTCGAGACTTAGCCGATTTTTCTGAGCTTGGCTGCGGAGGGGTTGCAGTGTTGAACCACCGACCACCAGCATGGGTCGTGGCCTGACCTATGGTCCGTGGACGGCAACCGTGGATTGCACCTGCAACTTCTAAAAATCTGCATTCTTTTCCTGATTCGAATACGGGGTGTTACACATAAGCAGATGAGCGGATGGAGTGATCTCAACAGACTCTTATTGAGGAACTTAATAACTTGCATCTGCATCAGTAACAGATGCAGGTCGAATGACAGTAATACATTGAATGTACGAGTATGTAATATAGTTGAATAACAAATATCTTAAAGAAAGGACTGAAATAGATAACAATGTACTCAAACTGTATGTAAAGAAATAAAAGAGTTAAATCATTTAAAGCCTTAAAAAATACTTTCTCATCTCTGAACTCAACATAATAAGTGATATGTAAAAATACACTTTAACTCTATTGGGAGATTCTCTAACCGACAACCATCACTATGAGCTACGTGATCATACAACGTCTCGCCCACGCTGCCATAACTGTCCTATACCTTGTCGGGATATGGTACTCCTCAACAAGTGGATCCACTAAGATATGCTTAAAAACCAATAAGGAATCATCTAAAAAGTATGAGCCTTTACCCATGTTGGCATACATGGTTTATGGGGGCTGTGATTTGTCTGAACTCTCCCCCATATCGGTGCTCAAAAGTACTCCTAATAATATATATAACTCATGTTCATATGTTTAAAAACATAATTTTTCCTCTTGTTCGAGATAATTGCTCAAACTACCGTTTTAAAAGAAATAATTTCTCTTGAAATATCTTTTAAACTCATAACTCATTTAAAAATCTCAGTTTCTCTTTTATCAATGTTAAAACTGATACCTCTGGAAATACCTAGTCCCGTTATACTCTTACTCAACTCATACTTGAAAACTCTTTCTCAAAGCATATCAAAATCATATTATAGTATGATCATTAATGACTCGAGAAGTCATACTGCATAAACATTAATGGTATATATAGATACCATAGTTCTCATGCATTGATGGCATACTCGATTGTCAAACTAATCATGTTTTAGAAAACTCTTTTTCTCAAAACTCATCTTTACTTCCTCAAAAACTCAATTTAAACTCAATTGTTGGCTTTAAAAAGCTTTTCAAGATTTATAACTCAAAATAGGGTTCATGCTGAAATATAGACATGAACAAATAAACTCAAGGATCTCAATAACAATATAGAAACTTAATAATTAGGAATAAAATTTTAAAAAAAAACATGAAGTCAAGAACTCAAAATCAACTTATCTCTAGAATACTCAAATCTGGGGAAAGAATCCTAGATTACTTTTTTACTGATCTGAAAATAGATGTAGGGCGTGAGAAAGAACTAGTCCAACACTATGATAGCCTTACATACTTGGAAGAACAAGGTTCTTCAAGAATCTTGAAGAATAACTTGATTAGATGCCTTGGAACCCTAGGTTGAAGGAGAAAACCAAGAAAACCTTTCTTGAGCTTCTTGAATTAGTTTTCTTGAAATCTCTATATCCAAGAATCATGATTTTTATTAGTGATTCATAATTGTATGGAGGAATTGAGTTGGAAAGAATGGAATTCTTGGAGAAAGACTTACCTTGAATAAGAATCTTGAATGGAGCCTTCTACTTTGATTTTTCTTTTGGGTTTTTGGCTTAGGGTTTGAGAGAGAAGAGAATGATGGATTAAGAGATGAAAATCTGATTGTTTTGAGTCTTTAATTATTAAAGAAATTTGTTTAGGATTTTCTTAGAGGTAAAAAGACAAAAACAACCCTTTTTAATTTTTTTTCCCATCGTCTAATTTGTAACAGCACTATATCATGTTACTAAAATGGTCATAAGTTTTTACTCAGAAATTGGATTGATGCGAAATTGGTGCCGTTGGAAAGTAGATTCAAATATATTTAATTTGATAGGTTATGGATCACGTAACTCTTTATATTCTAAGAGATATGGTCGTTTAAAATTGACCCAAGTAGAATCTTACATCAAAACTTAATCGATAAGGAAACTTTCAACTCTACTTTGTGCTAGGTGATTCTAGTGACCTTAATTCATATCCAAATCACTCCCGCACTAAAGAATTTAACTTTACACGTATGGGTAATTTATGAATCACCCGATATTACCCTACAAGTAAATGAAGAATGGTTGGAGTCTTAACTTAGAAATTTTTGGGGTGTTACAATATATCCCCCTTGGGATCATTCGTCCTCGAATGACGGCTGGTTTGAAAATTGAAAGGGGTTACTCTTACTTTATTCAAGTCTAACTCAAAATTACAAAGTACTTACTCAGAATTACAAAGTATTTAACATAGGGTGATTATTCTGATCTAAATCACAAGATTTGGGTTCTATACTTCTGTAGAAAATCTCATCCCAAGAACACTACATCTTTACTGCTACATTCAGCTAACCTTGAGCTCATTTTACGAAGCACCTAATGTATCACGTATTGTCCGCATGTTAACAACACCACATTCAAGCTTAGAACCTTAACCACTCTATAGACTCCTACTAACCCACTTTCTAAGAACTTCTCATCCTCTCATTGTCTCTACCAGCTGAACTTTCATGCATTACCACAAGGAAGCTGACTTAGTACTCATTGTAAAACCTTATCTCCTTCTTTCTCCGTCATCACACAACTACTATCAACAACACCACTCTCCAAAACTAAAAAGGATTACTGAAAGGACTTTTAGGTGAAATATCATCAGCACGATTCACTCAAGATATATGATAAAAGAATATGCATGGCATGACATTATGTTACTAGCCATTGAGAGTAAATGATGAATTTTGTGAGACTTGAATGCTTATATAGGTTCATATCATGAGGCTGATATCCATAACTTTATGGGTTAAGCTTGAGATTAATGGGCTAAATTCTTTGCCCCTCATTCTGAAAACTAAACATAGATGTGAATCTCTGTGAAGTGTGTGAGCATAGGTCATGAACACAATTATGATAGAAGAAACATCATCATTATGTTGTAATGACTGAACTTTGAGGAATACATTATAGTATGAATGTATTGATGTACCTCTAAAATTCTTTCTCTAGACATCACTATCTCTTAAAGTTATGGATCTATTCCATCATCTCTAAAGTGGTCTACATTCACTTTACTCTAATACTCGGGAAAGGCTTATCTCATGGCTACTGAACCCTCAATATGCATGTACTAAGACTTGTTCTAAGATCTCTTTCTAAGATACTTCTCTTAACCTCTTCTCATTGGCTTATAAGGCTGCTTCATCTAGCTCTTAAAGGAAGAAAATTAATGCTTACCTCAACCTATTACTCATTAATAACTCAATTATACTATCTAGGCACACATGAAAAATAATCATTAACTTAATTAGTACCTCATCTAACTACATACGATCTTGGGTACACCTCTTAATTATCTTGTTAATCTAATGACTTAGTCATACTTCATTGCTCTCATCTAAAAGTTAAAATCTCATACTTTTACCACTCACATTTGTAAAAGGTATACGTGACACCTTAATTTCTTACCTACTGTATGTCAAATCTACCAAATTAGATGTCGAACTAACATCATCACCCTCATGTATCCATTCTTTTTTACCACCACTCTCATCTCAAATTCAAGACTAATGTTTATTACAAAACTCGGATATCAATATGATTTCTCGCTTACTATACTAACCTACAACTACTAGATAAAAATTAAGACAAACTCACCCACTAAGACCTTGATTAATGTATCAACTACACCTCATCTGATACTAGGTGTAGACAATCGTTAAGCAGTATAAACCCAACAAAAGAGTTGGGGTCAATCCCACAGGGAGTAGTGTGAGTTCGAACTCGATTATGAAGTTATAACCGTGAGTTCAATAGGTGAAGGAATATAATTTATCAGAAACTCTTAATAAAACTAAAAGAGTGACATCAATGTCAAGTAAAGGGATTTGAGATTAGAAAGAAACCACAACAATTATCTAAAGATAAATCAAATAAATGAAAGGTACTTGGAGGATTGACCAACTAATTGCTAAATCTAATTTAATGGGTATTAATTTATTACATAAAGTACTAACTCTTTGTGGGTAATATGAACTTTAGATGAGATAATTTTCTCTCGAACAACTACCTTGCTTCAATTGAGTTCTCTCGAACCTCAATGCTAAATATGAAAACCAACTCATAACCTCACTACATCTACTCTCTCGAGCTAGTTACATAGAATGAGTCTTGGGATTCACTCTCTCGAGCTGAACCCACCATGAATCAACGACTATGAGTGCCAACCTATCACCTTGGTTTTACACTTCTTTCTCAAGCAAGCATAAAACACTTAATCAAGCTGAAATAAACATTCAACAAGGCAATTTATCAACAACAATAATCAGACCCACTTTAAGTTAGCACTACAATTGATAATCACTAACACCCATTTTGCCAAATTTAGCAATTAATTACGTTGTCAAACCCCCAAGAATGGGGTTTTAGCTATTCATCATAAAAGAAGAAAATTCAATACCTACTACATGCTCCATAGTTGGGTGTTGATTTCTCAAGTCTTAAAATGAACAACACTTCTTTCAATTACAATACCCACTTCAGATCTATCACGAAAAACTCTCAAATTCAACAAGAATAGTGTTTTTGTTCTCTCTATTTCATTCCAAGAAATGACTGAATGCCTTCTCTCCCTTCCAAAAATCAATTTACATTACTCGCTAATCGTCCTTGTCCATCGCCTTCTTTCTTCACATTTTTATCTATCATGCACTGTAACATTAGGCGGTCTACATCAGGATCGCCAATCACTTCCAAGATCCACCCTTTAGTCCTTTGGTTTGCCAATTCAATTTCATCTTTTATGCTTATTCAGTGTGTTCGGCGGTACAGTTTTGTTTCGCCGATCAATTTGGCGATTCACCGATATGGAACACTGTTCACCTAAATTTCTCTCATTTCAGGCACAGTGTACTGTAAAATTAGGCGGGCTAGGGGTAATTCGGAGATTCGCCAAGTGCTCTTGGCGATCATCATGCTTGCCTTTCTCCTATTCTTCAGCTTGTTTTGTTCCTTTTTTTCTTGTTAGTGTCCTTGCTTTGTTCCTCAATCCACATATCTAAAATCACAGTTTACACATTAGTTCATAGCATAAATTAAACATTTGAGGACACTAAATTTATCAAAACAAAGCCCTAAATGAGTCCAAGTCTCAGACTCATCAACACCCCCAACTTAAACTTTTGCTTGTCCTCAAGTAAAACTCAAGATCAGTAGTTCAATAATGATGTCTCAAATAGTGCTGCGTAAGACTCAACATGAATGTGCATAACAAGGTTCAACTTACTCATACAATGATCAGTTGTGCACTCACAGATTCAAATTGTTACTCACCATTATCAAAGATGCTCAAGTTCATGATACTTGCTTCAAATGCAAGTTCAAGCTCAACAAAAGTACTCAAATGCCCTCACAACAAAGATGATTCCCTATTCACACAAAGTTCTATAACAATTTAGAGCTTCAGAATCATATACAACTCTCACACTCACAAAGATGAACACATGCATGACTTCACCCATAGGTTTATCCTTATTTTCCAATCAACATTCATTTCAGCTCACTCAAGATCACAAAGGTCTTTTCAAGGCTTGTAACGGGGCTGAGTGTCAAGGTATGGTCATTTA
The DNA here is from genome assembly GCF_900185275.1 of Solanum verrucosum. Taxonomy (NCBI): domain Eukaryota; kingdom Viridiplantae; phylum Streptophyta; class Magnoliopsida; order Solanales; family Solanaceae; genus Solanum; species Solanum verrucosum. The sequence continues at coordinate 1,768,496 of NW_026020173.1, forward strand.
GTCTTAGTGGCTTCTTCCTTCATGAAATGTGGTCTGAACATCACTTTCCTTCTTTTCTTTAATAATTTAATCATGTTCATAAACCACCCCATTATTCAACTTCATATGAACTACTAGATACCCCATTTCTTTTGAAACTTCCACTACTTTATTTCATGACTTTTTCATTCTTTTTCTTTGCTTTCTTTTTTTCTTTTTTTTACATGGAGGGGTACCACCTTTTTCAAGACCATTACTCAAAGGGGAATTTCTTACACTTCTTGAATTTCCTTCGCTTTTCACCACACCCCCAACTTGGACTTTTGGCATAAGTTGGCTATTCAACTAACCACACTTCATGGAAGTTATGAGTGAATGGATAAAGAGAGGTCACAATTGTTCAAGTTCTTCCAAGAAAAGGGTAAGGATCAAGAGGGTTCAAGTAGGGTTCACACATCTCAGAAGGTAAGCCACAAAAGAGGTATATTGTCAAATTGTTTCACTCTTCAAAATATTTGCCTAAGATCATTTCAAGTGCTTACATCACTCAGTCAACCGGACCAACGGGGAAAATTCTAGGTGTCATCACACAGAATGTTTAAAGTAATCTCATCACACAAGGCATTGGCACCAATATCAAACAAGACTTCACACTTTCTAGCTAGCGTGCAATGTTCATCACAAGAGACTCAATTGATTATCGGCTAGTCACAACGAGATGCTAAAAGCTCACATATTGTCTATGTAACTTCATTTGTCTCATCGTTGCCACACATTAATTTTGATCAATTAAGAGCATATTCGGGTCATCGGTATTGATCACACTTCGATACTGGAATTTTTTTTATAAAATAGACTTAACAATAGACTCCTACCACCCCCTCCAATAGTATCCGACATTGTCCTCAATGTTAGCAGAGAACAAACATTAACAAAAATAAAGATAAAATGTTGGCACTCAAACAAACAGAGTATGGTGAAAAGGAATTTTCACTAGGTGGCCATTTGGCGAAGACGTGCAGCAATCGGTGAACCGCTAAGTTGCATGAGTCTCGTCGAATTATCCAACATGTAACCACTCCATTTTGGGGCAGGAAGGCAGACAAGGGCAAGTACGCCGAGTAGCATCGGCGCATCGCCTAATGGATGTGAAACCTCACTGAAAGATCCAAAACTCCAGCCTATCAGGGATGGTGCAAAAATGGTGGAGAAAGTTAGGCTCACCCGATCATTTAGACGCATCACCAAGTGGTGTACGTATTCCGCCTAATATTCCAGTGTCTCAGCCCACTAGTGACGCCATAAAGGCGATCAACTTCGTGATCGCCGAACCTACTCGGTGAATCCCAGCATTCTCTAAAATACAACTTCAAGTGTTGCCCATTCACCTTGAAGGCAAGCCCCTCTTTGCCTACAACTTCAATGGCTCCATTTGTGAACACTCGCGTCACTATAAATGGGCCTGACCACTTTGATTTGAGCTTTCCCAGAAAGAGTCTCAGTCGAGAGTTGTATAGCAATACCCAATCTCCAACTCGGAACTCCTTCCTAAGGAGCTTAAAATTGTGCCACTTCTTCATCTTCTCCTTGTAGAGGGTTGAACTCTCATATGCCCAAAACATAAATTCATCCAATTCGTTTAGCTGATCAACTCTTCTTTTTGAAGACTTCACCCAGTCCAGAGTTAAAGCCTTTAATGCCCATAATGCTTTGTGTTCCAATTCAACTGGTAAGTGACAAGACTTCCCAAAAACTAGTTGATAGGGGGACATGCCAATTTGTGTCTTGTAGGCAGTGTGATATGCCCAAAGAGCATCATCTAGCTTTCAAGACCAATCAGTCCTATTTGAATTCACAGTCTTAGCGAAGATACTCTTAATCTCCCGATTTCAAACTTCCACTTGGCTGCTCGTTTGAGGATGATATGGTGTTGCCATTTTGTGTCGCACCCTGTATTTGCTCAATGCGGATGCAAACATCTTGTTGCAAAAATGTGAACCACCATCACTAATAATAGCTCAAGGGGTTTTATACATAGCAAAGATGTATCGCTTTAAGAACTGAACGACACTCTTCCCTTCATTGTTGGGTAGGGCCACAACTTCCACCCATTTAGAAACATAATCTACTACCACCAAAATTTACTTATTACCAAACAAGCTCACAAATGGACCCATGAAATCCATTCCCCAAACATCAAATAACTCAACTTCTAGAATAGGATTCAAAGGCAGCTCATGCCTTCTGGACACTCCATCTTGTTTTTGGCATTATATGCATTTCTTGGCAAATTCATGAGCATCTTTGTAGAGGGATGGATAGTAGTAACCACTTTGGAGAATTTTAGCGAATGTACACACACCGCTATGATGACCACTAACCGGTAAAGCATAACAAGCACAGAGAATTTCATTGAATTCCTCTTCAGGTACACATCACCTAATAATATGGTCTGCACATTCTCTAAACAAATATGGCTCATCCCAAAAGTATTTTTTGACATCGAACAAGAACCTCTTTTGTTGGTAGAAGTTCAGATCTTTCGGCATCAGTCCACACACCACATGGTTAGCAAAATCAGCATACTAAGAAATTTTCTTGAAACTGACTGGGAATACCTGTCATCGGGAAATGATTCATTGATGTCTACCTCCAGCTATTCATTCTCCTTACCTTCTAACCTGGATAGATGGTCAGCCACCGGATTTTTACAACCTTTTCTATCCTCGAATTCAATGTGAAATTCTTGCAACAATAGTACCTACCTTATCAACCTTGGCTTGGCGTCTTTCTTTGCCATCGAATAACACAAAACTGCATGATCAATGTGAACAACCGCTTTGGTACCTAACAAGTATGCCCAAAATTTCTCAAATGCACATACCACCGCAAGTAATTCTTGCTCCGTAATCGTGTAGTTACGTTGAGCACCATTCAGGGTTTTGATGGCATAATAAATGGGATGGAATAGCTTGTTGCATTTTTATCCCAACACGACACCTAATGCCGTACCACTTGAATTACACATCACTTCGAAGGGTGCTGACCAATCAGGACTAATGATGATCGGGGTAGAGATTAATTTCTCTTTCAAGCACTTAAAGGCTACCATACATGCATCATCAAAGTTGAATTTCACCTCCTTCTCCAAAAGTTTGCACAAGGGGTATGCAATTTTTGAAAAGTCTTTGATGAACCTCCGATAAAAACCAGCATGCCCCAAGAAACTATGAATACCTTTTACTGAGATTAGTGGTGGCAGCTTCTCAATTACCCCGATCTTTGCCTTATCAATTTCCAACCCTTTTTGTGACACTTTGTGACCAAGAACTATACCTTTTCTAACCACGAAGTGACATTTCTCCCAATTTATGAACAAATATGTCTCCACACATCTTTGAAGGACCTGCCCCAAGTGTGCCAAGCATGCTTCAAAAGTATCGCCCACAACTGAGAATTCATCCATAAAGACTTCCATCGAATCTTCTACCATATCAGCGATAATAGAGAACATGCAACATTGAAATGTTGTTGGTGCATTACACAACCCAAACGACATTCTTTTGAAAGTAAAAGTTCCATATGGACCAGTGAAAGTGGTCTTCTCTTGGTCCTCCAGAGAAATAGAGATTTGATTGTATCTGGAATACCCATCCAAAAAGAAATACCATCCTCTCTCTGAAAGCCGATCGAGCATTTGATCCATAAAAGGCATGGGAAAGTGATCTTTTTCGATCAAAGAATTTAACTTCTGATAGTCCATGCATACTCGCCATCCAGTTACTGGTCTCATAGAAACAAGCTCCCCTTTTTCATTTGGGACTACCGTGATGCCTCCTTTTTTTGGTACACATTGTACCGAACTCACCCACTTGCTATCCGTAATAGGGTAAATCACACCTACATTCAACCACTTTATTAACTCCTTTTTCACCACCTCTTGCATCGGTGGGTTCAATCTCCTTTGATGTTCGACACTCAGTTTACACTCATTATCAAGTTGAATTTTATGAGTGCAAATGCCGGGTGGAATGCCCACAATGTCAGTGATAGTCCACCCAATAGCTTTGATGTATCTTCTCAACACTTCAAGAAAAAACTTCACTTGCCATTCAAGCAAGCCGGTTGCAATGATTACGGGTAAGGTGTTATTTGCCTCCAAGAATGCATATCCAAGATGAGCGGGGAGCACTTTCAACTCAAACTTTGGTGGTTCATCCGTTGATGGCTTGGCAGAAGGATTTTCTCAATTTTTAGATCAATATCCAGCTTTAATGGATTCTTTGGACATTCCCCTAATCCTGAAAGGGAAGCTACCACATCATCGTAACCTTGGACATCGGTCTCATCATAGATTGCACGCACAGCCTCAAGCAGCTCATTCATACACATCAAATGGCTCACACTAGCCATTGCTTCATCAATTACATCAATTGTCGATACTACATTAATATCACTTGGGTGCTTCATTGACTTACACACATTAAAGGTGACTTCATCTTCGTTCACCCGGAACTTCAATTCCCCGCTTTCAACATTCACTAGTGCTCTCCCGGTTGCTAAATATGGTCTTCCCAAAATAATGGGAATTTCAGCATCAATCTCGCAATCAAGGATGACAAAATCGGCCAGAAAGATGAATCGGTCAACATTTACCAAGATATCATTGAGTATCCCCATGGGGTGCTTGATCGATCGGCCTGCCATTAGAAGCCTCATTGTTGTGGATTTTGGTTCACCTAGCCTAAGTTGTTTATAAATTGCATAAGGCATTAGATTTATACTTACCCCCAAATCACATAGAGCTTTGGCATATTGGAGCATACCGATAGTGCAAGGGATGGTGAATGCTCCCGAATATTCTTTCTTTTTAAGCTTCTGATTAGTCATAATTGCACTACAACTATGAGAGACTTCAATTGTTTCGAAGTCCAAGCTTCTTTTATTTGTGACTAACTCATTCATGAATTTGGCATAACCCGGCATCTCCAACAATGCTTCCACTAATGGTAGATTTATAGAGAGTGTCTTGAACACGGATAAAAACTTCTTGAACTTCTTATCCTCATTTTTATTTTTGAGATGATGGGGAAAATGAGGGGTTATTTTGGGAAGAGGTTTCACCACTTTTGGGATTGAGGTGCTCTTTCCTTCATTTTTTTGTAACCCCTTTGCAATGTTTTTTTGGATGGGAATCTCTTCTTCATCAATATATTTTTCTTCTTCATGAACTTGCTCTTCATCATCACCCTTCATATCACCTACCACTACCTTTCCACTTCAAGTAACGATTGCCAGATTTTTGTCACCATCTTCTCTCAAAGTTGTTATGTATATGGCTTTGCCCTTTCCCATTACTTTGGGTTCCAATTATGCTGGAAGTTGACTCAATTGACTTTCAAGTTTCTTGATTCAATCAGCATGAGAGTTCAGTTTATTGTTTATTGACGAGAAATCAACTTTCATCCCTTTTAGCATGTCATCCGAGCCCTCAACTTTGTCAAGGATGCGAGACAACAAATCATCAACTAGAATACTACTTGAACTACCTTTTGATTTTGGGCTATCACTCAATTGTGTATGGTCCTCTTCATGTTCATCTTTTCTTCTCCCATGGTCACTTTGTTCAGCCCATTCTTGATAGTATTGTGTCCACTCTTCTTCTTTGTGAGAGTTCCAACCTTTATTCCCACCCTGCTTCAAGTAGCTTGGGTTGAAACCCTCCTTACCCTTGTAAGAGTTCCAACCTTGATTCTCCACCGGCTTTGAGTAGAACGAGTAAGAACCCTCCTCAAATCTAAACACACCCCTTTCTTCTTTTGGCTTGCGCACATTTTCTAGCACTTGTTTTTGTAGCAACTTTGTTTGGGTTAACATGTTGCTGATGTTCTCATCCCTTTCTTTTTCCTTATCAAGTTGTTCTTGCGTCATCCTAAAACAAAAAGGTGAAACTTGGTCTTCTTGAGTGTACCATGATTGATTTATTTTCGTCATGTCATCAAGAAGAGGCGAAGCCACCTCATACGATTGCAACATTATTGCTCCTTAAACCAATTTATCAGCTACTCTTTTATTTATCGAGTCAAGACTTCTATAGAAGTGTTGTAGCATCACGTTGTTTGGAAGTTCATGATTTGGGCATTAAAGTAATATATTCTTAAACCTCAGCCACATTTCGTGGATTGGTTCACCTTCCAATTGATTGAAACTTTGAATGTTGTCTCTGAGCATCATCATCCTCAATGGGGGAAAGAATCTCATATTGAAAGCCCTGGTAAGCTCATCCCAAGAGGTGATGTAATTCTTCGGTAACTCAGCCAACCATTTGCTAGCTTTACCCGCCAAAGATAATGGGAACAACCTGAGAAAGACCGACTCTTGTGACACATTCTTGAATGAGAACGGACCACAAACATCCATGAAATTCTGCATACGCTCATGTGGGTCTTCATGAGCTAATCATCCATAAAGTCCTTTCACTTGGAGGATATAGAGTGTTGTGTTAGTAACATGGAATATAGCATTCCTTTCTATTGATTGTAGACAAATTGCACCAGTTCCACCCAATTGGATTGGGTCATTTACACTATTAAGATCGTCAGTATTGCTTCGGTGGCCTGCTTGGCTACCATTACTTCCTACCTCACACATTTCTTCTTCTGTTCAATTCAACCAACACAAACAAAAAAACAAATTAAATCACTTCAACTACAGCCAACAGAATTACAGATTAAACTTCGATAGGAGAATTCTAAACAACATCACATCCCCGGCAGCGGCGCCATTTTGATTAACGTATCAAATACACCTCATCCAATACTAGGTGTAGACTATCGTTAAGCAGTATAAACCCAACAAAAGAATTGGGGTCAATCCTACATAGATTAGTGTGAGTTTGAACTTAATTATGAAGTTATAACTGTGAGTTCAATAGCTGAAGGAATAGAATTTATCAGAAACTCTTAATAAAACTAGAAGAGTGACATCAATGTCAGGTAAAGGGATTTGAGATTAGAAAGAAACCACAACAATTATCTAAGATAAATCAAATAAATGAAAGGTACTTGAAGGATTGACCAACCAATTGCTAAATCTAATTCAATGGGTATTAATTTATCACCTAAAGTACTAACTCTGTGTGGGTAAGATGAACTTTAGATGAGATAATTTTCTCTCGAACAACTACCTCGCTTCAATTGAGTTCTCTCGAACCTCAATGCTAAATATGAAAACCAGCCCATAACCTCACTGCATGCACTCTCTCGATTTAGATACATAGAATGAGTCTTGGGATTCACTCTCTCGAGTTGAACCCACCATGAATCAACGACTATAAGTGCCAACCTATCGCCTTGGCTTTACACTTCTTTCTCAAGCACGCATAAAATACTTAATCAAGGTGAAATAAACATTCAACAAGACAATTTATCCACAACAATAAATCAGACCCACTTTAAGTTAGCACTACAATTGATAATCACTAAAGCCCATTTAGCCAATTTTAACAATTAATTACATTGTCAAACCCCTAAGAATGGGGTTTTAGCTTTTCATCATAAAAGAAACAAATTCAATACCTATTACATGCTCCATAGTTGGGTGTTGATTTCTCAAGTCTTAAAATGAACAAAACTTCTTTCTATTACAATACCCACTTCAGATCTATCACGAAAAACTCTCAAAATCAACAAGAATAGTATTTTTGTTCTCTCTATTTCGTTCCAAGAAATGACTGAATGCCTTCTCTCCCTTCCAAAAATCAATTTATACTAATCTGAGATGTGGATTTTTGGGGGTGATTGGCAAGAAAAGTCGGGCTTCACCGACCATTCGACGACTCACCAATCGTCCTTTTCCATCGCCTTCTTTCTTCACATTTTTATCCATCATGCACTGTAACTATAGGCGGTATACATCGGGATCGCCGATCACTTTCATGATCCACCCTTTAGTCCTTTGGTTTTCCATTTCAATTTCATCTTTTATGCTCATTCAGTGCGTTCGGGGGTACAGTCTTATTTCGCCGATCAATTCAGTGATTCGTCGATATGGAACACAGTTCACCCAAATTTCTCTCATTTCAGGCACATTGTACTGTAAAATTAGGCGGGCTAGGGGAAATTTGGCGATTCGCCAAGTGCTCTTGGCAATCATCAGGCTTGTCTTTCTCCTCTTCTTCAGCTTGTTTTGTTCTTTTTTTCCTATTTGTGTCCTTGCTTTGCTCCTCAATCCACATACCTAAAAATCAAGGTTTACACATTAGTTCATAGCATAAAGTAAACATTGGAGGACACTAAATTTATCAAAACAAAGCCCTAAATGAGTCCAAATCTCGGACTCATCAGACCTCATGACAAGTAGGTCAATCTTATCTCTCAGTCTACATACTTACAATTTATCGTCACATTTCCTTTCACAATTAAATTACTATTTATCCATTCACTATACATCATTGCCTAATTAGTTATGAAATCCTCTAAATATTATGGACTCTCGCTAAAATATCATAAGTTTAGCTTTGATCTATCATCTCATGAATATTGTTGTTCTTCTATTCAACATCTACACTTGGTCATTACTAACACAATGGTACACCATAATAAACTCCTTTCTAGTTAAAGTATACTATAACTCATCCTAACTCGCAACTATTCCTCTACCTCATATCATGAACTCTATACAAGATTATTATTCCTTAGTCTACTCATAAAAAAAACTCATCATTAATAACTTACTAGGTGCCGGACTACAATAACATAGGTTGCCTCATCACTATCTCCCTTTCTTAGATTAATGAACCTCTACATGTGTTTCTTCTAACTTTGGGCACTCTTACTACTACTTATAATCTCATAACTCCTACTATCTTTTCGGGTGAAAATACTACCCAACTCTACAACACACCTCCTCATAAGGGTATCAGTTGAAACAAGGTTTAGAGAAGAGAGTACATCTCGCTTTTAGCTTGAACGCATGATTCATATGAATAAGAGTGCATTCTTTTGAATCTCAACACTTAAGCTCACTCACGGGATTCTCTTAAGCCCATCTATAGTCTCATGACTTTCTCTAGACTTTTGCTAAGAGTAATTCATCGATAATGAACTGACTTTTCTTTTCAACTACCTTGAGTATGAGGGATAGTCGAATGAATTTGAGAAACACACGAGTTTTGAATAAGTTCCTATGACACAATCTACTGCACAATTTAGAATATGAAAGAAGGGAAACTTTTCCTAAATGTCTGTAGTCCCTCATTTGTATAAGTGGGGCCCTCACAACCATAAATAAGATCCTACAGATACGGCTTCGTAGACACCCTAAGACACTTGAACTATGTGCTTTGATACCAAGTTTGTCACGACCCTAGCCTACACCCTGGATATGGCCGACACTCGAGAACCATTGATAGTCCCCAAGCGAACCCTAATCATGGTTGACTACAAGCGGAAGACTAATACAAGCATACATAAGCATAAAATTGAAGTAACAATTTAAAAATGGTTTACTGAATCTCAAAACTACGATGAATATACTCAGTATGAAACATAAGTTTTAAAGCAAACCTCTAAAACTGAAACACTCTCCAAAATTGTCTATATATGAAGCCTCTACTATAAAAAGATGAGTGTCGAGACAAGACCCATGACTCCTCAAAAGAACTACTACTAACAACTCATAAAATTGGAGTACTCCGAAAGCAAGGAGGTATCACTCATAAGCAGATGAGCGGATGAAGTGATCTCAACAGACACTTGTTGAGGATCATAATAACTTGTATCTACATCATTAAAAGATGCAGCTCGAATGACATCAATACATTGAATGTATGAGTATGTAATATAGTTGAATAACAAATATCTGAAAGAAAGGACTGGAACAGATAACAATGTACTCAAACTGAATGGAAAGAAATAATAGAGTTAAATCATTTAAAGCCTTACAAAATACTTTCTCATCTCTAAACTCAACATAATAGGTGATATATTAAAATAAACTTTAACTCTATTGGTAGATTTTCTAACCGACAACCATCACTATGAGCTACGTGATGATACAGCGTCTCGCCCATGCTGCCAGAACTGTCCTATACCTTGCTGGGATATAGTACTCCTCAACAAGTGGATCCACTAATCTAAGCTTAAAAAGCAATAAGGAATCATCTAAAAAGTATGATCCTTTACCCATGCTGGCTTACATGGTTTATGGGAGCTGTGAATTGTCAGAACTCTCCCCCATATCGGTGCTCAAAAGTACTCCCAATAATATATATAACTCATGTTCATATGTTTAAAAACATAACTCTTTCTCTGGTTTGATATAATTGCTCAAACTACCCTTTTAAAAGAAGTAATTGCTCCTGAAATATCTTTTAAACTCATAACTCATTTAGAAATCTTAGTTTCTCTTTTATCAATGTCAAAATTAATACCTCTGGAAATATATAGTCGCGTTATACTCTTACTCAACTCATACTTGAAAACTCTTTCTCAAAGCATATCAAAATCATATTATAGTATGATCATTGATGACTCGAGAAGTCATACTGCATAAACATTGATGGTATATCTATATACCATAGTGCTCATACATTGATGGCATACTCAATTGTCACTCAAAACTCATATTTACTTCCTCAAAAACTCACTTTAAACTCAATTGTTGGCTTTAAAAAGCTTCTCAAAATTTATAACTCAAAATAGGGTTCATGATGAAATATAGACATGAACAAATAAACTCAAAGATCTCAATAACAATATAGAAACTCAATAATTAGGAATAGAATTTTTAAAAGAAACATGAACTCAAAAACTCAAAATCAACTTATCTCAAGAATACTCAAATCTAGGGAAAGAATCCTAGATTACTCTTTTACTGATCTAAAAATAGATGTAGGGCGTGGAAGAACTAGTCCAACACTATGATAGCCCTACATACTTTGAAGAACAAGGTTCTTGAAGAATAACTTGATTAGAAGTCTTGGAACCCTAGCTTGAAGGAGAAAAATCAAGAAAACCTTTCTTGAGCTTCTTGAATTAGTTTCTTGAAATCTCTATGTCCAAGAATCATGATTTTTATTAGTAATTCATAATTTTATGGAGGAATTGAGTTAGAAAGAATGGAGTTTTCTACTTTGATTTTTCTTTAGGGTTTTGGCTTAGGGTTTGAGAGAGAAGAGAATGATGGATTAAGATATGAAAATTTGATTGTTTTGGGTACTTAATTTGTTTAGGGTTTTCTTAGAGGTAAAAATATAAAACGACCCTTTTTAATTTTTTTTCCCGTTGGCTAATTCGTAACAGCACTCTATCAGGTTACTAAAATGGTCATAATTTTTTACTCAGAAATTGGATTGATGCAAAATTGGTGCCGTTGGAAAGTAGATTCAAATATCTTTAATTTGATAGGTTATGGGTCACGTAACTCTTTATATTCTAAGAGATATGGTCGTTTGAAATTGACCCAAGTAGAATCTTACATCAAAACTTAATCGATAAGGAAACTTTCAACTCTACTTTGTGCTAGGGGATTCTAGTGACCTTAATTCATATCCAAATCATTCGTACACTAAAGAATTTACCTATACACATATGGGTAATTTATGAATCACCCGATATGACCCTACAAGTAAATGAAGAATGGTTCGAGTCTTAACTTAGTAATTTTCGGGGTGTTACATCTAAGCCCCCTACATGGCACCGTTAGAATTCAGGAATTTATTTTTATGTTTTTGTTTATAGTTTTAGGGTTTTTACCCCTATTGTATTTCTACCTTTAAACCCATTTTTTCAACTCTTGTGTCCCTTCAGACTGTTGTATCTCTTCGTTTGCGTTTCTTTAGAAACTACTTATAAAAACTAGGCAAAACATACCAGTTGCTGTATTTTTTTCGTGAAAAATTTCATCCCTAATTTCTGTGAAACTTCACCAATTTCTTCAAAGTCTACTCTGGATGTTCACCATAAAAAATAACGAAACAATACTATAATGTAGTTGTAGTTTTTTCCTCCATTCAATATATCAAAAGAAAAACTATGTCAACTGCTCAATTCTTAAACAACTGATCACAACCATGACATTTTTTTGGTTCGTGCCTACTTCTTATTGTGGGATTTTCCCTATTGTCATCACTTTGTCCGATAACATAAGTTTGTGTTTTATTCAATGATCTGCATTTTTTTTTGTTTTATGAATTCGTATTGAGTTACTTTTGCGTTTTTTGTTATGAAAACTTTTTAAGCATTCTTGATGGAATCAAAATTGAGGAAGAGACAAAGGGAGAATAATTACGCTGCAACTTGATAAGATACTTGTACCTATTAACATATTTTATTGGGAGTTGAAATATTGTTGCATTAATCATATCTCAAAAATATTGTGGAGTTTGGCAGAAATGGAAAAGGCACAACTTTCAGAAAAGTCACATCCCATCGGAAAAGTCACAATCCTTCAATGTGAAAAGATATCTTCTTTTAAATATTTTATAATATAAATAAATATAGTATGAACTATTTGTAGGATTTGAGCTAAGACTTTTGGTATTATTACTTATTCAATATCTTTGAGATAATCAATAAATAGAACGAATGGTCCATAAAGTTGCTTTAAAAAGGGGAAAAGGGTCTGAAAAATATTCCAACTTTGGCCGAAATTGTTGTTACGATACCAAACTTTATGGAGGAACTTTTACCCCCTCCCTGCACTATTTAATAGTATATTTTAAGGGTATATATGTGCCCACATGGACACGTTACTATTTATAATGATGCAATATTTATGATGTCCATGTGGCCACATATATACCTTTAAAATACATTATTAAATAGTGCAGGGGGTAAAAGGTTCTTTCCAAAGTTTAGTATTGTTACAGCAATTTTGGTCAAAGTTCGAATATATTTCAGATATTTTTTCCTTTAAAAAATATAGTATGAAAATATAGAATAAGTACTAAATTGGGTGTTAAGAAGAACAAGAAATAGAAAACTTAGAAAATTTGTGGTTTAAAAATGTGAGAGAATTCCTCTATTTATAGCCAACAAAGGGTAGTATGAACAAGCGCTTATTAGGCCTTATCAGAAAAGTTAAAACCCTTTGGAAAAGTCACAACTCTTTAGAAAAGTCACATTCCTTCGGAAAAGACACAACTCTTTGGAAAAGTAACAACCCTTCAGAAAAGTAACAACCCTTCAGAGAAGTCACAACTCTTTGAAAAAGACACAACCCGTTGGAAAATCCACTATCATTCAATGTGTAAAGATGCCTTCTTTTAATATATTTTATATTATTATAATATTAATAAATATATAATATGTACTAATTTGGGTGTTTTAAGAAGAAGAAAAAGAAGAACATAAAACTTACAAAATTCATAGTTTAAAAATGTGAGGGAACTCCTCTTTTTATAGCCAACAAATGTAGTAAGAACATGTCTTTATTATCCCTTATTAGAAAAGATTGATTATTGTGGTATGTAAAACTTTCTTGGCATGCATCTGATAGTATTCTATCTGGTAAGATCTTTAAACCTTCAAGATAGCATACATATTAAATATTGTGCTTCGAATAATTTTTTAGATTAATCCATTGATTATAGACACATTAATTTGGTTTGAATCTGCTATATTTTGTACCATTTAACATCATATAAATTTTCAAATTTGGGGTATGCAAGAAATGTGGTAATATGAGTATGTTATATTTTTATCGTGCTCAAGTAATAACTCTTTGTTTAATAGATAGTCATTATACATGGAGATAGGTTATGACATAAAATATGTTTATTTTAATTTTTCTACCTTTATGATTTCAACTAGCTAGATCTAATAAAATTAGAAAGGTCTTCCGAAAAGTAACAACCCTTCAGAAAAGTTATAACTCTTTGGAAAAGTCACATCCCTTTGGAAAAGTCACAATCATTCAATGTGAAAAGGTATCCTCTTTTAATATATTTTATATATATTATAATATAATTAAATATAGAATATGTACTAAATTGGTTGTTTTAAGAGGAGGAAGAAGAATAAACTTATAAAATTTGTAGTTTATAAATGTGAGAGAACTCATCTTTTTATAGCTAGCAAAGGTAGTAAAAACATGTGTTTATTATGCCTTTTTAGAAAAAATAGATTATTTTCCTATGTGAAACTATCTTGGCATACATCTAACAGTATTCTATCTCGTAAGCTCTTTAAACCTTCAAGATTGCATATGTAGTAAAAATTGTATTTTTTTTACAATATCTTAGATTAATCCATTGATTATAGGCACTAAAAATTGGTTTGAATCTGCTATATTTTTGTATCATTTAATATCATATAAATTATCAAATTTGAGGTATGCAAGCGATTTATTGATATGAGTGTGTTTTACTACTATCTTGCTCAAGTAATAAGCCTTTGTTAAATAGATAGTTGTTATACATGATAAGTTTTGACATAAAATATGTTTACTTTAATTTGTCTACCTCTATGATTAATTTAAACTAGCTAGATCTAATAAATTTAAAAAGTCTAAGTTTAAGGAGAGTAACAAATGTATCACCACTTTAAGTTTAGCATTCAAATTGATCGATGTTTCATTTATCTTTGAATTCTAAATTTGTGATTGTACAGTCCAGTGTTTTTAATGGCATCACAATTAGGTTTAACAGAAATAACTAGAAATTACATGTACGCTTTGAAGAAACTAAAGAAATAGGGCGTATAAACGGTAAAAGTATCGTATGATGTTTGTCTTATTTTATAGAAAAAACACAAGACAATGAAATTGTTGATGGTGAGAAGAGGGATGGATTTATTCAAGAAGAAAAAAAGAAAAGCATCTGAGAAGAAGAAGAAGGGAGTTGTATGATAAAAAATTCTTTAAATTATTATCCTATTGTAGTAAAACATATTAAACTTCAACAACCTTGGGAGTAGAAGAGTCAGTCTGCTTTAGAGCTTTTTTAGTTGAAGTCATTTTGATTAGGAAAAAGTGTATTCTAAAGAAAAATGAAATTTGTTGTTTCAAGCTACTACTAGGATGACAACGTTTGTATTTTTTCCGTTGCTCGAAGTTATGTTGTGTCATATCAAGAGTATTATACATCAACTTTAGCCCAAAAGTCCTCTTAGAGTCTAAAATAAAATTGTTGTCCCGTCTAGGGATCTCTCATTTCTTCATCGACAATGTCATTACTTCACATATAAGGATGGGTTTTTTTTGTTCTTGGAACAATCCTCTGGGAGTTAATGACTTTCTCATGCCCATATTTTTTGGTTTTTAAATTACCTTATCGAAGTGTTCGTCAATTTTGTGTAGGTATGTTATTCCAAAACACAGGTCATTTTTTGGTTAGAATGATATGTTATCATCATTATCATCATTGAATATATCATATTTACTCCCTTTAATGTATGCTTTTTTGTTATTTTATTGTCTCCTTAATGTTTTATTGATTATTTTTCATTTAACATATATATGATCTCACTTGGACAAGGTTATTGTCCCTTTTAGTATTTTTCCTTCTCATTCGGTCCTAATAAATATTATTGCGGTGAGTTATGACTATTTTTGGCAAGCTTAATTTGAAGAATATGAAATAAAACCTACTCTAAATAAAATTAATAACTTAAACTACAAAAGTTTTGTCTATTAGCACGGAATTTTGTTTCCTTCATGTACCGAGTCATTATAAGCGTTTAAGTTAACAAGTGTACATACTTATTTCTGAAGAAGTTGTAAAGTTGCATAGATGAAGTATCTAGAAGGGCCTTGAGAGTAACATTATAGTGAATTTTTAAAAAGGATCAAAAATATTATTTTGTTGTTGTTTCAAATTTATTTTTCTCCTTCTATAAATTTCGTTTGAGTAACGAAGTATCAATAACAAAAAGTGGTGAACATTTGACCTTGGACAAGTAGATTATATCTCTAATTTTTTAAATTTTTGTCATTGTGGTATAATTTTTTAACAGTCTTAACTTACTTTTAACTTATATTGATATTTGAACATAATATTTTTTCCAAAGGAGTATATTCTAACCATAAAATTATCAGATTCAATATTTTTTGTGTAAAAAATAGAAAAAATGATACTTCATTGCTCATAAAAACATCAATCAATACTAACAAGACATTTATTTCACCAAACATATATTATGATAAATTATGTAAACTATAAAAAAAATTAATTATCAAGATATTTTTAATCATTCATTATAAATTTACGAATAACTGAATATTATATGTAGGCTATAGAGAAATTGAAGAAATAAGGCGTATAAACGGGAAAAGGATCTTATGATTTTGGTATGAAGAATTATTCAAGAACAAAAAAGAAAAGCATGGGAAAAGATGAAATGAGTTGACTCGTCAAAATCTCTTTAAAGTATTATCCTATTATAGTAAAATAAATTAAACTTCAAAAAACATGGGAGAAGAAGGGTTAGTCTGCTTCAGAGCTTTTTTGGTTAGAAGAATGTACATTATGAAGAAAATAAATTGTTGTTGAAAGCTTCTACTATGGATTTGCTACACCTCAGATTAGAGAAAGGCTAGAAAGGAGTCAAACGGCCATGTCAAGAACCCAAAAGTGGATCATGGAGCCCTAGAGGGGCCGTGTAGTGGACCACGGACTGTTTAAGTGTTCGTGGTAAGTTCCCAGAACCTTCCCTCATACGGACACCTAGATGGCCTGTGGTGAGGTTGACAGACCGTCCAAGGGGTCATCAAGTGGCCCACTCAGATGGAGCTTCTCCCCTAGTCACTAGTTAAGGACTACAGACATCTAAACAGCCCGTGAAGCTTCACACGGACCATGACATCATCCGTGAAAGGGGTTTATTAGACTTAGAGTTTAAGTTCAACTTCAAACGATCATATCTTTTAGGAAAAAATGAATTAGGTGGCCCATGACCTAAAAAATTAAAGATCTCTTGGTCCTCTTTTCAACGCCACCAAGTTTTCCTAATTCCAAGATCATAGTAAAAGGTTATGCCCAAAATGGTGAAGCCATGTTAGGCAGAGCATCTTCACAACCTACTTGAGGGACCGTGGTGCTCTAGACAGACCATGAAGGCCTTCTAGTGAGTCAATTCGGCAGTTTTAAGTCAGGGTGATTCCAGTCTTTTTCCAATTGTTTTAATCTAATACTACATCATTTTACCTTCTACCCAAATCCCTATATAATGATTTTTACCCTAAAAAATTACCCCTCAATTCACTCTCTCAAATTCGCAAAAGAAGATTGTCACCCTCTCAAATATTTCTCTCTCTAAGGAAGAAGAAGAAGTCAAGTTAAGATTTCAAGATCAAGTCTCCAAATTCACTAATTGCTTGAGGTCTTTGAACTCTGAGATATGATAGTGTTCACCTATGGAGCTCTTCCCTCCATAGTGTTCCAAAATTCTCCAATTTTGTAAAGTTAGATTCCCCAATCGAACTAGGGTTTTACTCAATTTCCATGGGTTCCTTTTAATGTTGATCTAATTGATTGTTTTATGAACTATTATGAATGAATTGAGATAATTCCATGTTTTTAAGTTGAATCTCCATGAACCCATGCATAACCAATGTTTTTCTAAGCTATGATGATATAATGTGGGTTTTCAACTATGAAAGATAGTTTATGAAGATATGCATGCTCTTTATGAAATTGATGAAAACTGATTTAAGTTGCTTTGAGAGTAAAGCATCCATGTTGTTGTTGTGAAATGATTTTTCACATACACATGAAAGCATGATTGTGAAACACTTTCCTTACATAAAGGACTCTTAGAGTTGAAGGGTTTTCTCAACTAAACTTTGAATCAATATTTAGGAGTTATTCTAATGAAACATATCTTGGATTGGCTACTTGATGTGCCTTCCATAGATGATAGGCTAAGTGACGATTACTTATGCCTCTTAATGATAAGACAAGCTAAGAATAATGACTATTATGTGGGAGTTACGCTTAGCACCGAGAGGATATTGAGATGGAAGCTCTCCTGTAGCTTGAGGTATGATTTCTAGTAGCAATCTCCTTATCTTATACCTATGTGCCCCCATAGTATGATTGTCTTAGATAGACATTAGCTAGTGGATACACATAAGCTAGAAGTTCATGGTCTTACCTTAGAAAGTAGGACAGCCCTTTTCGGTGTGCGGTAGACATCGGATTCCATGCTAATAGCTCACATGGTGTTAAATGTCAGTTAAAGGTAAATCTCCCAAAAGAATGAACTGAGGTTACTTATAGAAGTATCTCACAAATGTTCTAAAGATGCTAGCTTGCATTGACCATGTTTTATGATTTGTGTTTTCTAAACTTTTTAACTCATGATTTAGCTTGGTCATTGCATGTCACGAAAAGGTCTTTTTAGCATGATTTTATACTTTTATGCATTGCTATCATACTTGGTACATTTTTGTACCAATACATACTCTTTCCTACATTCTTCTTGAAATATAGGGTTTGACGCTCCAGTTTCGCATCTCTGTGGCTAGATCACCTTAGTAGTTATTGAAGATTGGTGAGTCCTCATGTTTCAAGGACCGAACCTTTATTTCATGTTGTCTTTACTTTTCAGTATTGTATGTGATATACGGGTTATGCCTCGATGATTCTGGATGTACTAGATGGCTTTCAGACTATGTTAGACTTGCGCTACATCTTATAAAATCTTATGTTTTGAAATTGCCTTTTAAACTCTATAAATTTTCTATTATCTTGTATGGGGTCCTATATGTTATGTTATGCCTAGGCCATGCTTGGGGTCGTGACAGGATTACAAGGTTGGTAATTTCTCTGTTGCTTGAAGTTATGTTGTGTCATTTCAAGACTATTATACATCAACTTCAGCCCAAATGTTGTCTTAGAGTCCAAAATTAAAATTGTTACTCCTTCCTAGGATCTCTAATTTCTTCATCGACAACGTCATTCTTTCACATACATGGTTGAGATTTTTTGTTCTTGAGATGATCCTTTGAGAGTTAATGACTTTGCATGCCCATAGTTTTTGGTTTTTAAATTATCCTTAAAAGTGTTTGTCAATTTTTTTGATGTATGTTATTCCAAAATATAAGAACTTTTCTGATTTGTTATCATCTTAGGATATCTCATATTTTACTCCCTTTAATATATGCTTTTTCTCGCTATTTTGGCCTTGAAAGTAGATTGTCTCTAAATTATTTTATTTATGTTGTTGTGGTGTAAACTTTTAATGGTCTTAACTTATTTTAACTTATATTGATTTTTGAAATCTCTCACATAATGTTTTTTTTGTCATAAGGAGTATATTCTAACCATAAACTAATCAGATTCTATATTTTTCATGTACAAAAAATTAGAAAAGTGATGCTTCATCGTTTCATAAAAACATCCCTCAATATTAACAAGACAATTATCATTCACTATATATTTAAAATTCTTGAGATATGTGATAATGTCAAATGATTTAATTTATGCTGAAATGTTCTTAAAACCTACTTAAATTTACTTTTTTTCTTCTTATAACAGTCGATTATTGAAAAGGATGTTCGAAAGCTTAATGAGATTGTTTATGCCCGCGCGAAGCGCAAGTAAAATACCTAGTATAAAAGTAAAAATAAAGATACAAATTCTTTAATATTTGTCGGTAATTCCTTCTTTTTAACTTATTTCTACTAATTTATCTTGTATTTCACTAATTTGATTCTAACCATTTAAGGTTTTTCAACTTAGTACATTTTTCCCCAAATGACTTTTTTTATATAGATAAAAATAAAAACAAAAACTATGGAATCATTAATAGATAAAATATCTTTAAAATATATATATTTTTAATTGTAACGACCCTTGGGGGGTCAGAGGCTGAGCAACACCCCCAAGCCTTAACATTAATAACAAAAGTCAACAAAATACACATAGGAGGACATAAACCTTACATCTGATCCTATGGTGGTTCATAGGCCAACCTTCCTACTAAGAAAAGTCAACTCATCCCCATACTATAAAAAGAAACCTATTAATTATGCATCTAAATGAGAGGACTCCTCTCGGTACAAAGAAACTAGGAAACATAAATGAGGGAGACTTTCCCCTTACAAAAGTAAGAAAAGATAAATACAAAAGATCCACTTCAAAGGAGCTATAACTGATAAGAGATAGCCAAATTGAAGAGGTTATATCTCCAATCAAAGACAATATAAATTTTATTTTGAATATCTCACTAAACATGATATTTTTTTATTCAACATTCAAATTGGAATAAATTAGTCTCGCCCAAATTATTCACAATCATATTCATTGATCCAGACTCATTTCTAAAAGATCCAAGATTTATTCATCTTTCTTTAACCTATGTTTGCTACGACCCTCATATTTATGCATACTCCTAAATTTCTTCCTTTCAATTTTCAGCTACCCTTTTTCACATTAATTAAAATAAATCTTCCCATTTTCTCCTTGTCTTATTTTTCTCTACTATTTTTTTTTACTATTTCTTATTATTTTTGTTTCATCCTATAGTATGAGTTGAAAAGAAAAAATATGATAGGAAATACGAGAAATTCACTATCTTTGAAACATAGGAACAATCAAATTAAGAAAAAAAATAGTGAATATAAGATGCTCCATTTTGATTTTAAGAAATCAATTTCTTGTCAAAGTTTTGATTTGATATTCTTATTGTATGAATAGGTTTTTTTGTCACGGGATAGAGATTATATTCATTTACTTTAGCCGGGAGACCAAAAAATTATAAAATGAAATTAAAATCAATCTAAAAAATAACATAGGTTGAAGGAAGATGAACAAGCATTGGGTCTTTTAGAAATGAGTGTGGAGTAATGGGTATGATTATGAATGAATTTTGAATAGTTAATCAATAATATCAAAACAATCTACTTCTAACTCTAACTAGTAATTATATGAGTAGGATGTCTCTAAAGGAAAATGGAAGGCCATTCATCAATATGAAGACATTCCTGAGTATTGTAATCATTGTAAACACCATGGTCATTCTATTGATGTGTGCACCATCAAAAATAAAGAGGATGAAATCAAGAGGCAAAAGGAGATTGATGCTGTTGTCAAACAAGCTGGTGCAGATGGGAAAAAAGTTAAAAATAAGGAAGCTGCAAATACAGGTATGTGATAATGCTCAACTACACTTCTTTCAATTCAAAGTGTAGGCGGTCGCTAACAAGAATAAACCCAACTATGAGTTGGAGTCGATCCCACAGAGAGTGATACAGTAAAAAATTCAAATACGAAGTAAAGACGTGTGGTATCTTCTGTAGAAGTAAAAGATTGCGCAACATAAAATAAATCATGAAGTTTCAATTATCGATATCAAAGGGGGGAGTTTCAATAATCAACTACTCACAAAAAAAATTAACACGAAATTTGAACGATTAGAGAGAGGACCTTCGGAGTGTGAGCAATCGAATACTAATTTCGCTTAATGGGTAATTATAAATTGCTTTAAGTTGTTTAATCTCAATGGATATGATATGTTTTGAATATAATAGCAATCTCTCGATCAACTATCATGTTTCGAGTGAGTTCTCTCGAACCTCAACAAGCTTAACAATACAAAACAACCAAATTCCCTAATTAACACACTTTCTCAAGATGGGTTGTAAAGATGCAAATCAATACAACTATCAATCATTCATTCTACTCTATACCTCTTTCTCAAGCAGTCATAGAGAGCTAAGCTAGAACCAAATTTTCAACTTCAGTTCATCAATTAAAACATGAACAAACAATTCAACCTATTTCAAAACAGCATTAAGTTTAGCAATTAACAATACCCACTAGCTAATTTATGTATTCGATTACATGATTACACCCCTAAGGGAAGTGGTTTTAGCCAAACATAGCAAAAAGTAAGAAATTGTTACCAAAAAGATTATACATCCAAATTGTTTAGAAACCTGCAACACTCAATGCCAAAATTAAAGCTAGAATCTTAAATCCTCAAATCTAAGATCCAAATCTCCTCCAAGAATGTTCAACAATGTCAAGATATGCAAAAGCTCTTAAAACTGAGAATACACTCTGTGGGAACTACTTTTATCTTTTCAAAAAATGAATTTATACGTTCCCAAAAACATCTCAAAATATCAGCATGGAGTCCACTCGAAAAAATTAGTTGAGATCGCCGATCGACTCGGCAATACACCGAGTTGCACTACTTATCACTTTTTGGCTTGACTCTTGCATCCAATTATTCTAGAAGTTTAGGTGAGTTGAGTCGTGCTCGCCGATCAATTTGGTGCATCGTCGAATCATCATTCACTCGCCAAGTTGGCTTGGTACATGTGATATCTTGCTAGAATATTTGGCGGACAGGAGGCTCACTCGGCAAGTCGCCAAGTGACTTTTGCGAGCTTCCGCTTCTCTTTTCTTCATCTTTTCCACGTTTTCACTCCTTTTCACGTCATAATGCCCTTGCCTTGTTTTTAAGCCTTGATTGCTGCATATCAATACATTAACATCAGTTATGAGCACAAAAAAAACATTGAGGACACTAATTCATTGAATAATAAGTCCTAAATTAGTCGGAATTCCCAACTCATAAACACCCCCATCCTTAAACTTTTTCTTGTCCTGAAGTAAGAAACACAAGAACAATCAGGCAAATAGGGATGTCTAAAAATAGTGCTCCTTGAGACTCAACATGAATGGACGCAAGGTTCAATCTATACATGCAATGCTCAATTGTGCACTAAAAGTTTCAAACTATGACTAGTCATCATCAAATAGAGTTCAAGCTCACAATGCTCACTTCAAATGCAAATTCATTCTCAACAAGAGTATTTGAATGCACTCACATCAAGAATGATTTCATGCTCTCACAAAGACAATAAAGGAATATAATTAAGGAATCAAAATTGTAACGCGTCGTATCCGAAATATGGGACTTAGCCAATTTTCAGAACTTCCAGGTGTCACCCACTAGGGCCAACCACACCCCGTGGTTGGACCTACGCCTTGTAGGTGTGCCTCGTGGATGAGCACCCGAGAAATCTGCCTAAGGCAGTAACCACGGCTAGGACCCATGCCCCATAGATGGGTCCATGGTGTAACGACCCGAGAGCACCCCCTAGTCGTAACACGGCGTACTCGACCTCTCGAAGGTCTTATACAAGCCCTTAGCATATCATGAACATTAAAGCATATGAAAATAGCGGAAAATTTAAAACTTTTCTTTACAATCGAAGTCTTCATAAAAGAAGAGAGAGTCTATGACACTATGTCTCAAATCATCTATAACATTTAGAATAACAACTCTTTCATAACAACTTAGGGACACGGCCCTAACATAATAATTACTAGGGACACGACCCTTACACAAGTCTAAAGACATAAAACATAGAGACATAATGACATAAGAGTACGAGGTAGGTTCATCCTCGAAACTATGAGGACTCCCCAAGTCTTCATTCCCAAGATCCTTAGAAACCTAACTTCCAAGCATAAGACATCACATCACCAAACCCTACACTTTGTAAAAATGTTGAAGAAATATGGGTTAGTACAACACACATACTAAGTATGGGAACCATGCATAAAAACCATTAAAACATGCTTAAAAGGGACATTTAGTTGAAACCATGCTTTATGCACATTTTGAACATCATCTTGAAAGAGTTGGAGAATCACAAGTCACAAGCAATACACATATAGTTCATCAAAGCACAAAGGATAATAACATCACCATAAGCATAGTCTCTAAACATAATCTTAATACAATATTAGTCATTACAAGACATACTACTCATGCATATTCAATCATTAAGATCATTACATCATAATATAATAACAACATAAGTAACCCTAGGTTCTACTTGTGCAATGCATAGGTAGGGTCCATCCTACCTACACTAAGTATTACCTTTGAATCACCATGCTCATACTTATCATACATTAGTCTTATCCAAAGGTCATACACATAGTAAGGTGACATTCACAAACATTAGTTCATATCAAGAAAAGTCAATCATTAACATAATACAATTAAAGCATGCATTATTCATAATAATCATAATAAGATAGAACAATACCATTAAGTCATAGTTCATATCATACATCTTAGTCATAATTCAAATAGTCCATACCATAGGTAAACCATCTTCATAATGATCATACACAACATAGCTTCAACATACATAAGTCATAATCATCATAATCATAAGAGAAACACTACTACAACCATCCCTTAGGATCCCACAAGTGCAATGTGCAAGAGAAGTCCCATACCCTCC
This sequence comes from Solanum verrucosum, assembly GCF_900185275.1. Classification (NCBI taxonomy): domain Eukaryota; kingdom Viridiplantae; phylum Streptophyta; class Magnoliopsida; order Solanales; family Solanaceae; genus Solanum; species Solanum verrucosum. Next base: position 1,792,691 of record NW_026020173.1, read on the forward strand.
CTTACACTATGTAGAAACCCTTAAAAAAGCCCTAGTAAGAGTTCACACCTTCATTGACTTTTACTTTTACTTTTACATTAGGGAAATATTGCAATAACCGACATAGACCATGAGAGCTACATGGAATCCGGTGTTCTACTCCCACACCGAAAAGAGAGGGTTAACACTTGCCTAAGGTGTAACCATTCGTACATAGCTATCTAGGTGGATCCACTAAGCTAGAGTCCTACGTGGGCACATAGTTAAGGGTCAAGGAGATTGCTTCTAGAAACCCTAACTTACTAAACGTGGGGGTTTCCATCTCATGAGACAACACATACCGTGGGTAATCCGGACTTGCTAAATATGAGAAAACCCATGTGGGGAGCCGAATTTACTAAACGTGAGACCCCCATCTCATTTACATGGCCTTTCAGTGCTAAGCATCTAATTCCCTTTTGTAATCATCTTTAGTCATCACATAAGTTCACATTAGCCTTTACTAGACTCTTATGTAGACATCTTACCATAATAGCTCATATGTGTTCATAAGTGAGTAACAATCCTTTCACCTTAGAAACACTTAGCAAGTGAGTAAACCTTTCACTTTACATTATACTATAATCATGAGAACTACCTTTCATTCATATAGCAATCATACCATAACATACATACATACATCCTAGCATACATAGTCATATCTTCATGGTCATGTACATTTCATGCGTAATAGTATGTAAAGGTGCATATGAGAATTAGCCTTTCAATTGACACCATAGACATATCATATTCATATTTATGCATGGAGTGTGTGTGCATGATTGTCCTCACAATGGCACAACAACAACAACATTAACATCATAGACACCTCCCTTGTCAAGGGGGGGTCATAACATATACATAATATCCCAACTCATGCACAATTCACATATATTGCATTTAAGGATCTTAGATCATGTAAGTCATATATCTAATATTCATCATTCAAGTACATCATTCATGGAATGTATCATTTGGGGATTATGTGGGTAGGGTCCTTCCACAAGAGAACCTCATAAAATTCAACATATAGACCATATCATGTTCATAACATCTCATTCATATTCATAATGTATCATACTTATTCATATATAGGGTTGTAGGGAAGAGGGAACCATCATCCAACTTCATCATACATGAATTAAGCAAGTACATTCAACAATACATAAAGAACCATATTGATATCATCTCCTCATAGCCTTGAAGGCCCCATTCAAGACTTAACCCTAATTCCATAGTAATCATACATAATTTAGGGTAATATCATCATAAAAACATGAATTACATAACATTACATTCAATTCATAGCCTTCAATTAATATCTAACACAAACTAGAGTTACAATTGGAGGAAGAAGGGGAAACATAGGTCTCATGGGGGGATTCTTCAAAAATCACCAACACTTCATGAATGCATCCATAATTGTTCATATATCATCAATCAAAAATCATTTTATAACAACAATTCAACATTTAGAAAGAAAACCCATGTTTTTGGATTGAAATCTACAATTTTGGGGATTTTGAAAACCATCTTTGGAAGGACCTCTTGGGGAAAGGGATCCCAAGAGTGAAGAGCAACCATACCTTAGTTAAACCCTATGAATTTCGTGTGAAACCTCCCATCTACAAGCCCTTGCTAAGCTCCTTCCAAGTTCTTCAATGGAGTCTTGAGTTGAGAGAGTTTTGAGAGAGAGAATTTTGGGAGGGAAAAGAATTGGGTTATGTTTTGGGGTCTTGACTTGTGGTGAATTAATGGATTAGTTTAGGGTCCTATAAGCTTATATAGTCCATTAATTAACCACATAACCGACCTCCCTTAACCCCTAGTTAATAACTAATTAAAACATTAACCCCCTTTTTAACTAAAAACTTCATAAAACTGGCAGCATCTACGCCCTCCACCTACGGACCATAGGTGGAGTCACGGACCGTCGTTTGGCCTTCGTAGTTCTGACAGTGCTTCACAATTTTGGGAATAACATTTTACTCCAAGATCGGAATAGGCAAACTCAGTGGCGTTGGAAAGAGGACTCATAGACCTTTCATTGGATAGGTAATGGCCCACCTAATTCGTTTTGAGCTATGATATATGACCATCTAAAGTTGACCCTCACTCCTAACTTAAAACTAAAAACTCTTTTTAGGGGACTGTTTTGAGGGTCTTGGTTCTAAATGATTTCATGACTTAGATTAAGGTCTTGCTAGCTTATAAAGGTGAGTAATCAACTAGCTAAACAACCCCTTAAGCCCTTAGTCAATTAACTAACTTAATCCCTAATCACCAACTTAAGACTAGAAGGCTGGAAATTGGCAGCACCTACGGCCACCTACATACGGACCATAAGTGGAGTTACGGCCCGTGTTGTGCTCTCGTCATTTGGTTCAGAGAGGGGGATTGGGGAGTTCTTGGTGGGGAGACTAAGTCTCAACCCACGAGACCTACCTACGGGGCGTAGGTCAAGTGACGGCCCGTCACTGCCCTTCGTAGGTCAAGTTGTTTTTTGACAACTTTTGGCCAAAGGTTGGGTCCTCCTCAAAGACCCCTTGGGTGGTCCTTGGGGGGTCGTACCCAATCGTTTGGACCCTAAACATGTCCATCTATGAATAAGAGTCACTCCTATGGATTTTAGACCTCAAACAACACACCAAACACCACGACAAGACACTAGCACCAAAGACTAGTTTCCGGACGTCATGGTCGTTTCTTGACGTTTGACCTCTAAAGTCACCAAACTAACTTCACTAGCCATTTTTCATCATTTAAACATGTTTCCAACCATAAACTAACATGTGAGGCTCTAGGTCAACCTAATAGATTCAGTCAAGCCTTAGCTAGGTCTTACTAGTTTCATACGGGGCGTTACACACCACCCATGGTTGGGCTCTGTAGGTCCATGGCCCAAGTTACAGAATCTCTGACCACCACCCACGCTTGACCAGGACGGACCGTAGGTCCATCCACGGTCCATCAGTGAAGTCTCGTGGGTCAAGTATTGGGCAGTTATGTTGGGGCATAATGGGTCTTTCCGAATTTAATTAGAATTAAGTGGTGTCATTTTACCCTGTTTAATTCTGAATTTAATTAGAATTAAGTGGTGTCATTTTACCCTAGTCTAAACCACCTATATAAGTACTTTAGACCCCTAAATTAAGTCATTTAAGACATTCTCTCAAACTTACCAAAAGACTTGGGTTCCTCTCTCAAATAGTTCTCTCTTTAGAAAGTTGAAGAAGAAGAGGGTTCAAGCTAGGTCAAGTCAAGTTTCCATTCTTCCAAGATTTGTGGGCTTTGTAATCAAGTTATGGTGGCTTATTCATCCATGGAGTCCCCTAGAATTCCACATTTTGAAGATGAATTCCCCAATTCTTGTTAGGGTTTCTTCCAATGTTGTGGGTTATGTTAAATGTTTATCCAATTGAGTGGATTATGATTGTTTATGATTGAATTGATAGAATTACATGTTTATAGGATGAATTTACATGTACCATTGCCTAATCCTTGTTTCTAATCAAGAATTGATGAAATTGGGTTTTATTTCATGAAAGAAAAATTGAAGGTTCAGATGTTATCTTCTAGGATTGATTAAGTACACGATAGATTGCTTGAGAGTAGAACACATAGACATGAATTGAATTAGAGTAAAGTATACATGATGAATTATGATTAGTAGAGATTGAGACTAAGCCTATATGATGTTATATGATTAGAATTGCTCAAGAATGAAACATGTGATTAGAATGTCTTGAGATCTCGGCATATGTGTTGATTATGAGAAGTATTGCTTTGAGAGTAAGGCTTGTAGTTATACATGTTGATTGCTAGGACTTTGAGAGTAAAGCTAATATCATGAACTATGAATGTTAAGGCTTTTAGAGTGAAGCTTATATGATTAATGAATTAATGAATGGTAGATAGGATTTTTGTGGAAGGATTTACCCGCATAACCTATATTATGAATGTATGAGATTATGCATGTCTTATAGAATCTATGTAAATGCTTTAAGAATACTTTGAGAGTAAAGTGTCAATGATTATGATATTGATGTTGTGTTGCTTGAAAGGACATTCTCATGAACACATATGAACATTAATGTGAAAGGTTTTCTCATATAGAATGATTGTAGGTTGAAAGGCCTACCCACTTAAAATGAATCAAAGCATGAATGAACTATGATAGCTTGAAGTTATGATACGAAATCTCTTCGTGAATAGCTTGACTTTGTAAGACAAGACCATCCATGGTAGCTTGAGTAGCAGACTTCATGGATAGTCTTGGATTGAGAAATTGTACCCTTCCAATGTAGCTTGATCTAGCATGAGAGGAGCTCGCATGATAGCATGACTTTGTAAGGCCAAACCATTTCATTGGTAGCTTGGATTGAGCAATAGTACCGTTCCTTGAGTAGCTTGGATTGGCATAGTAAAGTGCTTTCCTTGATAGCTTGGTTTGGCATAATGAGGTGCTTTTCCTTGGTAGCCTTGAATTGGTGAATCGTAACCATTCATGAGTAAGAATGGTTCTAGGATTTCTCAAACCACGTCTAGTAGAGTCTTCTTCATAAGTGTGAAGCGTGCCACATTTAGGAATGAGAGGCTATTAGATGTTAAGGAAACTTCACTTCTTCACTTCTCTAAGTCATGCCATAGATTTTAACTCTATTAGGTATTTTTCTTAATCCGTGCCCGATGGTTTTCAGGATATGACTACTACTAGGGCTAATGTTAAAAGAAATGAGGAAGACAATATGAATGAAGAGGTTCCTACTCAAGTTCCTCCCCAAGCTTCTCCTCAAGCTCCGATTGACCCTATAGGTGAGAATGTGACTAATACGGAGTTTAGATCGGCGTTCCAAGTGTTGGATCAAGCCAGGATGGCACAAGCTAATAGGGAAGTGGTAGCTCTCGTGAACCCAAATGTGGGTACGACAGCGTCAAGAGTGAGGGATTTTATGAGGATGAACCCTCTGGAATTTTATGGCTCCAAAGTTGAGGAGGATCCTCAAGAGTTTATAGATGAGGTCTATAAGGTGTTAGACATTATAGGGGTTACTTCGGTGGAGAAGGCAGAATTGGACGCTTACCAACTCAAAGGGGTTGCACAGGTTTGGTTTAATCAATGGAAAGAGACTAGACCGGTAGGAATAGGTCTTATAGAGTGGGAAAGGTTCAACACCACTTTTCTATATAGGTTCTTTCCTCTAGAGATAAGAGAAGCTTTGGTGCTAGAGTTCATTAAACTTAGGCAAGGTAAAATGAGTGTTAAGAAATATGCGTTGAGGTTTACTCAATTTTCTAAGTATGCTCCATCCTTAGTGGCCGACTCTAGGTCGAGAATGAGTAAGTTTGTGTCAGGGGTGTCTGATCTAGAAGTGAAAGAATGTCATACCATCATTCTCATTGGTGACATGGATATTGCTCATCTTATGACTCATGCCCAACAGATTGAAGAAGAGAAACTAAAGGGGAGAGCTAGGGAGAAAAAGAGGTCTAGAAATGATGATGGTGATTCCTCTCATGAAAGGCCTGATGGACATGGTCGTCTTAAGCATCAACAAAGATTTTTCGGATGAGACTCCTCCAATGCTCCTAAGTATAATGAAGATAGGGTGTCTAACCCTAAACCACAAGGAATTAGTAGTAAATCCCTATGGCCTACTTGTGCTAGATGTGGAAAAATACATGAGGGTAGGTGTTTGGCCGGAATGGAGAGTTGCTTTAGTTGTGGTGAAAGTAGCCACAAGATGAGGAATTGTCCAAAAATGAAGGCTAATGGAAGAGAGGGTAAGCAAGTTGCTCCTAGTGGTTCGGATGGGAATGCTCCAAGGCAAAATAGGTTTCATGCTCTCCAAGCTAGAGGTGAACAAGAATGTCCTCTGAATGTTGCTACCGGTATGTGTTTTATGCTTTATTAGATTCCGGTATTGGTTCTATTTTGTGACTTGATATGATAGACTTGGATGTTTTCTTTAGTATAAATGGGATACATTGTTGATTTGTTTTATAGATTGTAGAACCCAATATAATCATTATGAGTTTTGAGTATGTTGTTGGGATTAGAATCATCTTGTGTGATGGATATGAAAGCTTAGTGGTAACTTGATCCGACCTTAGAATTGAAAGATGTGGTGCTTAGAAAGTCTATTTAGGCTTTCTCCCAAAGGGGAGATGGTGTGCTTAGATAGCAAGGTCATTAAGTGTTCCTAATGTTTATGATTTGGGTTGCTTGAAATTCTCACCTTGAAAGGTGTAATGAGTTTGGGAAGTTTAGTCCCCGTTTTGTAGGCCCATATGAGATCTTAGACCGGTAAGTTAAGAAATAGAAGAACAAGGAAGTTGCTTCCATGAAACTGTTATGGAGGTATCTTTTAGTAAGGGTTTTAGTTGAGGGTGCTACTTGGGAGGCCGAAGCCAATAAGATGTCCCAATATCCTCATCATTTTCCTTCTACTCCACCCCTAGCTTGAGATGAAAAGTTCCTCATGGTTTATTCTTTGTGTCAAGTCATATTTGTTTTAGATGTTGTCATGATTTCCCTTATATTGTGCATGCTCATGAAAAAAACTTGTGTTTTTAAAGAAAATGAGTTTGCATGATTGGTTTTACTCATGTTGTAGTGCATTGAGTATGAGTTGCCTATAGAGTTCATGAGATGAGTTGTGAAACATGTTGTAGCTTAGATTGAGAGATTCCTCCTTGGATGTATGTTATAAGTATAGATTGCATATAGGATCCATGAGATTGTGTTAAGCATGCTTTTAGCTTGGGGATGATAGTTCCTCCTTGAACATGAGAAATGTTAGAATTGCATGCATTTTGGGTTGTTAGTTGTAGTTCCTACCTTCCTTGTGATGCATTGAGCATGTTTAGCTTGGAGTTGATGAATCCTCCTTGGTTGTGTGCATTTAGAGGTGTTTCATGCATGATGGGTTGCTAGTCTTGAGTCATCTCCTTTAAGAAGTGCCTAGAATGCCATTCGAGGACGAATGTTCCCAGAGGGAGATATTGTAACGCCCCATATCCGAAAGAGGGGACTTAACTAATTTTCAGAACTTCTAGGTGTCACCCACGAGGGCCAACCACGCCCCGTGGTTGCACCCACGCCCCATAGGTGGGCCTCATGGATGAGCACCCTAGAAATCTACCCATGCCCCGTGGATGGGTCCACGGCCCGTGGTTGGGCTCCGTAGGTCCATGGCCCAAGTTACAGAATCTCTGACCACCACCCACGCTTGACCAGGATGGACCTACGGTCTGTTAGTGGGGTCTCATGCGTCAAGTTTTGGACAGTATGTTAAGGGCATAATGGGACTTTCCGGATTTAATTAGAATTAAGTGGTGTCATTTTACCCTAGTCTAAACCACCTATATAAGTGCTTCAGACCCCCAATTTAAGTCATTTAAGTCATTCTCTCAAACTCACCAAAAGAATTGGGTTCCTCTCTCAAATAATTCTCTACCTAGAAGTTGAAGAAGAAAAAGAGGGTTCAAGCTAGGTCAAGTCAAGTCTCCAATCTTCCAAGCTTTGTGGGATTTGTAATCAAGGTATGATAGCTTATTTATCCATGGAATCCTTTCATCCATGGATTCCCCTAGAATTCCACAATTTGGAAAGAAATTCCCTAATTCTAGTTAGGGTTTCTTCCAATGTTGTGGGTTATGTTGAATGTTGATCCAATTGAGTAGATTATGATTGTTTATGATTGAATTGATAGAATTACATGTTTATAGGATGACTTTACATGTACCCATTGATACGCTCAAATTACACCTTCTTACAGAAGTATAAGCGATCGTTAGCAAGTAAAGAACCCAACTTGTAGATTGGGATCGATCCCACGAGGAAAATGGTTTAGACTTTACTTTCAACCAACAATTATATTCAATTAGTCAAATTATTTCCAGAAACAGGTAATAAAAGGGGGGTTGTGCTTGTGTGAAACAAATAGTAAGAACTTAATAAGTAATCAATAATCAAACTCAGCTTTGGTTGTTATCAAGATAAGAGAAATAACTAGGGTATACGTGTTCCCCACAATCTCATAACGCAGTAATCCTAGTAATAGCAATCCTTTTCTAGTGTATTACATGCAAAGTGATAAGTTAGGTATCTCTAAATCCTTGGTCCGGCATCGAGAGAATTTCACCCCGCACCTTGGTCCGGCTACGTGTGTATAATTTACTAACCCTTACCTTTACCTCATATTAGACATCATGATCGATGTTTGGCTTAGTTATTACTTCGCACCAATCGACACTAGCCTATTAGATAGTATCACACTAAATCTATGTTAATAATTCTTTTCTTGTTGATTACCTCCTTGGTCCGGCAAGTAGCAACAAGGCGAATCTAACGTTGGCCACCGTTAAAAATACTTCTAAACGAAAGAATTATCAATACATGCAACACACTATTCAAGAATTGTTTATTTACTATTAATACTTTGTTAATCGCTCATGGTTCCCACAACCCTAGTTGTGGATTTAGTTACTCATATTGGCAAAAACACAATTCATAATTGTAGATGAAGAAATCATGAACTTACGTAAAGAGAATAATAAACCCAGAAATTTAACTTGAATTGCAAAGCCAAAATCTTCAGAACGAACTTGGGAAATCAATAATTGCTAGAGTTGCAAATTAATCTCCAAAGTTACAAAGTAAAACTAGAATAATAGTGTCTAACCCCCAAAAACGAGGTTTACATGTCCTATTTATAGAAAACAAATCCTAAATAAAAAAGGAAACAAATTAAGGAAAGTTTTGTTCAGGTACGCGTCTTCAATCCACGAGACCGACTTACGGACCGTCGATGGATCTACGGTCCGTAAGTCCCTTCCGTCAATCGGGACTTAGAAAATATTTCAGCTTCCAAAAATCAACTTCTCTGAAGCAAACGACGGACCAACAGTATGGACCGTAGATCGACCTACGGTCCGTCAATCCCCTCCGTAGCTCCATACTTAGAATCTCAAAAATCAGGTACTGGAACCCTCGCAGTATCACTCTACGGATCAACAATACGGTCCGTAGATCAATCTACGGACCGTCAATGGGCACCGTGGTTCCACACTTGGTCAGATTTCCCTGATTTGTCCTCAATACCATGCCTGCTGATCTACGGTCATCACCTACGGTCCGTAGATCACCTCTGTGAATGCCCTGTTTCTGCATTTCTTTCAACTGTCTCTATACTTCCGCGCCTGAACACCTTTCCTGCAAAACATGATAAAAACACATAAAAACCAATATAAAAAAGCCCTAGACACACACAACTTGTAAGTAAAATGTATTAGAAATACCGTAAACTCACGGTATATCACCCATGCCTAATCCTTATTTCTAACCAGGAATTGATGAAACTGGGTTTTATACCATGAAAGTAAATTGAGGATTTAGATGTAATCTTCTAGGATTAATGAAATACAAGATAGATTGCTTGAGAGTAGAGCACATAGACATGAATTGAATTAGACTAAAGTATACATGATGAATTATGATTAGTAGTACTTGAGATTGAACCTATATGATGTTATATGATTAGAATTGCTCAAGACTGAAGCATGTGATTAGAATGTCTTGAGATCTAGGCATATGTGATGATTATGAGAAGTACTGCTTTGAGAGTAAGGCTTGTAGTTATGAATGTTAATTGCTAGGGCTTTAAGAGTAAAGATAATATGATGAACTATGAATGTTAAGGCTTTGAGAGTGAAGGTTATATGAATGGTGAATGGTAGATAGGATTGTTGTGGAAGGATTTACCCACATGACCTATATTATGAATGTATAAGATTATGCATGTATTATAGAATCTATGTAAATGCTTTAAGAATACTTTAAGAGTAAAGTGTCAATGATTATGATATTGATGTTGTGCTGCTTGAAAGAACATTCTCATGAACACATATGAACATTAATGTGAAAGGTTTTCTCACATAGGTTGAAAGGCTTACTCACCTAAAATGAATCAAAGAATGAATGAACCATGATAGCTTGAAGTTGTGATACCAAATCCCTTCATGAATAGCTTGACTTGGTAAGACAAGACCATGCATGCTAGCTTGAGTAGTAGACTTCATGGATAGGCTTGGATTGAGAAATCTTACCCTTCCAATGTAGCTTGATCTAGCATGAGAGGATGCTTGCATGATAGGATGACTTGGTAAGACCAAACCATTTCATGGGTAGCTTGGATTGAGCAATAGTACCATTCCTTGAGTAGCTTAGACTTGCATAATAAGGATCTATCCTTGATAACTTGGTCTAGCATAATGAGGTTCTTTTCCTTGGTAGCCTTGAATTGGTGAATCGTAACCATTCATGAGTAAGGATGTGTCTTGGACTAGTAAAGAGGTACTTTCCATGACTAGTATGAACATGAGGGACTAATCTATAAATCAAAGTAGCATAGTTATGATGAAACAAGCTTTCCTTCAAGGAGGTATTGTAAGTATGTTTAGCTATGAGATTGATTGTATGATGATAGCTTAGCTTGGATTGTTAATTGAGTTGCTTTACTTGACATGTATGATTAGAGGTGGATGACCTAGGTAATGAGTAAGAAAAAGTTGAGGTTACTTGAGAAGTGTTCCTCTTATGATACTATTATTTATGTGCATTGAATATGCTTATGACTTATGTTGATATCTCTTATGCTTATAGCCTATATCTTATGTTGACTAATGCTTATGTTATGCTTATGTTGATGTCTATTATGATTATGGTATATGTCTTATGTTGACAAATGTTTATGCCATGCTTATGTCGATGATTTATGCTAGCCATCATATTTAGTATATTTTTGTACTAACACATACTCTTGCATGCGTTCTTATCAAATGTAGGGTCTGGCTGACTTCCATCCTCGTGGCTAGATTCATAGTAGAGCAAGCAAGTGAAGATTTGGTGAGTCCTCATAGCATCGAGGATTTGATGACCTTTCCTTTATGTCTTTCATTTTATTTTTAGAACTTTTGTATGGATTGCGTCTGTAAGACTACTCAAGTATTAGATGGTTTGAGACAAGTGTTAAGACTTCCGCTTCGTTTTATGAGACTTTGATTGTATTGGAAAATGCTTTAAATTTCCGCACCATTTTCTATTATCTTATGTTATGAAAGCTAAGTGGTTTGTATGAGGCCTCTCGTGGTCTTATACGCCATGTTACATCTAGGGTGTACCCCTGGGTCGTGACAAAAATCAACTCTCACATTCCCAATAATAAACATGCACGATTTTACCCATAGGCTTGTCCATATTTTCCAACCAACACATCACTCAGCTCATGCAAGATCAAAAAGGTCTTTCAAGGCTTGTAATTGGGCTGAGAGTACAGGTATGATAATTTTCGCTTAGTGACTTCTACCTTCCTGAAGCATGGCTCAAATTTCACTTCTTCTTCTTTTCTTTCATTCTTTTCATTTTCACAACTCATCATTGGCATATTCAAAGCACACAAATTTTTGGTATAGGTCATCGGACACACCTTTTATTTCCACAACATTGTACACTTCAAAATTATCATTTCTTTGTTTTCTTTTTCTCTTTTTCCCATTTTCTCTTTTTTTTTATATGGAGGGGTTCCATCATATTTCCATACATGCCTTAAAGGACGAATTTTCACGAACTTCGTGCTCGATTTCTTTTCTCATTTTTACCACACCTGGCCTAAGCTGGCTATTCAAACAAACCAATGCTTCACGAAGGTTGTAGGTGGAGAGGACAAGGTCATTTGCGTTCATGTTTCATACAAAGAAAAGGTTAGGCTCAAATGGTGTCAAGCTAGGCTCACACACTCACAAGGTGGTCACACAAAGGTATAGCAATTAGGTTCACTCTCAAAAATTTATGCCTAAGATCATTTCCTTCATTCACCAAAATTATTCAGTTGGACAAATGGGGCAGGCTCTAGGTATCATCATGCACATATTTCAAGTAATTCTTACCACACAAGGCATTCAACACAATTATCGATCATGACTCTACAAGTTAAGCTCGCGTGCAACGATCATTTCAAGATTCACTTCGACAATTTGACTAGTCATAATGAGATGCTAAGAGATCATGCATGACTTATACAACTCAAATTTCCATGTTGAACTTGCACAAACATATTGTTCATCAATAGCACTATTCAAGACATCGGTATTGACCACAACCGCCACTTGAATGTACAAGAGAACATTTGCAACATTCATGATCAAGAAAACAAGACAGATACCACTGAGATAAATATTAAGCCAACATTCATTCACATTCAAGAAACACGAAGTAGTTTCAAACAAAATATCCAAAACAAAACAAAATACAACCAAGAGGATAGGTATCAAGATACCTTCACCCCACCAAAATAACTAAACAGTGTCCTCAATGTGAAATAAAAATTGAATGTACCAAAAGAGAATAAAATGGAGGGAGAGTAAAAATCTCATGTCAGGCTAGGCCTATGGTGAACTGTGAGTAGATAGGATGGCCTCAACCTAGGCATTAGTGTCGGGCTCGACTGCAACCCTGGAGATCTGCGCAACTATCTCCTCTGTGGGCTAAGACCCACTAGAGCCAATCATGGATGTGTCTCATAGTGAGGCCTTTGTGGCACCCCATACCAAGTCACCCTCCAAATCCTCTAGATCCTTGAAAATTGCCTCATCACGAGACCCTAGCTCCTCCTCATCTGTCTCAGCTATATCGGACACTCCATAATCCTCAGTTGTAGCAGCGATTTTAGTCACACTAGCCAGAAAGATCTCAAAAATAGTTGACATATCCACACTGGATCCTCGGGAACATCTACATTGCCCCACAACATCGAGATGTCGGTGGACTTCAACTCGTCTAGATCACGTCGCAGTCTAGTAAAACCAGCCTTCAAGGCTGTCAACTCAGTGGGTTGTCTACTACTCTGCTCAAACACCTCAATCCTAGTGGTGAGAGCGTCTAATGCCAGGCTATGAGGCGTAGTCAACTCACGCTATACTCTCAACTTCTCCCGAATAGGAGCCAATGTCGCAGCTATCGCTTGGTCAATCATAGATGGAACAATGGCCTCAACCCTCAAGGCCCTCACATCGGTCGAATATGCAAGATTTCCCATTTTGTACAGCATGGCCAGGGTCAATGGGCGATGGGAAGGAGAAGCAGCAGCGGGAGTAATAGAAGGTAAAGAAACAGGTATACCTGAGGGCTCATCTGTCTGACTGGGCTGAGTAGTACCGGCCTCCATGGAATCTACCTCCATAGAGGATATGTCTACTTGGGCTTTCTTCCTCCGCTCACCCTCATCTTTCGTATATTTAGCTTCAATTCTCCGAATGTCATTAAACAAGGCAAGAGTCACCTCATCATCAGTTTTCACCACAAAGGGCATACCATCTTGGTGACATAAATTGCTGATAAGAACTAGAAATGGCAACGAGGTTTTGTTTGGTTTTGCCCTCATCGCCATCTCCTATGAAATTATAGCCCCGAGATTCAGTTGCTCTGAATCAATAATACACCCAGTAGTGGAGCCTTTGTATGTCGGATAATAGACTCATTTTGTGAAGGCATCAAGGTAATGGAGATGTGCCCAAACAAATATCGAGCAGTAATATTTAAGTCTTTCTTCTCAATCACAACCCCCGCCTCTATCCATGGGGGAGTGATATCACTCAACAACGGGGCCAACCACCCCTTCAAATCTTCCAACGTCTTGACTTTGATCATGTCGGCCAAAGCATAGATAGTGTGTGTAGTGCAGTCCAACACATCATTAATATCAGTTTCACTGTACTTTACCTTCTTACCCCGCACCTCTACGTAGTCAACCGGTGTCCTGGCTTCTGCCTTCTTTTTCTCTTATGGGATCAACTCGCATAACCATCATAAAGTTCCCGAACCCATCAAGGAACATATAGATTTCAGGGATTGGTGAACTATTGGAACTTGTGGAAACATAGTGTCTCTCACACACCTGGATATCTGTCCACCACACCATCCATAGGCAACCGCTTCTCCTCCAAAATAGTCCATAAGCCAGTGGATTTCAGTCGATTTATAGACTGAGGAGGATGCCGGGGCACTTGAGGTTCCTGAGAGATTGGAGGCGTTGGAAGTGCTGGAAGTCTAGCCAATGGATCATGAACTGTTTTAGATCGCAACTCTAAGCGCTTCCATTTGAGTAACTCTCCCTCTGTTGCCGGTGTTTGATTAAGAGTCTTGGACCCCGCAGCTTCCTCATTATTAGACTCAGAGGAGGTGAGATGGGTGGAGTTGGTTCCTATAATATCCAAGGAACTCGAATTCGAACTTGAACTTGTTACCACCTTCTTCTTCTTTTTGCTTTGAACACACCCCTAAGGAGGTTTAGGACAAGTAGCTCGGGAAGCTGCAACCTCTGCTTTGATTACAACCCTTTTTTCCTTCTTCTAGGATGTTGTACCTCTTAGAGGAAGCTTTGATCTAGCCATATCTGTAGACAAAACACAAATGAAACACATGCGGTTGCAAAGGGTTAGTGAAATATTATTTTCAAAAAGTTGCAGATAAACTCGCCAACCTACTCTGCGAGCCGTTGAATCCATTCAGCAAGTGACAAAGAACTCGCCGAATGTTATAGGAAAATTCAGCACAAATTCAGCATAAAAGGACGAGACTAAAACCCATTCGACGAGACACCAAATTCACTCGGCGATCAAAGAATGCCTCGCCAAATGTTACAGAAATAATCAGTCAAAATGGAAGTCAGAAAGGCGAGATCAAAGCTATTCGGCTAGTAGCCGAGTCTACTCGGCGAGCACAAGCATATCACCAAAATTTACAGAAAAATATCCACCAGGTCAACTAGGCTATAAAGGAGGTCATTAGGCGACTCACCGAGTCACTCGGCGAGCTCGACCCATCTTGCCAAGTGGCCGAACGTGTTGTCTTCCCAACCCAATTTTCAATTCGCGACTAACAGCCTATGAAAAACCATTTCAAGCACAATTCCAAACAACTAAAGCCTACACACGATGAACATCTATGCCTGGGTACTTAGACTTCCCCCCAATTGAATTAAATTCGATCAAACGATGATTTTGCCCTTAAGGATGACATCACCCAATCCATCATTCGGCAAAATCAAGCCATTTGGCCGAATTCAGGCTACTCAAACTTTACACGTACACTACCCAACATGCACACCCACAATTCAAATAATTCAAATGTGAAATTCAAACGAATTTAGGCTAAACAAGTTATCTAGCATGCTTGATTTAAAATTAAATTTCAACAAGCAATTTGGCACACAATAGATCCATTAACTACTCATACACATGCTCAGTCTAAATCATGAAATTAAAGCAAATTCTAAAAAACCAACCTCAGATGCAGATAAGTAAACACTTAGGCAAAGATGGAGGATGAACAACACTTCAAATTCCGATCACACACGACGACACCCACAAAATTAAACTAAAAATATAATCTAAGGTTTGATTGTAAGAGTGAAAGAGTCAAAAAATTTAAAGCAATGGGAGGATTTTTGAACTTAAAATGGTTGAAATCTCTTGACCCTTCAGTTTGCGCCCAGATCGGTGAGTAACACTTATGTCGCCGATCCACTGGTTGATTCATCGAGTGGACATCAACTTGCCAAATTGGGCAGAAAATCAGTGCATCATTGGTTCAAAAGGCGAGCTTGATCGGACTTGCCGAGTGAGCTATGAGCTCACCCAATTGCCTTTTCCTCCAAAATTTGAATTTGAACCTACACATCCAACAAACGTTATTCAAATACTCCCTCCGTCCCATATA
Source organism: Solanum verrucosum (assembly GCF_900185275.1). Lineage (NCBI taxonomy): Eukaryota > Viridiplantae > Streptophyta > Magnoliopsida > Solanales > Solanaceae > Solanum > Solanum verrucosum. The sequence continues at coordinate 1,808,487 of NW_026020173.1, forward strand.
ATAAGTCACCCCTTTCTAAAAATAGTTGGACCACAATATATGTCATTTTATAAAATTTATGCATAAATTACCATATTTTGCCCATTATTCCCTTGATTGATTAATTTATTAATCTTGAAAATGCATTTACTTTGACTAACCTAGGAAATCTACAAGTAATTAATTTCATTGGGAGAATACTTCATTCATTAATTAACTACTTTCTTTATTCACTACTTATTCTATAAAATCTGATTTTGAAAAAAAATATCAACAAACAAATAAAAAATAAAAGATGAAAAAAAATTCAAAAATAGTCTTGAAAGTTGAAGCTTCAACAAATTTTATCAAGGAAGATGACATTTCAAAAAGTTCAAAGGATGTAAAAATAGAAGACTCAACCAAAACATGTGAAGGCCAAATTAAGAAAAATCAAGATCCAAATAAAGGAGTTATGCACCATTAAAATCAAAAAACAAATGATTTGTTGAACTAGAAATAAAATTCATTTGTCGTCTAATTTCATTATCAATAACATCAGATTCAGCAGGAAAATTTAGATCAATTTGAATATTTTTTTATGTTGTCATGTTTGCTTTAAGAATTTATACATAAAAATATAAAAATACATTTTACACAAAATATATAGGAAATTGAGGTGGGAAAAACTTGATTTTTTAAATTTTTTGGATCAATTGGTGAAAAAAATTGGCTCCAAAAAGTAAAATTTAAATAGTCATCCAAATGCATTTATTTTTGAAATCTAACATTTCATCATTTATTACAAAGTTGTCATAAGCAAACATTAAATAAGGGCATAAGGGTAAAATTACCTTATTTATTAATGCAAGTGCAAATGGAAAAGGTGACTTATAATATGGGACGGAGGGAGTAACAAAAAGTAAAACTTGGGTTGCCTCCCAAGAAGTGCCTTTTTAATGTCATGGTACGACGTGGCCATGCATTCAAGCCTCATTCTTCGGATTGTCTAAGGTATCACTAGGAAGACCCACTTTCGGTCTTGGATTTAAGTGAGCTGAAATTTGACCTGTTTGAGTCTCAAGTTGCTTAATGGAAACCGAGTGTGAGGTCACTATTTGATTTAAAGACGATACATCATCTGTTATCTCCTTAAGTACCTTGTCCGTTCCTTCCACCTTGTTTAGGATGCAGGCAAGCATATCCTCAGTCTGAAAGTTTTTGGGATTGGATATTTGTTCCTTTGGTTTTGGACGTTCATGAGGAGGCACATAATGAACTTTATCACCATCTTTATCTATCCAATTTGCAAACTGATTATGCGAATCTCGATCTCGATCTCTCCAACCATCATCATGATCTCAATTCCAACCTTGATTCTTGCCTAGCCTTTTATAGCTTGGACGAGAACCCCCCGCTTGGTTTGACAAGAATCGTACCTCTTCGTTGTACATGGCCTCAAACTGTGCATCATCAGGACACACACCACTACTCGCACCAACCGCATTCACAGATTTATAACCACTACCCATGACATGTTTCGTCAACAAATCCATTTGGGTCATTATCTTAGCCATATTCTCTCACATTCTTGGTTCTTTTCCAATGTTCTTTTGTTATTCCAAGATTCAAAGGAGACACGTGATCTTCCCTTGTATACCACGCACAATTATTTTTGGTCATTTCATCAAGAAAAGTTGACGCTATGACAAATGGTTGTCTCGTGATTCCACCCCGAATAAGTTGGTCAACGACACCTTTGTTGACGGTGTCAAGACTCCAATAAAAATATTACAAGAGCACATTGTCTGGCAATCCATGAGTCGGACATTGGAGAACTAACTTTGGAACCTTAACCACGTTTCATGGATGGGCTCACCATCAATCTGCTTGAATACGTGAATATTATCCCTCAACTTAACCATCTTCGAGGGACGGAAAAATCTTTCATAAAACACTTATGTGAGCTCCACCCAAGAAGTGATAGATTCCCTTGGTAGTTCAGTCAACCACTTCGTTGCTTCCCCCATTAAAGAAAAGGGAAACAAACGGAGTCAGATTGACTCCTGGGTGATGTTCTTGAAGGAAAACGGTCAACACACATCCACAAAATTGTGAATGTGATCATGAGAGTCCTCATGACAAAGTCCCCCAAAAAGACTTTTCATTTGCAGTAGCTGCAACATAGTGTTGGTCACATAAAACACCATATTACCCATAAATGAAGGCAATTAAATAGCACCAGCACTTCCCAGTTGATCCACATTGACATCATGCAAGTTTCTGATGTCCTCATTGTTCGCAAGTTGACTTGCATTGATGAGGCACACTTAAAATTTTGCTTGTCCTCAAGTAAAACATAAGATCAAGCAGGTCAACATGAATGTCTACTAATAGTACTACTTGAGACTCAACATGAATGCACACGAGGTTTAATCTACCCAAGCAATGTTCAATTGTGCACTAGAAGTTTCAAATTGTGACTAGTCAAAACAATAGAAGTCAAGCTCACTAGCTTGCTTCAAATGCAAATTCAAGCTCAACAAGAGTATTCGAATTCCCTCATATCAAGAATGATTCCATGCCCACACAAAGCTCATCAAAATTTAAGAATTAAGGAATCAAAATCAACTCTTACACTATTAAAGATAAAAACATGCAAGATTCTACCCATATGCTTGCCCATATTTTCCAGGAAATGCACTTTTTCATTGTACATGGCCTCAAAGCTTACCTCATCAGGGTTTAATCCACTAATTTTGACCGCATTCACAGCCTTGGAACACTATCCCATGCATGTTTCATCAATAGGTCCATTTTGGGTCATCATTTTGGCCATGTCTTCATCTCGCTCTTGGTTCTTTTCCAATTGTTCTTTTTGTCATCCCAAAGTTTAAAGGAGACACCTGATCTTCTCTAGTTTACCAAGCTCGATTGATTTTTGTCATTTTATCAAGAAGGGTAGATGATATGCCAAACGGTTGCTATGTGATTCCTCCTCGAATGAGCTGGTCTGCCACACCTTTGTTGACCGAGTCGAGGCTCTCGTTAAAATATTGTAACAACACATAGTCTGATAGCCCGTGAATTGGACATCGGATCAACAACTTTTGGAATCTCAACAATGTCTCATGGATAGGTTCGCCATCCACTCGCTTGAAGTTCTGAATATTATCCCTTTGCTTCACCATAATCGAGGGAGGGAAAAACCTTACATAAAACGCATTAGTGAGCTCCTCCCAAGAAGTGATTGATTCCCTTGGTAAATCCGCCAGCCACTTCATTGCTTCCCTCATTATAGAAAAGGGAAACAAACAAAGTCGGACTGACTCCTGAATGATGTTCTTGAAAGAAAATGGCCCACACACATCCATAAAATTTCAGATGTGGTTATGAGGGTCCTCATGAGAAAGTCCTCCAAAGAGACCTTTCATTTAAAACAGTCGCAACATAGTGCTGATGACGTGAAACACTGCATTCCCCACCGTTGGAGGCAATCGGATAGCACCTGTACTTTCTAATTGATCCTCATTGACATCATACAAATTCTTAATGTCATTATTGTTCACAAGTTGGCTAGCGTTACTCCCGTTTACATTAATTTCTTCACCTGTTTAAAAGCAGCAAACAAAGAACACAAATAAGATAATTCAACTACAACAAAATAAGTTCACGACTAAACTTCAATAACAGAACTCTAAATACCACTCCCTGGCAGTGGCGTAATTTTTGATAACTCTCAACTAAACTTCATCTTATTCTAAGTGTAGGCGGTCGCTAACAAGTATAAACCCAACTAAGAGTTGGGGTCTACCCCACAGGGAGTGGTACGATAAAGAATTAGATTAAGAAATAATTGGTGTTCTAATCATTTGTAGAAGTAGAAATTTCGCAACAATAAATTGAATCACAAGGTTTTGACAATTAATGTCAAATAGGGGAATTTAGGTAACCAATTTACGACTACTAACACCAAAAGTAAGCAAATAGAGAAGGTTTCTTGGGAGTGTGATAAGTTGAATGCTAATTTCACGTAATGGGTGATTACTAGTTACTCAAAGTCGTTGAATCTCAGTGGGTAGTCTAGGTTTTGAGTGCAATAGTCATTTCTCAATCAACTATTGCGAATCAAGTGATTTCTTTCGAACCTTAACATGCACAACACAATTTAACAACCCATTACCTTAATCAATCCACTTTTTCAAGCTAGATTCGTAAGATTGTATTCAAACCCACTTTTTCAAGCTAGATTTGTAACAACACAATCATCAACTAACAATTTGAATCTAACACTTCTTTCTCAAGCAAGTATAGAGTACCAAAGTAGAATTGCATTTGCAATTACAATTCCTCAATTAAAACACGAACTATTAATTGAACCTACTTCAAAACAACAATAAAATCGATAACTAACAACACCCATTGGCTAATTGATGCATTCAACTACATAATCACACTCCAAGAATGGGGGTTTATAGCAAAACATATTAAAGAACAACAAATTGTTACAAACGAAGTTTTTCAATAGATTGGGCAATGATCCACAAGTTTCCAAATGCTCAAATTAAAGCTATGAATATCTCAAATCCTAAATCTCTATTTAAAAGTTTAAAAACAATGTTCTAGAATGTAAAAGATCAAAAAACCAGTAGTGAACAACGTGGGAACTCTCTCTTCTTTTGAAAATTGCATTTATACTTTCCTAGAATTTCAGCACGAAGTCCACTCAGCAAAGTATGTCGGGTTTCTCCGACTGGGTGGGTGATACGCCGAGTGATGTTTTTCTCACCTTTTTGTCATTCCTTTTTCAGCAAAATTGTTCTGTAACTTTAGGCGAATCGGCCTCTCCGATCTGTTCAGCGCATCGCCCAACCACTAGTTTTCTCGCCAAGTTTGTCTTATCTATGGGCTGGCACTCTGGAACTTTGGGCAAGTGGAACGTCCACTCGGCGACTCACCGAGTGGCTTTGGCGAGTACCAGCTTTGCTTTCCTTCAACTTTTCAGCTTTTACGCTCTTTTTTGCTTCATAATTTCCTTTGTTGCTCTTTTGCCTTCATTGCTTCATATTAACATTTTAACATCAGTTATGAGCATAAAATAGATATTGAGGACACTAAAACCCTGAATATTAAGTTCTAAATGAGTTGAAATCCCTGACTTATCACCGTCCTCAAACAGAAAACTCAACTCCATTAGTTCAAAGATGGTGACACGAATTCCAGGTACTTTCATGCTTTGATGTGAGAAAGAAGAAGAAAATTGCACATTCACAAAATCTAGGATGAGGCAAGTAATTTGTTACAGGGGGATGAAACTATTGCTAAGGCTACATGTGACCATTTTCAACAAATCTTCACATGTGAAGAAAGGTTCATTTAGGAAGAAACCCTTCAGTGTATTGCTAGATTGATCTCTGATGAACAAAACAACGACCTCCAAAGTATTCCTACTATGGAGAAGCTTAAAAATGTTGTCTTCTCCATGAATCCAAATTATGTTGCAGGACCTGATGGTATGAATGAGAAGTTTTTTCAATCCTGCTAGGATACCATATGCATAGACCTTCTTGCAGTGGTCAATGCCTTCTTTTGTAGCCATGCAATGCCTAAGTTTTTCTCTCATGCTTGTTTGGTTTTGTTCCCAAAAGTCAACCATCCTAATAATCTCTCAGAGTTTACACTCATCAGTCTCAGTAAATTTACCAACAAAATTATCTCCAAAATTTAATGTCTCATACTTGCCCCTATTGTACCTACTCTGATTTCTCCTATTCAATCAGGCTTTGTGAAGAATAGAAACATTTCTGAGAACATAATGCTAGCTCAAGAGATAATTCACCACATTAAAAAACCCAATATTGGTAGTAATATTGTTATCAAGTTGGACATGGCAAAGGCCTATGACAGGGTATCTTGGTCCCTTACATGTATGGTCCTTACAAGAATGGGGATTGGTGAGATTTCCATTGATATGACTTGGAGAATTACGACTAACAACTGGTATTCAGTCATTATCAATGGGTCAATACATTGTTTCTTTTATTCAACTAGAGGCTTGAAATAAGGAGATCCTGTAATACCCCGTATCTGAAACAGACCAAAAATGCAGATTTTGAGAAGTTGCAGGTACAACCCACGGTTGTTATCCACGGACCGAAGGTCAGATCACGGCCCGTGCTGGTGGTCTGTGGTTCACCAATGTAACCCCTCCCCAGCAAAGCATAGAAAAATCGGCTAAGTCTCGGCTCACGGACAGACCCACGATTTGTAGGTCAGACCACGGTCCGTGGTCTATGTCCGTGAATCAAGACTCCTTTACCCAACCTCTGACACAATCTAAGGTCGACCAGCACGGACCGTCGTTTGATCCACGGTCCGTAGGTCTGACCGTAGGTAGGGATCAGCAGCCAGTTAGCTAAAAAAATTTGATGGGTCAACTTCATATGGTCACAAATTCTAGCACAAAAGGAATTATGTGTCCCATTACCTATGATATGATACATAATTGAATCTTCTTTCCAACGCCACCTAGTTTGCTAAAATCCAACCTCCGAGTAAAAAGTTATGTTGGTTTTAGTGAAGCCCTGTCGGGCAGACTCGACCGACGACTCTAATCGACAGACCGTCATTAACCTACGGCCCATAGGTCCAGTCTGTCGGTCAGTCCGATAGCAATTAAGTTATGGGTATTTTGGTCTTTTCCTATTTCGTTGGACCCCTAAGATACGTCGTTTAGACCCTAAATCATGAGGTTTTAGTCAATTTAAGCCTAGATACATAACTAGAACTTATCTAAGTCAAATCATTAATCAAAACTTAGAAAATTAGAATCAAGAGAGGAGAAAAAGGTCAAGAACCCTAGTTCAAGAATGCAACAAGGTTCCATCAGTTCCAGTCCCGAAATCAAAAGATTTTTCCATGGAATTCGTCACCAGGTATGTGGGATTTCACTAGTGGGTTCCTTTCGCCCATTAGGTCCCTAGAATTTAGTCAGTTTCTTGATTCCCTTATTATGAATAGACCTAGGGTTTCTAGAATTACAGCAAATCATCATGAATTAGTTATTAACATGTTCCAAATCAGATTATCATGTTATTACATCGTTTCTTGCATGAATTTCAGAACCCTAGCTATGTATTTCTTTAGTTCTTGAATTACACATGCTAGGTCAGATATTTCAGTATTTAGTTATACATGCCTCAGTTTATTAATGCATCATTATCAAATTAATTGTTGCAGTCTCAGTTTGCATGTTCAGTTTTGAGCTATCCAGTATTTTACAGAAATTCCGTCATAACCAGTTAACCACTTAATTCATTGGGAGTAGCATAATACCGAGTTGGACAAAGGTTCAACGTACCCAGATAGTCCCAGTACTACGAGCCACGTAGGTGTAAATCCCCTCTGTGGGCAACATCAGTTTAGTGATCACACCAGTATGCCTCTATACCTCTGGCAGGATATATTGTGTCCTCTCGATGGGGCGTATACATCGAACTCCACATTTAGCTCATGTGGTTTTATGTCGGTTATTAGTAGCTCCCACAGTTCATTCTGACTCTATTGCATTGGCCACATTTACAGTTCATTTAGTATTCAGTCAACATGTTATAAATTGGTCATTGCATTCAGTTAGCTCAGTATTCAATATCTATATCATGTTCAGATTATTTCATTGTTTTATTGGTTTGTTCAGTTATATGTTCTTTCAGCTTTACTCTATCTTGCATGCTCAGTACCTTTCAAGTACTGGCACATACGTGCGCTACATCTTCTCGTGATGTAGGTTTAGTTTCTTAGCATCCATATCACGCTTCGATCGATTCCTGATCTTCAGTTCAGCAGCATCAGTGGTGAGTCCTCATTCTTCGAGGACTAGTGACATGTTTATCTTTATTGCTTTTAGTCTTTAGTTTAAGTTTTGCTAGACCTAGTTGGGGAATGTCTCAACATTTCTAGTTAGTTTAGAGGCTTATTTCAGACATAGATAGATTCAGCTTAGTATTGAGTTAATATCTTCCTTGTATTAAACTCATCAGTTTTCATTTATCTCAGTTATAGTATATGGATATTCCTTATCTTTTCATCTTATTTATGATTTAGCTTCCGCACAGTTTCTATTATTAAGATTATATTTAGTATACTCATGATCATGCCAGCAGGGTTAGCTTGGGATCACTTGTGGTCCTAGGTCCCGTGTCCGCGTCTCGGGGGTAGCTCGGGGCGTGACAAACTTGGTATCAGAGCATTAGGGATGTCTGAAAAGCCGCACTAAGTAGAGTCCTTTTCATGGGTGTGAAATGCACCACATCTAATTAGAGAAAAGCTACGAAGTGTTTTAGGAAAACTTCACTTTCTTGATATTCTTAAATTACGTTGGTATGATCTTATTTTTAATCCATCGTTGTGCGCTTAAGATCATGCCTCCTCGTAGTGCTTATGGATATAATGCTAATGCACACAATGATAACGCAATTCCTCCAGTCCCAGACCTTGAGGTTTCGAACGCAGAGTTTTGGAATGCGATTCAGCTTTTGGCTCAGAGTATGACCAACCAGAACAATCAACAAGTTCCAGTTCCTACTAATAGAAATGGTGGATCAGCGGCAGCTAGAGTTTGAGATTTTTTTTAAGGATGAATCTGCCTGAGTTTTAGTGTCACAAGTTGGTGAAGACCCACAAAACTTCATTGATGAGGTTAAGAAAACCTTTGGAGTGATGCAAGTGAATGGTAATGGTAGGGTTGAGTTGGAATCCTACCAGCTTAAGGATGTGGCTCACTTATGGTACACTTAGTGGAAAGATCCAGGGGCTACTCTTATCTTTGTAACTCCCAATATAGCAGTAATCTTAGGTGTCAGTCCAGAAACTCTCTCAGAACCCTTTTCAGTCTCTACTCCAGTGGTGACCCAGTTATAGCTAGACGGGTATACAGAAATTGCCCTGTTACAGTGTCTCAGAAAGTCACCTCAGCAGATCATGTAGAGTTAGAAATGGTAGACTTCGATGTCATTCTAGGCATGGATTGGTTACATTCATGTTATGCCTCAGTCGATTGTAGAACTAGGATTGTTCGTTTTCAGTTTCCAGACGAACCAATCCTAGAATGGAAGGGTAGTAGCTTAGAGCCTATGGGTCGATTCATTTCTTACCTTAAGGCCAGAAAGATGATCTCTAAGGGTTATCGTTATCATCTGGTTCGGTTAAGGATTCTAGTTCCAAATCTCCAACTCTTGAGTCAGTTCCAGTGGTTAATGAGTTTCCAGAAGTGTTTCTAGATGATCTTCCTGGAGTTCCTCCCGAAAGGGAAATCGACTTTGGAATTGATCTACTTCCAGATACCCAGCCTATCTCTATTCCTCCTTACAGAATGTCTCCAGCTGAGCTTAAGGAATTGATAGAGTAGTTGAAAGACCTTCTAGATAAGAGCTTCATCAGACCTAGTACTTCGCCATAGGGTGCACTAGTGTTGTTCGTAAAGAAGAAAGATAGTTCTCTCAGAATTTGCATTGACTATAGGCAGTTGAACAAAGTCACAATCAAGAATAAGTATCTCATCCCCAAGATTGATGACTTGTTTGACCAACTTTAGTGTGCTAGTCATTTCTCAAAGATAGACCACAGATCATGTTATCATCAGCTTAGAGTTAGAGATAGTGACATTTCGAAGACAGCCTTCAGAACTCGGTATGGTCATTACGAATTTGTAGTTATGTCATTTGGACTAACCAATGCTCATGCAGCTTTCATGGATTTGATGAACATAGTGTTCAAACAGTACTTGGACTTGTTCGTTATCGTCTTTATTGATGACATCCTCATTTACTCTAAGAATGAGGAAGAACATCTGAGTCATTTGAGAGTTGTTCTACAAACTCTCAAAGATTGCCAGTTATTTGCAAAATTTAACAAGTGCGAGTTTTGGTTACAATCAGTTGCCTTCCTTGGGCATATTGTGTCTAGTGAAGAAATTCGAGTAGATTCCCAAAAAATAGAAGCAGTGAAACAATGGCCCAGACCTACCTCTGCTATAGATATCAGAAGTTTCTTGGGTTTAGCAGACTATTACAGACGGTTTGTGAAAGGATTTTCATCCATAGCCTCACCATTGACTAGGTTGACTCAGAAAAAGGTTAAGTTCCAGTGGTTTGATGATTGTGAGGAAAGCTTCGCAAAACTGAAAACTAGGTTGACTACAGCTCCTGTCTTGACTCTACAAGAGGGTTCAGATGGTTATGTGATCTATTGTGATGCATCCAGGGTCAGCCTAGGTTGTGTGTTGATGCAGTGAGGTAAGGTTATAGCTTATGCTTCCAGATAGCATAAGGTGCATGAGAAGAATTATCTGACTCATGACCTCGATCTTGCAGCGGTGGTGTTTTCACTCAAGATTTGGAGATACTACTTGTATGGTGTTCATGTAGATGTGTTCACTGACCATAAGAGTCTCCAGTATGTATTCACCCAGAAAGAATTGAATCTTCGCCAGAGAAGGTGGCTTGAGTTCCTCAAAGATTATGATATGAGCGTGCATTACCATCCAGGTAAGGGAAATGTAGTAGCAGATGCTCTTAGAAGATTATCCATATGTAGTGTAGCACATGTTGAGGAAGAAAGAAAGGAGCTAGCAAGGTATGTTCATAGACTTGCTCGCCTGGGAGTTCGTCTTATGAGCATATCAGATGGTGGTGTAACGGCTCAGAATGGGGCAGAATCTTCTTTGGTAGTGGAAGTTAAGGAAAAGCAAGACACTGATCTGATATTACTTGAACTCAAGGGAGCAGTCTATCAACAAAGAGTTGAGGTATTCTCCCAAGGGGGAGATGGTGTGCTTCGCTATCAGGGTCGATTATATGTTCGTAATGTGGGTAAGTTGAAACAGCATATTCTTGCAGAAGCCCATAATTTCAGATATTCTATTCATCCAGGTGCCACTAAGATGTACCGCAATATGCGGGAAGTCTATTGGTGGAATGGTATGAAAAAAGATATAGCAGATTTTGTGGTTAAGTGCCCCAATTGCCAGCAAGTCAAGGTACAACATCAGAAACTAGGAGGTATGACTCAAGAGATCGACATTCTTACTTGGAAGTGGGAAGTGATCAACATGGACTTTATCACAGGTTTACCTCGTACTCGCAGACAACATGACTCCATTTGGGTGATTGTTGATAGGGTTACTAAGTCTTCTCGCTTTTTGGTGGTCAAGACTACAGATTCAACGGAGGATTACGCCAAGCTTTACATTAATAAGATTGTGAGGTTGCATGGGGTTCCTTTGTCTATCATCTCAGATAGAGGTCCTCAGTTTACCTCTTATTTCTGGAAGTCATTTCAGAAGGGTCTTGGTACTCAGGTTAACCTTAGCACAACATTTCATCCACAGACGGATGGTCAGGCAGAGCGTACCATTCAAACCTTAGAGGACTTGTTGAGAGCTTATGTGATTGACTTCAAGGGTAGTTGGGATGATCGCCTTCCTCTTATTGAGTTCGCCTACAACAATAGTTATCATTCCAGCATTCAAATGGCCCCTTATGAGGCATTGTATGGGTGTAGATGTAGATCTCCAGTTGGTTGGTTTAAAGTAGGTGAAGCAGCCTTGATAGAGCCAGATTTAGTCCATTATGTTATGGAGAAAGTGCAACTCATCAGAGATAGACTTCAGACAGCCCAGAGTCGCCAGAAGTCTTACGCAGATGTAAGTAGAAGGGAACTAGAGTTCCTAGTTGATGATTGGGTTTTCCTGAAATGTCACCCATAAAGGGGGTGGTGATATTTGGCGAGAAAGGGAAGCTCAGTCCCAGATATGTAAGCCCTTACCGGATCTTGAAAAGGATTGGTAAAGTAGCTTATGAGTTAGAGTTGCCAGCAGATTTAGCAGCAGTGTATCCAGTCTTTCACATTTCACTTTTGAAGAAGTGTGTGGGTGATCCAGCATCCGTAGTGCCATTAAAGATTGTGGTTATAAAAGATAGCCTTTCTTATGAGGATGTACCGATTGAGATTCTCGATCGTCAGGTTAGAAGGTTGAGAAACAAAGAAGTCGCTTCAATCAAGGTTTTGTGGATGAGTCAGTCCGTAGAGGAAGTTACTTGGGAGCAGAAGCAGTCATGAAGTCTAAGTATCCACACCTCTTTCCTTCCGATTCCATTCCAGCTTGAGGTAATAGTTTCTCTTCAGTTTTTCAGTCATTTAGGCGTAAATTCATTCTTAGAATCATATTCCTTTAGTTGTACTTGCATTTTCAAAGTATTTGCATGTTATTGGAACTCAGTTTAGTCAGAAATTCAGTTCTTAGAGTTTAGTGGTAGGGATTGCAGCCCTCTCCCTCCATTTCAGCTAGTTTAGTCTTCATTCGAGGACGAATGGTCCCAAGGGGGAGATAATGTAACACCCCGTATCCGAAACAAACCAAAAATGCAGATTTTGAAAAGTTGCAGGTGCAACCCACAGTTGCCATCCACGGACCGTAGGTCAGACCACGGCTCGTGCTGGTGGTCCGTGGTTCACCACTGCAACCCCTCCCCAGCCAAGCTTAGAAAAATCGGCTAAGTCTCGACTCACGGACAGACCCACGGTCTGTAGGTCAGACCACGGTCCCTGGTCTGTGTCCATGAATCAAGACTCTTTTACCCAGCCTCTAACACGAACTACGGTCGACCAGCACGGACCGTTGTTCGATCCGCGGTCCGTAGGTCTGACAGTAGGTAGGGATCAGCAGCCAGTTAGCTGAAATTTTTTGATGGGTCAACTTCATATGGTCATAAATTTTACCACAAAAGTAATTATGTGTCCCATGTCCTATTATATGATAGATAATTGAATCCTCTTTCCAATGCCACTTAGATTTCTAAAATCCAACCTCCGAGTAAAAAGTTATGCTCGTTTAAGTGAAGCCCTGTCAAACAGACTCGACCGACGACTCCAATCGACGGACCGTCGATTGACCTATGGCCTGTAGGTCCAGTCCGTCGGTCAGTCCGACATCAATTAAGTTAGGGGTCTTTTTGGTCTTTTCCTATTTCGTTGGACCCTTAAGATACGTCGTTTAGACCCTAAATCATGAGGTATTAGTCAGTTTAAGCCTAGAAACATAACTAGAACTTATCTAAGTCAAATCAATAATCAAAACTTAATTAGAATCAGGAGAGGAGAAAAAGGTCAAGAACCCTAGTTCAAAAACGCAGCAAGGTTCCATCAGTTCCAGCCCCGAAATCAAAAGATTTTTCCATGGAATTCGTCACCAGGTATGTGAGATTTCACTAGTGGGTTCCTTTCGCCCATTAGGTCCCTAGAATTCAGTCAGTTTCTTGATTCCTTTATTATGAATAGACCTAGGATTTCTAGAATTATAGCAGATCATCATGAATTAGTTATTAACATGTTCCAAATCAGATTATCATGTTATTACATCGTTTCTTGCATGAATTTCAGAACCCTAGCTATGTATTTTTCTAGTTCTTAAATTACACATGCTAGGTCATATATTTCAGTATTCAGTTATACATGCCTCAGTTTATTAATGCATAATTATCAGATTAATTGTTGCATGTTCAATTCTGAGCTATCCAGTATTTTACAGAAATTCGATCATAACCAGTTAACCACTTAATTCATTGGGAGTAGCATAATACCGAGTTGGACTAGGTTTCAACGTACCCATATAGTCCCAGAACTATGAGCCACGTAGGTGTAAGTACCCTCTGTGGGCAACATCAGTTTAGTGATCACGCCAGTATGCCTATATACCTCTGGCAGGGTATATTGGGTCCTCTCGATGGGGCGTATACATCGGACCCACATTTAGCTCATGTGGTTTTATGTCGGTTATTAGTCGCTCCCACAGTTAAGTCAGACTCTATTGCATTGACCACATTTACAGTTCATTCAGTATTCAGTCAGCATGTTATAAATTGGTCATTACATTCAGTTAGCTCAGTATTCAGTATCTGTATCTTGTTCAGATTATTTCATTGCTTTATTGCTTTGTTCAAGTATATGTTCTTTCAGCTTTACTCTATCTTGCATGCTCAGTACCTTTCAAGTACTGACGCATACGTGCGCTACATCTTCTCGTGATGTAAGTTCAGGTTCTCAGCATCCATATCACGCTTAGATCGATTCCTGATCTTCAGTTCAGCTGCATATGTGGTGAGTCCTTATTCTTCGAGGACTAGTGACATGTTTATCTTTATTGCTTTTAGTCTTTAGTTTCAGTTTTGCTAGACCTAGTTGGGGCATGTCTCAACATTTCTAGTCAATTTAGAGGCTTATTTCAGACATAGATATATTCAGGTTAGTATTGAGTTAATATTTTCCTTGTATTAAACTCATCAGTTTTCATTTATCTCAGTTATAGTATATGGGTATTCCCCATCTTTTCATCTTATTTATGATTTAGCTTCCGCACAGTTTTTATTATTCAGATTATATTTAGTATGCTCATGATCATGCCAGCAGGGTTAGCTTGGGATCACTTGTGGTCCTAGATCCCGTGTCCGCGTCTCGGGGGTAGCTCGGGGCGTGACAGATCCTCTCTCTCATCCTCTTTTCATTTTGGGGGCTAAATTTCTTTCCAGTCTCATGAACAGACTTAAATCTAACCCTCTGTATCATGGTTTCTTCATGGAGATGAGAGGTCTTTAGATCAATAACCTTAGCTTTGCAAATAATGTGATTATATTTACATCTAGTAGAAAAACGTCTCTCAAGCTTATTATAGAGACTCTTGCTACCTATGAGCATGTTTTTGGGCAGCTGATAAACAAAGGTAAGATTCATTTCATGCTTCCCCCAAATGATTTCAGAACCATTGTCACAAGGATATAAAAGATCACTAGTTTTCTTCCAAAAGACAGTCTAATTACTTACCTGGGATGCCCCTTCTATATTAGCAGACAAAGAGTAATTCACCATTCTGAGATGGTGTCAAAAGTGATTACAATAATAACTGGTTGGCAATCAAGATTTCTTAGCTTTGGAGGTAGAGCTATTCTTGTTAAACATGTCATTCAATCCATGCCTATCCACCTTCTCTCTGCAATCCATCCACCTAGCACCACTCTCCAACATCTTCAAGCCTTGACTGCTGCCTTTTTTTGCAGGTGTAAAGAGGATAAAAAAAAGTATCACTAGGCTTCATGGAATAACCTCAGCTATCCTTAGGATGAGGGGGTATTGGAGTTAGAAAGTAGGTTGATGTGGCTCTATCTTTCCAATACAAACAATGGTGGATCTTTCATACTAAGAACTCCTTATTGGCTGACTTCTTGAGAGCTAAGTACTACCAAAGAGCCAATCCTATCAAAAAGAAGTGGGATAGAGGCGACTCTTTGGTCTGGAAACACATGATGAAGAATTAAACCAATATTGAACCTCACACTCAATGAAAGGTGAATTCTGGTTCAAACTTCTTTTGGTGGGATGATTGGTTGGGAGTAGGGCCTTTAGCTAACTTCAGATCTGGAGCATATCAACCCAGCAATAGTAAAGTTGTTGCTTTCTTGATAAATGGAGCATGGGATGTGGAGAAAATCACTCAGAAACCCCTCCTAAAATGGTTCCTTTTATTTTGGATACTCACGTCCAATATCATCCCCTTGTTCTTGATCAACCAATTTGGAAACCCAATACAAATGATAATTTCACCTGCTCCTCGGCTTGGGACCATGTCAGGGATAAAAGAGACAAGGTCCTTATCAATTCTCACACTTGGCATAAGCTCATCCATTTCAAGTGTTCTTTTCAACTTTGGAGAACACTTAGAGGTAAGCTTCCCACCAATGAAAAATTGATCAGCTTTGCAAAGCAGCCTGTTGATTGTTACTGCTGCTACAAGGCAGGTAAAGACACTATTGATCATATCTTTGTAGCAGGGCATTTTGCTAGAAACACTTGGAATTACTTTTCTAGTTCTCTTGGTGTGGATAGGGATTATACTCCTCTTAGAAACCTTGCTATGAGATGGTGGACTGTCCAAACATAGTCACCAATTTAGTTCCCCTCAAGTTTACTTCTCCAAACACCGAGACTAGAGCTCATTTTGATTGGATAAGATTGGCACGGCAAGTTTCAGAAGGAAAAAGCAAAAATTGATCAAAAAACCACCCTGGTCCTCCTTTTTGGTTATCTAAAAGCTCTTCATTTAGGTTGTCTCTTCTCTAGCTATAGCTTCTAAGAAGAATTTTTTGTTTTTTTTCTTTGTTCTTTTACTTTTTTTATTTGTAAAGGGAGAGTCTCCCTCATTTATTCTTTCCTAGATTCTTGTATCGAGAGGAGTCCTCTCAATAGGTGCATAATATCTAGGTTTCCATTTCTAGTATCAAGAATGAGTTGGTTATCCTTAGTAGGAAGACCGACTTATGCACCACCATAGGATCGGAGGTAAGGCTTATATCCCCCTCTTATACTTTTGCTTTTGATTATTATGAAATGATAAGGCCTGGGGGTGTTGCTAAGCCTCTGACCCCAGAAGGTCGTTAAAAAAACTAGAATTTATATGCTTACAAATTCATCAATATTAAAAGTTTTGTTCAATTTATGATTATATATATAATGATCATTCTTCATATAATTTGTAGTACTCCATGTATGTAACAACATAAAAATAGTACTCCGATACTAATTAATTTTCTAAGAGTTGATTGTAGTAGGTAAAATAAATACCCGACAAGATTGAGGTCGAAGGTACTGCTCAATGGGAAATTAATGACTCCACTAGTGGTTGTTTGAAGAATTCGAGCATGTCTAGCTCGGTCTCTAGCCACAAAATCATTAATTTTAGTGATGTGATTTGTTGATAACAAACTATCCATGTACAGTACTCCCGCAACACCCGAAAGCAAATTTAAGGAACATGCATCATAAAAATTAAGAAAGTACTTATGGCAAATTGTATAACCCTAATTGCAACGATTAAATATTATTATAAATTGTAAAACCTCGCCCCAAGAATAGTACTCCTCCTCGATCTTGAATATCACACTAAACATCAACACAAATGAACAAAGGAAAATTAATTATGAAGAACTAATTAATCAATGACAAACATGCATGAATACTAACTTATTATCTTACTACATTAGAAGAAGTACAAAATTGGCTACAGGATGCCAGTAGAAACAATATTTAGATAAATTAATTTCTTTCATAAAGAACTGTAAAATCGTATAATAACTTTGTTAAGTCGAGAATTTACAGTTAATAAGATCAGAAATAATAAGTATTCCTAAAGAATTAATGGCATAATTTTTTGATAAAATACTAAATAATTAACAAGAGATATATGTATAATACACAAAAAGCACACAAGATGCACGTGTGACACATAATTGATGATAGGTAAGATAAATACTCAACAAGAATGAGGTTCAAGGAATTGTTCAGTGGAAAATTGATAACTCCACTAGTGGTTATTCACAGAATTAATCCGAGTGTGTCTAGCTATGTCTCTAGCTACTACTTTGGCAATTCTAGTGACATGATTTACAGATAACAGACTCTCAAGGTGCAGTACTCGTACATCACCTTAAAGCAAATTTCAAAAAACTTTCATCATAAAAACTAAGAGAAGTACTCATGGCAAACTGTATAACCCTAATTGCAACAACTAGATATTACTATAAATTATCAAACCTCACCTGAAGAATAGTACTCCTCCTCCGTCTTGAATACTTCATTAAACATCAACACGGCCGAGTAAAATAAAATTACTTATAAAAAACTAATTAATCAATAACAAATATGCATGCATACTAACTGATTATCTTACCAGAACAGAAGCACAGAACTAGCTACAAGAGGCTAGTAGAAACAACATCTAGATCATGATCTTTATATTAATTTCTTCCAGAACGAACTACAAAACCATATATTAATTTTGCTATGTTGATATTTTGCATTTTATAATATCAGAGACAATAATTATTCATAAAGAATTAATGGCATAATTTTTTGATAAAATACTAAATAATTAACAAGAGATATATGAATAATACACACAAAGCACACAAGATGCACGTGTATAATACACAAAAAGCACACAAGATGCACGTGTGACACATAATTGATGATAGGTAAGATAAATACTCAACTAGATTGAGGTTCAAGGAACTGTTCAGTGAAAAACTAATGACTCCACTAGTGGTTATTTGCAGAATCTGAGTGTGTCTAGCTAGGTCTCTAGCTACTACTGCGGCAATTCTAGTGACATGTTTTGCAGATAACGGACTCTCAAGTTGCATTACTTGTACCTCACTTTAAAGAAAATTTCAAAAAACATGAATTATAAAAACTAAGAGAAGTACTCATGGCAAACTGTATAACCCTAATTGCAACAACTAGATATTACTATAAATTGTCAAACCTCACCTGAAGAATAGTACTCCTCCTCCATCTTGAATACTTCATTAAACATCAACACGGATGAGTAAAATAAAATTACTTATAAAGAACTAATTAATCAATAACAAACATGTATACTAATTGATTATCTTACCACAACATAAGCACAGAACTAGCTACAAGAGGCTAGTAGAAACAACATCTAGATCATGATCTTTATATTAATTTCTTCCAGAACGAACTACAAAACCATATATTACTTTTGTTAAGTTGATATTTTGCATTTTATGATATCAGAGACAATAATTATTCATAAAGAATTAATGGCATAATTTTTTGATAAAATACTAAATAATTAACAAGAGATGTATGTATAATACACAAAAGGAACACAAGATGCACGTGTATAATACACAAAAAGCACACAAGATGCACGTGTGACACATAATTAATGATAGGTAAGATAAATACTCAACAAGATTGAGGTTCAAGGAACTGTTCATTGGAAAATTGATGACTCCACTAGTGGTTATTCGCAGAATCCGAGTGTGTCTAGCTAGTACTTCAGAAATTCTAGTGACATGATTGCAGATAACGGACTCTCAGGGTGCATTACTCGTACATCACCTTAAACAAAATTTCAAAAAACATATATCATAAATACTAAGAGAAGTAATCATAGAAAACTGTCTAACCCTAATTGCAACAACTAGATATTACTGTAAATTATCAAACCTCACCTGAGGAATAGTACTCCTCCTCCGTCTTGAATACTTCATTAAACATCAACACAAACGAGTAAAATAAAATTACTTATAAAGAACTAATTAATCAATAACAAACATTCGCATACTAACTGATTATCTTACCAGAACGGAAGCACAGAACTAGCTACAAGAGGCTAGTAGAAACAACATCTAGATCATGATATTTATATTAATTTCTTTCAGAACCAACTACAAAACCATATATTAATTTTGTTATGGTGATATTTTGCATTTGATGATATCAGAGATAATAATTATTCATAAAGAATTAATGGCACAAAATTTTATAAAATACTACATAATTAACAAGAGATACACATAGTATGCACAAAAAGCGCACAAGATGCACGTGCGATACATAATTGATGGTAGTAGGTAAGATAAATACTCAACAAGATTGAGGTTGGAGAAACTGTTTAGAGGAAAATTGATGACTCCACTAGTGGATGTTCGTAAAATTTGAGTGTGTCTAGTGCGGTGTCTAGTCACTAATTTGACAATTCTAGTAACATGATTGGCTAGTAACACTCTCCGAGTGTAGTACTCCTGCATCACCTAAAAGAAACAAAAACATGTATCATAAATATTAAGAAAGTACGTATGGAAAATTGTATAACCCTAATTTCAATGACTAGATATTAATATAAATTGTAAAATCTCGCCTGAAGAATAGTACTCTCCTCCATCTTGAATACTTTATTAAACTATGCATCAGACCCTACATTAGTGAAACAATGTAGGCACAAGTATGCATTAGTACATGAAATGTACTAAGTATGAGGATGGTGAAATATGCATAAGCATAGGAATGATGACATAAGTAACTTAAAACGAGTAGAGATGATCATAATAGAACATTTAAAAGCTTTAAAGAAAAGATGACTTGAAAATCATGAAAGGATGGTGAAGTATATTAACTTAAAGGACATAAGAAAAGCTTATGAAGAAAACATAGTAATTTTGTGGGATATTAGCTTTAACCACAATAAGACCATGAGAGTTATATCATGGAATCTGATATATCCCTCATACCGAAAGAAGGGGAAACTACTTGCCAAGGTAGGATCTGTGCATATCATTATTTGCTAAAGTGGATCCACTGGCTAGGTCATTTAAGACAATCCTATGGGAGCACGCAGTTTGGGACTAGAGGTTGCTATTAGAGACTACCCTATTTGAGCCTCCACCTTAAAGCCCTCTCGATGCTGAGTCTAAATCCCAACGGAATAGATAAAAGTCAAATATTATTTTAACATAGAAAATGCAATGATCAATGTCAATCAACAACATTTAAGATCAAAACATAGAATAGCTCATTAAACATAATTCAACATAGATGAGAAAACCTTTCACCAATGTGAATTCATTTGTGAAAAATACGTTTCACAATCATGATCATCATAGTAACTGAGAAATCCTTTCACAATAACATTAATACTTTTCATTTCTAAGAATCATCAATTCACTTATAATATCTTCATGAAAACATGCATATTTCATGACTTCATAATTCATACTTCATAGGTTTATAATAGAATTGTAATCGAAAAACATAGTTTAGGCATTGGTAACTGCAATATCAACTAAATACCATATATTAACATCAAATAATGCATTAGAAGACTTAACTAATCATAATTAACCATAATTGATCATAATTGAATCGAACCTACATTAATTGAATTGAAACCCTAACTTGATCAATTGAAAATTGAATTGGAAAATTAAAATACTTAGGGACCCCATGGAGGAAAGGATTCCATGGGTGAATACACATATACCTTGATCCTTTACACCCAATAAAATGGATAATTTGGAGACTTTACTGAAACCCGAACTCTTCTTCTTCTTCCTTAGACTTGAGAGAATTTAGGAGGATGAATTTGATCAAGTTTATAGGATTTAGGAGAATGAGTTGAAAATAGGTGAATTGGGGTTTAAAACATTTATATAAGGCTTAGGGTAATAGGTAAAACGACATAGTATTGGGTTAAAATAATTAGGAAAAAGACCAAAAAGCCTTCTTAAAAATAATTGTCGAGCCTAACCTACGGTCTGTAGATCTTTCTATGGACTGTACTGGTTAACTGTAGATAAGTTATTGGGACCGTTAATTTAACCATCTTTTGACAGAAGTCATGTACGGCTCGTAGGTCATCCTACGGTCCATATATGCCAACCGTAAAAAGAAATTTTGACCTTCAAAATTTAATGAAGTATGGACTCACCTACGAGACCTATCTACGACTCGTAAAAAGATTGATGGACTGTCTTGGTGAACCATAAAGAGGGTTACTGGGACTTGATTACAAAAATTAGTTTTTCCAGTTCCTACGGTGGTCATCTATGGCCAGTAAAGGCTCCTATGGTCTGTAGATGGGACTCGTAAACATAAACATAAACACCAACCCAAAAACTACATTTTCCTCTGTTTACAAATCCAAGTTGTTACAATATCTCCCTCTTGAAAAAAAAATTCCTCGAATGGAGCTCAAGACATCATAAGGAGGGTAGGGGGAGAGATCTAACAACCCAGCAAGAATACAACTTTATCAACAACACATTATCAAGGAGGAACATCAACTCCAAGCTTAACATATCCAAAACATCATTTCATTAGGTGTACGTGCAAATCATACCCAAATGCACATAATCATGAAGGAATCAATCAAGTTATCTCTTTTTCTCCAAAAAATCAAGTTTTCATGAGCATGCATGAATAGATATGAGAATAACTAAGACACATGAAATCAAAAGAGTGAACCATAAGGAACTAGATACCTCAAGCTAGAATAGGGTCAGAGGGAAAAATATGGGGATAATGGGACATCATATAAACCTCAGCCTCCCAAGTTTCACCATTAACTCTTTGATTTCTCCAAAGAACTTTTACGGAAGAAACTTCTTTGTTTCTTAACTCCTTAGCTTACCGGTCCATATATCAACCGAAACCTCCTCATAAGAACGACCCTATTTTATACAAAGATTCTCCAATGACACAATGGATGTTGGATCACCAACACATTTGTTCAACAAGAAGACATGGAAAACTGGATGTACTGACACCAAGTAATTAGGCAAATCGAGTTCATAAGCAACTTTACCAATATGCTTCAAAATCTTATATGGGCCCACATAACTACGGCTAAACTTACCTTTCTTCCCAAACCTCATCACACCCTTCAAGGATAAAATTTTAAAGTAGACCCAATAATCAACATCAAATTCTAGATCTCTCCTTCTAACATCGTCATAGGACTTTTGTCGACTTTGAGCCATTTTCAACCTTTCTCTAATAAGCCGAACTTTCTCCATAGCCTCATGTACCAACTTGGAACCTATCAAGGAAACCTTACCAACTTCAAACCAGCCTATAGGAGATCTACACCTCCTACCATAAAGAGCCTCAAATGAAGCCATATCAATGCTTGAATGGTAGCTATTATTGTAAGCAAACTCAATCAAGCGCAAATGTTCAATCCAATTACCCTTGAAGTTAATCATAAAAGCTCTCAACATATATTACAAAGTTTGAATAGTATGTTCTGCTTGCCCATTGGGTTGAGGATGAAATGTTGTACAAAGCATAACACGAGTACCAAGACCCTTTTGGAAAGACTTCCAAAATTGAGAATTAAATTGAACACCACAATCAGAGATAATGGATAAGGGAACTCCATGCAACCTAACCATTTCCCTCATGTACAACTTAGCATAGTCTTCCGCCAAAGAAGAAAACCTTGATGGGAATGAAATGGGCCAATTTTGTCATACAATCCACAATAATTCAAATCGAGTTTTTTTGTCACCGGGTGTGGGGTAAATCCACAATAAAGTTCATATTTAAGTCTTCCCACTTCCAAGTAGGAATACTAATATCTTGGACCAGCCTCTCAACTTTTTATGATCAACTTTCAATTGTTGACAATTAGGAAACTTAGCCACAAATTTCGCAATATCTTTTTTCATCCCATTCCACCAATAGACCTCTTGCAAGTCATGGTACATCTTGGTGTCCCTCGGGTGAATGGAATATCGAGAACTATGGGCTTCTGATAAAATCTTCTCTCTCAAATCATCAACGTTGGAAACACACAAATGCTCTTGGTACTAAAGCACACCATCTCCCCCTTGGGAGAAAGCCTCAACAAACTTCTTAAGCATTGTTTCCTTCAATTCAACCAAAGTCGGATCGAAAACCTGTTTGGCTATCACATCTGACACAAAAGACAATTCCGAACCATTGTGTACCATAACTGTAACACCCCGACTTTTAAAAACGTCTAAATTAACTTGTATCTTCATAGAAAGACAAGGAGGGTGAGTAATAAATTAAAAATGATGTGTTATGTGATATTTTAAGTGTTCAAGTGTGGTATCTCAAGTTTTGAAGTTAGGTAAGTGACAAAATAAAAGTTGGCGAAAGTTACCGTAAATTCCTTTTTAAAGATTTGTCTAAAATTTGAGTCAAGTATCTCGGATGTTTTCTCCCAATCTATTAAGAGTTATGGTTCCCGCGAGGTATGAAATTGAATATCTACGAGTCTAGTTTCCAACGCATCAAACCGTTTGTTCATACGACTTCATAATAGAGAGATATTCACATTTTCGTGGGACTGCGCAAGCAGGCACGTGAGGTGGGGCCCTAAGTCGGTGGAATGTTACATATATCTTCTCCTTCGACTTTTTTCACCATTTTTAAGCTGAAAATCAGAGAAATTAGAGAAACCCATTTCTAGGATCAAGTGAAATATAGATTTTCTCGACTTAAGTCCTTGACGAAAGTTGTTCTACGCGTTGGGCTCATCATCGTGGTATAATTTGTTTCATCGATTGCATAGCATATCACATTTTAGTGTTGGGACAACAAGGTTTTGGATATATTTGAAGGTTTTGAAGTGTATTACGACATTAAGATCGAGGTAAGACCCTTCTTTCATCGACTCTAGCTTTTATAAGTAGCAAATAGCAAGTTGCGACGGAAATACATATATTTTATCGTATTGTCATGTTATCTTTTATTTTTGTGTGTTGATTATGGTCCTACCTTGTTGTAGTATCGAGGGAGTATTGAATAAAAGTCATTAGGCCACGTGAATTTAGCGAAAAAGGTATGTAAGGCTATTCCCTACTTACGACATGTTTCCTTAAAGCTTAGAAGCAATGTATTTGGGTTGTTATCCTTGATATACTTGTAGCCGTGATTGTTGATGGTTGGCTGCTCAAGTTGATATAATCCTCCCTTGTCGGGATTCTTATTCTGTTAGTAGCGTCCGTATGTTGGACATGACTTAGAGGCTATTTGTATAGGTTGCTTATAACTAAATTACTCGCTTTTAGCGGTTGGATTGTTATTATTGCCGTTGGGACTATTGTGGTTAGCTACATGAATGTGATCTATGCCTACAAGGGCTATGTTCTGCCTACAGGGCTATATGGATGCCTAATAGGGCTATGAGTTGCCTACAGGGCTATATTGACACCTAAGAAGGCTATGTGCTTCCTACAGGGCCATGTTGTTGCCTAAGAGGGCTATAAGTTGTCTATAAGCTATGTTGTTGCCTAAGAGGGCTATGAGTTGTCTATAAGCTACGTTGATGCCTAAGAGGGCTATGTGACTGCCTACGGGGCAAAGGGACTACTGATAGTGGTATATAGGCTAATTGGCACCTTCCGGGCTTATGGGGGCCTGAGTAGGTGGTCTTGTGTGCTGTTTGTACCTACCGAGCTTATGGGGGCTTGGTTAGGTTGTTGTTTTATTATTTTTGATAAGTTTAGATTTAGGAGCAGATTAGTACACTTATCTTAGCCTTGATTTATTTATTGGATTATTCTAGTATATCAGGATACCTCATCATAGTTTATTGCCTCTCATACTCTGTACATTATTTTGTACTGACGCCCAATGGCCTTGGGGGCGCTGCATTCATGCATGTAGTTCCTGACAGACGACCGAGTAGACCTCCTCAACAGCAGGATTGACTTTTATCCGATTGGCTAGCCCTTTTCCTCCGGGGCTGCCAGAGTTGGGAGGTTTGTTACCTTTTGTTGTATATATCTTTATGGGTAGGGTGGGGCCCTGTCCCATCAATCTTTACTACTCTTAGAGGCTTGCAGACTAGTGTATGGGGTTTATAGCTACGTTATGGCCATGCTAGCCTATGTTATTGGTTTGCGGAAGCTTATGAGTTGTTTGATGTATTGTATTGATATATACCTGCTTTTAGTTTTGGTATAGATATCATGGTGGCCTCGACGGCCCAATCAGGACTTCTATGCTAGTTGACTATTTATTTATATGATCTCCTGGAGTAGCTGTTTCTTTTATAGATCAGTTGACAGGGGCCTTGCCGGCCGATGGCTTAGTTTTAAGCCGAGATATACTTATTTGATTTCTTGATTGCATGTGGCTGCCATGCGCTAGTAGCAAATGGTTCAGCAGGGTTGGCTTGGGCCTGAGCTTTGGCATTAGGAGCTAGTTGTGCCCCTCGAGTTTGGGGCGTGACAATAACACTGCCTTTGGTGGAGTCAACCAACCGAACACCCAATCGGGCCAATCTATGAACATCTCAAACCAACTCTTTTTTATCATCCTCGTTATGAGAAACACTACCAATTGATAACTGACTAAGAGCATCCGCCACCACATTTACATTGTCGGGGTTATAGAGGACACTCATGTCATAATCATTTACTAACTCAAGCCACCTCCTTTGTCGAAGATTTAGATGTTTTTTTTCTTGAATGCACATTGCAAGCTTTTGTGGTTGGTAGAGACATCAACATGAACACCATATAAGTAATTCCTCCAAATCTTTAAGGCAAAAATAATTGCCACTAGTTCCAAATCATGGGTAGGATAGCTCTTTTCATGGATCTTAAGCTGTCGTGAAGCATAAGCAATAACCTTCCCATTTTGCATAAGAACATACCCTAGCCCGACACTTGAAGCATCACAATAAACCACAAATCCATCAGATCCTTACAGTAAAGTCAACACCGAAGCGGAGGTAAGTTTATCTTTCAATTCTTGGAAACTCTTCTCACACGATTTAGACTATACAAACTTAACCTTCTTTTTGGTCAATGCCATTAATGGAGAGGCAATCGAAGAAAACCCTCCAACAAACCTTCTATAGTAACCATCCAAACCCAAGAAACTTCGTATATCCGAAAGGGATATAGGTCTAGGCCAACTTTTAACCACATATGTTTTCTTAGGATCTACCTCAATACCTTTTTTCAGAAACAATGTGACCAAGAACAGCCACGGATCTCAACCAGAACTCGTGTTTACTAAATCGTGCAAAAACATTGTTGGTCCTTGAGAACATGCAACACAATCCTCAAATGATCGGTATGCTCATCCTCACTCCTTGAGTAGATCAAGATATCGTCGATAAACACAATCACAAACATATCAAGGTATTGTCTAAACTCTTTATTTATCAAATCTATAAATGCGATCGGAGTATTAGTCAAATAAAACAACATTATCAAAAACTCATAACGATCATACCGGGTTCAAAAAGACATTTTTGGAATGTCATCTTTCTTAACCCTCAACTGGTGATAACTCGACCAGAGGTCAAACTTAGAGAAGTAACTCGCTCATTATAGTTGATCAAACAAATCATCTATCCTAGGAAGAGGATAGTTATTCTTAATGTAACTTTGTTCAATTGTAGGTAGTTAATACACATACGAAGTGAACCGTTTTTGTTTTGAACAAATAAAACTAGAGCACTACATGGAAAGATACTCGGTCGGATGAAACCTTTATCCAACAAATATTTCAATTGCTCTTTTAACTCATTAAGTTATGTCGGAGCCGTATGATAATGAGGGATAGATATAGCTTGGGTATAGGGGAGAAGGTCAATACCGAGGTCTATTTCCTTTTCGGGAGGAAAATCAGGTAAATCATCGAAAAACACTTCTAAAAACTCATTAACAATAGGGACCGACTCAAAGATAACGGTTTCAGTGTCCATATCCCTAACCTAAATAAGATGGTATATGCAACCCTTAGAAATCATCTTTCTAGCTTTAAGACAGGAAACAGACTAACTCTTAGGCATATAATTTCCCCGTTTCCACTCTAGTTAGGGCTCATTAGGAAATTGAAACTTGACCACTCGGGTCCTACAAGATGGTATATGCAACCCTTAAATTTGGCGCGCTTCACACTCATGAGCAACACACTACTTGATATGGCTTATGAGACATCCTAGGGCCTTTATAAACCTTGTGCTCTAAATACCAAGTTTGTCACGACCCAAAGTACACCCTAGCTGTGACATATCGTATAAGACCTCGAGAAGCCCTAGACAAGTGACATAGCATACATCATACAAGATAATAGAAAACAAAAGAGTTTTAAAAAGGCAACATTTCATACAAAAGAGTTTGACAAAATCGTAAGTCTAAACATAAGTTTCAAAGCCATCCATTACATCAAAAAATGATTTGGAATATAACCCATACATCATAGACAAAATCTGAAAATGGAAACGACAAGAAAGTACTAAATGAGTCTCGGTCCTCAAAACATGAGGACTCACTAATCTTCAACGTCTATGAGGGGATGACTAGCCACAAGTACGGGAGATAGGAGCGTCGAACCCAACATTAGTGAAACAACATAGGCACAAGTATGCATTAGTACATGAAATATACTAAGTATGAGGCAATATGCATAAACATAGGCATGATGATATAAGTAACTTAATATGAGTAGGCATGATCATAATATAACATTTAAAAGATTTAAAGAAAAGATGACATGAAAATCATGAAAGCATGGTCAAGTATATTAACATAAAGGACATAAGAAAAATTTTTGAAGAAAACATAGTCATTTTATGGGATATTAGCTTTAATCGATAATAAGACAATGAGAGCAATATCATGGAATCCGGTATATCCCCTCGTACCGAAAGAAGGGGAAACTACTTGACAAGGTAGGATCCGTACATATCATCATTTGCTAAAGTGGATCCACTATCTAGGTCATTTAAGATAGTCCTACAGGTCCACATAGTTTGGGACTAGGGGTTGTTACTAGAAACTATCCTATTTGAGACTCCCCCTTAAAGCCCTTTTGGTACTATGTCTAAATTCTAGTGTAATAGATAAAAGTCAAATATCATTTTAACACAGGAAAGTAAATGATCAATACCAATCCACAACTTTTAAGATCAAAACATAGAATAACTCCTTAAACACAATTCAACATAGATGAAAAAACCTTTCACCAATGTGAATTCATTTGTGAGAAATACCTTTCACAATGATGATCATCATAGTAAGGGAGAAATCCTTTCACAATAATGAAGAACTTAAGATACACTAAGCTCGAATAAAATATAACTGGAAGAGTCTGAGAAAATAGTTTCCAGAGAATAAGAACAACAGACTTATCTTGTATTTAGTCAGTCAATGATCTTATATAGAATTACAATTTTAATAGAGTCAACCACTAAATAAATCCACTAACCTAACTCTCCTAAACTTTAGGGAAAGCTATCTGCTACTCTAGAAAATAATAGAACACCCACGTACTAATAAAATATCAAACTAACAACTAAACTAAGAAATAACTATACTACAGAATTGGTCAAATTAAACTAGGAATGATGTTTTCAACTTTAACAAATAACACCAATGCTTTTATTTCAAAGCATCATCAATTCATTTACAATATCTTCATAAAAACATGCATATCTTCATAACTTCATTATTCATACTTCATTGGTTCATCATAGAATCATGATTGAAAAGCATAACTTAGGCATGGGTAAATGAAGTTTCAATTAAATATCATAGATTAACATCAAATAATACATTAGAAGACTTAATTGATTATAATTAACCATAATTGATCATAATTGAATAAAATCCACATTCATTGAATTGAAACCCTAACTTGATCAATTATGACTTGGAAATTGAAATACTTAGGGACCCCATGGAGGAAAGGACTACATTGGTTAATAAACACATACGTTGATCCTTTACAACCAATAAAATGGAGAATTTGGAGACTTTATTGAAACCCTATCTCTTCTTCTTCTTCGTTAGACTTAAGAGAATTTGGGAAGATGAATTTGGTTAAGTTTATAGAATTTAGGAGAATGAGTTGAAAATGGTTTTATTGGAGCTTAAAACATTTATATATGGATTAGGGTAATATGTAAAACGACATAGTATTGAGTTAAAGTAATTAGGAAAAACACCCAAAAGCCTTCTTCAAAATAATTGTCGAGCCTTACCTATGACTTAGACCAGCGGTTTGTAGATCCTTTTATGGCCTGTACTAGTCAATCGTAGATAGGTTACTGGGACCCTGAATTTAACCATCTTTTGATGGAAGCCACGTATGGCTCGTAGGATGTCCTACAGTTTTTACATAAGCAACTTTGACCTTTAAAATTTTACGAAGTTAGAGACTCACCTACAAGACCTACCTACGACTCATTAAAAGGTTGATGGACCATCCCGGTGAACCATAAAGAGGGCTACTTGGAAATGATTTTAAAAACTTATTTTCATCAATTCCTATGGTCGCCATTTATGGCCCGTAGAGGCTCCTATACATAGTCCGTAGATGGATCCCAAAAATTGCATTTTTCTCCCTTTCCAAATCCTAGGTGTTATAGAACTGCAAAATCATATATTAAATTTGTTTTGTTGAGATTTTTCAGTTGATGAGATCAGAGATGATAATTAGTCCTAAAGATTTAATGCACAAAATTTTATAAATATTATAGCATTAACAAGGGATACATGTATAATGCACAAAAGGCACACAAGATGCACGGGTGACACATAATTGATGGTAGTAAGTAAGATAATTACTCAACAAGAGTGAGGTCGGACGAACAATTCAGTGGAAAATTGATGACTTCACTAGTGGTTCTTCGTAAAATCCGAGCATGTCTAGCTCGGTCTCTAACGACTAATTCGTCAAATTTAGTGGCATGAATTGTTGGTAACAGACTCTCTAGGTGCAGTACTCCCATAGCACCTTAAAGAAAATTTCAAAAATATGCATCATAAAAACTAAGAAAGTACTTATGGAAAACTGTATAACCCTAATTGAAATGACTAGATATTACTATAAATAACAAAATCTCATCTGAAGACTAGTACTCCTCCCGTTACTTGAATATTTCATTAAACTTCAACAGAAATGAGAAATAAATTAATTATAAAAAACTAATCAATCAATGGCAAACATGCATACATACAAACTAATTATCTTACCACATCAGAAGAAGAACAAAATTGGTTACACAAGGCTAGTAGAAATAACATCCAGATCATGATCATTATTTTAATTTCTTCTAGAACGAACTACAAAACCATATATTTAACTTTATTATGTGAAAATTTTGCAGTTCATGATATCAAATACAACAATTATTCCTAAAGAATTAATGGCACACAATTTTATAAAATGCTATATAATTTACAAGAGATATACATAAAAATGTACAGAAAGCACACAAGATGCATGTGTGACACATAACTGATGATAGTAGGTAAGATAAATACTCAACGAGATTGAGATCGAAAAAATTGTTCAGTGAAAAAATGATGACTCCACTAGTGGTTGTTCAGAGAATCCGAGTGTGTCTAGCTTGGTCTTTAGCCACTAATTTGTCAATTTTAGAGAAGTGATTTGCTGGTAACAGACTCTCCAGGTGCAGTACCCTTGCAACATCTGAAAGCAAATTTCAAAAACAAACATAATAAAAACTAAGAAAGTATTTATGACAAACTCTATAGCTCTAAATGCAATGACTAGATATTACTATAAATTGTAAAAACCTCACTTGAAGAATAGTACTCCTCCTCCATCTTGAATACTTCTTTAAACTTCAACACAGATGAAAAAAATAAAGTTAATTATAAAGAACTAATTGATCAATGAAAAACATTCATGCATACTATCTAATTATCTTGCCACTTTAGAAGCATATAACTAGCTACATGAGTCTAGTAGAAACACTATCCAAATCATGATCTTTATTTTACTTTCTTCCATAACGAGCTACAAAATCATACATTAACTTTTTATGTTGAGACTAATTAATCCTACTTTATCCTTATTAACATATAAATTAAGATCATGACCCACTCATTTTTACAAATAAAAATAATCATTAGTTAAAGTTATCTTCATTCATTAAATTGAGTTATAACATAACTTCACTCATTATTCATTTCAATAAAATTATGAGTAATATAAAACTATAAGAAAACTTATCACATAATTACACCAAATTCCATAAATAAATTAAGAGAGATAAGGTTAAAGGTTCTTAAAAATTATAGTCGGCGCATTTAGTTGGATTTCCAATAGCTTCCTAAAAATGTTAAATGTTCCTTTATTATGGACAAGTGACATTTACCGTCCATGAGGATCCTCTATGCAAAATCATATTTCTTTGTTAGTTAAGTAGTCTCTCGGAGAAGGATAAAGATTTATTATGTAT
The DNA here is from genome assembly GCF_900185275.1 of Solanum verrucosum. Classification (NCBI taxonomy): domain Eukaryota; kingdom Viridiplantae; phylum Streptophyta; class Magnoliopsida; order Solanales; family Solanaceae; genus Solanum; species Solanum verrucosum. The sequence goes on from NW_026020173.1 coordinate 1,840,060, forward strand.
TTTTCCCTTTAGATTCCTCCTCCATTTCGACTATTGTAAAGATCAAGAGGTAAGGCTTTTTGTCCCCCTCTTATGTACAAATAACTCCTAAAACCCTATAACCATATCATAGAATTTATGGCCCTAACAGGGACCAAGACCAAAAGTAATATATGTGAAATGGAAACCCAACAAATGGCTACAAATTAAACATTGACAGATAATCCATTGGAAATCATGGTAAAGGAGGAACTGACAGAATAATAAGTGATACGACAGGTAAATGAATTGTGAGATTCATAGGTAACCTAGCCATATGAAATAACACTAAGGAAGAACTTATGACACTCTTACAGGGACTACAACTTGCCAATCAGACAACCTGGTTTCATTAGAGGCCATTATTGCGAAACAAACATTGTAGAAGATACACTTGCAAAGGAGGGTGTCAGCCTATAGATGGACAACATGTTCACCATTTTGAAAATTCCGCCCTTGTGTTTTTTTAAAAATTTGAAGTAGACAAAGCTGGGACACTTTTTGTCAGGGTAAAACGGTCAATATTTTCATCAAATAGTTGTAATAGTATTAGTATTTCCCCCTCCCATAATTGTAATAGCAGACAAGTAAATCTGTCACAATTTTGTAATGATGCATATTAGTTATTAATAAAAATAATCTCTTGTTTATAAAAAAAAAAACTACTAAAAACTTTAAAAAATAAAATTAAAAATTAAGAGATAAGGAAAAGTTGAGTGATGCAATATCTCAACCGAAGGTTGATTAGAACACACACAAACCCGAAAACTTTAAAAAGTCGCCTTTTCTCACGGTTGAAACTCGGTAAGTGATGTTTGCCAATTAGATAGGGTTTTCTGATGGATAATTTAAGATGGGGGGATCAGAAAATATCTCTAAAAAGATTAGTTGTGGATGGAACTTGGGACTGGATTGGCGTTTATCGGCTTCAAGGTGAAACTTTCGACGTTGACCCTATTGATGTCGCCATAAATATCTCGAGCTCCCTTGAAGAATTACGATGAATTTTTTTTCTCTCTCCAAATGGAGCTTTTAATCCGCAAATGATATCTCAACTAGGGTTAAAAAATGATTCTTATGACCTTATCACATTTTCTAGAAAAGTGATTTTTTTTTTTAGTTTGTTGGATTAGTAGGGACGCGGCTGGACGAGGTTTAAATTTTAGTGAATTTCACTATTATGGTACAATTACTGTTTAGATGTTTTGGATTTGGTTTCTGTAAAGTTTTGATGTTACTTGAGTTAGCTTTTTTTAGTGATGAAATAATGAGAGGCAGAGGAAGGGAAGAGCGGAGAAGAAAACTATTTGTCATTCTTTCTGTTAAATTTAACAAAAATCATTATGTTTTAGGTTTTAGGATTGAAACGATCACATTTTGCATATATGGAGGACTATTTCAGTTAAGTAGTATATATCAAGGAACATAACACTTCAAACCCCCCTACATTAAAGACCATTTTGATCATTTTCTCGGTTGTATGTAGTGGTATTTGTATGAAAATAATGAGAAAGGAAGAAAATATGTAAATATGTTGGGGACTATCAAATGGAGCTACGTGCTAGAAGATCATCCCTGACGGCAGCACTAACGGGTCGTCTGCCCTATGAGTGACCGTCAGTTGCCTCGTCAAACATGTAGTAAGCTCATGAGTGTCAGAACACTTTGATGATGATTGCGATGAGTCGTTAACCCTGTGATGAGCCTTCATCACTAGTGTCACATCAACAGGAGTTAGACTAAAGTTGCAGAAGATTTTCACGGCAACTCTAACAGACAATCACTACTATGACAGTCGTCAAGGCCTTCGTCAGACGTACCTCTAGAACTATACTTTCTATTTTTAAATTTGAGTTTTTTCGGAACTTTAATATTTTTTCTAGGGTTTTTATTTTATCATTGTGTTTTTGAGAGATTTTGGTGTTATTATTGAGTAACATAATACTTTTGATTAAGTTTTGAAGGAGATTTGAAGAGTTTATTGAAATCATTATCGTCGATTGGTCTCATCTCTGGTAAGTTTCTAATTTTCTTGAATGAATGCAATTAGTATTTTTATTTCATTAAGCATGAGCAGCTAAACTCCACAACCAAGGGTTGTGGGATCCATGACTACTAAACTTAAAACAAGGGAATTTATGGACAAAAATCTGCACTGTAAACATACATCTCGTTAACTCTTTCTTTTAAATAAGTTTCTAATGGTTGCAAACATTAAGAACTTCCCTAGGTTTGACTAGTTTGAGTATAATAGTGTAAAAATTGGGAAAAGAGTCAATGACACAATTCGGAGATTTGAACCCGTCCAATAGTTAATGTTGTAGCAAGATTACCTACATGAGTTACTGTCATCGAGTCGAGATAAATACTTTTAGTTTGAGAGAATGAAAGTGATATGCAATTGATATGGTTGAGAGACTAATAACTGTTATTGAGGTTGATTAACTGGTATATACATAGTGCGGAGTCTAGGTCTATAATTTACCCGAAAGTTGGTAAAAAAGTCAGGTTGAACACAATCCTTGTTAATTGTCAAGTGTTATTGTTAAACGTTACTGGTTATGACTCGAATTACAACTAAATCCCAAAACTTCTCCCATTTTCCATTTTGTTTCAGAAATAAGTACCTAATAGTCAAATAACCACATACGACTCTCACCTTATTTCTGGTGGGATTCGACCCCAACCTTGTTGGTTTCTATTTTTGAAAACGATTTCTTTATACTTGATCATTGAAGTGTAAATTTAGGCGTATAAGTTTTTTGAAAAAAAATAAAATAAAATGTGAGTCTTTTTTTTTTTTGTTGTGCATGAGAAAAACTTTTTTTCTCGCGTGTGTTTTCTTCTAGTAAATAAATAAATCATCAATCATATTGTTCTTGGTAATTCGATTCGAAAAGTATTTGTAGCTCATAATTTTGTAAAATAAATTATGTGATGAGTTAGCTTATAAATTGTTAAATACTAATTATCTTGTATTGCTATAAGAAACACGTTTATAATATGTCTTAAGTTTTGAGTCCCTACTGGACGGAAGATAATAAGAGTTCACTTTGTAAAATTCTATAGATTTCAGGTTACATATTTGATGTATATATACTATTTAGTGTTATGTTGTATATAAGGGTAAATAAGCTCCCTAGATTCACTTGAGGTATCTCATGTCCCAGAGAGACCATTTAGTTTTACAACAGCCCAATAATTTCTAAGTTAAGACCCAAATTAGTCTTCATTTACGTATAAGATCATGTTAGATGATTATTAAATTGTGCTTAGGTGTTAACGTCAATTAATTAGTGTGAGAATAAATTTGGAGACGAATTAAGGTCACAAGAATCTCCTAGCACAAAGTTGAGTTGAAAGCTTCTTTACCAATTAAGTTTTGATATATAATTCTACGTAGGAAATTTCAAACGATTATATCTCTTAGAATATGAAGAGGTAGGCGGCCCATATATTATAAAATTAAAGTTATTTTAGTCTTCTTTCCAACGCCACCAAGTTTGCATAATTCGAAGTTTGAAGTAGAGAGTTGCGATCATTTTACTAATCTGGTGCATGCATTGACGTTTTGGCCGACGAGAAAACACTAAAAAGAGTCAGTTTTTGTCTTTTTACCTCAGGAAAAACCCTAAAATGATTTCTTGATTCTTAAAAGGCCCTAAACAATCATATTTTCATATATTAATTTCTCATTCTCTTCTCTTTCAAACCCCAAGGCAAAATCTTAAGGAAAATCAAAGCATGCGACTTTCAAGCAAGATTCTTTCAAATATTTTTCAAGATTCTTTTTCAAGGTAAGCCCTTCTCTAAGAATTTCATAATTTCCAACTCACTTCCTTCATACAATTATGAATCATTAATAGAAATCGGAATTCTTGGTCATAGGATTTTCAAGAATTAAACAGAAGAATCTCAAGAAAGGTTTTATTGACTATTCTTCTCCACGTTAAGGTTCTTCTTCAAGATTCACTTTTAAGGCATGTAAGACTTCAATGAGAGTATTCCTTTCGCTCTCATGCCTAAATTGTTTTGATTATATGAATAATTATGTTTAAATCTAGGGTTTTACCTAATCATCTTTAACCTATGAGTTTTATGCAAAATTTAGAGTTTCTATGAAAGTTTTCTCATGCATATCAATGAATTACTATAAACTACATGTTTTATTATATGATTATGAGTCCCCAAGCATGTGTCAAGATTATTTATGAAGTTATGAAAGCTACTTTTGAGTATTTGCAGTTTATGCATGATTTCAAGTAAGTTGTCTCATGCTTAAAGTCATATACATAGAAGTAAAGATATGTTTATGAAGAGATATTTGAGCACTGCCTCACAACACTACTATTCATGATTAGTATTACAATTGGATATGTCATCAATGTTTAAAAAGTATGACATCTAGATATGTCATCAATGTTTATGCAGTATGACTTCCCGAGTTATGAATGATCAGATCACAATATGATTTTAGATATAAATTTCATGATTAAAACCTAAATACAAGTTATTTCAAGAGTTCTAAGGGAACTTAAATGCAACACCTCGTATGCTAGAAAAAATAAATTGCAGAAAATCAGAAGTTGCAGGGGCTACCAACGTGGACCACCCACGGTCCGTAGGGTGACCCACGAACCGTAGGTGGGGCCCGTGGTTCACCACCTGCAGCCCTTCCCCAAAACCCATAAAACCTCAGCCAAGTGTCGACCCACGCCAGGACCTACAGACCGTAGGTCAAACCATGGTCCGTGGTTCAGACCCTCCAGATCCCAGTCTTTGAAGCCGAACGATGGCTGACCGAGATGGACCGCAAGTCCATCCACAGGTCGTCGGTTGGCCTTGACATGTCAGGGGTTGTTTGGTATTTTTTCTATATGTTGGGCACCTAAACTACGTCGTTTAACCCTTAAACTACGTCATTTTGGTCAGTTTTAGCCTAGTAACTTAATTAGAATCTATCCTAAGCGATTCATTCACCAATATTTAGAAAACTCAGAGCAAAAGAGGAGAAAGAGCCGAACAAACCCCTCTCAAAGAACGCAAAATGTTTTTTTCAGTTCCAGCCCCGAAATCAAAAGATTTCTCCATGGAATTCATCACCGGGTATGTGGGATTTCACTAGTGGGTTCCTTTCACCCATTAGGTCCCTAGAATTTAGTTAGATTCTTGATTCCCTTCATTATGTTCAAACTTAGGGTTTCTAGAACTTTTGATTATTGTTGTGATTTAGCTGTTAGATTAATCGAAATCAGAATATTACGTTTTCGTAACTATGTTGCTTAATCCTTACATGAAATTTAGAACCCTAGTTATGTAGATACGCTTAGTTCATGAATTACACTTGCTAGGTTAGTTAATACATATATACATGCATTAGTTTTCAATTGTTTCATTATCAGTACTTAATGTTGCATTTTCAGTTAGCATGTTAGAATCTTGAGCTATCCAGTTTATTGCATTTATGTTGTATTTTATACATTCTATTGGGAGTATGATTAATACCGAGTTGGACTAGGGTCAGCACCCTCATAGTCCCAGAACTACGTGCCCCCGCAGGTAAGTCCCCTCTATGGGCATTATACTTAGTGATCACTCCAGTCATGCCTTTATACCCCTGGCAAGGTATATTGGGTTGTCTCGATGGGGAATATACATCGGAATCCACATTTAGCTCACGTGGTTTTATGTTGATTATTAGTAGCTCCCACAGTCAGATTCTAGTGCATTGACCAGGTTACCAGTTATATGTTCAGTATTCAGTTTCAGTATGTTATGAACTTGGTCATTGAATTCAGTGTAGTTCATGTTCATTATATTCAGTATATGTTTCATGTTCATCTTATATCATTGATCAGTATGCTTTATTCAATTATGTATTTATTGTTCAGCTTTATCATATATTGTATGATCAGTACCTTTCAAGTATTGATGCATACTCTGCGGTACATCTTCTCGTGATGTAGGTTCAGGTCCTTAGAATTCAGATCACGCATAGATCGGAACCCGATCTCCAGTTTACCAGTATCAGTGGTGAGTCCTCATTCTTCGAGGACGATAGACATTTTTTCTTTTACTTTCAGTCTTTCAATTTCAATTTTGCTAGAGTTAGTTGGGGGAATTTCCCAGCATCTCTAGTCAGTTAGAGGCTTTTATTCAGACATAGTTAAATTCAGTTTTAGCTTAGAGTTTGATCTTTCAGTTGTCATTAAACTCACAGTCTATATATTCAAATAGTATTGGGTATTCCCCATTTCTGTTTGTATCATGTTTTAAGCTTCTGCACTGTATTTCTCATTTCAAAAAATATTTATGTATGCTTATGATATGCCAGCAGAGTTAGCTTGGGGTCACTCGTGATCCTAAGTCCCGTGTTTATGTCAAGGGGTAGCCTCGGAGCGTGATAAACTTGATATCAGAACACTAGGTTTATGATTCCTAGGATGTCTGAAAAGCCGCACTAAGTAGAGTCTCTTTCATAAGTGTGAAGCAAACCACACTTATGAGGGGGAGGCTCCAAAGTGTTTTAGGAAAATCTTCACTTTCTTGATATTCTTATCATGTGTGAGTATGATCTTATTTCTAACTTGATGTTATGCATTTCAGATCATGTCTCCTCATAGAGCTTACGCAAGGAATGTTAATGCCCGCAACGCTAACGCATTTCCTCCAGTCCCAGATCATAAAGTTTCGAATGTTGAGTTTCAAAATGCCATTCAACTTTTGGCCCAGAGTGTAGCCAACCAAAACAATTAGCATGTTCCAGTTCTTGCAAATGCTAGTTATGGATCAGTGGCAGCTAGGATCCGTAACTTTGTTAGGATGAACCCGCCTGAGTTTCTAGGGTCGCAAGTTGGTGAAGACCCCAAGAACTTTATTGATGAGGTCAAGATCTTTTGAGTTATGCGAGTAACTGGAAATGATAGAGTAAAGTTGGCGTCCTACCAGCTCAATGATGTAGCTCACATTTGGTTCACTCAATGGAAGGAAAATAGGGGTGAGAATGTAGCTCCTGTGACTTGGGAGTGTTTGACTGGAGCTTTTCTGGACAGGTTCTTTCCCATAGAGTTGAAAGAGGCTAAAGCTCATGAATTCATAAATTTGAGACAAGGTTCTATGTCAGTCCAAGAGTATGGACATAAGTTCACCCAAATCTCCAAGTATGCTCCACATATGGTTGTCGATCCCAGGGCGCAGATGAGTAAGTTTCTATTTGGAGTATCTGACTTGGTGAAAACAAAGTGCAGAAATGCTATGTTGCTGGAAGATATGAACATCTCTAGGCTCATGACCCATGCTCAGTAGGTTGAGGGAGATAAGATTAGGGAACAAGCAAAAGATAACAAAAAGGCTAGGACAGGAAACTATGAGTACTCTCAGCAGAAATTGGGTGGTGGAAATCGCTCGCAGTTTCAGCAAAGGTCTTCAACTCCAGCACCTTCATCAGCTAGTGCTCCAACCCCCAGGTTTTGATAGGATCAGAAAGGTACCGCATCAGGCTCTAAGTCTCAGGGAAGTGTTTCAGGTACTAGAACCTACCCAACTTGTCAAAAGTGTGGTAAGAACCATCCGGGCAAGTGTCTTATAGGGAAGGATAGATGTTTTGGGTGTGGCCAGACTGGTCACAGGTTGAGGGATTGTCCTTCTACTAAACAGGGACAAGGAGGTAACACTAGTAGGGCTCAGTCTATAGCTCCAACAGCACCAGCAGGTCGCCCGACTCAGCAGGGTGCTTCATCTGGTACAGGTGGCAGTCAGCACCAGAACAAGTTGTATGCTCTCCATGCTCCCCAGGATTAGGAAGATTCTCCTAATGTGGTCACTAGTACGTTACGAGTCTTACACTTAGATTTTTATGCTTTGTTAGATCCAGGGGCTACTCTTTCCTTTGTAACTCCATATATAGCAGTAAACTTCAATGTTAGTCCAGAAATTCTCTCAGAACCCTTCTCAGTCTCTACTCCAGTTGGTGATCTAGCCATAGCTAGACGAGTATACAAAAATTGCCATGTCACAGTCTCCCAGAAAGTCACCTCAACAGACCTTGTAGAGTTAGAAATGGTAGACTTCGATATCATTCTAGGCATGGATTGGTTATATTCCTGTTATGCCTCAATTGATTGTAGAAATAGAATCGTTCGTCTTAAGTTTCCAAGCGAACCAATCTTAGAATGGAATGGTAATATCTCAGTGCCTATGGGTCGATTCATTTCTTACCTTAAGGCCAGAAAGATGATCTCTAAAGGGTATCTCTATCATCTAGTTCAGGTTAAGGATTCAAGCTCTGAAACCCCAACTCTTGAGTTAGTTCCAGTAGTTAATGAGTTCCCAGAAGTGTTTCTAGAAGATCTTCTTGGAGTTCCTCCCAAAAGGGAAATCAACTTTGCAATTGATCTCCTTCTAGATACCCAGCCTATCTCTTTTTCTACTTACAAAATGGCTCCAACTGAGCTTAAGGAATTGCAAGAGCAGTTGAAAGACCTTCTAGATAAGGGCTTCATCACACCCAGTATTTCCCCATGGGGTGCACCAGTGTTGTTCGTGAAAAAGAAAGATGGGTCCCTCAGGATGTGCATTGACTATCGGCAGTTGAACAAAGTCACAATCAAGAATAAGCACCTTATCCCCAGGATTGATGACTTGTTCGATCGACTTCGGGTGCTAGTCATTTTGAAAAGATAGACCTCAGATCTGGTTATCATCAGCTCAGAGTCAGAAATAGTGACATTTCAAAAATAGCCTTCAAAAATTGGTATCGTCATTATGAATTTGTAGTTATGTCATTTGGACTAACCAATGCTCTTGCAGTTTTCATGGACTTGATGAACAGGGTGTTCAAGCAGTATTTGGACTTGTTCATTATCGTCTTTATTGATGATATCCTCGTTTACTTTAGGAATGAGAAAGAACATGCGACTCATTTGAGGGTTGTCCTGCAAACTCTCAAAGATCACCAGTTATTCGCTAAGTTTAGCAAATTGTGAGGTTTGTTTGCAATCAGTTGCTTTCATTGGGCATATTGTGTCTACCAAAGGGATCCGAGTAGATTCTCATAAAATAGAGGCAGTGAAACAATGGCCCATACCTACCTCTCCTACAGATATCAGAAGTTTCTTAGGTTTGGCTGGTTATTACAGAAGGTTCGTGGAAGGATTTTCATCTATCGCTTCACCATTGACTAAGTTGACTCAGAAAAAGGTTAAATTTCAGTGGTTAGACGAGTGTGAGAAGAGCTTGGCAAAATTGAAAACTAGGTTGACTACAGCTCATGTTTTGACTCTACCAAAGGGTTTAGACGGTTATGTGATCTATTGTGATGCATCCAGAGTCGGCCTAGGTTGTGTGTTGATGCAGCGAGGTAAGGTTATAGCTTATGCTTCTAGAAAGCTTAAGGTACATGAGAAGAACTATCCAACTCATGACCTCGAGCTTGCAGCAATAATATTTTCCCTAAAGATTTGGAGACATTACTTGTATGGTGTTCACGTAGATGTGTTCATAGACCATAAGAGCCTTCAATATGTGTTCACCTAGAAAGAGTTGAATCTTTGCCAGAGGAGATGGCTTGAGTTCCTTAAAGACTATGATATAAATGTGCTTTACCATCTTGGTATGGCCAATGTAGCAGTTGATGCTCTTAGCAGACTATCTATGGGTAGTGTAGCACATGTTGAGGAAAAAAAGAAGGAATTAGCAAAAGATGTTCACCGGCTTGCTCGCTTAGGAGTTTGCCTTATGAACATATCAGATGATGGTGTGATAGTTCAGAATGGGTCAGAATCTTCATTGGTAGCGGAAGTTAAGGAAAAACAAGACAGTGATCCTATATTGCTTCAATTGAAGGGTGCAATTCATCAGCATAAAGTTGAGGTATTCTCCCAAGGGGGAGATGGTGTACATCACTATCAGGATCGTTTATTTGTTCCTAAGGTGGGTGAGTTGAGACAGCAGATCCTTACAGAAGCCCATAACTCCAGGTATTATATCCATCATGGTGCCACTAAGATGTATCGTGATCTGCGGGAAGTCTTTTGGTGGAATGGCATGAAAAGAGATATAGCAGATTTTGTGGCTAAGTGCCCTAATTGTCAGCAGGTGTAGGTAGAACATCAGAAACCAAGAGGTATGACTCAAGAGATTAACATTCCTACATGGAAGTGTGAAGTGATAAACATGGTTTTCATTACAGGTTTACCTCATACTCGCAAACAACATGACTCCATTTGGGTGATAATAGACAGAGGTACTAAGATTGCTCGTTTCTTGGATGTTAAGACTACAGATTCGGCGGAGGACTATGCCAAGCTTTACATTAATGGGATAGTCAAGTTCTATGGGGTTCCATTGTCTATCATCTCAGATAGAGGTCCTCAGTTTACCTCTCATTTCTGGAAGTCATTTCAGAAAGGTCTTGGTACTCAGGTTAACCTCGGCACAGCATTTTATCCACAGACGGATGATCAGGCATAGCGTACCATTCAGACCTTGGAGGACATGTTGAGAGCTTGTGTGATCGACTTCAAGGGAAGTTGGGATGATCACCTTCCTCTTATAGAGTTCACCTACAATAATAGCTACCACTACAGTATTCAGATGGCCCCTTATGAGGCATTGTATGGGCGTAGATGTAGATCTCCAATTGGTTGGTTTGAAGTAGGTGAAGCAGCCCTAATAGGACCAGATTTGGCTCATGAAGCTATGGAAAAAGTTTAGCTCATCAGAGATAGACTTAAGACAACCTAGAGTCGTTAGAAGTCCTTTGCAGATGTAAGGAGAAGGGACTTAGAGTTCCAAATTAATGATTGGGTTTTCCTGAAAGTGTCACCTATGAAGGGGGTGATGAGATTTGGCAAGAAAGGGAAGCTCAATCCTAGATATGTATTCCCTTACAGGATCTTCAAAAGAGTTGGAAAAGTGGCTTATGAGTTAGAGTAACCAGTAAAACTAGCAGCAGTGCATCCGGTCTTTCACGTTTCGTTGTTGAAAAAGTGTGTGGGTGATACAGCATTCACAGTACTATTGAAAAGTGTGGTTGTGAAGGACAGTCTCACTTTTGAGGATGTGCTAGTTGAAATTCTTGATCGTCAGGTTCGAAGGTTGAGAAACAAAGAGGTCGCTTCAGTTAAGGTTTTGTGGAGAAGTCAGCCCATGGATGGAGCTACTTGGGAACCAGAAGCTGCAATGAAGGGCAAGTATCCTCATCTCTTTCCTTCCAATTCCATTCCAGCTTGAGGTAATAGTTTATCTCTAGTCTTTCAGCTACTCATGTGTAAATTCAGTCTTAGTATCATGTTCCCTCAGTTATACTTACATTTTCAGCATATTTGCATGTCTTGGAACTTAGTTCAGTCAGATTTCAGTTTCAAGTACTTAGTGGTAGGGACTGCAACTCTTTTCCTCTATATTCAGCTAGTTTAGTCTTTATTCAAGGACGAATAATCCCAAGGGGGAGATAATGTAACACCCCGTATGCTAGAAAGACCAAATTGCAGAAAATGAGAAGTTGCAGGTGCTACCAACGGGGACCACCCACAGACCGTAGGTAAGGCCCATGGTTCACCACCTGCAGCCCCTTCCCAAAAACCTAGAAAACCTCAGCCAAAGGTCGACTCACGCCAAGACCTCAGGACCATAGGTCAGACCACAGTCCGTGGTCCAGGCCGTGGTTCAGACCCTCTAGATCCCAGTCTCTGAAGTCGAACGACGGCTAACCAGGACGGGCCGTAGGTCCATCCACGGTCCGTCGGTCAGGCCCGTCAGTTGGCCCCTACAGCTTTTAAGTCAGGGGTCGTTTGGTCTTTTCCCTATGCATTAGGCACCTAAACTACGTCGTTTAACCCCTAAACTACATTGTTTTGGTTAGTTTTAGCCTAGTAACTTAATCAGAATCTACCCTAAGAGATTCATTCACCAAAATTTAGAAAACTCAGAGGAAAAGAGAAGAAAGAGTCGACCAAACCCCTTTCACAGAACGCAATGGGTTTTCTTCAGTTCCAGCCCCAAAATCGAAAGATTTATCCATGGAATTCGTCACCAGGTATGTGGGATTTCACTAGTGGGTTCCTTTCACCCATTAAGTCCCTAGAATTCAGTCAGATACTTGATTCCCTTCATTATGTTTAGACTTAGGGTTTCTAGAACTTCAGATTATTATTGTGATATAACTGTTAGATTAATCCAAATAAGAATATTATGTTTTCGTAACTATGTTGCTTAATCCTTGCCTGAAATTCAGAATCCTAGTTGTGTAGATTCATTTAGTTCATGAATTACACTTTCTAGGTCAGTTTATACAGATATACATGCATCAGTTTTAAAATGTTTCTTTATTAGTACTTAATGTTGCATTTTCAATTAGCATGTCAGAATCTCGAGCTATCCAGTTTATTTCATTTATGTTGTATTTTATACATTCTATTGGGAGTAGGCTTAATACCGAGTTGGACTAGGGTCAGTCACCCTCATAGTCCCAGAACTACGTGCCTCCATAGGTAAGTCCCATCTATGGGCATTATACTTAGTGATCACGCTAGTCATGCCTTTAAACCCCTGGCAAGGTATATTGGGTCATCTCGATAGGGCGTATACATTGGACTCCACGTTTATCTCACATGGTTTTGTGTCGGTTATTAGTAGCTTCCAAAATCAGATTCTAGTGCATTGACCAGGTTACCAGTTATATGTTCAGTATTCAGTTTCAGTAGGTTATGAACTTGGTCATTGCATTCAGTTTAGTATATGTTTCATGTTCATCTTAAATTATTGATCAATATGCTTTATTCAGTTATTTATATAATGTTCAGATTTATCCTATCATGCATGCTCAGTACCTTTCAAGTACTGACGCATACTCTGCGCTACATCTTCTCATGATGTAGGTTCAGGTCGTCGGCATTCAGATCACGCATAGATCGGTTCTCGATCTCCAGTTCAGCAGTATCAATGGTAGTCCTCATTCTTCGAGGACGATAGACGTGTTTTCTTTTACTTTCAGTCTTTAAGTATCAGTTTTGCTAGAGTTAGTTGGGGGCATGTCCCAGCATCTCTAGTCAGTTTGAGGCTTTTATTCAGACATAGTTAGATTCAGTTTTATCTTGGTGTTTGATCTTTCAGTTGTCATTAAACTCACAATCTATATATTCAGATAGTATTGGGTATTCCCCATTTCGGTTTATATAATGATTTAAGCTTTTGCACAGTATTTCTCATTTCATAAAATCTTTAATTATGCTTATGATATGCCAGCAGGGTTAGCTTGGGGTCAATCGTGATTCTAAGTCCCGTGTTTACGTCAAGGGGTAGCCTCGGGGCGTGACATTAAATGATCCCAAATGTATTATTTTCACATTGAAAAAGAGAGTACTATTTTTAGAAAAGAATAAAAAGTTTTCAGACAGATTTAGTTACCTCTTAAAGAGATCCTTTTGAATAATTATCTCAAACTAGTAAGTATTTTACATGAGCATAAAATTATATATTTTGGGAGTAGTACCGAGCACTGATTTGGGTGAGAGTTCAGATAACTTATAACCCTATAAACCACGTAGTTAGTGTGGGATGAAGGCCTATTAGATGGATTCATGAGTTAAAGTTGTGTATCAAACCCTGGCAAGGTATAGGACGTCTCTAGCAATGTGGGTAAGACGTTGTATCATCACGAGGCTCATAGTGATGGTTGTCAGTTAGAGAAACTCCCAATAAAGTAAAGTTAAGTAAGATCTTAAATGATTTTAGCATCATGATTTATACTATATTTTAGTTGAGTTACGATCATTCTTTTCAGTTCAGTTATTTTTTATTCATCTATATTACATACTCGTACATTCTATGTATTGATTCATTTGATCTGCATCTTTTTATGATGCAGATTTAGGTATTCAGGATCCTCAACAGGAGTTCTGTTGAGATCAATTCATTCGCGCGTGAGTTTTTTAGTGAGCGTCCTTTCTTCTAGAAGACTCTAGTTTTTATGAGTTGTTAGTAGGAGCATTTTGAGGTGTTGTGGCTCTTGTCCCGGCCTTTATTTTTATATATTAGAGGCATCGTAGATAGACAGTTTTGGAGGGTCTTTCAGTTTCACATATCTTATTCAAAACTTATGTGTTATATTCATTATATTCATAGAGTTTTGAGATTCAGTAAACTGTTGTTAAATGTTTCTTTCAGTTTAATGTTTGTGTATGCTTGAGTTAGTCTTCTGCTTATAGTCAACCAGGATGAGGGTTCGCTTGGGGACCAATAATGGTTCTTGAGTGCTGGCCACATCTAGGATGTAGGCTCGGGCCATGACAAACTTGGTATCATAGCACAAGGTTCAAGTGTCCTAGGGCGTCTATGAAGTCGTGTCATTGGAATCTTATTTATGGTTGTGAGAGTCCCACTTCTATAAATAGGGGACAACAAACATTTAAGAAAATTTTCCCTTTCTTTCGTACTCTAGATCGTGCAATAGAACGGTGCCATAAGAAACTTGTTCAGAGTCATGCATTTCTAAAATTTATTCAACTACCCCTCATACTCAAGATTGTTGAAATATCAAAATGCAAATCATTATCGATGAGTTACTCTTAGAAAAAGTCGTCAAAAAGTAAAGAGATTGCATAGGGCTTGAGAGGAGCCTATTATAGAATGATCCCTTCATCATATGAATCCTAAGTACAAGCTAAAAGTAAGATGTGTTATCAAATTCTCTTCTCTAAACCTTGTTTCAGGTGAGACCCTTAAGAGGAAAGTGTGTTTTAGAACTTTGGCAGTATTGTTGCTTGAATGATAGTGTGATTTGCATTATTATAAGCCAGTAGTAGTAGAAGTGACCAGAGTTAGAAGTATACATTTATAAGTGTAGTAACATAAGGGATGGGGATAATTATTGAGTAAAGTATGTGGTTGCAGTCATGCACCCAGAAAGTCATTAATGAGGAGTTTTCTCTTATATATAGGCTGAGGAGTAAAAATGTTGTGTGAATTTCATGATAGAAGGTAGATAAATAGTTACAGGTTAGGATGAGTTAGAGTATACTTGAACTAAAATTGAGTTTATGTTGACGTGTCATTGTGTTAGTGAAGACCAAGTATAGGTGTTGAATAGAAGAATATAGTATTTATGAGGTGATAGATCTAAGCTAGGCTTATTATTTTTTATGGAGAACCCCATTATATTTAGAGGTTTATAGAGCTGATTAGGCAATGATGCATAGTGAATGGGTAAATGGTACTTAAGTTGTGAAAGGGAATGTGATGGTAATTTGTAAATAGGCTGACTGGGAGATAAAGATTGACCTACATGTCATGTGGTTTTGGTAGGTGAGTGTTTCTTAATTCTAGCTAGTAGTCAGAAGTTAGTATAGTATGTGATAAATTATATTGTTATCTGTGTTTAGTACTATAGACACTAAGATTGAATTTAAGATAAGTGGTGTGATAAAAATGATAGCAACATAAGGGTGATGATACTAGTTTTGAGGTTTGATCTAGTAGATTTGACATAAAGTAGGTGAGGATTCAAGAACTACTAATCAACAAATCAATCAATTACTAGTTGAAGATTGGTTTTAGGAATTACGAGAATGAACTAGAATCAAGAAAAACACTAAGAAATTATAACTTGAGATAGGTCAAAGATATACGAACTCACAATATCTTGGAATGCCTTGGATCGACAAACTTCAATGAGGTCAGAGGTGACTTTGGTGATGTTATCTCCCTTCGCCAAATTTAACAGATTATCAACTTAAGTTTGGAGATGTTGTGTCACTTTGGCGATATGCCAAAGTGCTCGCCAAACTTGATAGTTTGTGCACCTGAAGACCTCAAATATTGTGCCTTTGTGGTCCCACTTATACTCATTCCCTTATTCCCTTCTTTGATATTTTTCCTTGTGTACTAAAACTAATTCACCTTATCTTTCTTCTTCGTTTGGATTAAAAACCTTTTGAAAATTTGAATATCATCCAAGAACTCTATGAACAAGATGAATATCCAAAAATCAGACCCTTGTCATTTTTGGCTCTGAATATCACAAAATTTGAGATCTAAGTTCACTTTGATAAAGGAAAAAATTTCCAATACTTTTTATACTTCAATTCATTTAGAAATCCTTGATATTCAAGACCCATTTCTATTCCCTTCAAGCTTCTTCAATCAACAATGGTGCCAAATCTCATAATCCGCTCAAAAAATACTATAGAAAACAAATCTAGTAATAAAAACTTCAAATAAGACTCAAATCAACAAAAATATATTTGATATTTTCTCGAAACATTTTGGACTCTATTTGTTTTTATAGTAACAAATCCAAGACTAGACTCATTGGGACAAATCTAAGCATGACTCTCATACCAAATGATTTAATTCAAACCACCAACAAGAACACAAATGCAAAAATTAAAGACAAGTAATCATAAATAGATAGACACAAAAGGAGGAAATAGAAAGCAACCAAAAGGTATATTTAACCTTAAGACATCAATCCGACAATCCTACAAGATACACCTAACTCTTACAATAACCTCAAGAGAAATCGATTCACCTCACGACTAATGTTTCTAAACCAGTTTCAACCAAAAGCTTGTACCAAGCTCACAAACACTCTCTCAAGAGGTTCACAATATCAATATTCAATATCAAAGCAATTTAAACTCAACTGAGAACTAAACTAGCTATTTATAGTTTTAGGCTAATTACTACACAATGCCCTGACTCACGAAATGTAGTTTTGCCAAACACTTTGGCGGATCAAAAGGGATAGGCCTCCGCCTAGCCCTCAACCATCAATAGTTAAATTGGGTAAGTAGTTTGGCATGTCGCCAAAAGTTACAATGGTGACGACAAACTTGACAGCTTCTTCCATCGCCTTCCCTTCATCCATTCAAGCGATATTTAAGACATGGAATCCCTTCTGTCATTTAAACAAGCTCAAGGACCTCTAGCTTCATGAATTATCCATGCATTCTTTGAAGGTCCCAAGCTTGGTTTTGAATGAACAACCTTCCGGCAATCCATATTGCATCATGTCATCTATTAAACTAAAGTCCTTGATTTCGACAAGTTTACAATCATCTTCAAAATCACTCATTTAATGTATCAATCTCTTCTCTAACTTCCTCTCCTATAGTTTAACCTTTATTTTATAGCTCAAGCTTGTAGGAACTACAAAATTATTGATCTCCTTCACAGTTACATAAAGCACATAATCAGTAAAAATTGTTTTTTTTTCTTCTTCAATTGAATATAAACCTGAACACCAATATCATTATGGATTAAGATGTGCGTCAAAACATCCTTTAGAAGTAACTTAATTCATAATGCATTCAACTGACTATCAATTCCGATTTGTTTTAAACCAAATTTTCAAAATTGCATGTAAACTCAATAACAACACAATCAACAACAAATTTGACAAAATTGTTGTCATTATCTGATTGACCACTATGAAGAAGATATACATAATAATTCTCCATTGAGAAGATGAATTGCAGCAAGAAAAAAATAAACTGATACCTAGAACTGCAGGAAAAAAAATGAAAATAATTGCTAATTTTTTTCACCGCAATTGAAGTTCTCGAAGCTGATTGGATCTGATATTGCATGAATATGTATGTATATGAAGTTTCGAAAGAAGAATAAAGTTATGAATTGGCAATATAAAAGAACACAGATCACTGAAAATAAGCGATATAGCAGGTAAAGAAATCACAGATTCTTAAATAACAGAACTAAGGTTAGTTATTGGTGATGGCCATATTCTGTTTGGACTAAAGAATCGCAGTGCAACTTTAGGACCATAATTTTGCAATGTAAGTTAGCTGGTTGTATTGTTATTAAATTTTCCCAACAAGTAATGCTTGCTTATTCTACGTGTATGAGACGCATAATACTAGTTTTTCCTGCTCCATACAAAAGTGAACTACTAATACAAATGTCAAACAACTAGCCCAATTGATACCTGTTACACGAAGTAAGACAAAGCTATCATATCAATGGTTGATGGAGCGTACAAAAATCCAACTGATTTAGTTATTGTTAAACAATCAAATATACTAGTTATTTTTACAGGTATGTCAAGATAGTGCGCCTGAAACCAATCTGCTCAGAAATACATTAGGAACTGAGCTTCTGTAACTAGACAACAGGCTTTGCAATCACATGAACAAGTTTCTGATGATTCTATCAATACAAGATGGGCGAGAAAGCGCCTTCATTTCTCTCGCTGAATATGACAAAAGAGTCCCCCAATTGTATACAATCTGAGTGTGGTCTCTCTGAGAAGTAAATACTATGAGAATGGACTGGTGCAGCTGAATTGGGCAGTTAAATAGTTGGACAGGTTGGTGGGGAATAGGAAAGGAAAATAAAAGAATCATACATTATGGTAATCTCAACGAATCTTGCCGCCTCAAGGGGATACCCTCTTGCCCAAAACCATTCTCATCATCGCCATGCTTGGGAAGTCGCACAGGCAGCATGGCAGGACCTGTATTAGATTCCATTAAAAGACGCTTTGAGAAATTGGCTAGACCAGTCCTGTTCACTCAAACAAAAGAAAAACAACAGAACATACCATCAACCATGTCTTTGGTTTTGTGAAGAAGAAAAGTTCCAGAAAGAATAGTCACAAATCCACACATTTCTGTTACTATTTGAGTTGGGTTTTGCCTATCCCAGTCCTGTTCACTCAAACACAATGAGTAGAATAAGATACCTTGAAGCTACCATGAAAAATAATAAATATGGATGCTCAAAAAGCTTCACACTGTCCTAAAGACATGTAACAAATTGCCTTCAAGGATTAATTTCAAAAAATAAAAAAAATAAAAAAAATTGCCTTCAAGGATTCACCACTCAAGACCTCAATATGTTGTTAAATGGCCTGCTAGTTGAATATGCCGAACTTCATGCATGTCCCTGTTTATTGTGTTCAAATGGACTGAAAGAAGAAAATCATATTTGGGCACCCCCCCCCCCCTAAACTGGCCAGAACAGAGACCAATTATATAATGAAACAACCAGGAGAAGGCTTTGGCAAACTTGATGTGTCACCGAGTTCAGTTGCAGCACATCACGTATTTACTATTCACAAAGCAAAACTGAACATTAAAATGTCTAAGATCAAAGAATCACCTTGAACATGATTATACTGGCTAAGATAGTCAAAGAGGTAAACATGACATAGTATATAGGAGAGACAACTGCTGTATTGAATGTATCCAGGGCCTGCATTGAAGATTCATCAAAGAAAGTCAGGGATTAGATAAAATAGTGACTAAAGAGCATCCAAGGAAAACATCAGTCTTTCCTTCGAGAATATATCCTTAGTCAAGCAAAGCTTAAACCTTACTAAGTTTTGCTCAGGTTGATTCCACCATGGTTAACTATGGGAATTTAAGCCTAACAGTAAATTATCCTGTACTAATAAAGGTCTCCTCCTTGTACTGTTCCTCTGTTTTTCCAACTTGTTCTTTTTACTGTATAATGTTTCTTTTTTTTGGTTCCACCTTATATTTACTTTTTCTTTTGTTGATTCCATCTTAGGCCTCATTTGTTTGCTTAATGGAGATCTGAACCAGTCCATTAAGTGTGTTTGTTTTTTAGGTTTGAATTCTAATCGTTCAGATGAATATCATTAAGTCTATTTGTTTCCCTTTTTTTAAAAAGCTTCTTAATGGATCTGAATGAATCAGATTTATAGGAGAGTCTTAACAATATTCAGATTTATTTAATAAGCAACAAAATAATCATGTTGTCTCTCTCTTTGCGGGCAGCTTTTCCTCTCTCTTGCTATCGACTTTCTTCCTCTCTTTTCTCAATCAAAAACCATTTTTTTCCTCTTGAACTAGTAAATTTTTGTAATCTTTTTACAAGTATTATGTTTGATATTTTTTTTATATTAACAATTTTTTTTGGGGGTGTATTGATGTTTGTCAAGAATTATTGTTGCAGTAAATTTTTTCTGGGTGTACGATGTTTATCAAGAACTAAAGATTTTTGAGTGAAAAAATACTCATCATGATTAAAAACAATAATTATGTATATACTTGAGGTCTCTTATTAAAAGTTTTGATTTAGGCCACTAATTTTATTGAGATTTTTGAACATCAAACGTGTTTGTATGATCAAACCCACCACTAAACATATTATTATTGTTGAATTTTGTTTTAGGCTACTAATTTTATTTAACTCTTTGATCATCAAACCTGCTTGTGAAATTATACTAAATATATTATTGTTGTTGAAATATGTATATACTTGAGATATCTTGTAAAAATTTTGTTGTTGGATAAATTTTTTTATTAAAAGATGTGTATATGTTGAATTCTTAAAAAGAATCATGCTACAATAATTTTTAAATTGATATATAATTCATATGCACATTCAAATATTGAAAACAAATAGTTTTAACAATCATATTAGAGACCACATCTTAATATTCAGATGTTTATTCAGATTCAGAGGTTTCGATCTTAATGGAAACAAATGAGGCCTTAACCTATATCAGAATTTTTAGAGAGTGTCAAAAACACACCTAAACTGTCTCTTTTATTTTTTGTAATATAACTTTTAACTAATACTAATAGTTTATTTAATTTGTCAAGGTGAAATGTTTTATACATGTGGAATGTCATGTGACAAGGTTTTTTTAAAATAAAAGTGTGTTACACACACCACTGAGTAGGGGTGTTCACGGGTCGGTTTGGATCGATTATTCGTCAAAACCAAAACCAAACAAACTTAATCGGTTTTAAAATTATCAAAACCAAACCAAACCAAATATAATATACACTTATCAGTTTGGTGGTTATCGATTTCGATTTGGTTTGGTTCGGTTCGATTATTCGGTTATTAACCATACACAAAAATAAAAGAAACAATTCATTCAAAATGTTAAAAAAGTGACAACAATCAATTCAAAACGAAAAATAGTTAGAATGACTTATATTATTGAACTTTCGATCACTAAATTTACTATCAATAAAGCTTTAAAATTTACTATATTGGCCTAGAAGGAAGAGACAATAACATTTTCAGTCCCACAAAGAATTGTCATAGACACTCATATACATGAAATCAATAAGATAAATATTTCATCTTGGGCATTTTTGCTTTCAATAAGTAAATTATAAAGAAATTTTCATGAAAATATGTATGAGATCTTTAAAATTGTTTATAAAAACAATATATTAAGTATGTTTATTTATTAAATATATGTATATAATTCATCGGTTCGGTTCGGTTATTTTTTTATATTTTCGAATAAAACCATAACCAAACCAAATACTATCGGTTTTCAAAAATCTAAAACCAAACCAAACCAAACCAAACCCAAATAAAATCGGTTTTATTTTATCGGTTTGGTCCGGTTTTTCGATTTGAATCGGTTTTTATCCAAACCGTGAACATCCCTACCACTGAGGTGTGTTTCTCAAACTAATGAGTGATAGTTTAGGTATGAAACTTAAAAAAGAAGAAGGTTTACATGTGTTTTTGATACTTCACTCAGATTTTTATGATTTGACTCTCATATCTTCTATATATATATATATATATATATATATATATAAAAAAAAAATAAAGGAGAGTAGTTTGCAATGTGGTTAAGCAAAGTGATAAGCTATTGAAAAGCCCATTGGCAATTTTTAGGATAATTTTTAATTGTTAAATTTGAATTAAAAATATAAATTTACATATTAGAGATAGTAATTATCATGGTAAAAGAGTTCTAAGTGATCTCTTATTATAGTCTAACTATCCTATCAAGACACCTATTCCATCAAACTTAACATAAGTTCAGGAAAGTAGTTTTCCTCCTAATAATATGATAGTTATCTCTATTCACGCATGAATCATGTAATTTTTTGGAATTCTGTATTTAAATTTTAAAATTTGAGATAAACATAAGAAAATTTAATTAAATAAATATTCTGAATTTAATTGAAAGTGGTTAAGTTAATTTATTTTAAAAACTCAGAAATCACGATCCATTATCACTAAATTAATTTGTACATTATAAAAATTAAAGATAAAATTTTTAAATTAAAAATAAAAGATAAGTTCAATGCAATATTAGTCTAGCTATTTATCAAAATTTGTTATGCACACACGTACCTCCATTCCTCATTTTTGAAACGGAAAAGGGCCAAAAATATCACTGAACTATAGGAAAAGATTTAAAAATACCCTTCATCCACCTTTTGATCTAAAAATACCCTTCTACTCATCTTTTTGGTATAAAAATACCCTTCCATTCACCGACTTGACTCACTTGTACCTTTGAAACTAACAACTCTCTCTTTATTTTGCTTTTTTATAAATATTTATTATGTGTCATTTTTTTGTTGGATGAATTATAAACCCCACCTCTACTAGATTTTTTTTTACATAATTTATCCAAACCAAAATAATATACCTCTTCAGGACCCCCAAAAAAAGTTCTAAGAAAATCTTGTAGTTTTTAGTACTGAAAATTTCAGAAATAGCAAAAATAATAAACATAATAAGGTTGTATAACACTATAGTTTCGATAATTGTGCTCCATAGCGATAGTTTCGTTCGCTATGCAGGCTACAATTTGTACATTTGGTGCGTTTCTATATTTTGCTTGCCCATTTGTATATTTCGCAAGAAATGGGGCAAGTATATACAAATGTTGTGTTTATACATTTAGGATTTTTTCAGATCTCCGTTTATATATTTCGCATGCCAATATATAAATAAGGTATTTTATTGTGAATTTTCACAAATCATATACAAATAACTAGGGTAAGCATATACGAATTCTGGATTCATAAAATCAGAAACTGAATTACACAAAATTCTGATTTAGACAATCAGGCGAATTATATAATTTACGTGAATTATACAAATTAAACAAATAGCCAGATTTAAGGAAACTATGGTTGCGAATCACAATTTTCCAAAACATAGCATTTAATATCATTTAAATTTTTGTTATTCTGCACAATTTTCCCTTTTCAATATTAGTTGTACCTTTTTTTTTAAAACGGAGAAGGGTCTAAATAGACCCCTCAACTATTTGAATTGGTACAAAATTACCCCCAATCCATCTTTCGGCCTTCAATTACCCCTGACGTTAACCTTTTGGATCAAAAATATCCTCCATGTAAACCTTTGGCTCATATTTGCCCTTATTTTTAACAACCCCTCTAAAATAAAATTATTAAATATTTATTTATTTTGTTGCCTAATCTGATTGGTCTAAATCTAATCCCTTCTCAAATAAATAATGAAAACTACATATGATTCATATTTTGACCCAATAAGCTTGAAAATAATATTCAAAAAAATATTAATTTCATGATATCTTCCTATTAATCTATTTTAAATCAACCCCCAATTTATTATAACCCAATTCATAACTAGAGATCTAACTAAAAGCGATACTCGCCCTGTTTGATTGTCAATCTAAAAAAAGATTAACATTGTTTATTAATATATAATTTTTCTATCAATTATCCAATTGTCTTGTTCATTTCCCTCTTTTTATTCTTTTTCATAATCTCTTATTTTTAATTAAGATATCAAGGATTCAAACTTGAAATGAACTTACATGTACATATTCTTTTAATTTGTATTATTTTCATGTTGTTTGGGATAGCAAAAAAGGTTATTTTCGTTCTTTTATTTTGAATCTGGATACACGCAAAAGAAAATTACAGTATACGAACATAGTTGATTAATTAAAATTTAAAATGGTGGACAAGATCCAAGAAGAAAAAAAGTGGGGAGAGGAAGTGATTTGGGGGGGGGGGGGGGGGGGGGGGTATATAGATAGTAGAGAAATTTTTTTTAAAGAAAATTACAATGGAACCCAAAATTAGGCCAAGCATACGAGCTCATATATTAAGTAATTCAAAATTATTTTTACGGTAAAGGGGCTAAAATGCCCTTAAACTATGAGATTTGGTATAAATTTACCCTCCATCCACCTTATGAGGGTGGGCATTTAGAAATAAGAGTATTTTTTAGCCAAAAGGTTGACGTCAGGGGTATTTGGAGACTGAAAGGGGGATGGATGGTAATTTTGTACCATTTTCAAATAGTTATGAGGCATTTTAGGCCCTTCTCTGTTTTTATAATGTTTTGGGGTCATAAAGAAGGATATTGTTTTGACTTGGATAGATTATGGGGGGAAATCTAAAAAAAATGAAAAATATGTATTTGTTGTGGCTCCTTTTTTTTTTTTTTTTTTGTTTTTGGGGATCATGAAGCAGGTATATTGTTTTGGCTCGGATAAATTATGGGGAAATCTAAAAGAAAAACTTCTAAAAAATATCTCAAGTTATAACAATACATATTTCGAAAATTAAAAAAAAAAATGTTGCACATACTTTGTATATTCCATTTAGACCAAAAAATTAATGTTGTAAGGATTAAAGTGATTTGATAATATTGTATTAGCTTTCTTTAATTTTTTATTTAATGAAATTTGAATAGTTTTCTTTATTTTTACTATAATATTAAAAAAAAAAAAAACTTACCTTTTGGATAAAGTTGCAACAAATACAGAAAAGGAAACTAACGTTTTGTCCTTGTATTATTATATTATTCCTATTTAGTCCTCGTGATATTCGATCAAGCGCACCTTCAATTAAGCAATGTATGTGATTTTAGTCCTTTAACCAACCGACATCAAATAAAATAATGATTTTTTACATTGCAGAGGGGCAAATCAGGTATTTATATTTCTAATATGGTTATACTCCATTAATTCTTTCTTATAAAATATATTCTAGTGGGTTATTTAAAGATCCATCTCTAGATCATGTACAATCTTTTTTCTTTGCCGATTTGATTTTCTTTTTGTTGTGTAAAGCAAAACATGTTTCTTATTAATCTCAAATTTCTCTATATTAGTGTCTTCCAAATTTGTTAAAATTAGAACAAAAAAAGATCAGAGTGGTGGGGCAGGTTTACACAGTGTATAAGGGTTGGTATCATGGAAGCCATAGCACCAACCTTCTATGCAAGATCCAAAAGAAAGAGAAGAAGAAACGGAGATTAGCCCCACTTGCAGATAAAGAAGAAATCATTAACAAATGGCTAAAGATTGTCGCCATTCAAAATTAATTATACCTAAAAAATTGAATGAGAAGAATTTAAAAAAATATCACAAACAACAAACATTTGCTCTTTCTTGAGAAAGAATGCCAGAAAGAAAATGATTGATGAAGGGAAAATATTATTGAGGAAGACAATGAGAATTAGAAATACGGGAGAAACAAAACGAAGGCCTTTTTAAGTGTATGCAATTAAAGTAACATGAAATACCTAACTTGCCCCTCCGCAATTTAACAGGCAGTTATTTTATTTGATGTCGGTAGTTGAAGGACTAAAATCCTACACATTGCTTAATTGAAGGTTAAATGAGCTTAACCAAATATCACGAGGACTAAATTAGGATTAATACAATAACACAAGCCAAAATAATATATCTCTTCAAGACCCAGAAAAGAAGTTTTACAAAAATCTAGTAGATTTTAGTATTTGTTGTACCCTTTCTTTTAAATTTATTTTTAAGTTTGTTTTGGGGTCATGAAATAGGATATTCTTTTGACTTGGATAAATTATGGGGGGAAATCTAAAAAGCTTTTGAAAAAATTAGTAGTTTTATGTATTTGTTGTGGCTCTTCTTTTTTTTTAGTTTTTTTGGGGGTCATAAAGGAGGAATATTGTTTTGGCTCAGACAAGGTGATCCCTTGTAACCTTTTTTTGTTCCTGATCACTATGGAGGGTTTAAGCAAAATGATAAAAATTGCTAACTTGAGAGGGTGTTAAGGGGTTTTCATGTGGCCAGAGAAGGTGCTGAGAGACTAAGGGTCTGTTTGGAAGGGTGGACACCCTGGTAATTGGATTTGGTGTAATTACACTATCTGTCCTGTTTGGTTGTACATGTAATTACTTGGTCAGCAGATAATTGGTGTAATTGGCAGGGAGTAATTACACTCTACAATTCACAAGCATAGGCTGTGAATTGCTGGTATTAACCTAGTTACTTTTTAATTTCTTTTTTTTTTTTAATTCTATTTTTATTTTTTTGTTTTAAAATTTTTTTTACTTCTATTATTTTAAGTTCTATTTTTATTTTTATTATTCTAAAATTTTCTAAAAGTTTATTTTTTATTTTATATTATTATATTTCATTTTCTTCTCGTTCTCAACCTTACTTCACGTGATTCTATGTAATTTTTTCATATTATCTATTTCTTTATGTCATGCTTATTTTCTCATTAGCATAATTTTATTAGTATTCTAATTTTTAAATTAAAATAGAATTTATTGTTAAGTAAGGTTACAGAATTACGTTTTCTTTTTTTTTTTTAAAAATCATATTTATGTATGCTATGTTGAAATTTGCTATAAGATTATTATGTTAAATTTTTTGTTTTGAATTTATAACTTATATTATATTTTCAGTTTCATTTGTTTTAGTAATATTGAATTCACATTGCAAGTCATTTTTTTAATTAGACTTGATAGATTATCTTTTTGTCGAACATTTAATAATTTATGACATTTTATTTATATATTAATATGTTTATCAAACATGGATTTCACAATGTTCGTAGAAACTTCATTCTTTTAGTTTTTATGATCAATTCAATTGAAATATATGAATTTGAAAAAATATAAATCAATATTTCTTTCATACTATTAGTTAAGAACATATGTTTATTAATTAATATAGTTTTTAAAAATAATATATATCTTAAATATTTAATTTAATATCATTTATAAAGTTTCTTATTTATCTAGTATAAATTTTAAATAATTGATTTTTATTTTTAAAATTTAATATAATTTTATGATTGCAATTGTGCATCCAAACACGTGTAATTACAATGTGGCATCCAAACAGGGCATGTGTAATTACAATGTAATTACATTGTGGCAACCACACAGGTCAGTGAATTACTAGACTGTGTAATTACTAGGCTGGTAATTACTACCCTAATAATTACACCGATTCCAATTACTAGGTGGGCTTTCCAAACAGACCCTAGAAGTGACACATTTGCAATATGCAGATGATACCCTGATTTTTTGTGATGTTGAGGAGGAACAACTGAAGTATCTAAGAGTGATTCTGGTCTTATTTGAAGGTATTTCTGATTTGCATATACATTGGAGGAAGCATGTGATGTATCCTATTAATGAAGTAAACAACATGAGTTGTTTAGCATCAATCCTGGGTGGTGAAATAGGGGTTTTGCCTAATACATATTTGGGAATGCCTTTGGGGTAAATCCAAGTCCATAGACATATGGAATAGTGTGATTGAGAAGTGAGAGAAGAAATTGGCCAAGTGGAAGTCTCAGTACTAATCAAAGGGGGTAGGTTGACCCTATTAACCAAGTACTTGATGTTTTGCCACCCTATATGATGTCCCTATTTCCTATCCCATCAGGGGTCATTAAGAGGTTGGATAGTGTCAGAGGAATTTTTTGTGGCAAGGCAACAAAGAAAAGAAAAGCTTCCATTTGGTTAAATGGGAGGAAGTCATGACAAGCAAGAAAAATGGAGGGTTGGCAATAAAGAATCTTAAATTGCAAAGCAAAGCTCTTAATATGAAGTGGTTGTGAAAGTATGCAAACAAAAACCAGATGCTATAGAGGAAAGTAATTGGAGCTAAATTTGAAGAAGAGGACAATTGGACAACTAAAGAAGTAACCACTCCTTATGGGGTTAGCCTCTGGAGGTCCATCAGAAGCTTGTGAAATGAAGTTAAAAGTAACTCAAAGGCAAAAGTAATGGATGGGAGCAAGACCAAATTTTGGAAGGACATTTGGCATTAGAAAGGCAACATGGAAGATCTCTTTCCAGACATCTACAACCTAATCATGTTTCAATAAAGCACTATAGCAGATCTATGGTCATCACAAGGATGGAATTTCACGTGCAGAAGACAATTTAATGCTTGGAAAATAGTGAGAGTTGCTAAATTTTAAACATTGTGGACACTTCCACTAGACTACAGATAGGAGAGGATAAATTTTGGTGGATAGGAGCTGACAAAGGAGTGTTCAAAGTCAACAAAGCCGACAAGTTGATGGATCAGACAGATCAACAGTGGCCTTGGAAGCAAATATGGAAACGCAGAATCCCTCACAAAATCTCTTTTTTGTCTGGTTAATGGCTAAGGAAGCAGTCCTTACACAGGACAATGTTATGAAGAGGGGGGCTCCAGGTGTTTCCTATGTGGTGAAACATCTAAGATGGTTAAACATCTATTTTTACATTGCAAGTACACCCATCATCTTTGAAGAATATTCCTAAGCCTCAAAGGCATCTCCTGGACAATGCCCAGGAAGGTGCCTGAGACATTACTATGCTAGAAGGAAGTAGGTGTACATGCTAAGGACAGAGGTAGATGGAGAGTTATCCCGGGGGCTATCTGGTGGGCTGTTTGAAGAAAGGAATTCAAGATGCTTTGAGCGCATAGAGAACAATATGCAGAAAGTTAAACTAAACTGCATTTTACTTTTTATTTTTTGGGTATAATCAGTTATACTCTAATGAGTATAAAACATCAATTATACAGACAGTTTCATTTGAGTATAACTGGTTACACCAAAAACATAACACAATGCAGTTTAGTTTAACCTTATGCACACTATTCTCTATGCTCTCAAAACACCTAGAATTCCCCTCTTTCCAGGTTGACCATCATAGAGTAGCAGGGATAATTCTCCATCTATCTCTGTTTTTAGCATGTACTCATGCTTTCTCCCACCTCGCCTCTGAGACTTTACTAGACATGGTCCAAAGATGCCTTTGAGACTTAGAAATATTCTCCATAGCTTCAAAGTGTAAGAGCAGTGTAGAAACATATGGTTCACTGTCTCATATGTTTCCTTACAAAGAAAACATCTTGAGCACAAAGTTATCCCTCTCTTCATCACATTGTCTTGAGCCAAAGTTGCTTCTTTGGCCAATAACAAGATGAAATAAGATATTTTGTAAGGTATCCTATTTTTCTAAATTTGCTTCCATTGCCAGTTTAGATTATGATTACTAGGCTTCCATCATCTTGTAAGCTTTGTGAAGTTCAAATGAGTTAGGAACCTTTACTTGAAGCCTTACTTTTCCCCCTTTCTCTTTCTTGTCTAGAGCAGAAAAAAAGATGGTTTCGCTGATGGCGCAATCAGACCACAAGTTGCTTAGGTCAGCTGTTCCCCCTCAAGGTCTCTCTTCAGAGCAGGAAAAAACTACCTTATTTACCCAGCAGGATAGAATCGAATTCCTTTTGTTACCCCTACACCATAATATATCCTCCCTAAGCTGAAGCTCATCAAACTCTCATAATTTCCCAGTCATTTAGCCGTCTCCTAAAGGCAAAGTCTCACCCTTGTGGTGTCCATAAGACTGTTATGGATCTTTGTTGGAATAAAGCTAGATTGAAAATA
This sequence comes from Solanum verrucosum, assembly GCF_900185275.1. Taxonomy (NCBI): domain Eukaryota; kingdom Viridiplantae; phylum Streptophyta; class Magnoliopsida; order Solanales; family Solanaceae; genus Solanum; species Solanum verrucosum. The sequence goes on from NW_026020173.1 coordinate 1,869,498, forward strand.
TCTGGGATAAAGCTTCCAAATTGCCTTTTTCATGCCATTCATCCTTTCAAAACATGGTCTTTCTTCCATTCACCACTTATTTTTTTGAGTTCTTCACCTCATCCCACATGTCTCTTATAGATCTCCATAAACTGACCCCATATGTATTAGTCACCACCTTTGTCATCCAACTGTCTTCCAGTTCATATACAGCACCAATGACCCTGCTCCACAACAACTGATTGTCATTGGCATCTCTCCATAACCACTTCTTTTCCTCAAAGCTTTGCTTTGAAATTCCAGATTCTTCACCCCCAAGCCCTCATTCTTCTTAGTGGTCATCACAGATTTCCCTTTTACCAAGTGGTACCCTTTCTTTTCTTTGTTTCCCTACCACAAAAACTCTCTCCTAATGTTGTCCAACCTTTTGATAACCCCAGGTGGGATGGGAAATATAGACATCATATAAGTTAATAAATCATCAAGGACTGAATTGATGAGAGTCGGTCTTCCTCCAAAGGAGAGGTATTGAGTTTTCCACCTAGCTAGCTTTTCTTCACACTTCTCTATCACACTATCCCATATTTCTATAGTTTTAGATTTAGCCCCAAAAGTAGTCCCTGGCCTGTTGGCAGGCTGCCAACTTCTCCACCAAGTATAGTAGCTAGCCAGTTTATGTTGGTGACTTCATTTATAGGGTACATTAGGCTCCTTCTCCTGTTGATAAGCAAACCAGATATTCCTTCAAACAACACAATAATTACCCTTAAATACTTCAGTTGCTCTTCCCCATCCCCAGCACCACAAAAAATAAGAGTATCATCTGCATATTGAAGGTGTGTCGCTTCCATGTTGTCACTTGGCAACTTCTAACTGTCTGATCCATCCTCTTAGGTTGGTTGTCTTGATCATTATGTTTAGTCCCTCCATTGCTAATAGGAATAGAAAAGGTGACAGAGGATCACCTTGTCTAAGCCCTCTCTGCGTTAGAAAGCAACATGTTGGGGAACCATTCACAAGTACTGAAAAACTCACTGTTGAGATGCAATAATTTATCCTCTTCGGTCATTTCTGTCCAAAACCCATCATTTCTAGAAGATTTAGAAGGTAACTCTAGCACACATGGTCATAGGCTTTCTCAATGTCCAATTTACAAAGAATACCAAGCTTCTTTTGCGTAAGTCTTGAATCTACAACTTCATTAGAAACCAGGGCAGCATCCATGATTTGTCTCCCCTTTATGAAGGACATTTGTTGGGAATCTACTAGTTTGTTCACCACTCCTTTCAATCTCTCAGTCAAGACTTTGGAAATCAGTTTGTAGATACTGCCAATCAAGCTTATAGGCCTAAAATCTCTTAGCTCTTTTGCTCCTTTCTTCTTAGGGATTAGTGCTATGAATGTTGCATTATAGCTCTTCTAAAAAAATTCCTTGATCATAGAAGTTTTGAAAATTATCCATGATGTCCTACTTTTTTTTTTTTTTTTTTTTTTTTTTTTTTTTAACCAAACAAGTCATACAACCCTAATTGGTTGCATAATTTAACACTAACATAAGAATGCGTCAGTGACAGCTTTTTACAGAATAAACGTGTACCACCTTGGGGTTACATATAAGATTACTTTGTGTACCACCAGCCACTGGGACACAACTGGTGTAAAACTCACCACCAGTCTCTGACGCAATGCAACACTGAAGTAACAACTTCTCAATACAATAAATTAACTATTGTACATCTACTTAGTATACAAATTATACAAATACTCTCATAAAACCCCGGGGTCGGATGATATGATAAGGCATCAATTATGACGGGATTCACTTGAACCATGATGTCCTACTTTACCACCTCCTAGCATTTCACGAAAAATCCCATAGTGAACCCATCAGGGCAGGAGCTTTATCTACTGCACATAATTTTAGGGCTCTTAAAACAACTTCTTCATCAAAACTATTGTGACATTTTGCCCTCTTCTATTAGGATTGGGAGTTGCATATTTTGGCAAATAGGTCTCCACTGATTGGTTTCCGTATACAAACTTTTATAATAATCAACAATTTCATTTTGAATTCTATGTGGATCTTGAGTGATTGCTCCATGAATCATGAGATAGTCTATGTTGTTATACCTTCTGTGAGCATTAGCCATCTTGTTAAAAAACTTTGTATTCTTGTCCCCTTCCTTCAACCAAAGAGCTCTTGACTTTTGTCTCCAAGATATCACTTCCTTCTTTAACAGTTCTTCATATTTAATAAGCAATTGAGCCTTTTTGGTCGATTCCTCTTCATTGAGAGTTCTATCTGCCCTATATGCATCTAAAATTGCCAGTAGATCCAACAATCTCTTCCTCTTATTACCAAGTTCCCACTTCCCCCCTTTTGCCATTCCTTGAGTTTAAATTTAAGAGCTTTTAGCTTACACACCAAGATGTAGTTTGGTTTGCTTGTGTAGTTGAAAGAGCTCCACCATCATGTGACTTTGTCATGAACCCTTCTAACTCTAACCACCAATTTTCGAATTTGAAATAATTATTTTTCCTCTCCCAAGAACCTCCTATTAGGGCTATTGGAATATGATTCGGCTCAGTCTTTAAAAGTGGGATTTGTTTCAAATTATTGAAACTGTCATCCCACTCCTTGGACAATAAGAATCTATCAATTTTGGATGCTATTCCTTGTTGATCACCTTTGAACCAAGTGTATGTAGCATCATCCAATTGTAAATTAATTAAATCCATGTCTTCAATGAAATCTAAGAATTCCTTCATAACCCCTTGTTCTCCTTATGTAATTCTTTTTTCTGAGTGAAATCTTGAGACATTAAAGACCCCACAGATGGCCCATGATCCTTCTAGTAAGCCCTTCACAGAGCCCAGTTCTTCCCATACCAATCTCCTTTCTTTGTAGCAGTTTGGTACGTACACATTTGTTATGTGACAATTAAAATTTTGGAGTTGTGATTCAAACTTGCATGTGATAGAGTATGTGCCAATTTCAAGCACCTCACCCTTCCAAGCCCTTTCATCCCACAATAAGATGATCCCCCTCTTGTTCCGTTTGCTTCCAATGCAGCTTGTCTAATCCATCTCCCTCCCCAAACTTGTTTAACCACCTCAACAACATTCCCTTCCAATTTTGTCTCTTGCAGACATATAATATCCGCCTTCCATCCCATTATAAGATTGTTTACTAATCTCCTCTTATCTCTATTATTCAACCCCACATAACATTCCAAGACATTAGTTTGAAATTCATCAAGCACTAGAGCTAGTGAGCCTCCCCATGTTCCTCTTCCCAGAACTCTTGAATTTAACATCAAAAGCTACAAGATTCTTTAATTGTTGTGCACCCTTGATCTTTATCTTCTTAATTTCCACATCCAGCTCCATTCTCCTTACTTGTCTACAACTATCAATCTGCATTAGTAGTTCAGTAGCCTCCTCTTCGTACCCTTGGAAATCAATCCCAAAAATTCTCCCTAGTGTGATCAAATTTTGTTGAACACAGTTGAAAGTGTCTCTTTCATTTTCCTATGTGATATGATGTTGTTGCATCACTATAGGATCCACCTCCTCCACCCCCAAATTCACAATTGTTGTGTCCGTGCACTATGATGTTATTCCACTACTACTTGTGTCTGCTCTAAGAAGCTCGCAATTTCTCTCTTCTTGCTGATCTTTTTTCCTCACCTGTTTCCATCGAGGGTTCCCCATTGGTGTTAACCATAATCCACAAAACTGTCTCTGCCTAAGAATTTATCTGTTCTTCAATGGGCACTGCTGCATGTAGAGACATGTGCGTTGATATGTCATCTCCAAAGAGATTCACCTTCTGGCTTTGGTTTCTCCTTCTTTTTCTCTTTGGAAATTATTTGTTATAACAAGCCCAGCCAGATCTGGGCCTTTTAGCATTTTTATTGGTTGTTTCCCATTAGGCCTGTGTACATGGCCCATGTCAGATAATTCCTTTAACTATAATTCCTTTAACTGACTCATGTGCCCCCTTCACATATGATGTGAGAATTGGCTCTCCCAATTGTCGCTAGCTTGCTGTCCACGTGCCTACTCCAATCAAAATCCCTAAATTGAGGGGATTCCCATACATCATCACAGGAAGATCTGCCGGTTAATACCCATCTCATGGTAGAAAGACGCTTCTTCTCCGGCGGCTGTAATTTCTTTTTACAATGACAATTCGAACATAGGTTTTCATTCCACCCAGATCAGAAAGTGGAAGATAACTCCTTTATGTGCCACCACTACTTCCTTTAATATGCTTCTCCCATTATTTCCCACCAGAGTTTGAGCCCACTTCATATGATTCTTGAGTTCTATTTCCTTCTCCTTAGTAATCCAACCCCCATAGACCTCGCCTATTTCTTGAAATATTGACCAAAGGTGTCATGGAATTCCCACAACCCTAATCCAGGTTTCCTTAACTTCAGAAACTACAAGTGTACATCTTGTAGTTGGCTTCCACCATTCAAATTAGAATTTGTAGTTCTTCCATCTCCACTGGCCTTATCTTGTCTGTTCTGTCATGAATCTGTTTGGGAATTCAAACAATAACATCTCGCTGCTCAATTCATATATATTGACTCCAAAAGCCTTGTCCAATTTGAAGATGACCACCTTCAAATATCAACCAGAGTTGGTCTTCCCTTTGTCTCCTCTCCGTGCAAAAACCAACTAAGCATCTCTCGAGCAACTCATTATCATATAGTTGTATTATAACAGTATCTCAATCTTTCCTTCCTTGTAACTGACCTCAGCATCACATAGGTTCCTTGACTGCCATTTACTCTCTTGTAGAGCCCTCGCATAAGGGTAGTCGGCAGACGTCACCCTAGAGAGTGAAATTTCCTTCTTCTTCTAGCATTTAATGAACTTATCAAATCTTAAAAGCAATATCCAACCACCCAGCATTTAGTGCTTGTTCGGGGATGATTAGGCATGTACAACCTCCTCCATTTAGAGATATGATGCTTATAAATCTCCCATATTGTTTTTCCTCGTGCAAAAAAGCTCAGCTTTGCGTTCTGCCAACTTCCATCTTCTACTTTCCTTCTTATTGTCCTTTGATGCTTCCTTTAGACAGAAACATAGCCACTCCATTGCCTTCCTACTCAATGATGACCTACACATCATCTTCCTACTCTACCCACTTGTACCACTACCACTTCACAGCATCCCATCTGGTGATGTCGAAAGACTTGAAACCAGCATTAAAGTAAATTATATTTTCCACAATCTTAGAATTTCAAGGGTGTTTGAACTATAACCACAGTGGGTGGCTATTAGTGGCTTATAAGAAAAGGGCAGACTCAGACTAAGGTTGTCGGAGAGGAGGGCTTCTACTCTCCTAGGAAGTAGGAGAGAGAATGGTCGATGGGAATCATGCCTAGGAGAAATTTGAATTTTGGTTAATAGTTAGCATACTTCTAAGTTCCACACACACACACCTTTAGTGACATATAAGAGATGTAAGTTTTTTTTTTCTTCTTCTCTTTTTATGTTTAATTATTTTCAGATTTAGAGTTTTCTTATCTTGAAAGAACTTTTTTGTGATAGTTCATTCACAAAGGTATTTGATTAATCTTTCTTTAAATGCATTGTACTATTTTTGTCGTAACATTTGGTGTAGCATAGTGGCTAAAAAATTTCATTCAATATCTTGGAAGCACTGCGCATCTAAAAGATTGTCTTGTGTTATGTTATTTTGTTATTTATTTTTTTTCTTTTTCCTTTGGTATACTAACTTATGTGGCTATTATGATTGCATGTATATTTTATTTATTTTATATCTATCTATATATACAGTATTTTATTATTTGATGTACTCATTCACTCATACTTTATTTACTTACAAAATTATTGAAATGATAGTTCTTAACGAAATTGAACGGCAAGTTCCACCTCGGAAGAGTTCTAATAAGTAGTATTTTATTTAAAAGTGTCTTATTTTTATATATCCATCAATAGTATCAATCTGGTCTAATTAGAAATCATATTGAAATTAAATTATTATCACAAAAGTAATCATTTTACTGAATTTAAATAATCGGGTAAATGATTATTTAAGTTAATTCTTCTATTTAATATAAAACAGGCCACCACAATGTTTTTAGAATTTAAAAGGAATGAAATAAAGAATTTGAATAGAAATTAAAAAAAAAAATAACTTATATTTAAATGGAAAGAGTATATTATGGAATTGATAAAAACAAAATTTGAATAAAAAGATAGACTTTTTGAATAAACATAAAAATTCGAATTTAAAATAGAACTAAAAGATAAAATATTTGAATTTCGAATCAATATATTTCCTAAGAATCTAAAAGTTGGACTACACTATAAGAAATATATTTCCTAAAGATAGCTTAGATGTTTGATATAATATTATCCCCGTTAGATATAATATTATCCCCTTTTTATTGTCTTATCTGAAATTGGTTTAAAAATAAATTATCTTGAATGATGTTAACTTTTTTATAGGACTATCTAGATAGGTATGCTCATGATAAGAAAAGGATAAATAGGATTTAGAATTTTGATTTTTGAAATATATATTATTTTTTAAGAATATATTATTGACTTGATTTTCAATTTTGTGTTTAATTGAAATTTGAATTGGAATAATGAGCTCCATCCTTTTGTTAAGTACAATTAATAGTATTTGTTATAGAATTTTAAACCATAACCACTTCTAGTAGACTAGATTATATTGGAGTCTTCTTCTAATATATATTTCATTTTATCATCTTTGTTATGCATAACAAAACTTATCAATTTTAATTTCACGTTATACAAAATTTATCTATAATAAAATGTAAGTAAATAAAAAACTAACCAATATCTCTATTTATATTTTGCAATTATACGAAATTAATTTAAAATAAATAGCCAACTAACAACTCTATTTATATTTTGTAATGACACCAAGTTATAATTAAAATAAAATATGATAGATAAATCTATATAATGGGGAAATTTTGAGCAATGGAATAAAAGTTTTGAAATAAATCTTATTTCCTGAAAATATGAAAAATACATATTTAATTATATTATATTAAAAACAAACAATAAGTAAGGAGTTTAGGGTTTTTTTTTTAAACGGGTAACATTAAGTAAGGATTTTAGGTAAAGTGGCAAGCTATTGAAAAGTTACACAATAGTTAGATAATATACAAATTATTGTCCATAATTAAATTGAAGAGATGTGAACATAAAATAAAAATTAATAACTCACTAGTAAACAAAATAAATATATTTGTTTTATATTAATAAGAAGAGCATTTGATAATTATAGTAAGTCAAGTGATAAGCTAATACATTATCAAGAAAAAAAATTCCTTATCAAAAAAGTGATAAGCTAATAAAAACCAATACTAACAATCTAATAATTTTAAATGGTAAATAATATAATAAAGAAAAATATGAAATGTAAAGTTATTTGACAATCACATGATTCATTGTCTCTGATTATATAGAATTGGTTATGGGGATGGGGAGCAGGGGAAGGAGGGAAATAGATTTAATCAACGAACAATACAATAATTGGACTTCTGTAAGGTCTTATGATTTAACATGCTCAAATACGATATCGCAATCTAAAATGATTAGAAATAATATTTTAATAATATCCATGCATACATATACTAGTTGCACAAAGTAACAACTATTTTTTCTCGTTCTCCCATGATATTTTAAATATAAAAAGGATATTTTCAAGAAACAGAGGAAGTTTGAGCCTTGAACAAGTTTTGGCATAATAGTAGCAAGATATGCACAAATTTATTAAGCAAACTGCAGATTAATTGGAAGAACGTAGAGCACAAATTCATTAAGCAGATAGCAAATATGTTGGAAGAACATAGGAAGAAAATAAGGATATAAGGAGGACACACCTTATTTAAGTAATTCATTTGGGTAAGAACACACACAATGACAATCAAAGTAAAAGCCCAAGTCTCTGGATATATTAGCTGATTTGTTCCTGATAATGTCAATTTCAAAGCAATTCCAAGTGCTTTGACACTCATAACCTGTCACAGCAAAGCTGAAATCTCAATAAAAAAAATACATGTAGGAAATAGGACAAACACAAATACACAATTCTTTTTTTAGAAAGATACAAATACGCAATTAATTGGAAGAACCAAAGCAGGAAAGGAACAGTTACATACCGATAAAGAACCCATTAGTGAGCACACTCCTATATAAAACATAATGTGTGTTTGCCCATATTGGGGAAGATAGTGGAATATAAGAATTAGGACAGCTATTATCACCACCACTGCGTAGAGGAGAAAAGCTGCAGCAGATTTGAAAAATGTTAAGCTTGAGAGATCAGGTAGAAAAGGAGAAGGAACAAACACCATCAACAATATGAACAAAGAAACTACCTGGTTCAGTAGCAAGATCCCACACTTCCTTCACAGATTGAATCTCACGTTCTTGTGGAGCATGCAGCACTATTGTGGTGGACCCAACAACACATAAAGCACAACCTAAAATTCCAAAGGTGTGTAGCTTCTCTCTCAAAATAATACGTGCAAGCACAGCACTGTGGTTTACACACAAACTCGTCAATAATCAAACCATAAAGTTAGAACTCTGAATGAGTTAAAACTTTTCCCATACCTGATAATAATACTGAGTGCACCAAGAGGAGTGACTAACCATACCTGATAATAATACTGAGTGCACCAAGAGGAGTGACTAAAATAGCAGGGGCAAATGCATAAGCAGCAAAATTAGCAACCTCTCCAACAATCACTGTTGCAATGCAGCAAGCAGTCAGAGTTCTATCTTCAAGAATCAGACCCCAGCAAAATATTCATATCTAGACACACTTGCCGGAAAACAAAATAATCAGATCCAAGTACAATGAGAAAGAGAAAGAAATGATTGAATAATTTAAATATGAAGCAATTTTTTATTGGAGACTGTATACATCATATGTCCACAAAATGTCACAAGAGATAAAGTCAAACACAGTTTATCTTCAGTCTTACACTTGTATAGATACTTCAATTATAAGTCAAGAGTTTTGACAGATACTAGGTACACATAGGAAACATGTCGATCTTGTATAAAAGACCTACTCTCCCAAATAAGTACTAACAAGTAGCAGCATCTTCTTTCGGAACTCAATTCTCCTTTTAACTAGGTACACCAAATAATGTCAACTTTACCATTCTATGTTTTGTTTCTTTCTAGTAAGAAATACAAGAGAAATGGTACCAGATTTTGGTCAACCAAACTTCAAGTCATGTCAATGGAACCATTACTTTCTGAAAGAAACAGTTGAATTCCAAGTCCATGCTGATCTTGTCAACGTTAACAGAAAAGTCAAGCGGCATTAACATGATGTTTAGGGGAAGAAAGAATTTTCACGAGTTTAATGGGAGAAAAAGGAATTAACATAATTTATTAAGGTTAAGAAGAGATCAAATGGGCAGCCGTAATGCCTCATCTACTGACTGCCTCTCTCCAACTTGTCCACTATAAGCCATGCCAAATCGCCAACCCTTTTGCGCCTTCCTTCTTATTCTCTGCTAGGAGCCCTCTTTCCGAAAGCAGCATTGTGATTCCCCCTCGCATCACCTCATATTAGGAAAGGAAGAAACATGGAGCAGCACAGAATAGGATAATTTCACTTTATCATCAAAGAAATAAGCAAATTGAAGGTCTTAGACAGTGTAGGAATCTCTTCATGAACTAGAGAACAAGTCTTATGACAAAGGGGTAAATTACATGGACAAGAGAACCCTTGAATAGTAACTTTCATGGCATAGGATAGTCAGATTTTTATGGCAAGACATGGAATATTTTTCTTTTTATGACAAAGGAACACTTGAATAGTAACTTGCATGGCATAGGATAGTGGTATTTCTTGGCAAGATACGGGTAGACAAAAGATGGTGGCCTTAAAAGAAGAAATTGGATTTTAATGGTAAATTATGGTGAGGTAAAATGTCTAGAAGGCTTAATGTGTACAAAAACAATTCTTTTTCTTATGGGAAATTATGGTGATGTAAAATGGTTAGAAGGTTTAATGATTTGTGCAAATTTTTGTTTTCTCTAATCTACAACTATTCATTATACTTGTTTTTGAACCTATTTTTCCGTCTCCTATTTTCTGCTCTTGTGAAATATCTTTTGCTATGTGGTGATTCTTCTTCAATATGACCTTCTCTTTTCCTATGATGACCCAATCGCACGTTTTGAGTTCTATAACCCTTTCCCCCAATTTGAGACTACCCATCCGAATTTGAGACATCTCGTAGGTTCATTTAGTGACTTATGACTTGCCGGTATGAGTAACACGGGTCTCGAGGGGATCAGATGCGTTTTGGAACACTTGAACCTAAACTAGTGACTTGAAGTTCTTAGTTGACCTATGTTGCTCAGACTCTTAAAAAATATCAACGGGTGCATGTCGGATCCTCCAAAGGTAGTGCACTTTTGAAGAATACGATACGGGTGCGGCAACATTTTTGGAGGGTCCAAGCAACATAGGAGTTGACCAAAGTCAACATTATGAGAAATACGCTTGGATTTTTTATTTGAAGATTTTAATAGGTTGTTATGATGATTTTGAACTTGTGGTATGTTTGAATTGGGGCCCGAGAGGCCCAGGTGAGGTTTGATGATATGGCATGAGAATTTGGCGTTTATTGTGATGACCCGCCATGTCATCGCGCCACATAGGCACCCTGTGGCATAAAATTGTCCATGTAGCTTACATGAAGGCTATTTCATAGTAGAAGGTTCTAGAGATATGTGGAGAATTCATTTGAAAGACCTTAGAATTCCATGCATTTACATGGAAAGTCCTTAGAACATTCTACTAGTGTACAATATTCTAGAATGGGGGCTTATTTGTATATATGTAGGGACATTCTAGTTGTAAATGTTTGGCATAAAACATTAAAAAAAAAGTAGCGTCAACAATCCGAACTGTAATACACTTTTGCATTGTCAAAGACCATGTGAATTCAGAACAAACCATAAATCCACAAAAATGATTTCAAGATTTGGGAATGAAGATTATAACTTACAAAAATTGAGGGTCAGGAACAAAGTCACAAGGACATTGGGCATGACCATTCGTTCTCTGAATTTATTCAAGACATGGGTCTTATTGATCTCCCCTTGCATGGTGCAACTTATACATGGACAAGGGGAGAGGACTTTCTGCAGGCTTCCAGAATTGATAGGTTCTTAATTTCCGCTGAATGGAATGAATTCTTTGGAGTTGTGAAGCAGGTGGCCCTACCAAGGGTTCTCTCTGACCACAGTCCCTTAGCCCTAGAGAGTGGCGATTGGACTTCTGATCCTTCCTACTTCAAATTCGAGAACATGTGGCTGCAGCATGAAGGTTTTCATGATATGGTAAAAAAATGGTGGCAAGGTTATATAGTAAATGGCTCTCCAGACTTTATACTCTCCCAGAAATTAAATTTTTTGAAGAAAGACCTTGTTACCTGGAACAAGGAGGTCTTTGGTAAGCTAAATTCCAGAATCAGTAAAGCCATGGATGATCTTCTGCTGACAGAACAAGCAACTGAAGGAAGGGTCCGGTCTCAAGTTGAAAAGAACAAAATATTGCAATTACAACTAGAGATTCAACAATTAGCAAAGGCAGAGGAAACCTCTTGGAGACAAATATCGCGGTGTCTATGGTTAAAAGAGGGGGATAGGAAAACAAAATACTTTCAAAGAATAGCCAACTCCCACAGGAGATACAACCACATTGACAGATTGCAGGTAGGAGATGACCTCATTGAAGGAAAAGAGCAGGTGAAAGAGGTAATTCTTGACTTCTACCAAGAGTTATACTCTGAAAACGAATCATGGAGGCCTACTGCTTCTTTTGAGGACCTGGGCAGTTTGAGTTCTGAAGAGAAGAATGCTTTGGAGCAGGCCGTTGAAGAAGAAGAAATATTGAGTGCAATCAACTCATGTGCCCCAGACAAAAGTCCAGGGCCAGATGGCTTCTCTATGGGGTTTTATCAGAAGTGCTGGGGAATTCTCAAGCAAGATATTTTGGGTGCGCTCAATCACTTTCACAACAATTGCCACATGGTGAAATCTTTTAATGCCTCTTTTATTGCACTTGTCCCTAAAAAGAAAGGTGCGATAGAACTTAAGGATTTTAGGCCTACCAGTCTTATTGGTAGTGTGTACAAAATTTTAGCCAAAGTGCTCTCAGAAAGGCTAAAGCAGGTGATTGGGAATCTAGTCTCTGGTTTTCAGAATGCTTTTGTTCGGGGAAGGCAAATCACTGATGCAACACTTAATGCCAATGAAGTTCTAGATTGGAAGCAGAAAAGTGGTACTCCAGGACTGCTTTTTAAACTTGATATTGAGAAGGCGTTTGATAAATTGAGTTGGTCCTTCCTTATTTCAATCCTAAGGCAAATGGGATTTGGAGAGAGATGGATTCGGTGGATCAAGTATAGCTTCTCCACCATAAAGTATTCTGTACTAGTGAATAGAAGTCCTGTGGGTTTTTTCTCTCCTGATAAGAGGCATCAGACAAGGGGATCCCTTATCACCCTTCCTTTTTATTCTGGCTATGGAGGGTTTGAGTAGGATGTTGGAGAAGGCTAAACAACTTCAATGGATAGAAGGCTTTGAGGTGGGCAATGGTTATGGTCCACCAGTCTCGATCTCACATCTTTTATTTGCTGATGACACCTTGGTTTTCTGTGGAGCTAAGAAATCTCAAGTGCAATATCTTAGTCTCACCCTTATGCTCTTTGAAGCATTGTCAGGTCTCCACATCAACATGTCCAAGAGCACTATATACCCTGTAAATGAGGTCCCTGATCTGGAAGATATGGCAGCTATCATGTGTTGCCCTACTGGCTCCTTTCCCACCACTTACTTGGGTGTGCCTTTGGGTGCTATGAATAGATCATCTCAAGTTTGGAATGTGATTGTGGAAAAGTTTGAGAGAAGGTTAGCCTCCTGGCAACAACAATACCTCTCTCTAGGGGGGAGATTAACACTCATCAATAGTGTATTGGACAGCATTCCCACCTATTTTATGTCCTTACTCCTTATGCCAACTAAGGTGAAACAGCGACTTGACAAAATCAGGAGAGACTTTCTCTGGGAAAGCAACAACAAGGACCACAAAATTCACCTTGTTAAATGGGCCAAAGTCACTTTGCCAAAACAATATGGAGGATTGGGGATAAAAAACTTGGCCTTACATAACAAGTGCTTGCTATTGAAGTGGCACTGGAGATACAATCAAGAGGCGGCTGGCTTGTGGAAGGAAGTGATCCAAGCAAAGTATGGTAGTGATAGTCATTGGTGCTCAAATAAAGTCAGTACCTCTTATGGCACGGGGGTCTGGAGAGATATAAGGAAACTGTGGGAAATATTCTTCAGTGATGCCTCACTTATGGTGGGAAATGGGGAACATATTCAGTTTTGGAAAGAGATTTGGCTAGTAGACACTCCTCTAATGAATGTTTTTCCAAGCATTTTCCAGATTGCATCTCATCCAGACTCAACCATCTCGCAGTACAGGGAAGACAATGTGTGGAATCTGATCCTAAGGAGAAATCTTAATGACTGGGAGTTGGAAGAGGTTTTTAGCCTTATGGCCACCATTCAGACTAGTGCAATCAACAGTCAACGCAGGGACAAACTTATCTGGAGACATAGCAGGGATGGATCCTACACAGTTAAAGCATGCTACCTTCAACAAAGCTCCAAGAAGACCGTAATTGATCAATGGCCATGGAAATTAATCTGGAGAACTAAGTTACCACCTAAAGTTATTTGTTTCAGTTGGATTACTCTTAAAGACTCTTGCTTGACTCCGAATAATCTCATGAGGAGGAAATTCCAAATAGTCAACAGATGCTACATGTGCTTGTGCAACTCAGAATTTATTAATCACTTGTTCCTTCATTGCACAGTTGCAACAGGCCTATGGAACATGTTCTTCTCACTTTTTGGACTCACTTGGGTCATGCCAAGATCATTGAGAGAGGCTTTTGTGTGTTGGAGTTCTTGGAAAGTTGGGAAGTCCGTCAAGCAGATCTGGTCTTTGGTTCCAGCCTGTATTTTGTGGTGCTTATGGACGGAGAGGAACAAAAGATGTTTTGATGGCACCCCAACTCCCATCTCTACCTTTAAAGCAAGATGTTTGATTACTCTTTTTGGTTGGGTTAATCTCTCTCCTGTACTTAGTGTCGATTCTTTCCTAGAATTTATCAGCTCCATAGATCTCTGCTGTTAGCTGTTTAGATAGCTTTTTTTGCCTTTTTGGGAGCTGATATTTCTTTCTTTTGTAATCTGTGCATCTGCTTGATGCTTTGTTAATGACATTCTTCTTACTTCATCAGAAAAAGAAAAAAAAAAAAAATATATATATATATATTTTATGTAGTTTCTTAGGAAAATTCAAAAAGGGTAAATTCTTTATGAAAAGAGATGTCGCATCTAAAGACAGTTGTTTTTCCGATCTATATGGTTATCATTTGTTAATGCACTGCATAATGACATATTGGAGAAGAAAGCAAAGATTACTAAATCTCTATATTCTATTTTTATTACTCTTTTTGTTAAAATTTGAATGTGATTTTGATTATCATATATATTAGTTGCAAATGCCAGATGATCATTCATTGACGTCCCAAAGCAGATCACAATACTAAGGTTCAACTCTTCATTTTCGATTCAATTTTTTATGTATTGATTATTTCTCTTCCTACCAATTAATAATGGCTATCCTAATAAAATTTTAAAATTTAAATCTATCCTTTTATATAACTTTCAATATGACAGACCATGATAGATGCATTGAACAAAGTTAATATTTAACTTATCTGGGAAACATTTTAAGTAATATATGATCCTTCGGGGTGGCCCAGTGGTTTGGGCTTGGGACTTCCATGTTGAAGGTCTCAAGTTCGAAACCCCTAGCCAGCGAAAGCAAGGGGTTTGCCTTCTGGGTCGAGCTCGTCGCACCGGGCTTGCCTAGTGCGGGTTACCTCTCCTACATGGTTTGCGAGCTATTGCATAGGTGTGAGGGTTTTACCATATGCGCACCCAAAGAGTAGCAGTTGCGGTTTCCCTTGTCATCAAAAAAACATTTTAATGAATATGTGACTTATAGTTAAAAGGAAAAAGCCTATGATCATGTCAACTGGAGATTCTTGTTAAATACTCTCAGTCAAATGGGCTTTGGTGAGAAATGGTTGAAATGGATTGACTTCTGCATTAAAACTGTCAAGTTCTCTGTTTTGGTGAATAGTGAACCTGTAGGTTTTTTTGGTTCTGAAAGGGGTCTTAGACAAGGTGACCCTCTGTCTCCTTTCCTGTTTATACTAGCAATGGAGGGATTTGATAGCATGATGAGGATAGCATTACAAAATAGATGGATTAAAGGGTTTGAGATAGGAAATAGCAGAGGGGAAATAATGGAGGTATGTCACCTACAGTATGCAGATGACACTGTGATATTTTGTGAGCCAAAGGTTGAACAAATAGGTTACATCAGAATGATTTTGACTATTTTTGAAGCTTCTTCTGGCTTGAAAGTTAACTGGGGAAAAACCAGTTTGTTCCCGATAAAAGAGGTGCCAAATATCCAAGATCTGGCAATCATTTTAGGGTGCAAAGTTGAAAATATGCCAACTACATACCTTGGTATGCCTCTGGGCAGTGAACACAAAGCAGGGGAAATTTGGGATGGAATATTAGAGAAAACTGAAAAAAGATTGGCTAGGTGGAAGGCACAGTACATATCACTAGGTGGGAGGCTCATCCTTATCAACTCTGTTCTTGATGCACTCCCTACGTATGTAATGTCTCTATTTCCCATACCTCCCAAAGTTGTGAAAAAGTTGGACAGACTTAGGAGGGATTTTCTGTGGCATGGCTGTAAAGAGGGCAAAGGATATAAACTAGTCAATTGGCAGACAACAATGCGCAGTAGAGAACAAGGTGGCTTGGGCATCAGAAATCTAAGAGTACAGAACAATAGTTTATTGATGAAATGGCTCTGGAGATACAATAGGGAGGATCATGCATTATGGAGGGAGGTAATTAGACACAAGTTTGGTGAACTCAACCCATGGTGTACCAATGTGAGCACTGATACTTATGGGGTTGGAGTTTGGAAGACCATTAGAGCTCTATGGCCCAAACTGGAAGGGAACTTGCAGAAGAGAGTTGGAGATGGGAAAAGAATAAAGTTTTGGAAGGATGCTTGGAAGGAGCAAAGCCCATTAATGGAGATTTTTCCAGACCTGTTTATTCTAAGCAACAACCCAGATGGCACCATTTATGATATGTGGAGTGCACAGGGATGGAACTTATTCTTCAGGAGATTGCTAAATGACTGGGAGATCGATAGAGTAGCCGATTTGCTAAATAGGATTGATGATTTCAATGGCACTACTGCTGAACCAGATACATTAAGATGGAAACACAACATCGATGGGCAATTCTCTGTTAAAAGGGTTTATAAAATGGAAGAAAGGGTACAGTGTAGAGGGCAACCAAAAATATGGAGAAACTTATGGAATAGTCCAACCCCAACCAAGGTAAAATGCTTTACTTGGCTGGTGGTTAAAAGAGTATGCCTGACACAAGAAGTTTTGAAGAAGAAAGGGGCCATCATAGTTTCCAGGTGCTTCTTATGCAATGAGACAATTGAAACAAACAGTCATCTATTTTTGCACTACACCTTTACAGCACAACTTTGGTCTCTATTTCTCAACATAACAAAGACAAGTTGGACTATGCCGGAGCATACTGCAGATTTGCTTAGTTGCTGGATGAAAAGAGGAGGCAGCAAAAGTCAAAAGAAGTGGTGGAGGATCATCCCACAATGCATCTGGTGGACAGTTTGGAGAGAGAGAAATGGGAGGTGTTATGAAGATAGATCCAATTCCATCCAGAAAGTTAAATGGAATTGTATAATATCTTTCTACTTTTGGTGTAAAGAAGTAGGTTTAGAGGATATAGATCAGTTTGTAGATATATTAAGATCTCTGTAAGTATCTTGTTTTTTAGTTGTTGTTTTTTTTTTATCTAACACTTTTTGATGGTGTCCAGCATGTCCTTAATGCTGAGGAATACACATTTACCAGTTTCAAAAAAAAAAATTATACAGGGGATAAGAAGTGAATCCATTAAATGCATTGGAGTATATAACTCACTTGTTATCATGCCCACCCACCAAAGTGGCTCATTCAGGTATGAGTATCCTCCAACACCTGTAAAAATAAATTATGTCAAGTCACACAAACAATGTATCACCAAATGGTGTTTTGAAAGAAAAGCACTATAAACCATGAGGGGGATTGAAAGGGCACTTGGTAAGTATAAAAGTCCTAAAAAGCTAATGTGAATGTACATGAAAGACCAAATATCACACATTAAATTTTATAAATATAAGTTCCAAGATAAAGCATTAGGCATGCTGCCCTTAAGTGGATGATAGTTGTTAAGTAAAGAACAACCTTCCAAATAAATGTTTTAAGCAATAAACAAAAATTGAAACCGAGCAACTCTAGTACTAAGAAACAACAAATGCAAACAGGGTTAGCAATGATTTATAGATGGACTTATCAATTGACCATTTGAGGCTACATTGCATTCACCAATCTACCAAAGGATACCAATTTCAATCCAAAATACCACTTAAAACAGCAATGATCATTCTAATATTTCATATTCACTGGATTCAACAAAGTCCATATAGCATCGAAAGGACAATAAGATGAGGATCATGGCCAAGTAACAGCAAGAGCAGGGGCAGCTATCTGAAGAGTTAAGCATCATCCCCACATTCCAGTAGGAAAAGGTTAATATTAAGAAAATCCTCAGCACTGTCTGTAATTTAGACCCAACACTAGATTGTCACCGGTGACAAAGATGAGATAGCAGGCTTCTTGTAGACTAAGGGGGAAACTGGGTACTGGACCAATAAATCTAGATAAGAATTCTAGCTGATTTTCAATTCCCATGAGACAAATTCCAGACTAATATACCTGCTTATAAAATCATAAACCACAAGTTATCACCTTCAATTGGTTATATAGCACCTTATTTTTCCTTTACCTGACAACTCTTCCTACTACTTAACTGATACAACAATATTGACTGCTACTATTATGCCACAATCCCATAAGACTTTGAGCACATCTTTATTGTAATTAAAGTTCAGTTTAGAAACTGTATCAAGGAACTGAGCAACATGCAGTCTAGGCCCTTAAGCTGATCGTGTCTAAAGTGGAGTGGTCAAATAACGAAGAAAAAAAACCTTGGTTCACTTTCTAACTTTCAGTCGATAACCATATTGTAAATGAGGCCACTTGTCACATTCAGAACTTCACCAGTTGAACTCGTAACTGATAAAAGCTTATGATCTCTATGCATAGTTCATTTCAAAACTCATCTATGCACCTGTTTAGCCATAAACATTCACAAGCAGCTAGTTTCCACCATAAAAATGAATCTCACCAATAAAGATCATCATAGCCTAAGCAGCAAAAGTCGCAAAGAAATTCACAAAGACACACAAAATAAAATCAAATAAAGCAATACAGTTCAATTGGGTACAAACTTAATGAATATTGTTTATCAATTTCAAGATTTAAAAGGCAGTATAAATGTTGTACCAGCTCTGACACCAGAAGCACCAGCTTTCTTTAACCCCTTTTTCTTAATAATAAAGCTAGCACCAATGAATAAACTCGAGGACAATGCGAGAACCAATCCTTTGATATTGTCAGACGACATGCCCTTGTACACATCTTTCCAGCTTTGCGTATCCATACCATCAACCAACCACAAAAAAAAAATCCAAAACCCTATTCGTCACTCTTTCATATATACACTAGCTTTAACATACACCTGAAAAAAAAATGCTTCGTCGCAAGTAAAAGCTGCTTCTACAGAGATACCGGGGAGCAGAAAATACAAACAGGTAACTGAGAAATTGATACAAGAATTGGGTGGGTTTGGAGATCTGCGGAAGAGGGAAAGGAAGGGAATCGGCAATAGGCGTGAAGGGAGTTTGTTCTCTTTGTGTTGATAGATCGGGGTGTGGTGTGAGAAGAAAGACAGAAAAGTGGGATATGGAAGAAAATGGTTTTACCAGAATTATGACACCTCTATGACTCTCCCATGACTCAGCTTTTTCCTTTTCTTTCCAAACATCTTTTGTTAAACACAAGAAATTTAGTCCACATTTAAGATTACAATAATTTGTTTTTTTATATTTGAAGGTGAATAATTTATTTGTTTTTAAACATAATAAATATACAATTCAAAAAGAGTACTTAAAATTTTTGTTTGTTAAAAATTAATATATTTATGTTTGTGTTATAAAATATTATAGTGTGGATGTCCACTACATTAGGAAGTTACTCTCCCTAATTATATTTATTACTTCCCTTCATTATGAAGAAAACATCCCCTTTATAACCAATATTCTTGTAAC
Organism: Solanum verrucosum; assembly: GCF_900185275.1. Lineage (NCBI taxonomy): Eukaryota > Viridiplantae > Streptophyta > Magnoliopsida > Solanales > Solanaceae > Solanum > Solanum verrucosum. The sequence goes on from NW_026020173.1 coordinate 1,888,963, forward strand.
TTTACATTTCTCCTCTTTTATATTCATGATTAATGTCATGTTTATGACTAACCTTTTGTATGCCTATGTAACACTATAATAGAGAGATAGGAGTTCATATTATATACACTTGAATACTTGGAAAAATAAGAAAAACTCTAATTTCTTCTCTCCCTATTTCTATTGCTCTCGTCTTATATATTTCTTGCTTATATTATCACTCTTTTAACTTAATTTTACAACACGTTATCAGCACGAAATTCTAATCAATTTATCATTTTAAAATTGTGTTAGATTTTCTCTCATAAGCAAGGTAAATAACTAGTACAGCTACTATGCACTCTTTTCTTCTTTGATACTTTCACTTCAACCAGGTAAGACCTCACTAACTTATGGTCTTTTATAAACTAGTATGTCATGAAAAAATATATAGCAATTAGCTAAGGTTGCCTTTCTAAAGCAAAATCTTCTTTGATTGCATCTGCTTTTTCTTTATCTCTCACAATTTCAATGTTATTAATTATTTGTTAAATTATTATAATATATTATTTATGCTAATAGAATCAATTTGTAGTTTATTTATTAAGTAGCACTTTGTGGTATTTGAATTAAAGTTAGACTAGCTATCAAGCTTGTCCATATATATTGATTTATCCATTTAAATCATATTACACAATTATTCTTTTATTACTGTTACTTTAATTATTGCTTGTCAGTACATAAAATTGGTTGATCTATTATGTCAATGCCTGAGAATAAGACGATGAATTCAAGTTTTATCGCATCAAAAGGTTAAGACATTGGGTTAGAGTCTTGATGCACCATGATGATAAGGTATTGGGTTTGAGTCCCACCAAATTATGGCCTAAACACATATATATGGGTAAGACGTTGGGTTTAAGTCTTAATGCACCATAGTGATGATATAATGATGACTAACACAAAGTAATATATTTTTGACTAAAAGTCATGAAGTCCGTCCAATTAATTTTCTCCATTCTCTTATGTGAATATGGTAGCAACGCATAACATGTATGAAAGATGACAGGTGATTGAACGTATACAAACATGAGCATTACAAAGTACAAAACAATAATCATCATCATTGTGGTCAAAATGAAAAATACTATGGGTTCTCCAAATAGTCCTTCAAAATGTGAAGGTAATTCTTGTCATCAAAATGACATGAAAGGTCATTGAACACATGGTTGTTGTCTTACCAAATAATTTGATAAATTTATAAATCCTCCATCAAAAGGAAGGAAATGAAGTGGTGGTACTCAGAGGCGAACCCAGGATTTGAAGATAAGGGGGGGGGGGGGGGGGGGGAGGGCACCATTAAGAGTGGCTCAAGGGTAAGGCTAGGAGTGACTTAAGGGTAAGGTTAGCAGAGCATCCTGCTTAGGTCTCCGAAAATTTTGAGGCCCCAATAAATTTTAATAGTGAATTTTATTATTTTATTTCACTTTAATCAATATTGAACATTATAATTAAAAAAATAAAAAATTAAAACCAATTTTCGTGAAAAAATCATTTGCATTTCCCTTTACATTGTAGCGACCCTTTCGAAAGGATACTACCACTTAAACAAGAAATCTAATTAAATACTTGCGACATTTAAAAGAGATTAATGATGGCCACATTGATTATAATTTAGTAGAGGGATTAGGTTCATAAAGAAAAAAAAAGGAATAGTTAAGTATGTGCATCCTGCCCATTTAAACATTTATTTGATGTCAAATTGATATTGCGCAGAATTTTAACTTATGGCGGACAAACCCTTCCAAAATAATCTAAGCAAATAACTTCCGAGATTTTCATGCATTTATTATCCTCTCACTTAAAAATGATATAAAAAAAATATTACCAACTTTCGAGTACCAAATTTAACCGGTTCATGCTTCACACAAACATCCAAACCAATAGTAAATTTAGTATATTACAAGACTTGGGTTAAAACACCCCCAGAAAGAACAAAACATATAGTCACACTTATATTACAACCCATAGTGACATGATCAAATTAGCCTTCAAAGCTCATGTAAATGTACAATACATAGATCATGTACAAGTCCCAAGGATTATACAAAATATAGATGCCTATATGCAAATGTGATCTTCCTTAAGGCTCTCAAAATCTCCATCTCCAATTGTCAGCTTCAAGCCTCCTCTCGATTATTCCCTACAATAGAAACAACTATCACCCTCAGATTCACAAAGCTACCTTTCTCTAGTCATAGGCAGCACAATTGAAACATAACAAATAAACAATATATAAAGAGTATCAAGTTTGATATTTAGAGATCTAAATGTCAAGAACACTCATAGCATCATTTCCCAAGAGATTCAACAACAAGGCTCACGTCGTCACACCAAGCACAAGCAGGTATCAAGAAGTGGGCCAACGCCCTGTATCAAGAAGGGTCAAAACCCAATAATCAAGAGAACCAAGAACCATATTAAAAATGGCTTTGTAGTTCGTACTTAAAATGGACAACTTCCATTCTTAAGACGGACTAAAAATCCAGAGTCAAGATGGCAAATGATCTGAATCAAGAGGCATGACAATAGTGACAAAGTCACAGCCACAAGAAGGACAAGGTCCCAACAAGAGTACCAAGTGATCAAACAATCCGTACAAGTGGGCGAGTTACACAAGCGTCTTTAATGTCTTAAAGGATACCAACACGACAATGCAAAGTGACAAGGGGTAACCAAGGTACCAAGATAAACTTTCAGATATACCAGCAGGTAAAAAGAGTACAAGTACAAGTTTATACACAAACCTCAGTGCTTAGCTTAGAAACAGTCCAACACAACTTCAAGAGTTCAAACCGTAGACCAACCAACGTATCAAGGTCCTCAACTTATTCACGAGTATATACAACCTTAAAATAAAATTAAATAACTTCTTTAATTCCTAGTAGCTCAATAATGTTGATGTAAAACAGGATTATCATCACAAGTAAGCTTCGCCTATACAAATACGACTATGCTCCCAAAACAGTGATCCTGGCAAGTCTAGTACATCATGTAGCAACTTAGATTTGAAAAGGAAAAATGCAAAACTGGACTTCATAGCCTTCATGAAAGATGTAGGTACATCTCTTAAGGTTGCAAATAACCAAAAATCATCGCAAAATATATTATGTACAAAAAGATATATTCAAAACACTAACAGTTGTTCATACAGGATTTCAAATTCCGAAATCTGGACAGAACTTGTCCTATGTTGCGTCCCATATTTCGAATCCATAACAGCTAAATTAGAGTTTTACATAAACGTAAGAGTTGTAGATATACAAATTAGCTTTCCAAATAATATTTATTCACTATAAACGAAGTTCTAGAGATCCAGATATGCATAAAATACCAAACACTATCCAGCTTAGAAACATAGATTATCACTTACCAAAGAGAAGGGTGTGTCTCGAATTCCAGCCAAAAGGATCAAGTTTTTCTCTTGTGATTTTGAAGAACAAATGGTTAGATAAAGTTCTAAGGTTCTTAGACTTCAGGGGAAACGAATTTCACTAGAGGAGGTGTCAAAATATAGTCTCAAGAGTGATGTTTATCACATGAACAACTGTCTCCAAAAGGTGGCTGCCCAAAAAAAGGTTGGCTGCCCAAAATGCGTACATATATACCTATATGTATAACCCTCACCTCCTTTTCAAGTTATACATAACTAGGAAACTTATCCGCGCTTCGCGCGGTTAAAAAGATGATAAGATGTCAATAAGTTTATGAAAATGTAATATAATATAGATAGAAGAAATATTTATAATATGTGCATATATATTATATATATTCAGACGTATAAGTGATTTGATAAAGAGAAATGTTTGATCAGTAATTATATGACTTCCAACAAAGTCATAAGTTGTTACTTTGGACCAAAAAAATTTATAAACTTACGATAATAAAAAATCGTATAAAACAAAAAAAATGGAGAGAATATAAATAAAAAAATAATGCAACATCATTCTTATGATCTTAATTATTAAGAAAAAGAAAAAAAACGAAATTAATGCACAATTTTTCAAACTCTAATGTGATCATTTCTAAAAAGTCTTACAATGTCTTTATTTATATACATTTAGATTTTTACAATAAAGAATAAAATTGAATGCAAAAATAGTAATTAAAAAAATTCTTTTTATTATTATAATAATAATAACAATATTTTTGGTGAAAGAGAGGTTTCGATTTTATTCATTCATTGTTGTTGTTTTTCCTCTTATTTTCATCATTATCAAAATAAATATTCATATTTTTAATATTGCCTCTATCCTTTATTGTAGTATTTATTTTATATTTTAATTTATTATTTTTTCTTCTTTTTCTCTTTTCCTTCCTCTATCCTACTCAATAATAACTTTTTGTAGTAACAAAAACACATCTTCCTTAGAATTTTAATCATAAGAAACATAAATGGTTCTTTGTATTGTAAAAAAATATTATAAAAAATCATATTTCAATAATTGATATATATTCAAATTTTCTAATCTATCAATAATAGTGTCTGAACCTTGATAATAATTAGCATAAGACAAAGTTACAGTAATTAATTTTCGTCTAACGAAGTACAAACAAAATGCTCTTACCTTCCAAACTTAAGAAATTACATAGAAAGAACACAATGCACATACCTTCATTAGGGCCTTAATCATAAGAAAATAGATTAAAAAATATTAATGAATCAATGCACAATTTTGAGCGCTTGCCAACACTCCCTCTGACTAATTGATCAACATCTAAAAGTCCTCTTTATTGAGTTTATCTTTACTACAATAGCAAAACATGGAAAGCACAACTTCAAATATGAAATAAAAAGAATAATCTTGAGTAGGAGTTTCATAAAATAAAAAAAAATTGATTTTATATGGATAAAATAGAGGAATCTTAAAAAAAAAACATAAATAGTTTTTTGTACAATAATATTGTTGAACATTGGTTAGTAATTAATTTTATTACACACAAAGTTACAATGACTAATTTGCATCTAAACAAAATACAAATTTGGAATAATGAAAAATTATACAAATTCAAACTAAAGAAGTTACATGGAGAAAACACAAACACACATCTTACTTATCTTATCATAAGAAAATAGATAAAAATAAGAATACAAAATAAGTGCCCACTTATTTGAGCTCTTGGCCGACACTTTTTTGGTCGAATTAATCAACATTCAAGAGTCTTCTTTATCGTGTCAAGTTAATACATGGATTTGATAATAGAGTACTACTACAAAGAACAATGAAATATAAAAAAAATAATCTTGAGTATAAATTTCATGAAACAAAAAACTTGTGAATTTATATTGACAAAAAATGGAGAAATATCATAAAGTGTCTTAAATTTTATAATTTAATAGTTGGGGGTTATGAATATGAAAACTTTAAAGTTATGAAATTAATTATATTATTAAGAATAGAACTTTAAGGGTCGTTTGGTACAAAGATCAATAGTGCAGGGATTAATAATGCATAGATTAGTAATGCAGGGATTGATAATTTGTGTGGGGTTTAAAACTCTACAAAAAAAACTTCTTTCCAATTATACCCTTGAGTTATTATGAGATTTTTTATTTCATGTAATTGGGTCAAGGTAGATAATTGACGAACAATTTTTTTTTATAGCCTTTATCACCATGTTCACTATTTTCTCACTTAAATTATTTGAGGGTAAATAATTGTCATCTTAATAAATTGAAGTTAATATCTCAAAAGGTCACACAACTATAAGAACTTATAGAAAAAAGGTATTGAACATTGTTTTACATCAATAAAATCATTCAACTTAGGACTTTTATCATACAAAATCGGTCTTTATCATAAAATAAAAAAATAGCAAAATAAATTAAACTATTTTTATACTCAAGATGTTTTTAAATAGCAAAAATAGCTCTTAAATTCATACATCAACATTAGCATATTAGTACGATTATAATATTTTATATTAATAATAATTAGATTAAATAACTCATATTTTAGCTACAAATAACTCTATTTAAATAATAAAGTTTGTAAGCTAATCGATTTAAATAAATTTATTAGTACAAATATAAAACATAAAACCAAGAAAATAAACAAAATGAAAGGATTTGAGGGGATATTTTTGTCTTTACATATATTAATCCCATGATATTAGATCCATGTATTACTAATACCACCAAATGGAAGGTATTAGTTATACACCCTATAATACCATGGAGGGTGTATAACTAATCCATGGATTAGTTATACATGGGCCCAAAATTCCTACCAAACATAATACTACATAATACCACACGTAATACAAGGACTATTTCTCCTAATACTCCCTACCAAACGACCCCTTATAGATATAAGTTATGGAGGTGAGACTTTAAAAGTAAATAAAGAAGAAAAAAAATAAAAGAAAAAAAGATAAAAGAAATACCTTTATACTAAATAGAGATATAAATTTCTTGAAATACATAAATAAATAAAAAAGTAAAAAATAATAAGGAAAGGAAGAGAAGTGACTTATGAAAATGTTATAAATGTCATAAATGATGAGATTTAGGGAACAAAATTGCAAATTGTTTTTTGAAAAAATACTTTAAACTATATAGAAATATAAGTTTCTTGAATTGGATAAATTAAAAAAAAGAAAGTAAAACGGAACTAAAAAGGGGGAATATGATTTAAAGAAATGATATAAATATCATTAGGGTAGAAATTAAAATACTAAAAAGAAGAAATGAGAAATATTAAGGAAAAGAAACTAATTGTAATGATAAAATAAATTAAATATGACTATTAATAAAGAAATAATTAAATGTGACTATCTTTAATATTTAAGTGATTTTTTTGTATTTAAATTTTTTAAAAATGGCTAAAAAATCACAAAAAGAAAAATAACTTTCTTGCCCTTAGAAGCATGCCACATAAGCATGTCTAACATTCTCCTTTATAAACTTAGCCGCGTTATGTGCGGTGTCTTTTTAATCTTCAATTCCAAATAAATTAGATGATAAGTTTTAGCAGTTAGATGTGTAATTTTAACATGATTCGTGGATTTGATTTTATCCAGATATAAAAAATTTCTTAAATTATGACCATCTAATACCTATTCTTTAATAATTGCATCTAGCTTCCTAGGTATTTAAATAAAATATTTGATAATGTAAATAAATCAATAAAGAAGATATATATACACATACCTCTGATTCTCTCATTCAAAATATTAAACAATCAAGAATAATATTTTTAATAAAGAAAAGTCAAGGCAACAACACATTTAAAGAATAATATATTACCACAATCATCTATGATAACCACTCTTGATCCCTTTTAATTTGGGTTAATAAAAGAAAATTGTTAAATTGCAATAGACAAAAAAAGGGGTTAAATTTGTTGAGCGTCGTGCTTATTGTGAATTTGGATAACAATTCTTTTTTTCTTAAATACTGATCATGTATTTGAATTGAATTCAATTCATACACTAACATTTTTTTTATTCACAAAGGATTCAAAGAGAATTCCATTTGAAATGTAAAATTGAAATAAAATAATATAAATTTTATCTCTCTTTTTTTAGAAATCACTATAAAATTTTGCAGCTGTTATATATAGGTGCACTATATACATATGATGATGTCAAATTAAGACCCGATCATTTTCCTACGAAAGAGGAAACACCATTCTTTCTTATTGGCATTAGGAAAAGGTCTATTTTTTAATCTCATAGATACATCCATTTCTATAAATTTCATCTTAAAACTATTTATTATCATACAAATAAAAGTATGTAAATAATGTTATTTATAAAAATTTAAATAAGTAAAATATAAACTTCATTTACCATATTAAAAATATATTATGATTGAAATGTGGAGAAAATCTTGCCATAAACAATAGTTAAACAAAACAACAAGAATTTTTTTTAGTTTCTCATTTTTTCTCACGATTGATCATGTCTTAGAAGAATTTTTGTGCTATGGCAAGTGTATTCTTAATCAATTTCATCTCTTATGATTATTCATCACAAATTAAAATTTTCTTAATCTATTGGAGAGATTATATCAAGATCAACATTTACAAATATCACCTCTAATAAATTGAACTTTCATTTAGTACAATAAGAAAAAAAGAATAACACAATCTATATACTACTATATTTAATCATAGATGAGATTTTTATGAAATTCTTACAATTTTACAGTATAGACGATTCTAATGCTAATACTATTTACAAAAAATCAAAGTTATTTTTTTTCTATTTTTGTTTGCTTGATTTAATTGAGCAAAATTTCATCAAAAACAAAAAATAGAGAAGAATTTTTTTCTTGTTTTACGTCAATCAAATGTTCATTCTTCTTTCTTAAAATTCTTTTGCGAAATATTTGTTCTTCTTGTAGGTTTGTCAAATTCCGAAAACTTGTCCTTGATCATATTTTCTATCACTCCAATAGCAATTACGTTTTCTGTAGAAAAAACACACAAAATTAAATTGATAGAAGTGAGATGAAGAGATAATGAAAAAAACCTTAAATGAACCAAAGAAACAAAAGTAGCAAATAAATTAAATATGAATCAGTATATGTTAAAAGGAAAAAATTGAAAGGAAAGAAAATGAAAACAGTAACGTCTACAAAATGTTTACTCAAACAAACAAACCTAAACAGGATGTTTATATATTTTTCAATGCTCATTAATGACATAAACTTTGGAAATAGAAGAGAAAGGGAGGAAAAGGCAATTAAGAGAATTAATGACAAATTAGAAACGGCAAAAGCACTAAAGGAAAATAGCCTTAAATATTATGTAACAGTCATACAAATTAATCCTCATAATAAATAAATAACTGAAATTAATATATGCAGCCGTTTATGATTCTTCAAATACCATGAATATAGTGAATTTTAATCAGAAAAATAATTTTAAAAGCCAAAAAAATTGAAAAAAAAGAAGATAAATATTAATCCTGGTCAGAGAGAGGTGCCACCTCAGCTCTTCTATATCCAACTTTATTATTATACTAGTTAACAGGTCCGCGCTTTGTGCGGTAATAAAAACTTCATCAAATATATTTTTATAAGATTAGAGTAAGGATCTTTTATAATTTTGAATATTTGAAACACTTTATCCTTTTCCAAATTTAAATGGATTAGATTAACGTACACTTAATTGAATGTGTTTATCTATTTTTGAGTTTTTATCATATTAATAAAGTAAAGGTGAGAAAAAATTAGTCTTTTAAAAAGACTATGTAAAAGAGAGAAATAAACTTGAAGAAGAATTAATGCAGTGTATATAATTTACAATAAATATCTTGTCATTGTTGAGTTATATTTTTGTACTTTTATCATTTATTTCTTAAGAATGAATAAAGCACAAATTAAACAGGATACATCTACCCTAATTTAATAAATCAAACAAAAATGTTTTTATTTTTCTTTTGTTTTCTCTATGTGTGGGAGTACAAAGCTAGGAGACACACAATACACAAGATACTAAACCACTCATCCAATTCTTTTTAGTCCGAGAATGAAATTTAGGGTGTTTTTTGACGAAGCCCAAATATGTTTAGTCAACAGAAATTGACTTTGCTCCCAAGAAATGATAATTCGACTTAGCAGAGATACATGCTGCTCCACGCATCACCGTCCTCATGATAGTCAACAATATTTTAAAAAATCAAAATCCAAAATATTTAAATTTCTTCGAGGCGCGGATATCTCGCTCTCTTTAAGCCCATTGCAACAAATGTTTTCATCGATCCAACAGTAATCTTCTTGGCTTGTCCTCTTTAAGATACAACAACTCAATTACAAAGTATAACTCAATAAATTTTGGACAAGAGTTGAATCCAAAGTTTCACAAAAAAACACCTCCCTTCAACTAATAAGAACTTTCTTTTAACTTATTTTATACACCCTATATTTTTTTGTTCTCAAAACAAAGGTAGAATAATAAATAAATAAATAATAAGATAGAGATTACAATGCTTTTAATGAAAAATAAAAGTATAAAAGCAATCTTGCCAATTAGAAGCAATCTTGCCAATTAGCCAATGTGCACTAACGTCTACAAAAAACTGAAGCAGACAAAAATATGTTGCTTACATAAGCACTAACTCTAAATGGAGTAATGCAACGTAATGACACTAATTATGCCAATATAATGAGACTCTCTAAATGAGAGTAAAGAATGACATATGATAAAAAATATTATCAAAGTGACAACGTAAAGATGCATATTGTTATAATATTAAAATAGCATACTAATACTTTACAACCCATAAGCATATGTCAAATAAAATTTAGAATATCAATTTTTTTAGACACTACAAGTCAAACACAATGATAAATTTTGAAAACATTAATTTTTTAAGAACTTACAATTCCATAAGCACAAAATGAAAAAAGAAAGGTAAATTATGAAAAAATAGTGTGACATACAGGGTGGACAAAATGGATAAAGCTAAATTTTACAAAGTTATTTTCCCTTAATTTAAGAGCACTCACTGTGTAAATCATAACTTCAAAAGTAATGTCAATAGCTTCATAATATTACTGTATCTTTAAGAAGTTAAGGACAAAAAAATTTATGGTCCATATTATTGCCTTTTCAAGTTCCAAGTTCTCAAACATTATAGGAAATTAATATATATATATATATATATATATGTCTTGATTTGAAAAGAACTCTTGAAAAATTAATTTGAATCGTAATTTTAATAATAATCGATGTTATTTATTCCCTAGTAATTAAATAATAAGAGAAAAGTTAAAAAAAAAAATAAAAAAATGAGAAGAGTGAATTGAAAAACTACAATGAGAAATAACAAATAAATAAAAATATCGGTCATTGAAATGTATCACATCACCTAATAAATTACGATTGACAATTATAACATATATAACTTAATTCAAATTTTGGGGAAAAGGAAAAAGTAAATAAATAAAATTATCGATCATTGAAATGTATCACATCACCTAATAAATTACGATTGACAATTATAACATATATAACTTAATTCAAATTTTGGGGAAAAGGAAAAAATAAATAAATAAAATTATCGATCATTGAAATGTATCACATCACCTAATAAATTACGATTGACAATTATAACATATATAACTTAATTCAAATTTTGGGGAAAAGGAAAAAAAAGAAAAGAAAAAAACATGTGAAATGCATAAATCTATATACATCTAAATGGGAGTTTTTTTTTTAATATATGATTTGCACCTCAATTTTTAAAATGTGACGGCTCATCAAATAATAGAAGATAAAAAAACTAAGCATAAGCAAAGGGGGGAAAACTTACCCTCTGAAGAAATTAACCTCTATAATTCAGGTTCTGAAAAGGAAAAAAATACGTCATTTAAAATGTTAGTGACAAGTGACAACAGAGAAATTTCAAATCCGAACTTACATTGCTCATCAAGTAATAGAAGATAAAAAAAACCAAGAGCATAAACAAATGGGGAAAAACTTACACTCTGAAGAAACCTAAAAATCAAGTTCTGAAAGAAGAAGAAAAATGTTAGCTTCGGATGACAACATAAAATTTATAAATCGATTATCCAAAGGAGGAACAAACTTACATGAATGGTAACAGTTTGTAGGAATTCTTAATGTGATATATGAAAGATTAATATCGTGTCATTCCATAAATGTGGAATTGAACAGGTTGTAACGTCTTTGACAATAATTTTTCTATTAATGTGTGGATATTATTATATTAAATTATTGATTAAGAAAGTAATTAAAATAGCCAAAAAAATCACAAAAAAGATAAATACAATCTTTGAGCTATGAGAGGTGCCACATTACTATATTTTTATCCACCTTTATATATATATATATAGATTCTAATTGGAATATTACGTAAATACCCCAATACAATCTCTTAAATGACTGTCTCAATTTATGTTAAGCAAGTTTGCAAATATGACAAAATTTCTAGTTCCCAAAACGAGAATAAAACATATTGTAGTAATTAAGCAACGGTAAATCGACATGCGACTCTTGGTTAGTATTTCGGGGTGTTACATACATAGTCATTTTTAAATAAATAGCAACATAAGCAAAACACAACATCTTTCTTCATACTATATTCCAACCATCTAGAATATGAACCCCTAAACCATGCCTTACAAAATCGACGCATTTTCGTTCCGAATCTAGTTTGAGGTTATTCATTATCATTAATATCCGGTTGACAAGGACCTTGTTGAATATAGTGTCTTCTCACTTCATCTCGTATTCTAGGGCAATATTTATCAATGGATATTCTTTCTCCAGGATCTAGTTTAAGTTATAAAATGCGAAGAATTGTCTCTAAAATTAGAACTTGGTTGAGAATAATTATGTTTTGTCAAAAATCTATCCATTTCAAATCACAAGAATCGACAGTAAATTCTTACAAAAAAAAATACGTTTATAAAGAAGAACTTACCAATTTATGCCAGATAATTGGTGTAGGACTTTAATTATGCAGTGAAGAATACTTGTAAGCGGTAGATTTTCTAGAAGTCTTATATTTTGTTTAGAATTGTTCTAGGAAAAGTTAGTCTTATATTTTGGTTAGAATTGTGCTTAGGGCTTTTATTTGTTTTTAAATTCAATTAAGAAAGGAATGGGACAAAAGGTTTTTTTTTAAGAGAAAAAGCTGAATTTAAAGTAAAAAAAAAGTTACATTCGGCAGGAATCGATAATGGGACAATTTTTTTTTTTAAAAGAGAAAAAAACTGAATTTTAAGTAAAAAAAAAAGGTTACCTTCGTTGGGATTCGATCTCGCGCGGTCGTGCTTTAAATAGGCGACTTCGACCAGTGCACCCGCAACAACTTTTAGTTGTTAGGGTGCACAATTAAATATATATTCGTTTTATCAACAGTCTATATATATATATATATGATTTTTTTTAAAAAGTTACCGGGTGCATGTGGATCCGCCCCTAGTGGTACCCTTGACCTTCAATGTAATGTTGAGGTGGGTCATATTTGTATGATAAATGTCAAGGTATGAGATAAAGTGGTTGTACACTTGACCTTCAAATTGATGTTGAGGTGGGTCAAATAAATTTGATAATTCCAAAGAATGACAGTATGAGTTTCTAATAAAAACTTATGGAGCATGTACAAATGATTATAGTCCATTTCTTGAAGAGAATGTGACTTTGAGTTTGCATGTATAAGAACATGTTCATTTATGATTAGATATATGTCATATCTCACCTCTACGGAAAGTTTGAGAGATTGAAAATAAATATTTTGATATAAATGATCATTTGGTCATATACTTTGAGTACATCACAAATATTTTGGTATGTTTTATTATGAATTATTGAAGGACAAAAGAAAGAAATAATTCTTTCCTATAAAGGTTGTGGTCATGATCAAAATAAATATTATTGTGTGCCAATACAAATTTGTCATAGGATATCAAGAAACAAGTCTTATTTGTAATAAGTTTAACCATGACAATAAAAATAATTTTCTCTTTGAAAGAGATGGCCACCATACGAATGGTGTTGTGAAATTTGTGGTAGTACATAAAATTAATTGAGAGCTCCGAAAAAAACTAATTTGTTACTATTCAAATAAATGAAATTGTTCATAATATTGGGATTGTAGTAAATCTCAAAAAAAACTTTTTAGTTTTGAAGGAATTGAAAAAATTGTATTGAGACTATAAAATATGAAAAGGTTTAAGATATTCATATAACTACAATCAAAGAGGGTTATAAATATTTATGTAAAATATTACTCGTCTTTTCATGTTGTTTGTAGTACATAAAAATGGGCATGATAACGAAATCACATGCGAAAGTAAATTAAATGTTTACAAAGGAGATATCAAATGCATGAGCGGTTGACCATTTCGAGTCAAATTTGATGTGAAAATAATTGAGATTTCATATGGTTATACATTGATGAAATAGAAAGTTCTTCACGAATTCTCTTGTGTTGCTTGTTCTCGTGATAAATTGATTACACCAACTAAGATTGAGATTGTATTTTGTGATTTTTTTGAAACATATGAAAAGGTGAATATGAGCCCGTTCACATGCCATGTGAATCGTTTACTATTATATAATTTAATAGATGCAATCATTGTATGGTCACATGTGTATTTGTTATCAACTTGCAATTTCGTTTTTGCAAGATTGTTTGCTTTAATTGTTTAGGAGCACAATTTCAAATTATAAAATTATGTTGATAATGCTGGTTGGTTTAACATAAATTGTATGCCCCCAATTATAGCTAGACCATTAATTATGAGAACAAAACTCTCAAATAAAATTTGATATGAGATGAGTTTGTTTAACAAGTATGCATCAAGCCAACAACGTTAGCCATCATAATTGGTTTAGGATCAGGAACTAAATAATTTGCATCTAAGAATTTGAATGTGTGGTATCTCATTGTATTGCTCCATCACGCACAAAAATGGATTCCCAAATGAGGTTGGGGTGAATGTTAGATTTCCTAATATTAAGGGGAGATATGATTAAGAGCTAAATATTATGTGTTGGATGAATTATCAAGATTCCCGTAAAAAAAGTGAAAAGATAATTCATTTGCAAAATGTTGCAAATCAACTACCTGGTGTATTCGCCGGCCATATAAATTAATTAAGTTGCAAATGTTTCAATAAATGGTCCTTGAATGACAGGGTCTATGCCATACCAGAAGCATGATAAATCAATCGATTCCAAATACAAAACTCCTTGAGGAAGGAGAGGATCAAATTATCAAAATGGTCATGATGATGGAGCAAGTTCTTTTAAAGAGCATATGAAATAATATCTCATAAAACCTTGAGAAAGGTTCGGTACCTGAAAAAGGTGAAAATGAATCTCGATAATTATGTCGTATTGGAATCAATATCAAAATAACCGTCTACGATATCTTTGATATAATGTGGCGCTCAACATTACAAATGGTAATGAGGATCTTGAGTTTAAATTTGTCAAATAATATGAACAGATAAATAATTAACCAGTAAAATACGCAATTCAAGTATATTTTATTTCACTTGAAAGTGTCGTATTAGGTTATGATTGTTGTTTGTAACTTTCAGGCTTATGGGGATCTAGTTAAGTTATTATTTGACTATATTATGTTCTATGCTATTGTTTACTTGATAGCTAATAAGCTTTGACTTTAGAATTGCAGTTATGGGTCCTACAGACCCTGGGTGATGTAACACACCGAAAATTTCTAAGTTAAGACCCAAACCATTCTTTAATTGCATGTAAAATTGTAGAGGGTGATTCTTAAATTGCTCATATGTGTAAAGTTCAATTCTTTAGTGTTGGAAAGGTTTTGGATATGAATTAAGGTCACAAAGATCCCCTAGCACAAAGTGAGTTGAAAGCTTCCTTACCGATTAAGTTTTGACATAATATTCTATGTAGGTCAACTTCAAACTATCATATCTCACATATCATAATGAATTAGGTGGCCCATGGCCTATCAAATTGAAGGTCTTTGAGTCCTCTTTCGAACTCCCCTGAGTTAGCCTCATTTCGAGTTTAGAGTAAAAAGTTATGACCATTTTACCAGAGATTGTCATATTAGAAAAAAGTTAACGGCAACCCTGACGGGCAGTCAACTACTTGACGGTCCATCAGCTGGCCTGTCAACTTTGTAGAAAGTCATGGGTGTTTTGACGATGATAGTTGACTGGCAATTATCCTGGTGATGGGCTGTCAGGACCTCCATTAGGCGCGACTGGGGTTTTGCACTTTCTATTAATTAAGGGTATTTCAGACTTTTCTCATCCATTCTAACACTTCAAATCATTAGAGCAAGGTTTCAAGAGAAGAAAAATCTAGGGTTTCAAGCGTTCTTTAAGTTTCCATCAATTTTGCCTAGAACTTTGGTCTTCCCAGGTATGTAAGGCTATCATAGTATTGGACTAGTTCGTTTGCACTCCCTACATATGTCAAAATTCAAAGAAAGAGTAATCTAGGGTTTTTATCCTTGATTTTGAGTATTCTTAAGATGAGTAGTATAGTTGAATTCTGAATTTCTATTCTTAATTGTTGAGTTGTTGTATATCATGTATTGAGATTATTGAATTGATTGTTCATGTCTATTTTCCAGCATGAACCTTATTATTGAGTTATTTATTGAGAAATCCTTTTAACCAATCATTGTCTTGAATTGATTTCTGGGAAAAGTAAAGAAGAGTATTAGGTAGAATTTGAAGAGATGTTTTGAGAGAGCGTATAAGGGAACTAAGTATTTCCCAAAGATATCATTTTAAAGTGAGAAGAGAGAAATTTTGATTTCTGAATGATTTTATGAGCTCAGAGATATTTCAGAGCATTACCTCTTTTAAGATGATAGTTTGAGCAATTATCTCAAATCAGAGAAAAAGTATGTTTTATACATTTGAGAATGAGTATATATATATATATATATATTGGGACTAGTATTGAACACCGATATGAGGATGAGTTTAGACAACTCAAAATCCTCATAAACCATATCTTGCCAACATGGGTACATGATCATACTTTTTAGATGAATCCTTATTGATGAGTGGATTCACTTAGTTGAGAGGTTCTATAACACAATATAGGAAAGTTATGGTAGCATGAACAAGACGTTGTATCATCACATAGCTTATAGTCATGGTTGTCATTTAGAGAATCTCTCAAATAGAGTAAAAAATATATTGTTATTACGGAAAAGAGTCAAAACTACCCTTAAACTATCCGAAATAGCTTAAATATACCCTTAAACTATATTTCGGCTAAAAATACCCTTCCCGTCAAACTATTGGGTCACACATACCCTTCTAGTTAACGGAAGTATCCATTTGTGTGTTAAATGCCACATGGACGCCATGTGGATGCCACATGTGCACGTCAAACAACCCCCACCTCCACACAGACGACTACGGAAAAGAGTCAAAACTACTCTTAAACTATTCGAAATAACTTAAATATACCCTTAAACTATATTTCGGCTAAAAAATGCCCTTCCCGTCTAACTACTGACCACACTAGCCCTTCTGTTTAACAAAAACATCCATGTGTGTGCTAAAATGCTACATGGACTCCACATGTGCACGCCAAAAACACACCCCACCTCCACATAGACGACTTAAAGCCCTAATTTCACTCTTTTCCCCCTCATTTCATCATTTCCTTATTTGAGTATATCTCTATGAATATACAATATACATTGACTCAATTCAGTTTTATTTTATTCCGATACTAATATGTTGTACTTTGAAGATCACAACTTAAACAAAATTCAAATTGATTCTGCTATCTAATCCTTAAATCATCTATTATATTGAATGTTTCTTTAACTTTTCATAAAATCTAAAACTTCCTTAACAATCATTTAGAGCATCTTTTGGATTAGGGACCACAAAAGCTCAAAACTTGAACAAAAATAAGGTAATTGGTTAAAAAAAAATTAAATTAAGAAATCTATAATGACTTACTAGGTCTTCGTTGACGTAGTAGAAATCGAAGGTGTCATCCCATCTGTTCGTCAAGTTTTCCTCATTAGCGAAATCACTGACGTTGATGTGGCGGAGCTCAATCACCACCACCAGGGAAGTCGTCGTAGTCGACTTCCTATGCCTGGAGCTTTGGTGATAAGTATATTAGGTCTCTAATGACAACTGGTATTTTGCGCTATGGCCGTGAGTTGAATCAACAAGAAAGTTTTGCTAAGATTTGTTTAACCAAAATTAATTTATTAAGAGAAATTAAAATGATAAATTAGTGTTAATTGATCAATTAAAATGAGTGTGTTTATATTATACCTTAGATCGTTTCTTTTATTATATTTGAAATGGTCATCAAATTGCAATTTCTCAACTTCATTCGGTTAGGTATACAAGTTTCTGCAAATGTTTTTTTCTTTTTTGGTTCAATATATACTTTTCAGGATGAAATGAGGGGGGAAAAGAGTGAAATTAAGGCTTTAAGTTGTCTATGTAGAGGTGGGGTGTGTTTGGCGTGCACATGTGGAGTTCATGTGGCATTTTAGCACACACATGTATGTTTTTGTTAAACAGAAGGACAAGTGTGGTCTAATAGTTAGACGATAAGGACATTTTTTAGCCGAAATATAGTTTAAGGGTATATTTAAGCTATTTAGAATAGTTTAAGGGTAGTTTTGACCCTTTTTCGTAGTCGTCTATATGGAGGTGGGGTCTGTTTGGTGTGAACATGTGGTGTCCATGTGGCATTTAACACACACATAGATACTTCCATTAAATAGAAGGGTAGGTGTACCCCAATAGTTTGACGGAAAGGGTATTTTTTCAGCCGAAATATAGTTTGAGGGTATATTTAAGCTATTTCGGATAGTTTTAGGGTAGTTCTGACCCTTTTCCATTTTTATTATATCACTTAATATGTTGAGTTTAGAGATGAGTAAGTATTTTTGTAAAGTTTTAATGATTTCCCTCATTTATTTCTTTACATTCAGTTGAGTATATATATCTATATATATTGTAGTCCTTTCATTCAATTATTTGTTATTCAGCTATATTGCATACTCGTACATATAATGTATTGATGTCATTAGACATGTATATTTTAATGATACAGATACATGTTCTTATAATCCTCAACAAGAGTCCGTTGAGATCACTTCATCCGCTTGTCAGATTTTGAGTGAGACATCATTGCTTCTGGAGGACTCCAGTTTTATGAGTTGTTAATAGTAGTTCTCTTGAGGAGTCATAGGAATTGTCCCGACACTTATCTTTGCACAGTAGAGGCTTCATAGAAAGACAGTTTTGGAGAGTCTTTGAGTTTAAGATGTTTTATTTAAAACTTATATTTCATACTCAATATATTCAAAGAGTTTTGAGAATTATTACACTGTTGATTTAGCATTTCTTTCAGTTTGATGTTTGTGTATGCATGAGTTAGTATTCCGCTTGTAGTTAGCCATGATGAGGGTTCACTTGGGGGCCAACAATGGTTCTCGAGTGTTGGCCACGTTCAGGGTGTAGACTCAGGTCATGACAAACTTGGTATCAGAGAGTAAAGTTCAAGTGTCCTGGGTGTCTATGAAGCCGTGTCTAGTAGAGTCTTGCTTATAGGTGTGTTGTGCACCACACTTATAATCAGGAGGCTACATTACATTTAGGATATATTTCCCATTCTTTCATACTCTAAATCATGTAATAGAATTGTGTCATAAGGAAAATAATCAGACTCGTGCGTTTCTCAAATTCATTCGACCATCCCTCATACTAAAGGTAGTTGAAATAACAGAACCTAGATCCTTATCAATGAGTTACTCTCACATAAAAACTTTGGTAAGTCAAGATACTGTATAAGGGCTTGAGAGAAACCCGTGAGTGAGCTTAAGTGTTTGGATTCAAAAGAATGCACCTTTATTCCAATGAATCGTGCGTTCAAGCTAAAAGCGAGATATAGTCTCAGACTTTCTTCTCTAAACCTTGTTTCAAGTGACACCCTTATGAGAGAAGTGTTTTTGCTTGGGTAGTATTTCCACCTGAAAGCTAGTGTGATTTGAGATATTATGAGCCACTAGTATTAGAAGCGTCCAGAGTTAGAAGAATGCATGCATATGTATAGTTAGGGGTGTACATTGATGAGTCCACAAATTGGACTCATTTAGGGCTATATTTTAAAAGAAATTGTGTCCTCAAATTCTCATTTTATCTTAATATTTGATGAAAACTATTAAATTTCAGGTATTTGAAGCTTTAGTGGAATCAAGGACACTTAGGCGCAAAAAGGAACAAAAAGGTTGAAAAGAACGTAAAAGCTGAAGCCTGAGCTTCGCCAATCACACTTGGCGAATCACCGAAGGAACGCACTCCGCCCTTTGCTCCAGTACGCGAAGCCTTGAAGGAAGTGGATCAAAAGGCGATGTAAGCAGCAGTTGGCGTGTCGCCGATCAGTTCCGCGAAGCATAGATATACTGCCCAATGATCCAGGACACAAACACGCTGAAGGCAAAGCACAAAAGGCGATGACCCAGAAGAAGGGTGAATCACCGAGTCATTCGGCGATCGCGACTAACCTCACCGAAGGATCCACTACAGCACATATTTTTTTGGAATCTGTAAATACTCGTTGAGAGTTATAGCTTAGTATCAGATTTTTAGTGTGAGAAACAATTAATATAATTTTAGTACTTTTTATTTTTGCTTTGAGTTTGAGAGGGTTTTGAAAACTTCAAGAAAAAGAAGGTTTCACCTCCAAGGATTTGGAGTTAGGTCTCTTGATTTCTTCATTCTTGGCCTGTAACAAGACTTAAATCTTCATACCCATTTGAATGCAAGCTCATTTAGGTATAAATTTTTATCTCTTGATGTGTGGCTAAAAACCCCCATTCTTGGGGTGTGATTTAGCGAATATGGGTTAATATTGTTGTTGGGTCTTGCTTGTTGATAGATTAAATGTAGTTTAATGGTGATTTCACCTAGTAGTTGTGGTTGAATTTAATGGGTTTTTAGTTGCAAATACAAGTCCACCCATGTGTTTTCGGCTTGCTCGAGAGAGAGGTTGTGAAACCAAGACTACTAGACTGATGGCCTAAGGAGTGGGTCGACATGAGGTTTAGCCCGAGAGGGTGAGCCCTAGTCCCATATCTTAACACTCAACTCGAGAGAGTGAGTGGGGTAAAGCATAGACTGGTCTTCATGCGGCAAGTGGGTGTTCGAGAGAAACACATTTGAAACGGGGTAAGTTACTCGAGAGAAAATTTATTACCACGTATAGCTTAGCCTAGTCGCTACTACTCTATAAATTTTCTATCGAAATTCATGTACCCAATAATTTAGATTAACCTGTATTCCGGTCACATCCCAAGAATCCCCCTTTCATTATTAGATTTTCGTGTTTATTTCTCTAATTTTAGCTTACTTGTGACAAAACCCCCAAATCAATATTTGATACTTTTGTGTCCCCCTTTAATTTACAATGTTTTTAATCGTTAATATCTTTAGCTACGACTAGTTAGAACTAAATTTTATTTTTCTATAAATTCTCAAAACCACTCCCTTTGGACGATCCCAACCCTCAGTTGGGTTACTATATTATTGACGATCGTAGACACTTGAATCGGAAGTAGTGTCGTTGGTTACGTTAAGCATCAAAATAGTGCCGCTGCTGGGGAGTGGTGTTATGTGAAAGTTTTTGGTTTAAGTCGAATTCTGCTTTAAATAGTTGTAGTTTACTAATCTTATATTTAGTTTTGTTTCCCTTTGAATTTGTTAATGTAGGTAGGTACCCTAAGCATGGCTTGGGGAAATGGTGACAACTCGGCTGAGACTTGCCAAGAAGTTGAGAGGAACTTTGAGTTAACCGCACTGGCTCAGCAGAATGAGTTGTCCACCAAAATATCAGAGGTGGAAGTCCAATGCAACATCAGGGAGAGATACATACCCACTCATGAGTGGAAGAAGTCTAGAGATAGGGAGAACAACTGTGTCGAGGACACACTTCAAACCATTCTCCACAAGATCACCGATCAAGATCGGGTGTTGGAGGAAATGAAAGAGAATATTGAAGTGTTGAATCAAATGATTGGATCCCACTCTAGATCACTTCAACTAATCAAGTCACTCCTGAGTTTTGCAGTGCCACATCTCCACCCAAATGACATATTGGGGCTACCTAGTGATACTAGGGCTAACCCCAATACCAGAGAATTAGATCGGAATCGCGTCGTGCCACGATGTAAAATAAGGCGCTTTTTGGGAGGCAACCCAAGGTCTTAAATGTTTAGGATTTTACTTTTATAAATACTGGTGTGTTGATGTTGCAGGTTAAAATGAGGAAAATGTGGAAAATTTTAGGTTGGCGAGTAGGAGTCCCATTCCACGAATCGCCAAGCTGGTCGGCGAGCCCAACTGGATCCGCATTTTGGCTCAATGCAAGTACCATACAAAGCCTGTAAAACTCGGCGAGCTTGAAATACAGCTCGGTGAATCGCCAACCTGTTCGGCGATCTGAACTTAGTACGCCGATTTAACTCCCAAGAAATTGACGATTCTACAGAAAAGGTGGGATAAATGACCACTCGGGGTTCCGCTGAGTGGGTCGGTGTGTGCGACTAACATTGCCGAATGGGCAAGAACTGAACGGTTATATAAAGGCCAAATGTCAATTTTTTTGAATTTCTCATTTTCCCTCGTGTCAAACTCCTCAAAATCACACCAAAGGTATTATTTCCTAGATTTTTGCTTACCATTAGTATTGTAGTTGATAATTAGTGCTTGGGGTTGGATTTCTTTGCCGCCTAGCTTTTCAATCGCAATTTAATCGGTATCAAAGGTTGGTTCCCGAACCCTGAGTTTTTTGTTGAAAATTTTGAACTCTTTTGCAGCAATAGTATCATAGTGAAGTGTGCTGGGCTTCTCTGGTAGGATTAGAGTCCTTATTTTCCTGTTTTAATATGAAAGAAATCTTGCCCGTATGGTTTGACTGTCAAATGCTCGCAACCTTTGTGCTTTTTAATGAGTTGGTCATTATTGCGTATTGTTAGATTGATTGGGTGAAGTCTGAGTAGCCCACGTTTGTGCTAAAATGTTGAAAATTTTCTCAATAATAGAGCGGGTGATGCCGCTCTTAAGAGCAAATATCGTCAAATGGCCAAATGTGGTAAATTCTGGAGAAATCTGAGTATCCCGGGGTAAAGGGTAGTATGGGTCTTGTTTAAATTCCATGAGTGCATGCTTTGATTTGATTTTTGAGGGTTGCGAGATTGAATTCGAAAATATAGGTCGAAAATAGGCACGTTGGGTCGATTGGCGAGCTAAGTCGAGCTCGTCGAACAACTCAGCGGCTCGCCTAATGTCCCCATCTCGCCGAGGATTTGGCGCCTTGATTGATATCTGATTATGTATTTTTGGGCGGGAAGTCTGAGGGTGCTGAATGCAATCGGCGACACGCCGAAAGTATTCTTATCGCCCTTTATCTGCATCCCTGGAACCCTTGTGCACTGTAACCTTTGGCGAACAAAGCTTGCTCGCCGAAAGTATTCGACGAATCACGAAAAGACCCCTCCTATCACCGATTTGTCTTAATTGTTGAGCCAATCCATTCAGCGAGTTCGATTCAGCTCGCCACAGAGGTTAGGTGACTGGATCGACGAGTTTGTCTGCAACAAGATTTGTTGTGCTAGAGTTTGATTTTGCCTTCTTAATTTCTCTCGATCTTTTGCAGATATGGTACGCACCAATCTAACCAAACCACCCCAGAAAAAGGCAAATGGTATTACAACAAATGAGGGAGGATCAAATCCTCCAAAGAGGAGAGAGGTTGACCTCCAACCGGGAGACAAAGGCAAGAGGAAGAAACATATAGCCAGAAAAGGTGTAGCTATTGAGTCAGATTTTGATGAACCATAGGATGAACAACCTCTGGTTAACCGGAGGGATGCGCTCCGGACCAGATCTCAATCCACAGCCACCAGTACTCCCTCAACTGCTACTCCTCCGACTACAAACTCAGTGCCATCCCAAGCACCGTAAATAACTCCTACACTTCCTATAGTCCCTCCACCGAGGCTATTAAACAGATTGAAAGGTGATGGTTTACGAACCATCATAGAGGAGAAGTTACTATCCTTAGAGGGCTTAGAAGGCAAACATCCTGAGGTGCTTGAAACTCTCTAATACCATGGGTTAGAGCAGTTCACACGGCCCCGAGACCCCTTCATCCCCTCCTGGGTAAGAGATTTTTACACTGCTTATAGGGAATTGGTGCCTAAGAACAAGAAGAAGGCAAGTGAATTTTGATCGGTAAAGTCGGTCATGGTCAGAGGCAAGGAGGTGGAGTGTCACAACGAGCATATTAATGATGTATTAGGTAGATCGCTACACTCTGCACTTCTTTACGAGGGGTTGCCGATTGTTCAGTTCCTGGATGACTTGAAGGGTTGGTTGGCTCCGATGATTTCTGACACCACCCCGAGGTGGATGGATGCAGGAGCTCTCATTGAGAAGAGGGACATGAACATCGCCTCCAGGTTCTGGTTTGGCTTCATCAGTAGCACTATTATGACATCCCAAAATGAGTCCATTTTACGCCATCCTAAGGCCGCTTGCCTTGGTTCTATCATGGCCAGGAGGCGAATCGACCTAGGACTGCTGACTTCGCAAGAGATAGCTATGAGAGCCAAGCAAAGACTTACCTCTCTGCCATTCTCGGTATTGATCATTGAGTTATGCCGGCGTGCCAGAGTACCCCGAGATCCTGCACATGATATAGAGGTCATCTCTCCATCCTCCACGAACATCTGGCATATCGAGGCCGAATTCACTCGAAAGGAGGTTGACAGAAGGAGAGCAGCTCCAACAGACACTTCTCAGAGGTCAATATTGACTCATTACCAGCAGAGGCATCTTCGCCTTCTCCGACTTTTGAGCCCTCAGGTATACCCACTCCTTCTTCCTCTTTCTCACAGGCTCCAAGTGCTTCCTCATCCTCCCAACCTGCCAGGATCACTCAGGCCTTGATCCTGAAGATGGGACAGTAGGCCTATTCAACGGATGTAAGAGCTACCCGACTGGAGAGGTCTATTCCGGAGATGATCAACAAAGCCATACTAGCAACACTTACCCCCCTTCAGACTTCTGTTGCTGCCCTAACAACGAGAGTCATTGCTTGTGAGAGCAGACATGAGAGGCTTCTGAGGTAACGACTTTAAAAACCGAGATTGCGAGTTTGAGAAAGGACGTAGACTATCTCAAGTCTACTGACTTCACCTCATTATTAGAGAGGGCAGATGATAAGGATGCTCCTGAGACCACTGGAGATGTGCAGGGAGATGGCGCAACATATACAAAGTCGGATGCAGAAACCGACGAGGAGTTGATATCAGTACATGCTGAGGAGACACAACAGAGCAAAGATGAGGGCATATTTAGGGACTTGCCAGATCTTATAGAGACGGTTGTGCAGTCGATGATCTAGACATTACCGACTGAGACGTCCACAATAGCTCCTAATGGATTTGGCATTGATATTCCATCTGAGGCTACTCCGGGCACTGATGCCCATATACAGATTTCTACACCAGCTACTGAGGCCCCGACAGAAAGATAGACTGCATAGACAAGACCTTTCTTTACCTCTCTCTCTGTCTTATTATATTTTTTACTGTTGATACTTTTATTTGCATTTGAGGACAAATAATTTTTAATTGTGGTGGGGTGAGGCCCACACCTTTTGTGTTGATAGTTATGTTTTTGTGTATATATTTGGGTTATTCCGGTTAAATTGTTTTATCTGCTTATTATGGATGTTTGAGCTTATGGCTCCTTTTATTTTAAATTGCAAAAAGATTTTGATCCTTCTGAATGTTTTTGAATTTTTCGCACATTTGCCACCCCTCGTGTGTTGAATGTGGCTGTTATTTTGCAAAAAATTGAGTCTCGGTTTCAATCAATACCGATGACTTGAATAGTGCTCTCAATCGAACGAACATGAATGCACGACTAAGATGAGGCCAAATGAAGTTGCATAAACAATATGTGAACTCTTTGCATCTCGTTATGACTAGCCTTGTATCAAATTGATTCTCTTATGATGATCATTGCACACTAAAGTGTGGAGTTTTGTTTAACTTTTATAGTGTCAATGCCTAGTGTGATGAGCTTACCTGTGAACTATGCATGATAGATCCTAGAATTTGCTCCATTGGTCCGGTCAACTATGTGATGCTATCTCTTGATATGATCTTAGGCAACTTCTACGAGTGTGAGCAAATTTGACATATACCTCTTTTGTGACCTACCTTGTGAGTGTATAATTCTCTTTTGAACACCCCTTGAGCCTTACCTTTCTTTGAAAGAAACTTGATGAATACTAGACCTTTCTTAATCCATCACCGTCATGAAGTTGTGGTTAGTTTGAATAGCCAACTTAGGCCAAAAGCCTAGTTGGAGGTGTGGTGAAAAGAGTAGGCAAATCAAGAAGTGCAGGAAAGCCCCTCCTACCCATGGTTTTGAGGAAAATGGAACCCCTCTCTCTCTCTCTCTCTCTATATATATATATATATATATATATATATATATATATATATATAAAAGAGACAGAAAAGAAAAAGAAAAAGAATGAAAAAGAAAAGTTGTGGACTAAAGTTGAAAAATGAAATGGGGTTCCCAAACAATCCATGGAAAGTGAATAATAAGATGACTTATGAGCACTGAAGAGAGTGATGAAGGAAAAGGAAAGGAAATGTTGCGAGCACCACACCTCATGATGATGAAAGTCACTTAGCCTAAATGACCATACCTTTGCACTCAGCCTCATTACAAGCCTTAAAAAGACCTTTTTGATCTTGAGTGAGCTGAAACAAATGTTGATTGGAAAATACGGGCAAACCTATGGGTGAAAGCACTCATTGTGTTCTTCCTTGTGAGAGTGAGCGTTGCATCGGATTCCAAAGCTTTTAACTGTGAACCATTGTGTGAATATGGAATCATCCTTTCTGTGAGGGCATTTGAACACTATAGTTGAGCTTGAACTTGCATTTGAAGCAAGTATTGTGAGCATGAGAATCTTTGGTAATGGTGTGTCATAACTTGAATCTTTGAGTACACAATTGATCCTTGCATAAGTAAATTGAGTCTTGTTGTGTGCATTCATGATTGAGTCTTGTGTAGCACTATTTGAGATACCGTTTTTGAACGGCTGAACTTGAGTTTGCTTGAGGACAAGCAAACGTTTAAGTTGGCGGTGTTGATGAGTCCACAAATTGGACTCATTTAGGGCTATATTTTAAAAGAAATTGTGTCCTCAAATGCTCATTTTATCTTAATATCTGATGAAAACTCTTAAATTTCAGGTATTTGAAGCTTTAGTAACTTAGGCGCAAAAAGGAACAGAAAGGCTGAAAACAACGTAAAAGCTGAAGCCTGAGCTTTGCCAATCACACTTGGCGAATCGCCGAAGGGACGCTCTCCGCCCTTTGTTACAGTACGCGAAGCCTTGAAGGAAGTGGATCAAAAGGCGATGTAAGCAGCAGTCGGCGTGTCGCCGATCAGTTCCACGAAGCAGAGATATACCGCCCAATGATCCAGGACACAAACACGTTGAAGGCAAAGCACAAAAGGCGATGAACCAGAAAAAGGGTGAATCACCGAGTCATTCGGCGATCACGACTAACCTCGCCGAATGATCTGCTGCAACATATATTTTTTTGGAATCTATAAATACTCGTTGAGAGTTATAGCTTAGTATCAGATTTTTAGTGTGAGAAACAATTAATATAATTTTAGTACTTTTTATTTTTGCTTTGAGTTTGAGAGGGTTTTGAAAACTTTAAGAAGAAGAAGGTTTCATCTCCAAGGATTTGGACTTAGGTCTCTTGATTTCTTTATTCTTGGCCTGTAACAAGACTTAATTCTTCATACCCATTTGAATGCAAGCTCATTTAGGTATAAATTTTTATCTCTTGATGTGTGGCTAAAAACCCCCATTCTTGGGGTGTGATCTAGCGAATATGAGTTAATATTGTTGTTGGGTCTTGCTTGTTGATAGATTAAATGTAGTTTAATGGTGATTTCACCTAGTAGTTGTGGTTGAATTTAATGGGTTTTTAGTTGCAAATACAAGTCCACCCATGTGTTTTCGGCTTGCTCGAGAGAGAGGTTGTGAAACCAAGACTGCTAGACTAATGGCCTAAGGAGTGGGTCGACATGAGGTTCAGCCCGAGAGGGTGAGCCCTAGTCCCATATCCTAACACTCAGCTCAAGAGAGTGAGTGGAGTAAAGCGTAGGCTGGTCTTCATGCGGCAAGTGGGTGTCTGAGAGGAACCCATTTGAAACCGAGTAAGATGCTCGAGAGAAAATTTATTCCCTCGTATAGCTTAGCCTAGTCACTAGATAAACCCCTATTCCGGTCACATCCTAAAAATCCCCCTCTCATTATTAGATTTTCGTGTTGATTTCGCTAATTTTAGCTTACTTGTGACAAAACCCCCAAATCGATATTTGACACTTTTGTGTCCCCTTTTAATTTACAATGTTTTTAATCGTTAATATCTTTAGCTACGACTAGTTAGAACTAAATTTTATTTTTCTATAAATTCTCAAAACCACTCCCTTGGGACGATCCCAACCCTCGGTTGGGTTACTATATTATCGATGATCGTAGACACTTGAATCAGAAGTAGTTTCATTGGTCACGATAAACATCATACATAGGTCGGGTTGGTTTGGATTTTTATTAAAAAAAGCAAACCAATTATGTCGGTTTATTAAATTTGTAAATCAAATCAAACCAATATAAAATTAGTTTTTTTGGTTTTAGTCGGTTCTTTCAGTTTTATTGGTTTTTCAATTTTATTGATTTTTTTAAAGAATATTTAGGTTTTACGATAGGAGAAGCCAATATTCATCTATCCTTCTTCATTTTGTACAAGTTGGAGGTGTTTTTAGTACAAGAAATTGACTTTATTCTACATTTGGACAACTGTCATTGTATATGACCTGCTCTCAATGTAGTAGTATATTTATCTACCCATCTACAATATGTTTATTAGGACTTAGGAGTGTACAAATGAACAAAGCTTTGTACCTCCATAACCCAACATCCTGATAACTGCTCAATAATCCATTTCATTTCAATCTGATTTCTACAAGTTTTGATTATAAAGATCCTCACATGATCAAAATGAGCAAATTTCTTATAAAAAAAACAAGTCTATTTAACATTGAAAATTAAAAACATAACATTTCACATCACGTTTGTAAAAAAAAATCTCTTAGAAACCCAACAAAAGAACTACGAAGCTACTCCAGTAATCTTCAACCACCATGATGTAGCTGCATATTTTCTATATCCAAACTAATATATACTCAAAAGGTCACCTAGAAACAAGTAACTAGACTTGTAAACTTAACTTTGTTAAATAATAAAGAACTGTAAAACGTTATTTCAATAAAGGGGAAGGAAATACCTATACATCAAAAGAATTGCAACAAGTTATTTCATTAAACTAATCGATACTCAAAGGAGCACCTGGACATTCTGAAAGGAAAAAATTACTAACACATAAATGAGTAATTAGATATTGAATCACTTGTCAACTCAACTTTGTTTGATATCAACTAGCATAAAGTTGTTCTCAAAGTAGAAAACTAATTGCAAAAATGGAAAATTAAGAATTAAATTAGTAAATTACTTTTTTCAACTTCTTCGATCTTATGAATATCCTCCAAATAATCTTGAACCTTCCATTCTTTAGAAGGTGACCGTATCCATTGTTGAGTGAAAATAAGAGCTTTTACTGTCTTTGGTGATAAAGAACTTCGATATGAATCAAGAATACGACCACGTGTACTGAAAGCTGATTCAGATGCAACAATGGACATAGAAATAGAAAAAAACACCCCTCGCCATTTTTGAAATAGTTGGATATCTACTTGATGAAGCTTTCCATCAACTTAACATATTAAAATCTTTTGGCTTCTCTACATTATCCATCAACTATGGATCAAGCTCAACTTTTTTTTCCAATGTTTTCCTCCTCTTCTAAATGTTTCTCCCATTGAGAATGCAATATATCATCAATTTCACCTATCATGTAAGTGTCACCTCCAATATTATCAGTAAAAGTTCCAGTCGAAGAATCATTATAGTGATTATACAAGTGTTTCAAGACACCTTCCATATTATTTGCTTTTAATTTTCCTAGTAAAGAGTCATATGATTTGTTAAGAATAAAATTGACATATCGCATATTATACCTAGGATCCAACCCAATAGCAATGAACAACATATTCAAATTCTCAGGTTTCGCAATGTTTTCCCAATATTTATCAAACTTAACCTCCATCCTTCCAGCCATGTCAATCAAAATAAGATCTTCACTACAAGAGTACTTCAGTATAGAACTTCAAACATTAAAAAATTCATGGAAGAATAAATTTGATGTAACATATAAGCTCCCTGAAAATTTTAAAGTAAACTGATAGAAGATTTTAAGATATAAAACATTTCACAAGCTGCCAATCATTTGTAGTTGGATGTCCTTTGAATTCACTTTGAAGATAATACTTTCGATAGTTATGATCATCTACGTACATTCTTGCGAAGGCCTTTTCAAAATTTACAGCAGTTTCTAACATCGTATATGTAGAATTCCACCTAGGTTCAACATCAAGACTTAAGAGACCATGAGTGTCTAGCTTAGCCTTCTCAACATATGACTTGAAAGAGGCAAATCTAGAAGCAGAAGACTTGACATATTTCACTGCATTCCTTATGCGAGAAATTGGCTCAATTTGTTCATCTAAATCTTCTTTTACAATTATATTCAAAATATGAGCATTACATCTAACATGTACAAACTCATTTCTCAATAGGACCCCTTTCCAATCATCGATATGTGCCTTCAAATGCTTAATGACAACATCATTGGCAGATGCATTATCCAGAGTCACTGTAAACAAGTTTCAATTTCCCAATCCAACAAACATGCTTCAATACCTTTAGCTATAGTTTCACCCTTGTGATTCGGAGTTTGGAAAAAATTAAGAATCTTCTTTTGTAAGTTCCATTCATTATCAATCTAATGAGCAGTCACAACCATATAAGTCAAATTTTGAAGTGATGTCCTTGTATCATTAGTAAAACATATATGTTGATTCTTGACAAGTTTTTTAAGCTTCTCTTTCTCTTCTTGACAAATATTCAAACAATGTCTAGCCACAATTACCCGTGAAGGAAAATCAAAATTAGGCAAATCTTTTGCCATCAATTTTTTAAACCTTCCCCTTCAACAACTTTAAATGGTTGTTCATCAATAATGTCAAATTCGGCGATGGCCCTCCTGATAGCCTGCACATTGTACACAACCTATTCAATAGAAATTGTTCCATTTTCTTGTACCCTTACTTTGATAGGTACATATTTCAAAGTTGTTTGTCTTCTATCAACAAATCTTAAGGGAGATTTGAGACATTTGTCATTTAAATGTGACCACAATACAAAAGTTTCATTTTTTCGTCTCAGCAGCAAAGTGTTTTACACAATATTTACATTTTGCTCTTCGTTTACCTCCTTTAGCAATAAATTTAGCAAAGTGATCTCAAATTTGTGACGTTTATCTTCCTGTATTACCATCTGTAGGATTGGAATCTATAATGGTTGTTCATTTTTGCTTTTTAGGGGCAGTGTGGAGATGAGAAGTGATTTTACCTTTCTTTTGAGGTATTGTTACAACTGAAGGACTGTCGATAATCATTTCTACATCTACTCGTGTCATAGTCTCCATCTAGGAAAGCGAAACACAAAAAATCAAGACTTATCGTAGCAGCCATCAACGATTCAAAATAAGGTTACTCTTTGTGAAATAGTGCGCCTTGTTTGAAGATATTGTAAGTGACGATTTTCATTTATAAATTTACATTTGCAAGAAAAAGAAAGAGGAAAACAAACCTGACTACCACCAAATAGATGAGTTGATGAGTGAGGAGAATGAGAAGATGAGGATTGAGGATCTCTCTGGAAAGTGGAAAGATTGGGAAGTGACTATTTTCTAGGTTTTTAACTTTTAAGTTTATATTGGCTTGGATATATTTTACCAATTAATGGACAAGTATATATTATAACTTACAAGCTATAAGCCCAAATCTGAATATATATCTAATTTGTACATATTGAAAATTAATAAAACTAATTTTAAAATATTTACAAAATAGATTATATGAATATTTTTTATGTATAAAAAGTTAAAAATATATATGTACTATGTCTGTTTGGGTTGGATTCGGTTTGACTTTTTTTTATATTAATACCAAACCAAACCAAGAATGATCATTTTTTTTCAATGCCAAGCCAATCAAACCAAACCATAAGTCATTTTTTTTTCTCAATTTGACTTGGTTCATCAGTTTGGTTTAACTTTACGGTTTGGTCTATACACCCCTAGGTATAGTAATATAATAAAAGAAGATAGTGATGATGTAAATTCTGTTTTTGCAGTCATGCACCAAGTAAGTTATTAATGAGGAGTTTTTCCTTATGAGTAGAGTAAGAAGTGATGAGTTTGTGTAGATTTCATGATAGAAGGCAGAGGGATAGTTACTAGTCCGAATGAGTTAGATTACACTTTAACCAGAAATAAGTTTATGATGAGGTATCAATGCTTCAGTATCCACCATGTATAAGTGTTGAATATAAGAGTTGAGTATTTGTGATGCGATAGATTTAAGCTAGGCTTATGATTTTTAAAAGGAGCCTCATGGTATTCAGAGGATTATAGAACTAATTAAGTAATGATGTATAGTAAGTGGGTAAATAGTACTTAAGTTGTGAAAGTAAATGTGATGGTAATCTATAAATAACTAGGTTTTGAGATAAAGATTGACTACTCGTCATAATGTCTTAGTGGGCGAATGTTTCTTAATTTTATTTGGTAGTGATAAGTAGTTTAAGATGTGAGCAATTATATCGATTATGTGTTTAGTACTATAGACACTAAGATTGAATTTTAGATAAGGGTCGTGATAAAAAGGGGTGACAACACGAAGGTGATGATGTTAGTTTTGAGATTTGATCTAATAGATTTGACATAGAGTAGGCGAGGAATTAAGGTGTTAATTGCAATGAATGTGAGTGGTACAAGTGTGGTGTTATGACCCTTAGATGAGAGAAATAAAGTATGACTAAGTCATTAGATTATCAAGAGCATCAAGAGGTGTACTCGAGATCGTATGTAGTCAGACGAAGATCCAATTAAGTTTATGATTTTTCATGTGTGTCTAGATAGCATAATTGAGTTGTTAGCGTGGAGTAGGTTGATGTAAGCATTATTTACTATCCTTAAGAGTTTGGTAGAAGAGATTTTATATAGCCTAGCCTATGATGAGCCTCTGAAATATAATTTAAGTTTCCTCTAGTTAGGTTGATATTAACTTAGAAGAATGGTACTAGTATTTTAGGAAGGAGAAGTCAGACTATTAAGAGTTAGATTAAGCGGTTTTATAAGTTAATAAGAAGAGGTTAAGAGAAGCATCTCAATAAAAAGTCTTAGAAGGAATTTTAGTACCCCACGTGGAGAGTTCAGTAGCCATGAGATTAGTATTTTTTGAGTACTAGAGTAAAATGAATATAGACTAGTTTAAACAAGATACAATGGATCCATACCCTTAGAGTATCAACTTCAAACCTAAGGGGGGGGGGGCGGTGATAAGATGAGAAACCAAGTCTAGTGTTAAGAATCAGATAGTGATGTGTTCAGAAAGAGTTATAGTTTCATATCAATCCATACATACTTTACCATATTCCTCAAAGTTCAGTCATTACAACATCATGTTGATATTTCTAATATCAGAATTGTGTCCATGACCTATGCTCAATCACATCAGACAGATTCACATTTATGCTCAGTTTCTAGAATGAGGGGCAAAGACTTTAGCCCATTGATCTCAATCTTACTCCATCAAATTTTAAATATCAGTCTCATGATACAAACCTATTCATATAAGCACTTGTGTCTCATAGTATGCTCAGTTTCGCAAATTCATGATTTACTCTCAATGACAAGCTACATAATGTTATGTCATGCATATTCTTATATCTGATTTCTCAAATGAATCGTGCTTATGATCTTTCACTCTATACTCTCTCAGTGATCCCTTTTTAGTTCTGATATTGAAGTTTATGAATAACAGTTGAGCAATAATAGATGGGAGAGATTCCCTTATTGGGATTCTTAGAAAGTTCATGCCATGATTTGTAATCTTGAAATCTTATTTGAGTGTTTGTTTCAAAAGTGCTCTAGTCTAGTTTCAAAACTCTCAGTATGAATCACTTCCACCTATTGATTAACGTTTCAAGGACACTTCTTCCAATTCTAAGTGTCAACGATCGCGAGTCAGTATAAAACCCAACTAAATAAATTGGGGTCGAATCCCACAGGGAGCGGTACGTGTATAAGATTCAATAGGAAAGTGTGAACATGGTCAAACCAGTCATAGGAATAGAAATTATAGAATAAAGACATTATTCAAATTAGGGGGTGACAAGAATGTCAAATGGGAGGTTTTGGTTTGAATTATCAACTACAAACAATAATAAACAATACGAATTAACAATAGTGAGACCGGTTCTTGGGATGTAATTCGATTATAAGCTAATATAGACAAATGGGTAATTGCAACTATTAGAAAATAGCTATATATTAGTGAGTAAACTAGACTATAGAAGAGGTAAACTTTCTCTCGAACAATTTACCCCGAATCAAGTTGATTTCTCTCGAACATCAACAAGCATGCAAAATAAGAACTGCCCATACCTTAGTCCATTCACTTTCTCGAGCTGAATGTGTGGAAAAGGGTTTAGGATTCACTCTCTTGAGCTGAACCCATGACAACCCAATACCCACAGACCATCAATCAAACACCTTAGTTCTAAAACCTCTCTCTCTCGAGCAAGCCAAGAACACAAAGGTAGAACTGTATTTGCAAATACAATTCTTAAATTAAACCACAATAAATGATTGAACTCACTTCTAAATAGCATTTAAACTAACAATTAGCAATACCTATAAACTAAATCAGCCCATAATCACATAACCACACCCCAAGGATTGGGGTTTTAGCTAGACATTATAAAAACATAAAAATCGTTACCAAATTGAGTTTCCATCAACTGGGTAAGATTGAATTCGTCTTTACGTCCAATTCGAAGAATCTCAAAGACCCACTTCCAATTTCTCAATAGTGAAAAACTTCAATTCTTCAAAGCTAAAGGAAAAACTATAGAAAATTTGTCTCACAGTTCAAAACTTAATAATAGACTTCAGATATTATGATATTAGATAGATATCTCCTAAACTAAATGTTCAAAAATATATTTATAGTCGCCAAAAATGTGTTGTGAAGAGCCACTTGGCGAAGTAACTTGCCGAACCACTCGGCAATCCACCCTTTGGTCATTTCCATCGCCCTTCTACCTTGGCCTTCAGCATCCTCAAGGTTTGTAACTTTGGGAGATCCAACACTGCATCGCGGAACCACTCGGCGATCTCGCCAACTTGGTTCTTTCCTTTAGGGTTTGGCACACTAGAACTTTAGGCGGTCAATAAGCCATTCAGCGATTCGCCAAGTGAACTTGGCGATCACCAGGCTTGCTTTCCTTCATTCTTTCAGCTCGCTTCGTTCCTTTTTGCAAATTAGTGTCCTTGCTTTGTTCCTGAATCCATATACCTGGAAATCAAGGGTTTTACATCAGTTATTGGCACAAAATAAGCATTTGAGGACACTAAATCTATATAAATAAATCCCTAAATGAGTCCAAATCTCGGACTCATCACCTATGTTAGTAGAAAAGTTCAAAAGCCAAAACTGATTATGAGCACTATTTAAGTCATCGGTATTGATCAAAAGCGATACTCAAATTTGCAAAAGAACAACCACATTCAACACATACAAGAGGTGGCGAACATTTTTTCGAAAGGGTCATTTGCAATTTAAGGCAAAAGAAGCCACAAACTCAAACCTTCCACGAAAGCAGTATTAACACAATTATAGCTTACAACACAAATACATAAACAAAACACAATTCACGAATAGCCCTCAAAGGTGGGCCACACCCAACTACAATTAAAAATAATTTGTCCTCAAATGCAAATAATAAAATATCCAGAATGTAAATTAAAGAAAGATAGAGAGGGAGGTAAAAAGGGGATCCTGTCTAAGTGGTCGCTCCGTTTGTCTGGGCATCAGTGCCTGATGTGTCAACCTGGACTTGGATAATAATCCCCAGAGTTACTTCAGAAGGTTCAGCGGCAACTGACTTGCTAAAATTGTCCAAGTCATGAGCTGCCAAAAAGGAATGCATAGCTGTGTAGAATCCACGAGTCTACGAAGGGACAATGGGATCTCGGGGGACAGATCTCTTGCTGGAACTAGGCTTTTTACGCTCACTTCCTGTCTTGGGAGGATTCGTTTCATTTGTATCTTTCCTGAAATTTTTCGCTCTTATCTGTCGGGGTGGCATAATTCTCCCTGCAACTATAGGTCTAGCCATGTCTGCAAAGCTTCGAGGCAAAGTTAGAAAATATTCGACAAACAGAACAAGGACAATCAGCTGCAGGCAGACTTGCCAATCTTTTCGGCGAGTCACCGAATACTTTCGGTGAGCAAGGGGTTGCCCACCAAAGGTTTCAATGTAGTGGGGGTTCACGGGGTGCAGACAAAGGGCGAAAAAGAAGACTTTCAGTGATTCACTGAGTACTTTTGGCGAACTCATGCTTCTCGCCGAAAGGTTCAGAAACCAACAAAACATATAACATGAAATTGAATGCGAGATGGGGTCATTAGGCGAGCCGCATAGTGGTTCGGCGAGCTCGACCCAACTCGCCAAATGGCCCAACGTGCCTTTATGCAACTCACCTTCTCGATTTCAACTCCGTAACCCCCGAAAACAAAATCAAGGCATGCACAACTCAAATTAGGCTTAGACCCAATGACACTCATGCACAACCCACGAGTTTTTATCTCCTTCAAGGTACAATTTTCAAGAATTAACTATTTAACTCGGTACGTGCAAAATTAGTGAATCTAACAAGAAAACAAATTTTTTTAATCCTACCAGAGAGGCCCAACACACATCAACAAGGCAATATCATTGCATTGAGTACAAAATCGATAAAAATAACTCAGAGTTTGGGAACCAACCTTTCGTGCTTACTAAAATGGAATTGAATCACTAGGCAACAAAGTAATCTAAGTTCCGAGCACAAATCAACAACTAAAAATACCCCAAAAATGCAAGAAATATAAAAACTAGAGTGCAGGTGTGAGTTTGGGAAGACGGAAATGTGAGGGAAAGGGAATGAATTTTGAAACTTTTAAACCTTTGGCCTGAAAAACAATCCAGTTTTCGCCAATTCGGCGGCATTAGTCAGGATCGCCAAAGCACTCGGCATTTCACCAAGTAGCCACTTGCCTCGCCGAATTTTACAGAACTTCCAGTTATTTTGGGAGTCCAAATGGAGGTCTCCGTCGGGATCGCCGACACGGTCGGCGATTTGCCAATAATTTCCTGTGCTCACCGAGTTTTACAAACTCTAAGGTAAGTTGGTCTTGAGTCTAACATCGGTCTAGTTCGGGGTCACCGAACTGTTTGGTGATTCACTGATTGGACCTGTTGCTCGCCAATATGCACTTTTCGTTCACTCTCCACACTTCCATCTATACAATCAACACACCATTATTTTACCAAAGCAACATAAAGTAATAAAGGGTTTTAGGTTGCCTCCCAAACAACGCCTTAGTTAACGTCATGGCACGACGCAAGTCTACCTTCAAACCTCATTTTTGAGGTTAACCATAGTGTCACTAGGAAAACCCCCTTTTTGTCTCGGATTTAGGTGAGACGACATCTGATCCATTTGGGTCTCCAACTACTTGATTGATACTGAATGGGAGGTGACAGTCTGGCTCAGGGTCGACACATCTTCCTTCATTTCTTTCAAGATCTTGTCCGACCCTTCAACTTTGTTGAGGATACGAGAAAGCATATCCTCAGGCCGACCACCTTCCGAATCCTTCAGTTTTTGGCGCTCATGGGGAGTCACATACATGTCCTTCTCCCTATTTTTCCAGTTAGGATTACGGTCCTTCCATTCTCTGTCACGATCCTTCCAACCATCTTCTCTAGCCCAACCCTGGTTACTACCCTACCTCGGTTAGTTTGAATGATAACCACCGCCCTGGTTGGCTAGAAAATTTACCTCCTTATTATATAATGCTTCAAACTTCATCTCCTTAAGATTTACACACCCGACCCCAATGGCATTGACACTACGGGCACCAGCCCCCATGACATTTTTGGATAAAATGTCAAGCTGTGTCATGATCTTGGCCATGTTTTGGTCTCTCTCATGATCTTTTTCCATCTGCTCTTTGGATAGCTTGAATGTGAGAGGGGAGACCTGGTCCTCGCGGGTGTACCACGCTCTGTTGATGGTTGTCATGCCATCTAGAAGTTGGGCTGCTATTGCATACGGTTGCTGCATCAAGCCACCAGGTGAAAGTTGGTCAACAACACCTTTGTTTATTGAGTCCAAACTACGGTAAAAGTATTGTAGCAACACGTTATCCAGCAAACCATGGGTTGGGCATTGAAGCACCAACTTTTTGAATCGCATCCAAGTTTCGTGCAAAGGCTCTCCTTCTAGATGCTTAAAGCACTGGATACTGTCCCGAAGAGTCATCATCTTTGAGGGAGGGAAAAATTGCACATTAAATGCAGTCACCAACTCCTCCCAAAAAGTGATGGATTCGCGTGGCAACTCCGCCAGCCATTTGCACGCTTCTCCCATCAACAAAAAAGGAAATAACCTTAACCGAACTGACTCCTGAGAGATGTTTTTGAAAGAGAATGGTCCGCACACATCTACGAAGTTTCGAAGATGCTCGTGAGGATCCTCATGCGCCAATCCACTGAAAAGTCCTTTTAGTTGTAATAGTTGCAATATAGTGCTCGTTATATGGAACACTGAATTACCTTCGGCTAGAGGTAAACAGATGGCCCCAATACCTCCCATGAGATGATGGTAATTAATGTTGGGCTCTTGGATATCGTTGAGATTTCCGATGTCGTCTTGGTGGCCTACCTGGCTGCCGTTGCTGCCATAAACACCATGCTTCCTGAAATATTTACACAAACCAACGAAACAAAACTACAAATTAAGTAAGTAGAACTACAACTAAGAAGAACAATTTTTTTTTACTTAACTACAAATTCTCAATTAACACCACTCCCCGGCAGCGGCGCCATTTTGATGTTTGCGTAATCAAGACACAACTTCAAATTCGAGTGTCTACGATCGTACAATAGTAAAGTAACCTAACCAAGGGTTTTTCCTGGCCTATTGAAACACTTTCAGCCAATTCGCGGCAACACATTACTTTAGGGGTCGAGTCCCAAGGGAGTGGTTTTGAGAATTAATAGAAAAATAAAATTTAGTTCTAATTAGTCATAGTTATAGACATTATCGAATGTAAACATACTAAATCTAAAGGGGCAGACGCAAGCGTTAATTATTGATGGGGTGTTTTGTATTAATTAACAACTACAAACAACGGAAATATACGAAAATTAGATAAAGAGACGGGATTCTTGGGATGTGATAGGAATACGGGATAAACTAAACTGTCGGGTACATGCTTTTGATAGTAAATTGTTAAGTATTTGTTACTAGGCTAGACTACAGTGGAGGTAAATTCTCTCTCGGGCAACTTACCCCGAATTGACTCGATTTCTCTCGAACACCGAATTGCCGCTTTAAGCACAATCTCTGCCTTAGCCCATTCACTCTCTCGAGCTGAATGTGTGGGAGAACGACTAGGATTCACTCTCTCGAGCTGAACCCATGTCGACCCAATACCACCGGCTATCAATTTAGTAGTCTTAGTTTTACAACCTCTCTCTCTCTCGAGCAAGTCGAAAACACTAAGATGAAATCGTATTTGCAACTACAACGCCATTAAGTTCATACAGAACTACTAAATGAAATCACATTTAAACAACAAATAAACCATCAACAAGCAAGACCCAACATATAATCTAACCCATATTCACAAAATCATACCCTAAGAATTGGAGTTTTAGCTAGACATGTAAAAGAGATAAAAATTTATACCAATATCAATTTCCATCAACTGGGTATGAAGGATTAAGTCTTAAAACATGTCAAGAGTGAAGAATCTTCGAGACCCAAGTCCAATTTCTTGGAGTTGAAACCCTTTGAATCTTCAAGGTCTTAGAACAAAGTCTCCAAAACCCTCTAAAACTTAAACTCTCTAGAAACTATAAAAAGTTCTAAGAATAATAGTGATATGATACTAAGATAGAAATTTAAACAAGTATTTATAGTGTTTGAAAATGTGTTGTGAAGGACCCTTCGGTGAAGTTAGTCGGGATCGCCGATACATTCGGCGATCCGTCATTTGGTCGATTTCATTGCCTTCATGCTTTAGCCTTTAGCCTCCTCGCGTTTTGAGTCGTTGGGCGATATGGTACTGCTTCATGGAACTGTTCGGCGACACGTCGACTGCTCCATTTTATCACTAACTTGAACTTTTCCTTTAAGGTTCAGCGCACTGGAATAAAAGGCAATCTCCAGGCCGATCGACGACTCGCCAACTTGGCTCGGTGATCTTCAGGCCTTCATTTCTTCGTTCTTTTCAGTCGCCTTGTTCCTTCTTACGAAGTAGTGTCCATGCTTTGCCTCAAACTCCGAATACCTGAAACTTAAGGATTTTCATCCGATATTGAGATAAAATATGCATTTGAGGACACTAATTCTATAAAAATATAGCCCTAAATGAGTCCAAATTGTGGACTCATCAATGATATCTTGATTTATTCACGAAGTAAAGATGAACATGCCGATCATTTGAGGATTGTGTTGCAAGTCCTCTAGGACCAACAACTATTTGCAAAGTGTAATAAATGTGAATTTTGGCTGAGATCTGTGGATTTTCTTGTTCACATTAGAGGTAAATCGTAAGAAGACGGATGTGGTTAAGAATTGGCCAAAACCTTTATCTCTTATAAATATTCCAAGTTTCTTGGGTTTGGCTAGATAGTATAGAAGGTTCGTGGAAAAGTTATATTTGATCGCCTCTCCATTGACTGCATTGACCCAAAATAAAGTTACGTTCTTATGGTTAGAAGTGTGTGAGAAGAGTTTCCAAGAGTTGAAGGATAAACTCACTTCGGCTCCTATTTTGACTCTATCGAAAGGATCTGATGGGTTTGTTGTTTATTGTGATGCTTCAGGATTGGATTAGGGTGTATCCTTATGCAAAATAGGAAGGTTATTGCTTATGATTCAAGGCAACTCAAAGTTCCTGAAAAGAACTATCCTACTCATAATTTGGAAGTAACGACAATTGTTTTTGCCTTAAATATTTGGAGGCATTACTTGTATGGTCTCCGTATTGATGTCTTTACCGACCATAAGAGTTTGACATATGTGTTCAAGCAAAAGAATCTAAATCTTCGCCAAAGGAGGTGGCTTGAGTTGTTAAAGAATTACGACACAAGTGTTCTCTATCACCCTGGTAAGGCAATTGTGGTAGCACAACTCTTAGTTGACTATCAATGGATAGTTTTGCTCACGTTGAGGAAGATAATAAAGAATTGGTTCGTGATGTCCATAGACTAGCTCGGCTAGGTGTTTGGTTGTTTGATTCAAGTGCGGGTGTTGTT
Organism: Solanum verrucosum; assembly: GCF_900185275.1. Taxonomy (NCBI): domain Eukaryota; kingdom Viridiplantae; phylum Streptophyta; class Magnoliopsida; order Solanales; family Solanaceae; genus Solanum; species Solanum verrucosum. The sequence goes on from NW_026020173.1 coordinate 1,930,134, forward strand.
GTTGTTCATAATGGTTCAAAATTGTCTTTTGTGTCAGATGTGAAAGCCAAGCAAGGTCTTGATCCAATTTTTGTAGAGTTGAAGGAAACGGTGCTTAAAAAGTCCGTTGAGGCTTTCTCCCAAGAGGGAGATGGGTTGCTTCGATATCAAGGTCGTTTGTGTGTTCCCAATATAGATGAATTGAGAGAGCAACTCTTATCAGAGGTCCATAGTTCTTGCTATTCCATTCACTTCGAGAGCCACTAAGATGTACTGTGACTTGCGGGAGGTCTATTGGTGGAATGAGATGAAGAAAGATATTGCGAAATTCTTGGCTAAGTGTCCTAATTGTCAACAAGTGAAATTTGATCCCCAAAAGCTGGGAGGTTTGTCCCAAATTATTAGTAATCCTATTTGAAAGTGTGAAGAATTGAATATGGACTTCATTGTTGGCTTACCCCACATCTGGTGGCAACATGACTCGATTTGGGTTATTGTGGATCGTATGACGAAGTCAACTCATTTCATTCTCGTCAAGGTTTTTTATTTGGCAGAAGACTACGCTAAGTTATATCTAAGGGAGATGGTTAGGTTGCATGGAGTGTCCCTATCCATTATCTCCGATCATGGTACCCAATTTACTTCTCAATTTTGGAAGTCTTTCCAAATAGGCCTAGGTAGACCTTTCATCCTCAAACCGATGGGAAAACAGAGCATACTATTCAGACTTTAGATGATATGTTGAGAGCTTGTTTGATTGATTTCAAGGGAAATTAGGATTATCACTTGCTCTTGATTGAGTTTGCTTATAATAATAACTATCATTCAAGCATTAATATGGCTCCATTTGAGGCTCTTTATGGTAGGAGGTGTAGAGCTCTTATAGGTTGGTTTGAAGTTGGTGAGGTTGTCTTATAGGTCCCGAGTTGGTACATGAGGCTATGAAGAAAGTTTGACTTATTAGTGAAAGGTTGAAAACTACTCAAAATTGACAAAAGTCCTATGCAATGTTAGAAAGAAAGATCTTGAGTTTTATGTAGATGATTGAGTCTACTTGAATATTTCACCATGAAGGGTGTGATGATATTTGGGAAGAAAGAAAAGCTTAGTCCTCACTATGTGGGCCCATATAAGATTTTGAGGCGTATTGGTAAAGTTACTTATGAACTTGATTTGCTTAATGACTTACTGTCGCTACATCTGGTCTTTCATGTCTCTTTGTTGAAGAAATATGTTGGTGATCCGATATTTATTGTATCGTTGGAAAGTCTTTCTTATGAAGAAGTTTCGGTTGAGATTTTGGACCGGCAAGTTAGAAAGTTGAGAAATAAGAAAGTTGTATCCCTAAAAGTGTTGTGGAAGAATTAGTTAGTTGAGGGTGTTAATTGAGAGGCCGAGGATGATATGATGTCCCAATATCCTCATCTCTTTCCCTTCGATCCTATTCTAGCTTGAGGTATTTAGTTCCTCATGATTCATCATTTGATTTCATATGCCTTAGCCATTCTCATGTTTCCTCGTGAGAATTTTATTTTTGAGAAAATGAGTTAGCTTGATTGATTACTTCATGCTTATGTGCATTTGAGTAGGATTTGCATGTATGCCTTATAAATGATATTTTGAATATGATTTAGCTTGGAGTCGTTGTCCCTCCTTGGTTATGTATATTTTGATGAAATTACAATCATGTTGGGTTGTTAGTTTCTCTCCTAGTTTTTTTTGTACTAGCTTGAGTCTCATTCGAGGACAATGTTCCCAAGTCTTTTACATAATTGATTAATGTCTAAACTAGGTCGTTTTGGTCCTAATCCTAAGCCATATATAAGTCTTTTAGACCCTAAAACTACCCATTCTAAATCATTCCCCTAAACTCCTAAATTTCCTCCAAGTTCATCCCCTTCAAATTACCTCAACTCAAGGAAGAGCAATCTAGGGTTTCAAGCACCAAGACCTCAATTCACCGTAGCAATTCGGCTTTGAACTCCAAGGTATGTTAGTATTCACCTATGAAGTCCTTTCCTCCTAGGGTTCCTAAAATCTCAAATTTTGTAAAGATAGATTCTCTATTCAAGTTAGGGTTTTTCTTCAATCTTCATGGGTTCTTTTCAATTATGATCAAATTGATTGTATTCTATCTATTTATGCATGAATTGAAGTAATTATATGCTTTTGAGTTAAATTCATATGAACCCATGCATGATCCATGAATTTTAGACCATAAACACATGGTTAAACTTATGAACCATGAAAGATGAATTTATGAAGATGTGCACGTTCTTTGATGTTAGTGTAAATGATTTGAGGATGCTTTGAGAGTATATCATCAATGTTGTGGTGAAATGTTTTCTCACAAAAAGAATTTATAAGGATTGAAAGGCTTTCCCATTTAAGTTAAATAAATATTTAAGAGCTATTCGGAATGAACTCTAGCTATGATTAGTTTCTTAATTGTGCCTTTCCATGGATAATAAAATGAATATGATCAAAGACTATTCTGTGGGATTTATACTTAGCACTGAGCTGATATTGAGATGGTAATTCTCCCGTTAGTAGAGGTCAAGTTTCTAGTAGCAATCTCCCTATTCCATAACTATGTGCCACCATATGTTTGTCTTAGATAACCATTAGCTAGTGGATCCACTTTAGCTCAAATGTATGCTTCTTACCTTGGCAAGTAAGGACATCTCTTTTTGGTGTGGGATAGACACCGGATTCTATGTTATACCTCACATGGTCTATGTCAGTTATATGATACACTTTCCACGATAATGAACTAAGGTTACTTTCTAAAGTATCTCACAAGTGTGTTTAAAGATGTTTAGCTTGCATTGACCACGATTATCACTTATGTTTTGTAACATTTTATCTTATGATTTAGCTTGGTCATTGCATGTCACGTAAAGTTCTTTTTAACATGATTTCATAACTCTTATGCATTGCTATCATTCTTAGTACATTCAATGTACTAATGCATACTTGTGCCTACATTGTTTCACTAATGTAGAGTCCGATGCTCTTACCTCCCATACTCGTGGCTAGTTCGTTCTATTGGCTTTGAAGATTGGTGAGTCCTTATGTTTCGAGGACAAAGTTGTTTTTTATACTCTTATGTCATTATAGTTTTCAGACTTGTATGTGATGTATGAGTTACATCCCAATCACTTTTCTAATAATGTATTAAATGGCTTAGTGAAACTTATGTAGACTTCCGTTTTTTTCAAACTCTTTATTGATATAAGATTGTTCTTAAAATACTTATTTTTTATTATCTTGTACGATGTATGCTAAGTGACTTGTATAGGATCTTTCGGGGTTCTATATGTCATGTTACACCTAGGGTGTACTTTAGGTCATGTCCAAAATGATGAACGTCGACGACAATAATAGCAACAACAACGGTGAAAAAGAAGAAGTTAATGGAAGAAAAAAAGAAAGAAAGGAAGAAGAAGAGGGAAAAAGAAATCTGGAAAGAGAAAAAAAAAAAAAAGAAGAGGAAGAAATAAATCTGAAAAGAGATTTTATATTTTGAAATTTAAAATAAGAGGGAAATTTTTTCAAAAGATTTGAAATATTAATGTACAACACCCAATTTTTAAAATTTATTTTAAATCATTTTTGACCATGCCAAACACTTTCTAACTTATTTTAAGTCATTTTTGAGTTATTTTTTATATTTGCCAAATACTTTCAGAAATTAAAAATTGACTTAAAAGTAAGTTTGACCAACTTTAAGTGATCAAAACACCCTGTGACTTAGGGTGTGTTTGGTATGAAGAAAAACAATTTTCGGAAAATATTTTTCAATTTTCTCATGTTTGGTTGGTTTAAAAGTTTCGGAAAATGTTTTTTCAAATCAACTCATTTTCTTCAAATTTAAGGAAAATGATTTCTTTTCAAAAATCAAGGAAAACATTTTCCAAAACTCTTCTCCAACTTCAAATTACAATTGTTTTTGTCCCTACCCTCAAACTACCCCCCCCCCCCCATCAGCCACCCTACCAGCCCCCCACCCCCCTCCAAAACTAAAATTTAAGTTTGTTTTTTAACAAATATTTTCTACTCCAATTTTTTTATTTTTTCACCCCTACCCTCGACCCTCCCCCCCCCCCCCCCCCCACACACACACACACACATCCAAAAAAAGAGTTTGTTTTTAAAAAATAATTTCAACTTCAAAATTTTATTTTTCACCCCTACCCTCGACCCCCCCCCCCCACCCTGGCCACCCCCCAAAAAAATAATTTAAGTTTGCTTTTTAAAAAAAATTTCAACTTCAAATTTTTATTTTTTCACCCCTACCCTCGAACCCTCCCCCCCAATTCCATCCCCACCCCCAAAAAAATAATTTAAGTTTGTTTTTAAAAAATATTTTCTACTCTTTAGTAAAAATAAAAGATATTTTCTTAAAAATATTTTTTCATTCATAAATCAAACACTAAATTTTTTTTTCCAAAAAATATTTTTTACTCACCAACCAAATATGAAAAAATAAGTAAAAAATCTACTTATTTTTCAGGAAATTATTTTCTAGGAAAACATTTTTCTTCGTACCAAACACACCCTTAATATCATGTATTTTAATTTGAAGACTTGCATCATACCTTCTACTCATTTCTCTCCTGTTTCCATTTCCCCCTTGCCTTACTGCTATGTTTTTAAAAAGTATTTACAATTAAGAAAATCCCCTTCCCCCCAAAATGTGCATTGAGTAGTAGAAAGGAGAGAGGAAAAGAAATGGAGTTGAGAATGAGTGGAAATGCAGTGAAGACGTTCGCCAGATCCATAACTTGCCTTGCACGCATTGGCACTGAGGTCGCCATTCAAGCCTCTTCTACCCAGGTTAGCGAATGTTTCACCTCAAGTAAAGTTGGTTGGACTGTTTGCTCCACAATTATAGTAATTAGGGTTTTGTGGTCGCTTCAGGTTATGCCATGTTACTTTACAATTCAACTACTTCATTGTTTCCTTCTTTTTCGCAGCTCACATTTCACACTCTCAACTCCTCAAGATCGGCCTATCAATCAATTACATTCAAACCTGATTTTTTTGATGTCTTCACTGTTTCTGCTCCACAGGTGCAATGTAGTGTGCTCTTGAAGGTATATATATGCTTTTACCAATCCAATCCTCTCTACTCTAAACTCTTTTTCTGAATTTTACCTTACCTTCATGTTTTCTAGGCCATTTGTTCTGTATTAAGAACACCAATTGCCAGTATAGATCATTTGACTGTCTCATTGCCTAATCCTGATGCATCAAAGGTGCAGTGGACACTCAACTGCCATAATGGTAAAACTTTCTACAGTTTTTTTTTTGTTTTTTTGTTTTTTTTTTAGGATTTCCTAAAATACAAGGAAAATATGTTCTTAGTTACAAGCTATAGATTAGGGCAGGGAGTATTTAGTTTGATGGATAGACCATGTAGAGACTCACATAGCTATAGTGCCAAAGGTCTGGTGAATTTTGTTATGATTCTCTTGAATAAATGGTCACATTGTGTCTACTCATGCATTATCTTCACATTTTGGCACAAGGTGATAAGAGTGTAAAAAAGGAGTAGGAAGAAAGGTACTGGAAACGTTAGAATAGGAGAAACTCCAAAAGAAAGTTAAAAGGGAGAGTGTAATGACTCAGGCAACAACCTTTGAAGCCTCACAATTTTATCCCTTAGATCTTTAACCCAAAAGCCACTTCAATACTTGAAATCGCCCCTAACTTTCCCCTCCTTTCAGATGGGGCTTTGCCTAAGGAAACTTTTACATCGAACCAACGTCTGGATTACAACTACTAGTTCTCCTAGGCTTTTCAACTCAACAGCTCATGCCCAACTGCCAAGGTGTTGTCCGCTCTAACCTAACCTTTGGGGACTTATGGTTTTCTTCTTGTAGGCTTTAACCCAAAAAGTGCCTCAGTAATTAAAATCCTAAGCTCACGACTTTATGACCCCTAACTATTCTCTCCATTCTGATGTGGTATTTTCCTTAAGCAAGTATCACAGTGAACCTCCTTTTAAATTCAACTACCAATGCCCCATGTCCAACTGTTAAGGTATTGTCTGCTCTGCCCTAACCTTTGGGGCTCATAGTTTAGACCCCTTTGATTTTTTTTGATAATTGTGCTGTCCGGAACAACTTGCACGCATCTTGACTAATTCAAAGGAATACCTACTCCCTTGATTTTTAACCCAAAGGTGCTGCCAGTTGAATTCTTAAATTCGCCTTTTATGGTCCCTAACTTTTTCCTGCCATTTCGATGCAGGATTTGTCTAAGATAAGTTTCACAGCGAACTCCCTGTCGAGTTCAACCACCAGGAGTTCCTAAGCTGTTACAATTGTTAACACAATGGGCACTATTGTCCTATTTATAAATTAGGGAACTTGAACAAATTAAAACTCTTAAGACAACTGAAACTCAATATTTAACAAAAAGACAATGGTAAAATCAAACTAAAATTCTTAACATTAACAGGGATAAATCTTTTTATCTAATCATAATCTGGATACAACAACAGTATTATACTCAGTGTAATCCAACAAGTGGGGTTTGGGAAGGATAGAATGTACGTAGACTCACGGCTGTCGTGAAGGTGGAGAGGCTATTTATGAGAAACCATAGACTCAAGTGCAACAAATCGAAGTAGGTAAGAGAAAAGACGTCTGTCGTGAAGGTGGAGAGGCTATTTATGAAAAACCGTAGACTCAAGTGCAACAAATCAAAGTAGTTAAGAGAAAGGAAATATGACAATGAAGAAAACATTGCAACTAATAAGGGAAGTAGTACAAAGCATTCAGAAAAAAGAACAATAACAGTAGTAAATAATGCGGTAACTGAAACACAATAGACAACAAATGGTAATAGATATCAAAAGGAAAAAACTACATGAATAAGCCTAATACTACGACAGACACAGTGCTCTAGATTCCCACCCAGCCTTGTCCTTTCTCATAATTTGACACTCAAAAACACTTGCTGAAAATGATTAACCGAATACAATCTGCTTGTCAATTGCTGAAAAAAGCACTTCTCAAATATATATTTCTTCGAGAAAGTCAACACTGTGTAAACAGTAAATCTCAAAACCATAAAGCTACTGAGCTGTGAAGTATGAACCTTACAAACAAAAGTATAGCGGGATCCTGTTCTTACACAAACACTTACACATTGCCAATTAATTCTATCAGATCCCCAACATCCCCCCACAAGTACTGTTTACACCCAAAAAAAAAGAGAGGCTAAGACAGTTCATCCTGATTTTCTTGATGGAGTTGCTAGTGCCTTAAAAATTTCTTGAGTTTCTTTCAAATGAATTTGTCAAACACAAACTGCTTTTCCTAGAAATAATTTTTGGTAAGCTATTTTAAAAAAAGTACTTCTCAAAATAAGCTATTTTTGACCACTTGGCCAAACGGGCCCTAAATAGATTTAGTACCAAGAAAAGAGGAAGAAAGGTAAGGACAAAACATAAGAAGTGAAAATTTATAGGAAAGGTGAGGGAGTAGGGAACTGTTGAACAAGGTAAAACTCATGAGATAGTTAAGCCTATCTCTAGTTAAATGATAAAGATAATTTCAAACTAAAGCAAGTGATGATAACACTGAATTGGAATGTCAAAAGTCAAGTATGTTATAATAATAGATACATATGAATTAATTGAAGAATCTACAAAGATAAATACAATTAAGTATTGAAAATTAGCTTAAAATGTCAAAAGGTATACGATAGATTAGCTTTTTCTACTATACAATCTCCTATATCTAATAGGAAATGCATCCTAAGTTGACCACTTGACCTTGGTTTCCAAGTATGAAGATAATAACAACTTAAAAAAAATATATGCTACATACTATATTTTGCCCTATTCATTAAGGAGTATTATTGGAATGCTGTGATTGTAGTTTGTCATAATTTAATCTCCTGGAGATGTTATGCTTACGTTTGACATATTTTAAACTCCTGAAAGTGTTATGCCTACATTTGTCATATTTTAATCTCCTGAAGTGATATGCTTAACATTCTTATTTGTAACAGTTTTCAGCATTTTCTGTTTTAAACTTTCCTCGGCATATGTTAGCAGTCTTTGGGTTGAACTTTCCCTAATTTGTATCATGAAGATATCATTTGCACCATTGAGATGTCCCATGTATCTCCCTATACTGCAAGACCTGCTTAATCTCTCTGATAACATGATATGTACAACATAGATGATCGTGTTGATGTATTAGCAGCATCACCTTACCGTGCCACTTTTATAGGTATGAGGAAAGCTTATTGGATTACTTGCAATGTTGAACCTGACATACAACACTTATCCCTTGATAGGAGAAAGCTTCCAAGCAACTTTGTGGTGAGGCCTCGTGATCTGAATAGGTTATTGTCCAACTTCCAAACAACTCTTCAGGAGATCACAATCATTGCTACCAATCCGACTTGCTTACCTCCTGATACTGCAACTGAAATTGGAGGGAAAGCTGTTGAGCTCAGAAGTTATATAGACCCAACCAAAGGTATACTGGGTGAACCACTTTTTCTTTTCTTTTTTATCTTGTTTATTTACAGGTGGTTTTAAGCTGTTAATCTTTCTTTGTAGAAAATGATTCATCACTACACACTCAGTTGTGGATAGATCCCACTGAAGAGTTTGTGCAGTATAATCATAACGCAAACCCTGTGGATGTGACATTTGGAGTGAAGGAATCAAAGGTATCTTCATTTTCATGTCTTTGACAGGGACTTCTCTAATCCAATTAAAGCCTTTTCAATTCTGAGGCCTTTTCTTAGATGACATGTAATAACTTTGATGCTGTAAAATAGCGCGTGTGTTTCCTGGAGGTCTTTCAATGTTTGCTGAACGTTTGTTTTGTTCTGTTTTTGCAAATTCTCCCTTCAGGCTTTCCTTTCTTTCTGTGAGGGATGTGAAGTTGACATACAGTTCTATTTTGACAAAGCTGGCGAGTAAGATAATCAAACACTCTCTGGTTCTTTTTTTGACATCAGTTCCTTGTTGTTTTCTTTAAACTGTCCTTGTCTTCAGCAAGAGGAACTGTATGCACATAGGATATCTTCACAGAAAGCTATTTTGATGTCCGGACATATTGCATACATTTGCCTCCATATCAGCACTTTTTGGCTTGGATGGTTGATAACTACTTCCGAAGGAATTCAAAAATGACTTTCTTTCACACAGCTTAATGATTTAGGTTGCAGATTTTTTGTAAAATGGCCAACTGAGGATATTCATCCAAAACAAAAAGTTGAACGCAATAACATCAAAAGACATGTTTTTTTGGTACATAATCAAATTAGCTAGTATGTTTAAATTAATTGCAGTCAATTGTTGTGAAAGATAAGTTTGGCATCGCCCCCAAGGCCTAGCTCAAGTGGCAAAAGGTGGAGGATTTGTGGCTTAGGTCGCAGGTTCAAGCCCCACACCATGCCAAGCGAAACCCGGTATTTAAGTGGAGAAGGGTAGAGGGGCGGGCCCATTATCCACCGAGTTTAGAAGGCTGTGATTGGTCCAAAGGGCGGGTCACAGGCGGATTTCTCGGTTATCAAAAAAAGAAGAAGAAAAGTTTGGCATCTCCCCTGACAACATGGGTCACAATGTTTCGCTTTTCCTGTTACCCAGATACAGCAGATACTAATTTGATGTCTCATGGCTAGTGCACAGACCATGTTAAACCTACGTCTTCAATTTTTATGGCCTTCTATTTTTAAATGTTTTTCTTTGTCAATTCATTAGTAGATCTCTTTGCTGTGTTAGACATAATTTTCTTGCTTTTCATTAAGGTTTTCTTCTGATCATACCTGAATTTATGGACAGGCCAATTTTAATGGCTCCAAAATTTGGTTTAGACGATGGCTCCAACTCAACTTTTGATGCCACCTTGGTACTTGCAACCATGCTTATGTCACAGCTCAACACTGCAAGCTCCTCGGAAAATCCACAAGTTGCTGGCACTTCCTATGGGCAGGCTAATGATGGAAGACAGGCCCCAGTCCAGGAGAGGTCAAAAGGGAATTCTGGGCTTCCATCTGATCAGACCAGGATTTGGTCTGATCTTTCAGGTTAGTATTTGCTGAACTAGATGGTACAACTTATTTACTGGTATGGCATATTTACTTAATTTTCATAAATTCAACTTTATATAGGAAGCAGAACAAAAGGTGGTAATGATGCTGAACACGGAAAGGAAAGAAATGAGAGCGATAATGTGCAAAGGGAAATTCAGAAAATTGGTGCGATACACATATCTGAAGCTGGAGCTGCTGGAAGAAATATGTCTGACATACCTAATGAGTATCCTGAACTTTTTTTGCTGTCCAAATTGTTAGCAATTTTAGTGCTCCAGCTTTAAACCTACTATTGCCTGTAGATATATATAAACAAAGTGGTTAAATCTAGCTGATATGTTAAGTTATTATGGTTTGCAGAACTTTCAATTATAGGTTCATAATTAACAATCTATTGAGGGGTAAGAAGCATGAGGTTTTGGTCCCAAACTGTTGGGGTAACCTTGAGCTTTGATAAGTCTTGACATGTATGAAATATCCCAAGGAATTCTCAGATCTGGTTGAGTTTGATATGGTAATATTTTTTTTTGGGCAAGTGGTGGGGTAGGGGTGTGGGGTTTGGAAGGGGGGAAACCTTTATATCAAGTAATTGCAGCTAATGTAACCGGAATGCATCCATCCAAGAGGTCACCTATATTTCAATTTTCTTGCACATTTTGTTATGCAATTTCCACATGATTACTCCAGGCTGCAGTGGATAACTTTTTATGCTGAGTAAGCATCTACCTATGATAAGTGGTCATTTGGTTTGTCTCGCAAGGGAAACAATCCCTATTTGAAATTCCGTACATTGAATACAAAGTTTCATTTGCAATACAGAACTCTGCATTACTTATGTAATCTCTGCATAATAAGTACAATGTTTGTTTTCAAGTGTAGAACTCTCCGAAACTTGTGCAGCATGGTTTCTGATATTAAACTCCATATACTAGTACATGCATAATTTATGCAAAAATGTATGTAGTATTATTTTTATGTGGGATATAATGTGAAATAATAATATACATTAGTCTTTCAAGGATACAAGTATCTTAAAAGACAAAAATATCCTTAAAAGTAAGCAATCACTGCAATCTGCTTAAGCTTGACAGTATCTGTTTTATTATTTACCAGATATCATTCTCTGCATTATAATCACTGTATAAAAATTCATGTATTGACTGTTACCTTCTCAAAAACAAACAAAAACAATTCATGTATTACAAACCTGTTTAATTCGTTCAGTAACTAGACAAACCCTAAGAGTTTCAAGGGTGAACATAATAACCTGAGGAAACTACCAATATATACATGCTCCAATCACCTAAATGATCTATATGAGCAAGATATTGGATTTTGATGGTGAATTTGAAAATCAGTGTGAAATTCTAAATACTTCATGACTGTACTTCCCAGAAGAAAGTATCTTTTCTTGACTGCATCATTAGCTTCCGTTCTGTGGTCAGAAATCCTTTGGAAGAACCTCAAGGTTAGTCGTGGTCCTACTCTGGACATTTAGTTTCTGTAGTCCACTCAACTTATGCTGCTCCAATTGTATGTCAGGCATGGCAGATTTGGAAGGTCATGCTTCTCAACACCATCCTAGTAACTGGGTAGAAGCAGATGACGATGATGATGAAGGAGATGAGTCAGAGTTGTGTGTTCAATCAACTCCTCCATATCATTAGGAATACAACAGCTCAAGCTGTTATATAATCCTAACAAGTAGTTAGTTATTGATGAATTTTTCTGTAAGTATGTACAATTACCCTACCAATGCTCCACTTGTCTACTTTGCACTTGGTTTCTTCTTACCTAATCAGTTCTCTATAGGTAATTCATGTTTACCATGAAATATAACTGGCCTTCAAGCATATATATTATCATACAGCTCATTAGTTTGTTGTTTGAAAGTTTGTTTTTCTCATTCTGGTAAATGAAAATAATACATAACTAGACACTAGTAAATCAATATCATACAAATAGCGGATCCTTTTCAAATCTTTAACTAAAGAAGGATCTGTTGACTTCCCAAAAAGCTAGACAAGAATCAATCTCTTCAAGGAGAGGTTTGACGTATTGCATAATCTGAAAAATGGCTTTTAAGTGAAAATATATCTGCTTCTCCGAATAAAAATTGGCTGATCACTCGTATGTTGCAAGTATAAGCAATGTCTGCTGATAGCTATGGGAAAGACTTACAACAAGTCTCCTTACAAGTAGATGAATCCTTTTGAACTTCTCTCATTTCATAATCTGAAGCAGTCAGTCCATCTCCAGAATCTGTGCTAAAGGTCTATAACTTTGTGTGTACCATTGTGGATAATCCCCTGCTTAGGTAATCTGAAGTCATTATCTTCTCTTAGGTAGCAAAATCACTTGGGTTTTGAGTAATGTCATTATCTGTTCTAGGCTTGAGAATGCTGTAAACTTCAGGTTGATTACTTTTAATTATTAATCATTTCATACTATTAAACTCTTGATGCCTTCCTTACTTCTATTATAGTATGGTGTGAGTTGTTAAGCTTGCAATAAAACTGTCAGATTAATATTGTTCCCCTATTAGTAGATGACTTTCCTTCCCTTGGCATTTTCGACAAAACTCTGCCTTTTTTTAGTGTTTATCTGGATTTACTCTCACCTTTTAGGTAGCTCAAATGGTATGCAAAGAAAACTGTAGGAGTCCTTTGGGATGTAATGTAGTGTCTAAAGATGGATCTTGGGCCTAATTCAACCCTAAGAGTTAGCTCATGAGAGGAGGATTGTCCAAGTCCATATAAGGAGACCAATTTTCCATCCCTTTTCCAATGTGAGACTTCTTAACACTCCCTCACACACCTAATCCTCATTGACTGGAGCATGTACACTATAATATGGGGGCCCAACATCGGTGAACAAAAAATTAGGATGGACCTGACTCCTGATTCCATGTAAAGATGAATCTTGGGCCTAACTCAACCCCAAAAGCTAACTCACGAGGGGAGGATTGCCCAAGTCTATATTAGGAGACCAATTTCCCATCTTTTTTTTTTCCGATATGGGACTTCTTTAAGTCTTAACATAGTGAACCTAGTACTATTATGTCATGTGAATCTCGAAAGAGTCAAACTTTCGACTCCTATTAGTAGCTAGTGCTGTCAAGTATTGAATTCTAAATGTTGACGGTTCTGCCAATGCTCACATGATCTTTGTATTTGTAGTCAATGTTCATTGCTAGTCCTGGGACAATTGACAATTAGTCAATGATGTTTAATGTCATGGATGTGAATTGTGATACAAAGGCTGGATAATATCTGAACAGTTTACTTTGAAATAGGTTAGAGATGAGCATTTATGTTTGTACAAAACTAGTTGCATGTCACAACAAAGAGGATGACAAAATGCTCATGAAATATCAATTAATTTTGAAGCAGTAGTTGTCTGGCAAGCTTTTTAAAAACTTTTAATGACACTCTTTGACTCCATTGTGAATAGGTTTCTGATCTATCGATGCTTGCGGATGAGGCACCTCAACAGATTTTCTCTTATATCTCTAGTTGACTATCTCTAAGGTGAAAGATTACTCAAAGAGTGTGGAAATGTTGTACTTGTACATACTTTCTGAATACCTGCAACATTAAGGGTGTTTTTGGTATGAAGTTCCCATGTTTGGTTGACTTAAAAATTTTGAAAATCAACTCATTTTCCTCAAATTTAAGGAAAACATTTTTTTCCTTCACCCTTCAATTTTTTTTTCTTAGCCTACCTCGTACCTTGTACGCCGTACCCAACCCTCCCCATAAAAAAAATTAAATTAAATTTTCTTATTTTTTTAAATTTCAAATATATTTTTACCCCTACTTGAACCACCCCCACCACCCTCCATCTAGGCCACCTCCCCCCTTATCCCCCCTATCCCCCACCTAGGTCACCTTGTCAAAAAAATTTCAAAAAAAAAATATTTTTGGAAAATATTTCAATTTTTTTTAAAATTTTTTTACGCCACCCCCGTCATCCTTCACCCAAGCCATTCATCAATTTTTTTTTTAAAATTATTTTAAATTTAAAAAAAAATCATTTTTATGCTCCCCCCTTAGGCCATCTCGTCAATTATTTTTTTAAAAAAAAAACTTGTTTTTGATAAATATTTCAAATTTTTTTAAATTTCATTTTTATGCCACCCCACACCTAACCTCCCTCCCTCTCCAAACCTAGGCCATTTTTTTTTAAAATTGTTTTTGAAAAATATTTCAAATTTTAAATCAATGGCCGGCACAACGCGCCACTGGTGAAACTTCAGGAAAGATTGCCTGGCGCTCTGTCGAGCGCGGCGCACCAATGCTGTAACTTCAGAGACCTTGGCCTGGCACACTGATAGGCACGACGCGCCAGACTTGTAACTTCAGAAGCCTTCGCGTAGGGCGATGGGTGGCGCGAAGCCCCAACTCCTGTCCGACTTTTCCAGCGAAAACAACATTAAATAGGATTCCTTGTTGGTTTAGAATTCGACTCTAAGTTTCCCAACTCTTATAAATAGACCCCTAGGGCTAATTTGTAGGGGGTTGGAGATTATTTTGGTGTGCGAGAGCAAGTTTCATCGTTTGTAATAGGTTTCAATCTTCCAACTCTTTTTATTTTTGGAAATCGCGTGAACAGTTGTATTTTGTGGTTTTCAAATATTATGAGTGGCTAAACGCCCTAGTTCTAGGGCTATAGCTACAGATTGAATGTTGATTATTTAAGGTTCTTGAATTAATTCTTGGTTGTCAATATAAGTTACTTCTGTATTCATATTTTAATATTTTATGCTTGTGCACCATAAGATAAATCTATTGTCTATTCTTTAAATCGAGAGAGGAGAGGGTAGTAGACTAGCGAATATAGAAAGCTCGATCATCCATTATGAGTTGATGTGTGTTCAGGAGTGACTCCCCGACGAACAACTTGCTTGGTTACGAAACATGATGAAATATAAATGCTCGCCAGTTAAGCCTGCTATGCCCGCTCAACGATGTAGTTAGACAACTAACTGGAGTAGGTGACTAGAGGTCGAGAGACCCGACTCATACAATTAACCCTGTAAACTAGTAACGTGACAATTGAAATTAGTTTTAGGCCAAGAATATGATACATGAGATCCATTGCATGTTGCAGCCTTGGAATTGTGTTTTACTTGCTTAAAACATCATCTTAAAGTCGTTCACAATTGGTTATTTTTAATTTATTGCATAATTAGGAATAGTAGTTAACAATCATCACTATCTCTTTAAACAACTACTTTTGTTTAATTGTAGAGTGAAGTGTTAAATATAAGTTGATCATAAGTCCCTTGGGAACAATAACTCGTTTCTTTATGAAACTATATTACTTGAGTGACCACATACATTTGCGTGTATATTGGGGAGCAACAAGTTTTTGGCGTCGCTGTCGAGGACTTAAAAATTGATTTATATTCGATTTTCTTAAGTCTACAATTAGAATATTCAGGTACTAATAACTTGATCGTAGCTTTTTAATGTATGCACTCGACTTTCAAGTCTAGCTCGGAAAGGAGAAGTTGTCGAACCAGACAACAAACCTGAAAGAGCTTTACGCCGATGCAGGAAAATGGCTAATCTAGGACGTTAATGAGAATTGGGGTTGGGTCTTCAGGAAGACAATGAGGGTAACAATAAAGAAAACGTGAACAGCCAAAACCCAGAGTTAGTACCCCCTATCATATCGGCAAGACCAGTCTGTGATGTGGCAGTCCCACTCACAACTAATGTGGCGTCTAGTATAAGGAAACCACCACCGGGGGGGTAGGTTTGAACTAAAACAAAACATGGTACAACTCATCCACTCGATAGGACAATTTATCGGTCTCCCCCATGAGGATCCTCAAATCCACGTTAGGAACTTTTTAGAGATTAGTGACACATACATCCCAATTGGAGTCTCATCGGACTATGTGAGGCTGACGTTGTTCCCACACTCGTTGTTAGGAACCGCCAGGATGCTGAGCCACCAAGCTCCATTACTACATGGGATTATCTAGCAAAAAAGTTCTTGAGTAGATTCTTTCCATCCGAAAAAACCGCACGGTTGAAGAGTGAGATATTATGTTTTAAGCAAAAACATGGGGAGGATATGTACCAAGCATGGGCCCGTTTCAAACAAATGTTGAATGCTTGCCCGCACCATCACCAAGCTAATGAGGTACTTGCTCACACGTTCTTTGAGGGTTTAGATTAATGCACGTGTACTTCTTAATAGTGCAGCAGGTGGACAAGCCCTAGCAAAAACGCATGAAGAGTTATTCGACTTACTAGATAGACTCTCAGAAGGGAACCCGATGTATGAAGGGGAAATGCCTAGAACCACAACCCAAAGGGTTGCAAGAATCTTAGATGTAGATCAAGCTATCGCCATAAATGCCAAACTGGATGCGATGCAACATAATATGACAATGAATTTCAAACAAATATCCCTAAATCACGCATTATTTAATATGGTACAACATGCAGCTAATTGGTGTGGAGTATGTGGTAGTGGAGCTCATGAAATCGAACTATGTGAGACATACCCGGATAACGTAAACTATGTGGGTAATACACAAAGAGGTGGAGGTCAGCAAAACTATGGTAATACCTACAACTCTAGTTGGAGGAACCATCCTAACTTCTCATGTGGTGGGAACCAAAACCAAAACCAAAACCAAAACCAAAACCAAAACCAAAACCAAGCGCAAGGGGCTAACCAATACCGTTCAAAAGGGGGTAGGCAGCAATACCAAAATCCTAACCAAGACATAAATCCAAGTGCACCAAAGGGAGGGATGACTAATGAGGAGTTACCCCAAAAGCTCATGGTTGAACTAGGGACAAATAAATGTTAGGATAGATAAGCAGGATGAGAACATCAGAAACATCCAAATGTCCCAAATGAGTTTAGAGAAACAAGTTGCGCAAGTAGCCAATTCTCTAAATTTGTGTCCCCAAGGTGGACTGCCCGGTGATACTGAACCCAACCCAAAGCAACTGAATACGGTAAGTACTAGAAATGGGTTACAACTAGAGGAACTAGCTCTAAAGAAGAAAGATGTGGAGGCAGTTAATAAAGAAAAGAAAGTGGAAAAAGGTAGTAAAGAACTCCAATGTTGAGACATCCGTTCCTCAAAAGAAACTACCCCCTCTATTTCCACAAAGTCTTAGAAAGAAGAATGAAGACGAATGCTTCGGTAAGTTTCTCTCTCTCCTTAAATAGGTTCACATTAACCTGCCTTTGGTTGACATTTTGCAGGGTATCTCGAAGTATGCTAAGTACGTGAAAGAGATAGTGGCTTACAAGAGGGAGGCTCATGGAGTACAAAACTGTAGCACTTACTGAGGAGTGCAACTCTATAATTCAAAATAGATTACCCAAGAAGTTAAAAGATCCGGGTAGTTTTACTGTGCCGGTTACAATTGGGCAAAGTGTTCATGCCCGGGGGTTGTGTGATTTGGGTACTAGTATTAATCTTATTCCCTTATCATTGTATAAAAAGCTTGGGTTAGGTAGTCCAAAGCAAACCACTGTCATTCTCCAACTCGTTGATAGGTCCGTTGTTAGGCCAGAGGAGGTAGTAGAGGATGTGTTAGTACAAGTAGGTTCCTTGATTTTTTTGGTGGATTTTGTAGTTTTAGACTTTGAACCTGATTCTGAAGTTCCATTCATTTTGGGACGTCCGTTCTTAGGTATTGGATGGGCATTAATTGATGTAGCAACTGGGCAGTTAACTATCAGGGCACATGATAAGATTGAAGTGTTTGATGTTTATCGCGCTTTGAAATTGCCATCCATCTATGAGGAGTTGTCTGCTGTTACGGTTGTAGATCACTCTATAGAATCACAACTAATTGTGCGTGAAGATCCCTTAGAAAGAGTGTTAGTGGGGCATGATGTAGATGGAGATATTGAGGCTCAAGAGATAGAGACTTGTTTGAATCTAGCAGTCATGGAGATAGATAAGCGTAGAGTAGAGACATTAGAGCGTGAGTTAGGGCCTCCACCCAAACCCTCAATCGAATAAGCTCCTAAGTTGGAACTGAAAACTCTGCCTGCTTACCTAAGGTAATTTGGGTACTAACGAAACTTTACCTGTTATACTTTCTGCAGAGTTGTCTGAAATACAGGTTAATGTGGCATTGATGGTCCTAAAGCGGAGAAAGAAAGTTATTGGATGACAGATGACTGATATTCATGGGATTAGTCCGGCGTTATGTATGCACATAATCTACATGGAAGAGGATCACAAACCAAGTGCACAACATCAACGTAGGCTAAATCCTTTGATGAAAGAGGTAATGAGAAAGGAAGTGATAAAGTGGTTAGATGCTGGAATTGTGTACCCTATTTCTGATAGTAAGTGGGTAAGTCCTGTGTAGTGTGTTCTTAAGAAGGGAGGTATGACAGTGGTAAGGAACGATTAAAATGAGTTGATTCCTACTAGGATAGTGACCGGATGGAGGATTTGTATGGATTATCGGAAGCTGAATAATGCCACCCGAAAAGATCACTACCCGGTTCCCTTCATTGATCAGATGCTTGACCGACTAACAAGGCATGAATACTATTGTTTCTTAGATGGGTATTCTGGATATAACCAGATTTTAGTTGCACTTGAGGATCAGGAAAAGACCACGTTCACTTGTCCTTATGGTACCTATTCTTTCAAACACATGCCATTCGGACTTTGCAATGTACCAATGTCTTTTCAAAGGTGTATGATGGCCATTTTTCATCATATGGTGGAAGACTTTGTAGAGGTGTTCATGGATGATTTCTGTGTCTTTGGGAAGTCTTTTGAGGTATGTCTCCGAAATCTTGATAAAGTACTTGTTAGGTGTGAGGACACTAACTTAGTGCTAAATTGGGAAAAATGCCATTTTTTTGTTAGAGAGGTGATAGTGTTGGGTCATAAGGTGTCGAAGTCGAGATTAGAGGTTGATAAAGCCAAGGTAGAAGTTATTGAGAAATTATCCTCTCCCATTTCTGTAAAAAAAGTGCGAAGTTTCCTTGGTCAAACAGGTTTTTACTGGAGATTCATCAAGGATTTTTCCAAGATTGCAAGACCTATGTGCAGTCTTTTGGAAAAGGAGGTGAAATTTGATTTTGATGAGATGTGCTTGAAGGCTTTTGAGATGTTGAAGAGAAACTTAATTGAAGCTCCCATCTTAATTGCTCCTAATTGGGAATTACCGTTTGAACTCATTTAGGATGCAAGCGACGTATCAGTGGGTGCGTTGTTGGGACACAGAAAATATAAGTGTTCCACTCGATCTATTATGCTAGCAAGACCCTGGATTTTGCACAAGCTAATTACACAGTGACTGAGAAGGAGATGCTAGCTCTAGTGTTCGCCTTCGATAAGTTCAGATTGTATTTGGTAGGTACTAAGGTGATTGTTTTTACTGACCATGCATCTATTAGGTACCTATTCAACAAGAATGATGCTAAACCAAGGCTAATTCAATGGATATTTCTTCTCCAAGAATTTGACCTTGAGATTAAGGATAGAAAAGGTACTGAGAATCAAATAGTTGATCATTTGTCTAGGTTGGAGGATTTTTCACATGTACATGAAGGGGAAAAAATTCGGGAAGAGTCTCTGTATGAACAATTGATGGCACTAGATATATCTCAAGTGCCTTGGTATGTTGACATTGTGAATTTGATAGTAAGTGGAGATTACCCCCCGAGTGCAACCACCCAACAAAATAAAAAGCTCAATCATGATGCTAAGTTCTATATCTGGGATGAACCGTTCTTATTCAAGCAAGGAGTGGATCGAGTGGTGAGAAGATGCATTCCAGAGTCTAAGGTTCAAAAAGTGCTCGAAAGTTGTTATGCTAGCCCATTTGGAGGTCACCATGGAGGAGAGCACATGACACATAAGGTACTACAATCTGGGTTCTTTTGGCCCCCTTTATTTAAGGATTTTATTACTTTTGTGAAGGGATGTGATAAATGCCAAAGGTTGGGTACTATATCAAGGAGACATGAGATGCCGCTAAGTAACATTTTGGAGGTGAAATTTTTTGATGTGTGAGATATTGACTTTATGGGTCCCTTCCCACCATCTAGTGGAAACCAATATATCCTTGTGGCTGTTGATTATGTGAGTAATTGGGTTGAGGCTATCGTTCTTCCTTCGAATGACTCAAGAGTTGTGATCAAGTTCATAAAGAAACATATTTTCACTTGCTTTGGCACTCCAAGAGAAATCATAAGTGATGGAGGTAAGCATTTCATTAACCATCTAGTGAAAAATCTTCTTGCTAAGTATGGTATTCGACATAAGGTTGCTACAGCTTACCATCCTCAAACGAGTGGCCAAATGGAAGTTTCGAATAGAGAGGTGAAGCAAATTTTGCAAAAAATAGTGAATGCACATAGGAAGGATTGGTCTGAGAAGTTGGATGATGCATTGTGGGCGTATAGGACTGCATATAAGACACCCATAGTGACTTCTCCCTATCACATAGTGTTTGGTAAAACATGTCATCTCCCAGTGGAATTAGAACACTAACTTTTTGGGCGATAAAAAGGTTAAATCTGGACCCCGAGCTAGCCGGTAGGAAAAGAGTAAATCAACTACATGAACTTGAGGAGTTTAGGCTCCATGCGTATGAGAATGCCAAGCTCTACAAAGAAAAGACAAAAGGTGGCATGGACAAGCACATAGTTCCTCGCACTTTCACTCTGGGAGAAAATGTACTACTCTTTAACTCTAGATTAAGGTTATTCCCCAGAAAACTAAGGTATAAATGGAGTAGTCCTTTTGAAGTGGTACGAATGACACAACATGGGCCTGTTGAACTTAAAGGTGAGACTGGCCCTACGTTCTTGGTGAACGGGCAAAGAGTGAAACACTACTTTGGAGAAGATTCAGATCGTGATCGGGAGGCTCTTGAGCTGAATGATGAATGATCCAAGCTGAGTCGAGCCGTGACATTAAACCAAGCGCTACACGGGAGGCAACTCGTGATTAAAATGTAATAGATAGGTAGTTTGTTTTAAATTTTTTTACTTTTTTGTCTTTAGCGTAGTTTAAATTCTTAGAATCTAGGTAGTATTTTTATTTGTTAGTTCTAGCTAGACATTATTTTTCATTATTTGTAACTTAGTTTGTAATAGTGAAAAACGAAAAAGAAAAGAAAAGTAGAGGTGGCGTACTAGTTGGCGCGCTGCGACACAGTGCGAAATTCAGAGCCAGTTTTCTGGTGCTTTGGCAAGCGCGCCGCGCCAACGTACAAACTTCAGAGCGCCTCCCACGGTGCGATGATAGTGCGTCGCACCCCTTTCGCCCCAGTGCCTAGAAATTTGGGTTTTTACCCGACCCACACCTATCCTACCCGGCCAACCATTAAACCCACCCTAAATCCCTAAAACCAAAATCACATTCTCCACTCTCTCTACATTCCTACCTCCCCAACCCCTATATTCTCTCAACTCTTCTTCTTCCACGATTCTTCCATTAAATCCTCCACTCCACATTCATCACCCATTAACTTACCGCTACACCCTTACTTTCCCCCGAACTAACCTTTCTTCTTTACTTTCCCCTATAAATACTCACACTTTCACAATTCTAGTTCACCACCCATTCTCCCTTAACCCACCATTGAAACTCCAACTTCCCCACTAGTTCTCTCTTTAATTTTTTTTCTTTTTTCTTCTTTCTTCTTCTCCCACCCCACTGCCCAACCCGACCCCCACCCTCTTTTTTCTATTTTTTTTCCATTCTCCATTATTTCTTCTTCTACGTAGGTACAAATGGCACCAAAGGCGAGGTATGTTGCAAACGGAGTAGGTTTTAAGAGGAATAGAAAGGGGGAAGCATCCGGGTCTTCAAGTAGTGGGGAGCCGTTTCAAAAGTTCGAAAAGAAGGTTGTAGAGAGATATGGGCACGAATGGTTTGAGTGCCAAAAGAGGCAAAATACCTTGGAGATGAGTACGTCAATGAGGTAAGGTTGCAATCCCAATTTTCGGTTATCTATAATACTATCAATGCTCTTGGGCTAAGATTTATATTTGAAAACCTGGATGATTGTAACTTGACTCTAGTGCGAAAATTTTATGCAAATTGGCTCACTGAAACCGTTACAATAAGACTGTGCCAATTCGGGGTAATGATGTGAGATTTACTACTAAAGTGCTAAATTTGTTGTTGGGCACTCCAAATTGTGAGGATGAGGACTTTAATAGGCTGAAGGAAAACCCCTCTTATAGAGATATACATCATACATTATGTGGGGTAAAGTCTATTGCTAGGTGGGCGTAAAGACACTGGAGGCATTCTTCCCTCCATTATGCTAATTTTAATCAGGTTGCGAGAGTGTGGTTGAAAATTGTATGCAATGTCTTTTTACCAGCAAAGCACCTTACCGATATGACAAGGGATTGGGTGGTGTTGGTGTACATGTTGATGAAGGGGATGCCCATTAATGTTGGGGCTGTTTTAAGGCAGAATATGATGAAGTTTCGGAACAATATGAGATGGTGATTTTGTTATGGGGGGATGATTACCCGATTACTGAGGGCTGAGGGAATCGAGGAAGAGGAGTTAGACGTGACTGTTGCCAGGCACCATGCCTTGGTTGGCAAAATAGTAGATGTGACTCGGACCAAGGCATTAGACACGTTCCATGGACCTATCTTATTAGCCCAGGAGCGACAGACATGTGATGACAGCGTGATGCTCGTATGTTCGGAATGGTAGAGCTGCATCTTAGGATTGGGGGGCGCCCTGTCACGGATGAGGAGATGGAGACCTTGGCAGATCGCTACCCGTTGACAGACAGTGCAACCTTTCTTTGCAGGACTGGGCCAGCTTTTTAGGAATCTCTGGATGATGATGAGGCAACAGATGATGATGATGAGCATGATGGTGTGAATGATGATGCTAACGCCTTAATGGTGTTTGATGATGGTCGTGCTGACGATGATGAGGCCTAGAGGCTTGAGGGAGTATTCCTATCTCTATACTTTGTTTTATTTGTGCACTGAGGACAATGCTAATCTTTAATTGTGGGGTGGGAGATATATCTCTTTTGTATATAAGTTTTTATTGCTTTATCGAGTCTTAATTTTTTTTAGGATTAAATTATTTTTTTGGGTTCCTCAGCGTTTGTTTTCGGTACTTTTACTGAGGATAGTCCCTTTGAACTGACTAGGATTAGTTTTACTGTTTTATTGAGTCGTAGAGTCGTCATAGGGGTGACGGTTCCCGATGATGGATGGATGACGACCGTCTTAAGGGAAAATTAGTCCTGTAGGAGAGTAGAATAGAAAAACCAACCTTGATATTTTGAAACTATGTCCGAAAAAGTTAGCCAGACGTCATGGGTAGTCAATATTGGAAAATTCAAAAAGAATGATAACTTTGAAACAAACATGTGTTCTTTGTTGTGACTCTGAATGAATCCAAATGGGCTTAATTGTGTAGTAGTACCGTAATGCAAGTTGATGAGCAGGCTAGTAAATTTGTCCTTATGTGTGTTGTGATGCCATGTGTGTGGTGAGTTATTGTTGAATGTTGCTTCACTTGATATCTAGAACTTGCCTGATGTGTGTTGAATGAGTAGTGTATATGACTTAGGGAATATGATTGAGGTGTTTCTTTGAAAAAGCCAATTCTTGACTCTAATTGTATGTCTACTAATGAAGTTACCCCTAGTAAAGCCCCATTGAGCCTTTAGCCTTGTTTGTTTGATAAGCCACATGATAATCCGAAACCCTTTTGATTGATACCAAAGTCTTTGATCCCAATGTAATCCTTAATGCACTATGTTAAGAAGAAAGATTGAAAAAGTTGGTTGATGTGAGAAAGGGTGGATATGCTAAATTGTGTGGAAAATAAAAGAATAAGTAAAACTCTGTTTTGGCCCTGATCCTTAGTGACAATGTGCACCTCAACTTAATTGAGGGTGGCTATTTCAGAAATATGCTCTAAACATTGACCCTGAACCTACCAAGGATATTGTGTATCTCACTAGGATCTTAAAGTCTTGAGTTGAGGGTTGCTAGTGCAAAGGCATATACAAAAAAAGAGAGAATAAAGGGTAAAGATGGAGCAACAAAAAGGGGAAAAATATTCATGAAGTGTGCACTAAGAAGAAAGAAAGAAAAAGCTAAGTAGAATGTTTGTTGGCAAAGCAATGACATGTACATTAGGGAGCTGTAGTCACTAAAAGGAGTCCTAAATATTCCTTCCCTTACCTTAAGTCGACATTACAACCAAATAGAAGTCCTCTTTATTCCTTGAGAAATATAATGTGAAAGTGAAAATATACTATATGGGCAAGCTTATGTCATGTTGAGAGAAGTAAGAACTTCATTTGTGAGAGTGAGTACAAAGTTTTGAAAAATAGGCCTTGTTTATAATATGATTGCTTGAGTGAAAGGCTATACTAAACGTAAATAGGCGAGGGCATTCATGGCACATGTTTGTATTATCTAATTGGTGTGTTTGTATGAGTTTGCATTAGCCCGGAAAAATAATAAAGGAGTCATTCTTAAAGCATATGTGTTGTAACTTTGTGTAAAAGTTTTGGAATGTTGTATCCATTGTGAATTACAAGATCATGATTAACTATGTTTGGTTGATTTTAAGTGGGTTGATAAGTCCAAGGGATATGAAAAAGAGTTGATAGTCTAAAGATTGTTTGAGGACAAACAAAGGTTTAAGTGTGGGGTGGTGATCTTAGGTGTCTTTATATGCCTAAGTTGTCGATATTTGCCCATGTTTTGATTAAATTAAAAAATAATTTTAAGACTATTATCTTGATGTTGTTTACTTGCAATGATTGGGCACTAACACATTGTAACATTTCAGAAATTTGTAGACTAAACTAGAGCTTAACGTGAAGGTTTTAGAATTTGAAGCAAAGGTTAGAATCGTAAAATGACTTCCTGTAAGCTTAGTAGACCATCTAGGGTTTAGTTGAGGGCTACAAGAGTCAAGGCTAAAAGGCAAATGCCAAGGCAAAGGGGCAAGGCCCAAGCCAAAGGGTAGGGCTACCCCAACCTTGGCAAGCACTGCCCCAACTTCACGGCCACCACCACGGCCAGTGGTCTTGACCACGACTCGTGGGAGGCCTTGTGAGTGTGCCTTAGCCTTGTGGTAGGCAAGTCCTTGGGGCCAAGCCACTGGACCAGGGACCACGAGTCACTTCACGGCCATTGGTCTTGACCACGGTTCGTGGGAAGGCTCGTGGTCATGCCTTAGCATTGTGGAGGCCAAGACACCAAGCCATAGACACTGCCCAAAGACCACGGGCAGGACCACGACTTGTGGTATTAACCACGGCTCGTGAGCCCTGTTGTGGTGTCTGGGAGTGGGTTGCCTAGTGAGGACTTTTTAGTAAATTCCTTTTTAGTTAGTTTTAAGTGGGGGTCGTTTTATATGGACTTTATACACCTATATAAACTATTTTAAATCATTAACCACCCTAACTAAGTCATTAATTAATAAACCCCAAAAGATTCCAAAGTTCTTCATCTAAAAAATCCTCTCTCTAAAACACTCCAAGAAGAAGAAAAATCTAAGCTAGGTCAAATTCCTCCATTTTTCTTGCAAGCATTATGAGGGCTATGTAATCAATGTATGTTAGCTTATTCATCTATGGATTCTTCCATCCATAGAACCCCTAGATTTCCCCCAATTGTGAAGACAAACCCCCAATTCAAGCTAGGGTTTCTCCCTATATTGTGGGTAGTGTTGAGTATGATTCCAATTGAGTGGATAATACTTGTTTATGATTGATTTAGCATTGAATTATGATATTATGATGAATTTATATGTTTTCCATGGTTAGCCCTAGTCTAATTGATGAAGTTGATATTATGTGGGTTTATGCCATGAAAGGTGAAATTGAGGATTCATAGGTGATCTTCTAGAATTGAAGTCATGTATAGTAATTGTTCAAGAATAGAAGTATGTAAACATAAATTGAATTAGAATAAGGTATATATGGTGGATCATGACTAGTAATGACTGACATTGAACCTTTATGATGAGATATGGCTAGAATGGCCTAAGAATAATGCTTGTGACTAGTAGGTATTGTGATCTAGACTTGTATGATGATTGTAGAATGTAAAAGGTCTTCTCACATAGAATGGTTCTAGGTTGAAAAGTTAATAACCTAAAATGAATCAAAGCATGTTAGACTAGAATAACTTGAAGTTGTGACATATGATCCCTTCATGTATAGTTTGACTTGGTAAGACAAAACCAAGATTGGTAGCTTGAATTAGCATGTAAGATGCTTTCATGGTAGCTTGAGTTAGTGGTAGTCATGGTATCCTAGGATTGAGGACCATACTCTCTTACAGATAGCTTGAACTAGCATTTTAGAATGCCTTCAGGATAGCATGACTTGGTTAGGCCAAGACTATTTCATGGTAGCTTAGGATTGAGGACACATACTCCCCTAAGGGTAGTTTAGGATTGAGAAATCAAACTCTCCTAAGGGTAGCTTGCATTAGCATTATAGAATGTTTGCATGGTAGCTAGGATGGAACACTTGTAACCTTCCTGGAATAGCTTGGACTTGCATGATTAATATGTTTTTCTATGATAGCTTGGTCTAGCCTAATAGGGTGCTATTCTTTGGTAGTCTAGAATGATAAGTAGTAATCATTTGAGTATGATAGCATAAAGTGGTACTTAGTGTGGGTAGGATTATGAGGTCTTATCCATGCATTGCACAAATATGACTCGAAGCTACTTATGAAGTGTTCTCTTATATGATGTATGTTTAGCTTGGGTTGTTGCTATAATTGCTTTCCAAGATATGATTGACTACAAGTGATAGTTTCCTTGTTTATATGAAGAAAGCTAAGAATGAGACCAAGGGAGGGTAAGTATGATTATGATGACTTCAAGGTTATGATTAGTGTGAATTGGATTATGGGGTTTCATTCATGCATTGCACAAGTAGGCTTTGAGGTTACTTAGGAGTATAGTGCTCTTAAGGTATGAAAGCCCAAGACTTGACTGTGGATATAGACTATGTTTATGATGACCAAAAAGGGATACTTAGCTTTGATGGGATTATTGGGTCTTATTCATGCATTGCACAAGTATGCTTTGAGGTTACTTGAGAAGTAGTTCTCTTATGATATGAAGGACTAAGGGTTTAATAATGCTTATATGATGTTTATGTTGGAGACTTTGCTTATGATTATGATATTGTCTCTTATGCCTATAATTTATGTTTCATGAAGTTTTTCTTATGCTTATGGATTATGTCTTATGTTGACTAAATCATATGTTATGCTCTTATGATGTTATGCTAACTAACATATTTAGTACATTTTGTACTAACACATACTTTGCCTACATTCTTATCAAATGTAGGGTTTGGTGACATTGAGTTCCATTCTTAAGGATAGGTTTCTAAGGTGCAAGGAGTTGAAGATTTGGTGAGTCCTCATAGCTTCGAGGATAAAACCACTATTTTCTTTATGTCTTTTATTTTCATGTTTTGAAACTATTTTATGGGCTATGTCCCAAGAGTTTATTCAAAAGTTGTTTTAGATGGTTTGAGACAAAGTGTAGTAAGACTTCCGCTTGCTTTTATAAAAGACTTCGATTGTATGGATAATGTTTTTAAAATTTCCATACTTTTCTATTACCTTATGTTATGATATGCTAAGGGCTTGTATGAGACCCCTTTGGGGTCAAGTACGCCATGTTACATCTAGGGTGTACCCCTAGGTCGTGACAAACTTGGTAATCTGAGTACAAGGTTTAGAATGGTTCTAGGATTGTCTCAAACCACGTCTAGTATAATCTTGTTCATAAATGTGAAGCGCACCATATTTATGAATAGGAGGCTATTGGATATTTAGGAAACTTCACTTTTTCATTGTCTAAGTCGTGCCATAGAGTTTGGTTCTAGTAGGTCCTTCTTTTAATTCTTGCCCGTTGATTTTCAGGGTATGGCTAATACAAGGGCTAATTCTAGGAGGGATAAAGAAGGCAATGTGGAGCAAGAGGTTCCTCTCCAAGCTCCAATTGATCCCCCGGATATGTCGAATGCGGAGATTAGGTCGGCTTTCCAAATGTTGGCCCAAGCTTTGACTACTTAAGCTCAAGCCATGACGGCACAAGTCAATATGGAGGGAGGTGGTAGCTCCGGTGAACCCAATAAGGGGGATGACTGCTTCTATAGTAAGAGAGTTTTTGAGGATGAACCCTTTGGAGTTTTGTGGCTCCAAAATGGAAGAGGATCCTAATGGGTTTATAGAGGAGGTTTATAAGGTGCTTGCTATCATGGGGGTGACTTCGGTAGAAAAAGCGGAACTAGCCTCTTACCAATTGAAGGATGTTGCTCAAATATGGTATGAACAATGGATTGATGGTAGGCTGGTAAAAGCGGGTCCCATAGATTGGGAGGTGTTTAAGAAGGCATTTCTTGATAGGTTTTTTCCCCGAGAGTTGAGGGAAGCTAAGGTGGAAGAGTTCATCAACCTTAAGCAAGGTAGTATGAGTGTTAAGGAGTACACATTGAAATTTACTCTATTGTCTAAGTATGCTCCATCTATGGTAGCGAACCCGAGGGATATGATGAGTAGGTTTTTGATGGAGGTGTCTGACATAGTAGCAAAAGAATGCCATACAACAATGCTCAATGATGATATGGATATCTAACGTTTTATGGTGTATGCTCAACAAATGGAGGAAGATAAACTCAAAGACGAAAAATCTAGGGAGAAAAAGAGGTCTAGGATGGATAATGATAAGTCCTTTCATGATGGGTCTGATGGACCTGGTCGCTCTAGGAATCGACAAAAGTTTTCCGGACAAGGCTCTTTTAATGCTCCTAAGTATAAGGATGAGAGAGTGTCTAACCCTAAGCCACTCGAAATTGATAATGAGTCTCTATGGTCTACTTATGTTAGATGTGAAAAGAGACATGAGGGTAGGTGTTTAGCTGGTAGAGAGGGTTGCTTTAGTTGTGGTGAGAGTGGCCACAAGATGAAGGATTGTCCAAAACAAAAGCTATGAGAAGAGAGCGTAAGCAAATTGATCCTGGTGGGCCGAATGAGATTGTGCAAAACAAGAATAGGTTCTATGTCCTCCAAGCTAAAAATGATCAAGAGTGATCTCCAGATGTGACTACCGGTATGTGTTTCATGATTTATTAGATACCGGTATTGTTTGGTCTTTTGTGACTTATTATGTTAGGCCTTGAAGTTGCCTTTAGTATGAATGATTTTTAGATGAGTTGGTATAGGCTTACTCCCAAGGGGGAGATGGTGTGCATATATAGCAAGGTTATTGTGTGTTTATGTGTTTCCATGATTTCCTTATATGATGCATGTTCATGAAAGCTAGTGATTCAAAAGAAAATGAGTTTAAATGATTTATTTCCTCATGTTGTAGTGCATTGAGTATGAGTTGCATATTTGACTTCATGAGATGAATACATGAGCATGCCTTAGTTTGGAGTGGAGAGATTCCTCCTTGAATAAATGCTTTTTGAGAGTAAATTGCATATGAGCTCTATGAGAGTATGTTGAGCATGTTATGGCTAGGAGAAGGTAGTTCCTCCTTGAACATGACTAGTTATGAGAATTTCATGCATAAATGGGTTGTTAGATGTAGTTCCTACTTCCTTGTGTTGCATTGAGTATGTTTAATTTGGAATTGAAGTTTTCCTGTCTTGTTTTTGTGCATTAGATGACTTGCATGCATGATGGGCTGCTAGTCTAGAGTCGTTTCCTTTAAGAAGTGTTTAGAATCATCATTCGAAGATGAATGATCCCAAGGGGGAGATATTGTAACATTCTAGAAATTCGTAGACTAAACTAGAGCTTTACGTGAAAGTTTTAGAGTTTGAAGCAAGGGTTAGAATCATAAAATGACTTCTCGTAAGCTTAGTAGACCATCTAGGGTTTAGTTGAGGGCTATAAGAGTCGAGGCTAAAAGGCAAGTGCCAAGGCAAAGGGGGAAGGCCCAAGCCAAAGGCAAAGGCTGCCCCAACCTTGGCAAGCATTGCCCCAACTTCATGGCCACCACCACGGCTAGTGATCTTGACCACGACTTGTAGGACTCCTCGTGAAAGTGCCTTAGCCTTGTGGGAGGCAAGTCCTTGGGGTAAAGCCACTGGACCAGGGACCACGGTTCATGGGAAGGCTCGTGGTCATGCCTTAGCATTGTGGAGGCCAAGACACCAAGCCACATCCACTGCCCAAGGACCACAGGTAGGACCACGACTCGTGGTCTTGACCACGGCTCGTGAGCCCTGTCGTGGTGTCTGGGAGTGGGCTGCCTAGTGAGGACTTTTTAGTAAATTCCTTTTTAGTTAGTTTTAAGTGGGGTAATTATATATGGACTTTTTACACCTATATAAACTATTTTAAGTCATTAACCATCCCAACTAAGTCATTAATTCCAAAACCCCAAAAGATTCCAACGTTCTTCATCTAAAAAATCCTCTCTCTAGAAAACTCTAAGAAGAAGAAGAATCTAAGATAGGTCAAATTCCTCCATTTTTTTTGCAAGCATTATGAGGGCTTTGCAATCAAGGTATGTTAGCTTATTCATCTATGAATTTTTCCATCCATAGAGCCCCCTAGATTTCCCCCAATTGTGAAGAAAAACCCCTAATTCTAGCTAGGATTTGTTCCTATATTATGGGTAGTGTTGAGTATGATTCCAATTGAGTGGATAATACTTGTTTATGATTGATTTAACATTGAATTATGATACTATGATGAATTTATATGTTTTCCATGGTTAACCCTAGTCTAATTGATGAAATTGATATTATGTGGGTTTATGCCATGAAATGTGAAATTGAGGATTCATAGGTGATCTTCTAGAATTGATGTCATGTATAGTAATTGTTCAAGAATAGAAGTATGTTAACATGAATGGAATTAGAATAAGGTATATATGGTGGATAATGACTAGTAATGATTGACATTGAACCTTTATGATGAGATATGGCTAGAATGGCCTAAGAATAATGCTTGTGACTAGTAGGTCTTGTGATCTAGACTTGTATGATGATTGTAGAATGTCAAAGGTCTTCTCACATAGAATGGTTCTAGGTTGAAAAGTTAATCACCTAAAATGAATCAAAGCATGTTAGACTAGAATAACTTGAAGTTGTGACATATGATCCCTTCATGTATAGTTTGACTTGGTAAGACAAGACCAAGATTGGTAGCTTGAATTAGCATTGTAAGATGCTTTCATGGTAGCTTGAGTTAGTGGTAGACATGGTAGCCTAGGATTGAGTAACCATACTCTCCTAAGGATAGCTTGAACTAGCATTTTAGAATGCCTTCATGATAGCATGACTTGGTTAGGCAAAGACCATTTCATGGTAGCTTAGGATTGATGACACATACTCTCCTAAGGGTAGCTTAGGATTGAGAAATCATACTCTCCTAAGGGTAGCTTGCATTAGAATTATAGAATGTTTGCATGGTAGCTAGGATGGAACACTTGTACCTTTCCTGGAATTGCTTGGACTTGCATTTGTAATATGTTTTCTATGATAGCTTGGTCTAGCCTAATAGGGTGCTATTTTTTGGTAGTCTAGAATGATAAATAGTAATCATTTGAGTATGCTAGCCTAAAGTGGTACTTAGTGTGGGTAGGATTAGGGTCTTATCCATGTATTGCACAAGTATGACTCGAAGCTACTTATGAAGTGTTCTCTTATATGATGTATGTTTAGCTTGGGTTGTTGCTATAATTGCTTTCCAAGATATGATTGACTAAAGGTGATAGTTTAATTTTTTATATGAAGAAAGCTAGGAATGAGACCAAGGGAGGGTAAGTATGATTATGATGACTTCAAGGTTATGATTAGTGTGAATGGGATTATGGGGTTTCATTCATCCATTGCACAAGTAGGCTTTGAGGTTACTTAGGAGTAGAGTGCTCTTATGATATGAAAGTCTAAGATTTGACTATGGATATAGACTATGTTTATGATAACCAAAAAGGGATACTTAGCTTGGATGAGATTATGGGGTTTTATTCATGCATTGCACAAGTATGCTTTGAGGTTACTTGAGAAGTTGTTCTGTTATGATATGAAGGACTAAGGGTTGAATAATGCTTATATGATGCTTATATGATGCTTATGCTGGATAGACTATGTTTATGATAACCAAAAAGGGATACTTAACTTGGATGGGATTATGGGGTTTTATTCATGCATTGCACAAGTATACTATGAGGTTACTTGAGAAGTAGTTCTCTTATGATATGAAGGACTAAGGGTTGAATAATGCCTATATGATGCTTATGTTGGAGACTTTGCTTATGATTATGATATTGTTTCTTATGCCTATAGTTTATGTTTCATGAAGTATTTCTTATGCTTATGGATTATGTCTTATGTTGACTAAGCTCTTATGATGTTATGCTAGCTAACATATTTAGTACAATTTGTACTAACACATACTTTGCCTACATTCTTATCAAATGTAGGGTTTGGTGACATTGAGTTCCATTCTTGAGGATAGGTTTCTAAGGAGCAAGGAGTTGAAGATTTGGTTAGTCCTCATAGCTTCGAGGATAAAACCTCTATTTTCTTTATGTCTTTTATTTTCATATTTTGAGACTATTGTATGAGCTATGTCCAAGAGTTTATTCAAAAGCTGTAATAGATGGTTTGACACAGTGTAGTAAGTCTTTCGCTTGCTTTTATAAAAGACTTCGATTGTATGGATAAAACTTTTAAAATTTCCGTACTTTTCTATTATCCTATGTTATGATATGCTAAGGGTTTGTATGAGATCCCTTCGGGGTCAAGTACGCCATGTTACATCTAGGGTATACACATGTGATTAGTTGTTTCAGGAACTTTCAAGGGAGTTAGAGTTGATTCAGAGAGAAGGAAGCAAGGAAGAGAAAAAAAAACGGCTAAGGTAAGAATCACTAGTGGCTGGCACACTGGTTGGCGCGGCGCACCACTGGTGAAACTTCAGGAAGGGTTGCCTCGCGTTCTGTCGGGCGCGGTGCACCAATGTTGTAACTTCAGAGACCTTGGCCTGGTGCATTGATAGGCGCGACGAGCTAGACCTGTAACTTCAGAAGTCTTGGCATGAGGCGATGGGTGGCGCGAAGCCCTATCCCCTGTCCCACTTTTCCAGCGAAAACAACATTAAGTAGGATTCCTTGTTGGTTTAGAATTCGACTCTATGTTTCTTAACTCTTATAAATAGACCCCTACGGCTAATTTGTAGGGGGCTAGAAATAATTTTGGTGTGTGAGAGCAAGTTTCATCATTTGTAATAGTTTTCAATCTTCTAACTCTTTTTATTTTTGGAAATCGCATGAACAATTGTATTTTGTGGTTTTTGAATATTATGAGTGGCTAAATGCCCTAGTTCTAGGGCTATAACTACTGATTGAATGTTGATTATTTAAGGATCTTGAATTAATTCTTGGTTGTCAATATAAGTTACTTCTATATTCTTATTTTAGTATTTTATGCTTGTGCACCATAAGATAAATCTATTGCCTATTCTTTAAATCGAGAGAGGAGAAGGTAGATAGACCAATATAGAAAGCTCGATCACCCATTATGATTATGAGTTGATGTGTGTTGAGGAGTGATGCCCGGACGAACAACTTGCTTGGTTATGAAACACGATGAAATATAAATGCTCGCCAGTTAGGCCTGCTATGCCCGCTCAACGATGTAGTTAGACAGCTAACTGGAGTAGGTGACTATAGGTCAAGAGACCCAACTCATTCAATTAACCATGTAAATCAGTAACTTGACAACTGGAATTAGTTTTAGGCCAAGAATATGATAAATGAGATCCATTGCATGCTGCAGCCCTGGAATTGTCTTTTACTAGCTTGAAACATCATCTTAAAGTCGTTCGCAATTGGTTATTTTTAATTTACTGCATAATTAGGAATAGTAAACAATCATCACCATCTCTTTAAACGGTTACTTTTGTTTACTTGTAGAGTTAAGTGTTAAATAGAAGTTGATCAAAAGTCCCTTGGAAACGATAACTCGTATCCTTACGAAACTATATTACTTGAGCGACCATGTACAGTTGCGTATATATTGGGGAGAAACACCTAGAAAGGGGGTAAATGGGTAATGGGGTTTTTTTTTTATAAAATAAATTACCGCATGGAATAAAAAAAAGGTCCAATGTGGGCCTAAATTGAGAAATAAAAGGAAAGAATTTTAATTATATTAGGAAACAATTTATTTTCTAAAATATTGACATATTGACATTTTTAATAATTATTTTAAAGTGTAGATATTTTTAATAATTATGTTAGGAATTGTGACTAGTTTTCTAATTTTTTCAATTTTTATTAGTTTGCTTTGCGTATCAAAGCCCAAATAAATAATAATTTATGATAAAGTAAATAGGGGGTACGTTTTTTTTAATCCCACTTGCTATAGTAGTAGTTAAATAACATTTTCATTTTATCACTTTTCTGTTATTTGCTTTAAAATTTCACCATCATAACTCATATTTACGTACCTATTTGATTTCTGTTTTTAATAATATTCATCTCACTTTTTTTTTATATTCAACCCTCAAATATTTAATTTAAAAGTTTAAGACATTATGGTATTCATTCTTTTTATCTATATAAATTAATATATTTTTCTTTTATTAGACCCCTATCGAATATTATCTTTTTCATTTCATATTTGAAGTAATAATATCCTTATATTATCACTGAAAATTATATTCGTGTTATAATTTGATTCGATGAAGAAAACTCTTGAATGTTGATAAATTTGTGGGAGAGTGTGTTGACAAAAGCTCGGTAAATTATCCATTGATTATTATAAATTTTTTTGTCATCTATTTCTCATGATTAAGGTCTTAGACTCATAAGGAGAGTGTGTTTGTAATATTTTTTCCCATTTTTTGATGTATTTTCTGTATGGAACCTTTTAAATTTGATTTTGATAATTCATAACTCACATATTTATATTCATAAGATCCAAATATGTTGAAAGTTTACGATATACTATGATATTCCCCTCTCTCTCTCTATCTATCTCTTTTTAAATTTATATAGATTCATATTTGTTTGTTTAATGAGATCTACAATTATCATCTTTTTCATTTTATATTTGAAGAAGTAATGTCTTATATCAATACTAAAGATTATATTTATATTTTAATTTGATTCAATGAAGAATGTGAGGATATATCAACAAGAATTCGACAAATCATGAACTGTTTCTGTAAATTTTTTGGTCATCTATTTTTTATAATTAAGGTCCTGAGCTCATAAGGAGGACGTGTTTATATATTTTGAATTTAATATAATATGAAGTCCTTGCAAATTTAAATTTGATAAAATTTCACCGTCTACAACACTTTTGAGATTTTAATTTTTGTTTCAACTTGTGAAGAAATTGAGATTTTTTTTGTAGCCTTTTACAAATTTATTTTTGTAAAATTTATTTAATTGATTTTTTTAAGGAATAATGCATAAGTACTCCCTTCAATTATATCCGAAATCATAGCGACTCATTTAAACTTAACTAGGGTCCTATTACCACTAAACCATTTAAAATGGAATGAACAAACCATAAATGTTGATGTATCATAGAGAGTATGCACACTCCCTAAAGGAGATTGAGGGTTACAAATATAACTTTAAAAGTAATTAATAGGTACAAATGTCCATTTTTAATGCTTATGAACACTGTGAATCTTGGCATCATCATTATCGAATTCATTATCAATTTCGATATACAAAATATAAATATAAATTCTTATACGAAATGATATTCCTTATGAAATTATCAATACATAAATATATAAATGATTACATTGTGGTATAATATTGGTGTCAGTATATATTTCACAATCAAAATGATTAAAATCAAAATATCTTTAACTATAGTCTATATGCATGAAAATGGTGTATATTGAGCTGTAAAGTTGGTGTTATTATCCGTTCTTAGGTAAATAAATTGGTGTACAATGTGGTGTATTGCTAAGACTCTGTAATATAACCATTTAAAAAATAAATATTTTTGAACCAAAATTATATAATTTTCTAATAATAATTAAACTACAATTATTTTAAATGTCAAACTTTAGGTAAAATGGTGTATGCTAAAATTCATAATACGTGAAAAAAATTATTTTACAAATTGATATGTTGCGAATTTTAGTCATTGATTTGATTTTTCATAAGGCAAAATGGCTTTGAATAGATTGATATTTTGATTGTGAATAAAATATGTGTTTTTGTGCTTATGAGAGAGAAATGTTGTAAAAAGATTGAGAGAGAATCATGGAAGTTGAAAAATTGAGAGGGAAAAAATGATGGAAGGCAGTTGAAAAATTGATGGGGAGAAAGTTACGTAAAGAATTTTTTTAAAATCAGATTAGTCGTATGTTTAAAAAATGGGATTTACCGTGTCTTTTTATTTTATTTTTACCTAGTTTGTTGTGTTTTGTTAGAATTATATTGCCATTTAGGAAAAAGTAAATTATTTTGTTTCTTAAATTGAATATTTATGATTTTTTACCCAAACTACTAAAATTTCCATATCAAATACTTTTGGTATCAATTTTTATTTAATTTATATATAAGGTTAAGTTAGGCTTACACGTTAGAAAAAAACCCTAATAAATACATATCTTGTTTCATCTACTTCTAATTCAGCAGAAAAAATTGATTTGTTTTACGTTAAAAGAGAACCCTAATAAAAATACCGATCTTCTTGTTCCAATTCAACATAAATTTTTGTTTGTTTTGAGAATAGAATGGGGAAAAGTAATGATGATCCAATGGACAAGGAGATGATGAAGAATTTGGTGAAGTATGTAATAGGGAAGCCTTTTCCTCGTAAGCATACTATTATGTATGTGGATGATGTTTACGGAATAAGAGTGTTCAGCCCATCCCAAATCCTTGAATCAACCAATGGCACAAACAACAACACACGATTGTTGATCACTTTTCAGAATAGAGAAAACTGTAAAATATTTGCTAGTAAAGAGGCCCCTGGGTTTTGGAAATCTACACCCAAACGCAAGTCTATTTTTGATGCCAGCAAGAGACACATTGGCAACATCAAAATTTCGTGGTACTACTACTGCAACGTCGATGATGGTAGAGATAAATCAACATCTAGATTGAGAAAGAGTTAATGGCAGATAAGAAAATATTATCTCACATCTAAATATCTGCCCCAAAACAAAGTTGAGAGAAAAAATGTCTTATTAACCCTGAAGATCAAGACCAAAGCTGCTAATAATAATAATAATAATGACAAAAATCTGATGACAAGATGCAGAGGATTATTCTTGACAAGAAGGAGATTATGCAATCTTTACAATGTCTTCAACTCTAGTGATTGAACAACAGATTAGAGCCAAGCCAGTTTATTTGTTACTTTTTTTTGTTTATGTTAAAAAACATTACTGATCTATATTATCTGTTGATTAGTAAGTGTTTTTAATTTCTAAATTTCCTTTATTTGATAGTCTGATATAAGTTTTATTCTACTTTCAACTTGTGTGTGAAAGAAAGTTTCTTAGTCTTTTGTGTATCTAATCTCTCTTTTTTAAGCTTTGCATCTGCTTGATGCATATAAAAAAATGTTTTATTCTGGTTTTTCAAACTCTTTACACAGTTTTGCTAGTTTTAGAATTTGAAAACACATAATTTGGGAGCTTAACGGTATGTACCAAAAGCTGGTAGGATGACCATTGCTGATACTTTAATATTGTCTGTTTGTCTGACTGATTCAAGGAGTTGAGACTATCAGTTGCTTGCACCATTGTGTGTGGAGATGAGTTGCCACTCTAATGGTGAGAGTGAGAACGGTTCATCGCCTCGTGACAGGAGTATTTTGGTGTATCCACAAGCTTCAGTGAGTGGCAGAGTAGTATGTTGTACCCACAAGCTGTACTTGCAACTGGATGGATGCATGTTAATGAACATGGTCAAATGTGTGGCCCTTACATTAATGGTTTCGTCCTCGGACAAACGAATATGTACACAGGTTACCAAAGATTCAGGAGGAAATTGAGTCGAGTTGCCAACAACTTCCCCCTATAGTCTATGTTGCGCGGACTCTTCATTTTTGAAGGCGAACCCGTCTCGACGCGACACTGGTGCGGGTGCGGGTGCGTGGTGCGTGTCGGATTCGGTCAATCCGATCCGGACACTTTGACCAGAGCCGAGAAAAAAATTTGGGGAAAAAGAGATCAGTTTCCGGCGACCTCTTCAGAGAGGCGGCGGAGCTGTAAGAAGCTTGAAAAGGTAAAAAGAAGAAGAAAGAGGAGTTTTTTCTTCATTGAAAAAGTAAAGAGAAGAAGAAAGAGGAGGAGTTTTTTCTTGAAAAAGTACAGGAAGTACAGCTTTTTTATTTTTTTGAAAAAGTAAAGTCTTTTCAACTTTTCTTGAAAAAGAAAACTAAAGGCTAAGGGTTTCTCTAGATAAGTGTGTCCTTTTTTATTTATAAAATAAATTAATACTTTTAATGTTTATTATATTCTCTCTTTTCTTTAACAATTATACTCCTTTTATTTTGTATGTAATTATACCAAAATATGCAATTCATTATTAAATATATTTCATAAATATTTTTAATAATATCCACTTATTTGATTATACTAGATATATTATTATTGTTGTTATTGATATAATTTATTTTTCGAGGTACTCTAAAAATAATAAACAATTATACCATGTATATATAATATATTACACCTTATATTATATATACCATGTATACCAATTAGCCGTATCCCCGCACCCGTATCCATACTCGGATTCGCACCCCCGAATCTTAAAATTTAAATTTTGCCGAATCCGACTCTCGGATTCGCATCCGTCTCGGATACCCGCACCCGAGTCCGAGCAACTTAGCCTATAGTAACTCATGGGATGAACATGGAACTCATTCCTTGAACTGCTCGATTTGTCGGAACACTTGCTCCGTCTATGTATTCGATAGTTCCTCTTCTATATTTAAGGATTTGTAATGTTCTTGGTAATATTCTTTTAGTTACTTGTTTCTTCAAGCTGTCATGTGCAACTTTATCTCTTAAAAAAGTGTCTTGTGCTTGTTCCTGCATGGGCTGGTCAGATCTCGATTGTTCTTTTTGTCATTTCGTCCCTTCCATCTTGTGTCAACTTGGCCTTATTTAACCTGTAGTTTCTTCTCATTTTATCTGTAGAATTATTTTCCTACACATCTTCCAATACTCTAAACTTTGCCATTTTGAATTTGGCAAAGTTTTCCTTTATTGTTTGTGCTTGTTGCTGGGTTATGATTTTTGTCAAAATTTGGAAGGTCTGGTCTATCTACAAACTGTACTTTCATATTAATTGTTCCACACTGCACTCTCCGAACCGAACCCAAACTTAACTTAGAATCCTTCACATCAGTTTAACTTTATTTTCCCTTTTTGAATTATCTCATGAGTTTCAACTTGCTTCCCTTTGTTTTTCTAGTATCATATAGCTTAACTACTAATGTAGGTTCTAATTATCAATGAGTTTAAAGTCAGAGAGTTCGATCATTTGCAAACATAGTGATAATATCCGGAGAACTCTACTCTCTAAGTTGTTGCTTTTAATTTTTACTTAGGTTTCTGAACTAATTGTTTCAGTGTTAGTTAGTTCTTCTGCTTGATTTTTTGGGTACATTTTCTTTTTAGCATTTCATGTTTATGTTAAAAAGTATGTATTTTTTTTGACAATCCTCTCAAAAAAATTTATTTACTTTGCAGATAAAATGTTACAAGAAGGTTCATCTGTGGCAACAACTCAATCTTTTGTTGGTGTTTCTTCCTCTTCTAACATCAAATGCTCTTCTTGTCGATGCGAAGGATGTGAGAAACAACATGATTATTTTCTTAGTCGTGTTAAAGAATTCACTAATATTATTAAGGACATGACATATAATATTGATGTCCATGCATCATCCAAGAAGATTTCACAGCCTTTGAAGTGTAGGAGGTTGAATTTTTTTTTCCGATCACTATCTATAATCAGTAAAAGAAAACCTTTTCACCAATGAGAATCCATATGTGAGAAATACCTTTCACAAAATACGATCATATTCGTATGTGAGAAAACCTTTCACAATAGCATTGATACTTCCATCTAAAAGCACCTTACCATCATAAGCATCATTTTCATAAAACATGCATAATTCTACCAAATTCATAGTTCATTGGTTCATAGATTATAGTTGAAAAAATCACAAATTAGGCATGGGTCAATATAATTTCAACTAAGTATCATATATTAACATAGAATCAGGCATTAAAAGAATTGAGGAGAACTATGGAGGACATTGACAATGAGAAACAAATAGAGGAAGGTGTTATCTCTAGAAATAATGCACACCCAGTGATTAGAGTTGGAAGGCAATTCAAAAGAGGGCGTCCTACTGATAAACGACTTCCAAGGACTAAAGTTGAAGAATGAGGGGATGTAAACAAAGTTGTGGTAGTGGAGGAAGGTGTTACCACTACTAAAACTTTTGATGTATTAGCAAATCACAGCTCAGATGTGGCACATACAGAGAAGCTACAAGGAAAAGAGATGGCAATCATAGGGAGGACAGAAGAACAACAAATGTCCATAAAAAAGTGGATAAATAGTTCTTTTACAATAAAGAATAACAAGAGCAAATGTGCAGATAATGATGTGCAACAAAGTATAACAACGGTACAAGAGCATAAATATCTTACTACCTCTAAATCGTTAGAGAGGAGTACACATAGCAGTGAAAGTGAAGAGGAAATGAAAGAGGCATCTGCAGATTAACAAGATACCATTGAGCAGACCACAACTACTAAAGGGGAAGGTTCTATAGAGCAACATACTGAAGGCATTAATCTGGAGAAGCAATTAGAGATATATACAGCTCAGGATAATCAAAATGATCTCCAATTTATGAAGGAAATGGTAACTGTGATTGATCAAACTCCACTTCAAGTTGTCATAACAGGGAAAATTCCCACCTGACTTTATTCAGAAACAAAAATATTGACAGAGATACTGGTTAGGAAAGTAAGGAGATAGTATTGATAGGGGCAGAGCAGAAATAACCTCCAATGAATATGCTGAATGGAATTGTGTCACATCAGGGACAGTGCAAGGAACCTGTAGATAAAGATGGAGTCTTAGCACAACCATATACTGAAAAAGGAAGGGAGGACAATGATGAAGAAGATAGGAAGAGGAACACAACAACAACACCACCAATAAGTAAGCAGGGAAGAAAGGCTATCTCCTAGAACTCTACCTAAGTCCAGAAAAGGTAAAAGTAAGGGGGAAAGTTCAATCAGCAGCATCCCAACAACAATTCAGGCCAAAAGGGGGGGGGGGTGAAAGCAGTATCTCAATGGCAATAAAAGCTTTGTTTTGGAATATTAGATCAGTGAACATATAAAATACTTTTCATAGAGTGCAAATGTTAAACATTCATCATAAGCTTGATATTATTGCTCTGATGGAAACATTTTAGGATTCTAGAAATATTCAAAGATATAAAAGGAGGTTGGGGATGAGCTATGTGAATTATAATAGTAATGGTCAGATTTGGATTTATATCAAAGATCATATTCAAGTGGGACTTATTTCAGACACTAAGCAACAACTCACCCTACATCTTACTTTGGAGGATGGTAATCAGGTGATTACAACAGTTGCTTATGCTAAATGTACTGCACATGAAAAATTAAGACTTTGGGATGACATTTACTCCCTTAGCCATAATTTTTCATTACCTTGGATGATGAGTGGAGACTTTAATGTAATAATGAGGGGAGAGCAGAAGATTGAAGGTTTACGTGTGTATCCTCAGGAATATGAAGATTTTTCCTTCTGTATTAATTCTTGAGATCTATTTGATGTCAACTTCTCTAGAATTCCTTTTACTTGGTGGAATGGTAGAGTAAATGAAGATTGCATTTTATAAAGGCTTGATAGAGTCGTGGTGAATCAAAGGTTTTTAGAGTTGTATGGTGATATTAGTTTGCAACATCTAGCCAGAACAGGGTCTGGCGATGCTCCATTATTGTTAACTTGGGGGGGGGCAATAGTCATACTATTGGTAGACCCTTCAAGTTTCTGAAGTTCTGGACAGAAAGAGAAGACTTTAAAAAGGTGGTGCAAAATAATTAGGTGTCTGAAGATGTGGATGATATATTTATTCAACTAAAGCTGAAGCAAAAAAGAATAAGCATGCGCTATCAAAGTGGAGAAAAGAGAAATTTAGAGACATCTTTACTCAATTGGCCATTAGGGAGGAAATTGCGAGAGTGAAAAAAGATTTCTTTGAAGAATGTCCATCTCCAGAAAATAGAGCAATATTGAAGCAAGCTCAAGCTGAACTAAAGCTCTATATTCACTATGAGGAAGAGTATTGGAGACAAAAGGAGAGGGTGCAATGGCTTGAGGAAGGGGATAGAAATACTAGATTCCATCATTGTTTGGTAAAGGGAAGAAGAAAGAAGCTGATTAGTAACAGAATGATGAAAGCAGATGGCTCTTGGTTTGTGGGGGATAAACAATTAGCAGAAGAGGCAATGAACTTTTTTAAAGACCAATTGACATGGGTCTACTGATTCTGAAGCATCTTTTTTATAGTACATAAAACCCCAAATAAAATAGGATGAAAATGATAGACTGACTACATTACCTCTAGAGAATGAAATCAGAAAAGTGGTATTTGAGCTTAATGCTGATAGTGCTTATGGTCCAGATGGGTTTACAAGTCACTTCTATCAAACTTGT
The DNA here is from genome assembly GCF_900185275.1 of Solanum verrucosum. Lineage (NCBI taxonomy): Eukaryota > Viridiplantae > Streptophyta > Magnoliopsida > Solanales > Solanaceae > Solanum > Solanum verrucosum. The sequence continues at coordinate 1,972,915 of NW_026020173.1, forward strand.
TGGGATATAGTTGGGCCAGATATTGTGAAGGTGGTTCATGTTTTTTTGAGGGTCATTCTCTGCCTAAGTCTATCACTCATACTAACCTGGTCCTATTACCTAAAAAAGATATCGTTCAATATTTTTCAGATCTTAGGCCAATTAGTTTGAGTAATTTCTTAATAAGATTATTTCCATACTTCTTCATGATAGGTTGGAGGGGATCTTGCCAAAGCTAATTTCTCCTAATCAGTTTGGATTCGTGAAAGGAAGAAATATCATTGAAAATGTGTTATTGGCACAAGAAATAATCTCAGAGATCAGAAAGAGAGGAAAGCCTGCTAATTTGGTCATTAAATTGGATATGGTAAAAAGATTATGATAGGGTGGATTGGAAGTTTCTGATTAGAGTATTACAGAAAATGGGCTTTGACAACAGGATGCTGGATATGGTTTGGAGGTTGGTAGCCAATAATTGGTACTCTGTACTTGTTAATGGTCAGGATCATGGATTTTTTCATTCTACTAGAGGGGTAAAGCAGGGGATCCCTTATCTCATGCTCTTTTCATCTTGACAACAAAAGTGTTAACAAAGGCTCTTAATCATTTGTTTTACAACTATGAATTTAAGAGGAGTGATCAATTAAATAATCTTTCTTATGCAGATGACACCATCATATTTGCATCTGCAGACAAGAGATCTCTGCAATTAATAATGGAAACTCTTCAACTATATGAAGCTCAGTCAAACCAACTTATTAATAAAGGGAAAAGTTTCCTTTACATGTTCAACAAGACTGCACATGCTATTTTTCAAGAAGTGGATGATACTACAAGGTTTAATTGAGGATTATTTCCTTTGAATTATCTTGGATGTCCTATTGGGCATGCTAACAATAAGAAGGTCCACTTTTTAGAGCTAATTAAGAAGATTCAAAGCAAATTTCAGGTTTGGAAGGGCAAATTGTTGTCTATTGGAGGTAAAGCAGTGTTGATTAATCATGTATTACAAAGTATTCCTATATACTTGTTATCTGCTATTTGTCCCCCAAAATGTGTTATTTATGATATTCATAGGATTTTTGCTAAATTCCTATGAAATTTCAAGGAGGGTGGAAAGGCTAAGCACTGGATTGGTTGAGATGACATATGTTTACCAAAGGAGGAGGGAGGGCTTCGTTTTAGATCTCTATTTGATGTTTCTAAGGCACTCTTTGTTAAATTATGGTGGAATTTTAGGACAACCAATACATTATAGTCTAACTTTATGTGGAACAAGTACTGTAAACGATATAGCCCGCAAGTGGTATAATGGAGAGGGGGCTCTCAGGTATGGAAACTCTTGCTACATGCTAGAGATTTCATGGACCAAGAGATTTGGTGGGAACCCAAAGTAGGTCAGTGTACTGTTTAGTTTGATAGCTAGACACAATTGGGGGCATTACACTACTACTTGCCCATTGACCCTGCTCATGGTCACATAGAAGATGTTAATCAAATAATGCTTGGGGAGGGATAGAATAACACTTTGATGAATGAGATTGTTACTAAAGAAGTCAGTAATCACATTTGTATGAAGTTGGACAACATTCATAGATCTGATGACAAAGATAAGCCATGGTGGATTCTTACTAGTACATGCAAATTTTCTGTTGGCAGTGCTTGGAATTTAAATGAGGGGAAGAAAGGACAGGATGGAGAAGATAATATTTATATGGAAAAAGTGTTGCCTTTTAAAATCTCCTTTTTGATATGGAGACTATGGAATATGAGAATTCCTATTGGAGAGCTGCTGGTGAGAATAAGAGTTACTGATTCTGTAAAATGTTGTATTTGCAACACTAATGCAGAGGAGACATGTGATAACCTTTTTATTCATTGCTCTACAACTTACAATGTATGGAAAATATTTGCAGAAGCTATAGGTATTAAAGGGTCAATGGTTCAACTCAGACAAGTGATAAATTTATGGTGGGAAGCTGATTGTTGAAGCAAGATGAAACCTTTGTTTCATGTTGTTCCTACCTTCATTATTTGGCAAAATTGGAAGAGAAGGAACATTGTTAGGAATGGAGGAACTATGTCTACACACACCATGTTTATGGAGATTAACAATTATTTGTATCTCTTTGCCAAAGGTAGATATCCATGGCTGTGAAATCTTCCTAACACATGGTCTTTGATAGTCAAAGTTTTGGAGGAATATACACCACTAATCTATAGTAGAGTTGTGTGTTTGGAGAATCCTCCCATGGGTAGATTTAAATGCAATACTGATGGCACCGGTAAAGGAAATCCTGAGCTTGGTTCCAAAACTTCTTGTGTTCGAGATGAGGAAGGCAACCTAATCTTTGCTGAAGCTAGAAATGAGGAAATATGTACTGCCATTGTAGCAGATGTGAAAGCATTTAGAGCAAGATCAAAATATTGCTTAGAAAATGGCTTACTACCTTTAATCATGGAAACTGATTCTTTGATTGTTAAAAAGGTGTTGGATGGAGTGTGGGAAGCTGGTCAATATCAGTTGACATTCAATGTATAAAATGATGGATGGTGAATGTAGAGGTGTAGGTGGTGCACACATTCAGGGAAGGAAATAACTTGGCTGATTTTTTTAGCTAATCATGTTGCTCATTTTGCAGGTACTGATGTAAACCAATTTAATAGCATACATGAATTACCACAATAAGAATAGACAATTTTAGTAATGTAACAAAGAAAAATCCCAAATTTACGGATTAGAAAGATACAAAACAAGGGATTCAATACACATCCAGTCAATTAGTGACTAAGCAACAGAAAGATCTCCGGTGATTTGGAAACAAAATATAAGCTATTGTGATGAGTCCACGATTTGGACTCATTTAAATGCATATTTTGTACCAATAACTGATGTAAATCCTTGATTTTCAGGTATTTGGATTGAGGAACAAAACATGGACACTAATGAGCAAAAAGGAACAATACAGCTGAAAGAACAAAGAAAAGAAGGCTTGAGGATCGCCTAAACCATTGGGTGAGCCGCCGAATGGCCATGGTCTCGCCTAATGTTCCAGTGTGCCAAGCCCTGAAGGAGAAAATCAAGTCAGCGATAGAAAGGAGCAGTCGGCGAGTCACCGAACGGTTCAGCGATGCAGTGCTATATCGCCCAAAGTTAAAGAACTTGAAGTTGTTGAAGGCCAAAGCAAAAAGGCGATGGAAATGACCAAAGGGCAGATCACCAAGTGGATCAACGATCCCGACTTATTGCACCGAATGGTCATTCGCAACACATTTTGGTGACTATAAATACATGTTTGAATTTTTAGTTTAGTAGTAGATTTTTATATAGTTTTCATTATTGTTTAGTTTTCAAGTTAGAGAGCTTAGAACTGAGTTTTGAGACAATATTTCCTTAACTTTGAAGATTTGAAGATTTTCATTTCTTAGAAATTGGAAGGAGGTGTTGAAGATTCTTCTTCTTAGATCTTTGTAAAGACAAAATTAATCGTACCCAGTTGATGGAAACACAATTTGGTAACGATTTCTATCTTTTTATGATGTCTAGCTAAAACCCAATTCTTGGGGTGTGATTATGTGATTATCGGTTGATTTGGCAGCTGGGTATTGTTAATTGATACTGTAAATGTTGTTTAAAAGTGATTTCATTCAGTAATTGTGGTTTAATCTAAAGGGTTGTAGTTGCAAATGCAACTTTACCTTCGTGTTTTTGGCTTGCTCAAGAGAGAGGTTTTAAAACCAAGATTACTGATTTGATGGTCTGTGGGTATTGGATTGTCATGGGTTCAACTCGAGAGAGTGAATCCTAAACCCTTTTCCACACATTCAGCTCGAGAGAGTGAATAGACTAAAGCGTAGGTTGTTCTTAATTGCTGCTTATTGGTGTTCGAGAGAAACCAATTTGATTCAGGGTAAATTGTTCGAGAGAAAGTTTTTCCCCACAAAAGTCTAGCTTCTTCACTGATTTATAGCTATTCACTATTGATTGCAATCACCTATTTGTCTACCTTAGCCCATATTCCAATCACATCCCAAGAACCCATCTCTATACTTGTTATTTTCATGTTATTTGTTGTTGTAGTTAATAGTTGAAACCAAAACCCCTTGTTATTTGACACTTGTGTCGCCCCAAACTTGAACCATGCTTTTATTCGTAAATGTTTTTACCTATGATTAACTTGAACACATTCATGTTTTTCTATTGATTCTCAAATACGTACCACTCCCTGTGGGATTCAACCCCAACTCACTTAGTTGGGTTATATTACTGACTAACGATCGTTGGCACTTAGTATTTCACATCTGGCTTGATTGTTGCATTTCCAAAAGCATTAAATAGAATAGATCAGTTGAGTCGAAAATACCTCTTGGAGATGGATCTTCGCGCATTGGTATTAGTTCTCCTGAACTCATTCTGTGTGGAGGGAAAGATTCAAAGGATGTGTTTCACTTGGGATGAGTCTTGAAGCAGATCGATGTCTCATGGCTTTAACGTCCTAGAACCCATTGTGAGCGGAAGAAGTCTTCAAGGAGATCGATTTCATGGCACTTGTGAGAGGTTAAGTGTCTAAGTGGAATTAACTCAAGCTCCATAATACAGGTTCAACGGGAATTAAAGATTTTGTGGCCATTTGTGTGAAAGCTAATGAGGAAAGCTGATGAAGGAAGAAGATGTTGCCTTTGCTGTCTAATTTGCTTTTTTTTTTTTCCATCTTTGTTTTTTTATATTAGATTTAGACATTTGTTATTGGACGTGGGCCACTTTGGGCCTGATTCATTGTGTTTTGGTTTTTAATAAAAGGGGCAACACCAACTGTTGACCAAAAATAGGACTAATAGTCAAATAACACGATTAATCTAATCCAAAAGCCTTATTCCTCGGTAACAACACCAAAATTTGATATGCCAAAATTACTCCTCCCAAAAGAAGTATAAAACACTCTATGTTCACATGTAGAACCTAATGAAGGTTAGGATCGATCCCACAAGGAATATGGTTTGGACTTAATCCAATTTTTTACTATTTATGCTCTTAGTCAGATTATTTTCGTAAAAAAAGATATGTGAATAGAAAGTAACTAGCGTAATTATTGCAAGTATCAAGTAAAAGTAATAAATTCACTTATTTTGAATCAATAGAAGACGAAACTAGGGTTTTGTGATCCTTATGAATTCATAACTAAGTAAGACCAGTCACTAGTAACCCTTTCGAGTGTGTAGCATGCAAGATCGGTAAGTTAAGTTCACCTAAGTGGTTGGTCCCCTAAATAAGTAAATATCACCATATAACTTGGTTTGTCTATGGGTGTATGTTTTACTAATCCTTATATTTGATCCCAAATTAGTTATTCCTAGACAAGGTCAATCTATTTGATAAGGGTTGATAGCCTCAAATATATGTTTTATAATCCATTTTCCATTCGTTACTGATGAGTATGAGATTTTGACTCATTTAGAGCATATTATTCATAGTTTTATTGTCCTCGATGCCTATTTTATGCTCTAAACTAATGTTTTAAATATTAATTTGCAGATAAAATGGCAAAAGAGCAAGGCAAGGACATTAATGGACAAAAGAAAGAATAAAAGCAAAGCTAAAGACCGCCGAAGACACTTGGTGACTCGCCGAGTAGTCCCTTTTGCTCACCTAAAGTTACAGAGTGCCAACCCTTGGAGAAGAGAAATTGGGTGAGGTAACATACCCTTCGACGATACATCGATTGGATTGGCGAAGGAGGCTCAGATTGTCTAATATTACAAAATTGTTGGTGAAGACATAAGCAAAAATGGTGATTAGAAAGGACAAATTGTGCATCGCCGATCAGGTTGGCGATCCCAACTTTGATCGCCCAAGATTACAACATTAAAATTTTGATAACGCAATATCAAAAGGCGATGGAAAGACGCATTTGGGGTGTCACCGACTTGTTCGGTGACACTCGACTTATACCGCCGAACGACCCCAAAGGCCAAATTCTGAGAAAGTATAAATTGATTTTTAAGAAAAGATCAGGGCATCCTACCATTGTTAGACTCATATTTTTACATAAAAATATTGTTCTGCTTAGTTTTGAAGATTTTTCTAGTAGATCTCGAATTGTGTTTTGGAGTTGAAGCTAAATGGAAGCACTGTAAAGACTTGAGGATTAATATACATCTATGGAGAATGAAATTGGTATTGAATTCTTCTCTTTTATGATGTGTGGCTAAAACCCCCATCCTTGGGGGTGCGATCTTGTGATTATTTTCTCTAATTAGGTTATGGATGTTGTTGTTTTCTTATTTAAATGCTATTTTGAAGTGGGTTCAGTTGGTAATTGAGGTTTAATTTATGAATTGTAGTATTCTATACTTGTTTGAGAGAGAGGCTTTAAAATTAAGATCACCGACCGATGATTGTAGTGTTTGGGTTGTTATGGGTTCAACTCAAGAGAGTGAACCTTAATCCAAAACTTTAATGACCTATTCCTGTCGTTATGGAAAAGTCAATGGGGAAGGAATTTGGGCCAAAAACCTTCTAAGTAGTAACTTGGAAATTTCCCCCCTAGGCCAGACTTGGACGAAATCTGAGTTAGGTGAGGTCTAGGGAAATCCGATAATAGATGAAGGATTTAATTATGAGTTTGATCATGTGGGTGGATAGCCAAGACATTAAAGAGCATGTACGAATTTACAGAATTGAATTCAGGCGAGTAGAACTTCTGAAACTGATCTTGGCGTGAAAGGGTAGTTTTAAAACATCAAGGTTTGAAGGTGTGTTATGAATGGGAGCTTGGAACTCAAATTCCGAGTTACTGTCTCCATTCAAGACACCGGGGTGGGGTTAATTCTGCTAGGGCTATGCCGTTGTGGCGGGATGATATCCGTTGTAGCGGGTCAGTCGCAACTTAAATCGGGGAAAAACCCAAAAACGTTATTTTCTGCAAAACGTCATTCTTAAGAGCTAAGGGGTGACCCAGGGAAGTTTCTTATCAAATTATCACGCTAAAGGTAAGATAATTACTCCCTTAATCCATATTTCGATTCCAAGAACCCAAAATCCTTATTAATTATCATTGGGGGAGGGTTTTGGCTTGAAGTTAATGGTGGGAAAAACCCTAGTTGAGCATTAGGATCATGGGTTTTTCCTTGGGTTGATATTTTGTTATAATCCAAGTAAATTAGACTTTGTTTATTGATCCTTGATTTAATTTCTTGTTTTAGACCAAGAACAAGCTGAAAGAGTCCGTAAAGGGAAGGCTCAAGTGTCTTAGGAGTGTTCAGGCTTGGTTTCGAGGTAGGTGATGGTTTGACTTCCTATTGTGTTATATATGTCTGTTTATTGCTCCATTGTATGCATGCATGTATGTGAATAGGGAAACATGAATCGAATCTAATGAAATGATTATGTATGAACAATTACATGCCATGAACCTCTTACTTGACTACGTGACTATGTGCACTGTTCATTATGGATGTGATTGTGATAACTGGACCGGGTGTCATGTTCCAACACATATATTGGACCGAGTGTCACGTTACGACACACATATTGAACCGAGTGTCACGTTCTGACACACATATATTGGATCGGGTGTCACGTTTCGACACATTAACAATTTGGGTGTGGGTTCCATGAGAGAAACATTTGTTATTGGTACATTCATATCTATTGGGAAATTGAATATTGCTCCTAGAATTATAATTAAACTATGCATCGTGTATATGTGTGTTTATTGTGTTGTAATTACTTGCGTATATTTCACTTACCGGAGTAGCCGCGTGATCCTATCAGTACACCGTGGTTTTGTGTACTGATACTGCACTTGCTCTTTTCTTGTTGAATATAGAGCATGTTCAGGCGGCTATTGACAGACCTCAGCTAGAAGATCATTGACCGAGACCGAATTCGAGGGTGAGACAGTTCTTTCGGGCCGCCATGGATCCATCATTAGTTTGGTCCATTCTTTTCGGACTCAGACTATTTATACATTGGGGTTGCACCCCCTTTTTCTTAGATGGATTGGTAGAGTTTGGGTACAATGACTTTCAGGTCTATGGGTTGAAGTTCTATAAGGGTTATGAGTATTGGTTTTTGTTAAACCTTCGGATTTTATGGAAACTCTTTCTTTAAGTCGTCATTTAAACATGCTTCCGTGTCTTTAAATGGTTTAGTTCTTTAATTTTCTTAGTCGGGTTGTGGTGGTGGTTCTCCCACCGAAGGGTTAGTGTGGGTGCCAATCACGACGGTCTAGGTCGTGACAGAGTTTGTATTAGAGCCATAGGTTTGTTGATCTCATTGTACCAAAACAAGTCTAGTAGAGTCTTGCGAAATGGTACAGAGATGTCTGTACTTTTCTTTGAGAGGCTACAAGACTTTAGGAAATCTCTCTATCTTCTTCTCCTTTTGTGTTATGACTTGATTCCAATTGGTATCTAGTGATCCAAATTGGTATCTAACCTCCTTCCCTCTTCTGTCCGTAGATGGTTAACACGTGGTACAACGACATCAGGCCCATAGCTCCCATTAATGAGCCAGTAGAGGAGCCCGTAGCAAGAGGTCGTGGTCGAGGCAGGGATAGAGGAGGAGGAAGGGGTAGAGAACGAGGAAGGGTAGCACCTGCCAGGGGTGGATCCCTAGTTGAGAATGTTCCCAGGGAAGAGGCCCCTCCTGCACCCCAAGAAGAGGTGGAACAAAATGTGGAGATCGAAGACGAGGAGGATGTTGGACCAGAGGAGGACGCACAGGCTGAGACTACAGGTCTTCCTCCCTTAGACCCAATGGTAGCTCAACAGATCATGACTTTTCTGAGGGGGTTGGTCGGCTCTGGAGTCCTTCCCACAGTGCAAGCTGCTCAACCTCTAGTCAACCACCCCATTGCTGCTACTGTTCCCAAAGTGGATGGATAATTAGGCACTGATGCTTTTTTTCGTCCCCTATTGGGTTCTGTGATGACTGGTACTGAGCATGAGATGTTGACTAAGTTTCTGAAGCTGAAGTCGCCTGTGTTCCATGGTTCTGAGAGTGAGGATGCCTATGAATTCATTCTGGATTGGTATGAGAGGCTTGACAAGTTAGGTATTATACACCAGCATGGAGTAGAGTTCGTGACCTTCCATCTTCAAGGTGAGGCTGAGAAATGGTGGAGGACCTATGTGGAATGCAGGTCATCAGTCTTTCCCCCACTCACTTGGATGCAGTTCTATGCTTTGTTTCTGGAGAAGTATGTGCCTCGGACTTTGAGGGATCGCAAGAAGGATGAGTTCATGGCCTTGGAGCAAGGTGGTATGACTGTAGTTGCTTATGTGGCTAAGTTCCATGCCTTGTCCAAACATGCTACCGAGTTGGTGATTACAGAGGAGGATAAGATTCATCTATTCGTCAAGGGATTGAACCCCGAGTTACAAGTATTGTTTGTTCACATGACCTCTCTACAGGTAAAGGCTTTAATGAGGTGACAAACTTTGTGAAGAAAGTGGAAGGAGTCGACGTGATGGGCAGGTCAAGGATTTAGCTAAGAAGCCCAAGAACACATGTAACTTTCATGGTTCATACTCTAGAGGTTAAGGTAGGCTGGCGATTGCAGCCCGACCAATTTAGTCTACAATGCCTGCATCTACAGGTAGTTACTCGGGAACTCCACAGTAGAATCCTATTCAGGATTTCCAGGGAGTCGCACCTATGTCTCGTAGCAGATCGCCATTTGATCGCAGTTGTTACAATTGTAGAGAACCTTGACATATGAGGAGAGATTATCCCCATCCGCGCATACCTGATCCTGTGCAGCAGCAGACCAGAGCTGTCACTCCCCGAGCTTACATCCTGGGGAGACTGGCACTCGAGAACCATTGTTGGCCCCAAGAGAACCCTTGGCCTGGCTTACTTACTCAGCGGAAGTATCAAACACAAGAAATAGTCTCGAAGGATAACTCATGCAAATGTCTTTAAGAAATATTAAACTTTGCCAAAATGGCAACTCAAGTCTCAACCATTAAAACATGAAGTAGAAAACTCAAGAGCTAACATCTGACTGTCTATGAAGCATCTAAACAACTGAGATGGATGTCGGGACAAGACCCACGACATCCTAATGAAACTAAAACTACTAAAAGCAATAAAGGGGATCCTCCGGAAGTAAGGAGGCTCATCAACAAGTCTGGAGCTTAACTAGAATCAACGATGCGCTGGATGCTGATCCTGGTTACCTGTATCGGCATTATTAGAAGATGCAGGCCAAATGACATCAGTACATTGAATGTATGAGTATGCGAGGGTAATTCTAAACAAGACATAAGCTTGAAAGGAACTGAAAAACTTACCTGGCTCAACTCAACTCAATTGAACTCATTTCAATATAAAGCAATAAAGTAAATGCAATATAAAGAAAAGCTTTTAAAACATGGATGTCAACTCTGTGTATTTAGAAATACAATATTACACTGTGTATATGGAAAGATATGATATAAACTCTGAATTGTGTATACAAATACAAATAAACTGTGTATGTAAGAATACAAATAATTCTATGGGAGTTTCTCTAACCGACAACCATCACGTAGGAGTTGTTGTGATGATACAACGTTTTGTCTCACGCTGCCAGGGCCGTCCTATACCTTGCCGAGAGTATAGAACCTGACTACTACGTGGATCCACTAGTCTATGCTAAAAAGCACTAAGGAATCATCTAAAAAGTATGACCCTTTTCTACCATGATGGCTACATGTTTATGGGGGCTGGGAGTTGTATGAACTCTCCCCCATATCGGTGCTCAATACTACTCCCAAAATATGATACTAGCTCTTATGTTTAAAAACATACTTCTTTCTGTGATTTGAGATAATTGCTCAAAAACTTATATCTATGGCTATCCTGGAAATCAAAGTTTCCTCTCTTGCTTAAATGTGAAAGCGTTTATTCTTTTCTGAAAACTAGCTCAAAGGCTCTTTGGAAATCAAGATTTCCTTTTCTTGTTCAAATGTGAAAACATTTTAAAACTCTTTGGGAATACATAGTCCCCATATACTCTTTGAAGAAATGAACTTCAACTTTACTCTTTACTCAACTTCAACTTTAAGTCTTAAAACAAAGTAAAAACATTTGGAAAACTCTAAGAACTTCTCTTGTCTTGATTTTTACTTTCCTTGAATTGAATTATGGATTCAAGGTTCATGATATCATATTTATGTATGATTTCATGATTTTTAGACGTACCTTAGAGTGTTGGAATAAACTAGGAAACATAGGTTTGTTGCTAAGGAACTAGTACGGAAAGATGGGGGAGGAATGGGAGGAACTGGCGTCCCTGGCGCTCTGAGAGGCGCGGGGCGCCAACCTTAAAACTTCAGTGGTTAGGGTGGGGTGCGCTGGCTAGCGTGGCGCCCCAGAGCCAATACTTCAGAGGCCCCTTCTTGGGGCTCTGAGAGGGGCAGTGCCACAGTCCCCTGCCCAAGTGCATCTGACTTTTCTCCTTCGTTTTTCATCTTTAAACCCCCTATTTTAACTTAGTTCTTTCCCCAAAAACTTATGATAAGCTATACCATCAATATTTGCAAGATTCTATTCGAATTCAAACCTAAAATCATGAATTTGGATCAACAACTCCTCAACAATTTCAACGAATCAAGAACTCAATAGAACTTCAACAAAACTCATCAATAACTCAATTTCTAAACCTTCAAGAACATAAATTCGCTGAAATAAAGCATATTTGGCGTGTGGGTGAACTAAACCTACGCTATGTGATATCATATACCTTGTAGGATTGAATCCTTGGTGAAATCCACAACCAAACTTGAACGTTCTTGAAGAATCTTGCCTTTTCTTCTCCTTTCTCCTCTTTTCTCTTTTCTCCAAGCCCTAGCATGAATTTACAATTGACTAAACTGATCTAATTATGATTAGACCTCAAATAAACCCCTAAAAACAAATTAAAATAATTGGGTAAGGGAAAGACTAAAATACCCTTCCAATATCCGGATTAGACTTTCCTTAATTGAACAACCCAACATCAAATGGGCATATCTCACTCATACAAACTCAGAATTGTGCAAACTTGGTGGCGTTGGAAAGATTATCCCAAGATCTTTCCTACGATATTTGTAAGTACACCTAACACATCCTGATCTAGGAGTTATGGTCGTTTTAAGTTGACCCAAAGCCCATACTTAACTTAATTTTGTCAAATTTCCAGATTTTCATTCTTTCCAAAAATGACTCTTTCTAATTCTAGATCTTTTTAGTTGAGGGATGTTACAAGAGCAGTGGTACCAGCGGGCAGCGGTAGTAATGGCAGATGATGTCCACAAATTGGGTGAGGAGGAAATCAGTGAGGCCGTGGAGGCCGAGAAAATGGTAATGCAGGTAGAGGAGCAGTGCAGCCAAGCAAGGATGTTACCCGTTAAGATGACAAGGCTCAGTTTTATGCCTTTTCGGGCAAGACCGAGGCTGAGGCGTCTCATGCAGTGATCACAGGTACTATTCTTATATGTGACCGGATGACTACTAGTTTGTTTGATCTGGGTTCTACTTATTCATATGTGTTAGTTAAGTTTGCCTTGGGATTTGATGCGGTTTGTGATGTGATTGATGCCCCATCCATGTTTCTACCCCAGTTAGAGAGTCTGTCATAGTCACACATGTCTATCGTGCTTGTTTTGTCCTGTTTATGGGTTTTTAGACTTGGGCTGATTGGTTATTTTGGATATGACTGACTTTGATATAATCTCAGGCATGACTTGGTTGTCCCCATATTATGTTGTGCTTAATTGTAATGCTAAGTCTGTGACTCTAGAGATACCGGGTAGGGAAAAGTTAGAGTGGGAAGGGGTGTATAAGTCTAAGCCAGCTAAGGTTATATCTTTCGTTCGCGCTAGGAAACTGGTGGGCCAGGGGTGTTTGGCATATTTTGCTCATATTCGGGATGTTAATGTTGAGTCTCCCTTTACTGAGTCTATTCCTGTAGTCTAAATTCAAGGAAATGTTCCCTACCGATTTGCCTGGTATGCCTCTGGATAGGGATATAGATTTCTCCATTGACTTGGAACCGGACACTCACTTCATCTTCATTCCTCCTTATCGCATGGCTTCAACAGAATTGAGAAATCTTAAAGCTCAAATCCAGGAGCTTCTTGATAAAGGTTTCATCTGTCCTAGTGCTTCCCCGTGGGGTGCTTCTATCTTGTTTGTTAAGAAGAAGGATGGTAGTATGAGGATGTGCATAGACTACCGACAGTTGAATACGGTCACCATCTGGAATAAGTATCCGTTGCCTTAGATAGATGATCGCTTTGACGAGTTGCAAGGTGCATCAATTTTTTCTAAAATTGACCTAAGGTCTGGTTACCATTAGTTATAGATTAGGCCCGAGGATGTACCCAAAATGACATTCAGGACCCGCTATGGACACTATGAGTTCTTAGTGATGTCGTTTGGGTTGACCAATGCACCTGCAACCTTCATGAGTTTGATGAATGGTGTGTTCAGACCCTTCCTGGATTTTTTTTGTTATCGTCTTTATTGATGACATTTTGGTTTATTCGAAGAGTAAGGAAGAGCATACCGATCATCTTCGTATTGTTTTGGGTGTCCTTGGAAAATAAAATTTATGCAAAATTTTCCAAGTGTGAGTTCTGGTGGACTTCAGTTGCTTTTTTGGGGCCTGTGGTTTCAAAGGAAGGGGAAATGGTAGATCCCCAAAATATTAAAATAGTCAAGATTTGGGTTCGACCTAGCTCTGTGACTGAAATTAGGAGTTTCGTAGGGCTCGCCAACTACTATCGATGGTTTGTGAAAAGTTCTGCTTCTATCACCATGCATTTAATAAGGCTGACCCAAAATGAGGTGCCTTTCGAGTGGACTGACAAATGTGAATAGATATTCAAAAAGCTCAAGACTCTTCTTATCACAACACTTATTTTGGCATTGCTGGTGGAAGGTAAATATTTCATTGTTAATTGTGATGCTTCACATTCGGGCTTTGGTGCTGTGTTGATGCAGGATAGAAATTTCATAGCTTATGCATCGCGGTAGCTGAAGGTGCATGGGAAAAACTACCCACGCATGACTTGGAGTTACCAGCGGTAGTGTTTTCTCTCAGGATCTTGCAGCTTTACCTTTATGGTGTCAAGTGTGAGGTGTTTACGGATCATCGTAGTCTACAACATGTACTCACCCAGAAGGACCAGAATCTGAGACAACGAAGGTGGATGGAGTTACTCAAGGATTGTGATATTACTATCCAATATTATCCAGGTAAGGCTAATGTTGTGGAAGACACATTAAATCAGAAGACGATGAGTATGGGTAGTTTGGCTTGCTTGGGTGCGTCCAAGCGACCTTTGGCTAAGGAGATTCAAACCTTGGAGTCTAAGTTCATGCAATTGGGCATCTCAGAGAAAGGCGGGGTGTTAGCCAGCATTGAGGTTAGGCCCACATTCATTGAGGAGATCAATGCTAAGTAATTTGAGGATGAAAGTTTGAATGAGCTCAGAAGAAGACAGTGTCTGGCAAGGCACAAGATGCGGCTCTTGATATAGGTGGTTTGCTCAATTTTAAAGGGAAGAATTTGTGTTCCCCGAGTGAATGACTTGATTCAGAAGATGTTGAAAAAATCCCATGGTTCGCAGTATTCCATTCATCCGGGTGTGACCAAGATGTATCGAGATTTGAAACGACTTTATTGGTGGCCTGACATGAAGAAAGACAACCGAGTTTGTGGCTAAGTGCCAAAACTGTCAGCAGGTAAAGTATGAGCACCAAAGGCCTGCCTGTTTCCTTCAGCGAATGCCAATTCCTGAATGGAAGTGGGAAAGGATAGCTATGAATTTGATGGTTGGTCTTCCCAAGACCTTGGGGAAGTTGACTCAATTTGGGTGGTGGTTGACAGACTGACTAAGTCAGCCCACTTCATTCCAGTCAGAGTAGACTATAATGCTCAACAGTTGTCTAAGGTTTATGTGAAGGAGATAGTAAGGCTTTATGGGGTGCCCCTTTCTCTCATCTCAGACCATGGTACATAATTCACATCTAAGTTTTGGGGAAAATTGCATGAGGAGTTAGGCACTCAACCCACTTTTAGCACCGCTTTCCATCCACAGATGGACGGGCAGTCAGTGAGAACTATTCAAGTCTTAGAGGACATGTTGAGGGCATGTGTGATTGACTTTGGGGGCATTGGGATAAATTCCTACCTTTGTGTGAGTTCTCCTATAATAACAGTTACCACTCCAGCATTGACATGGCACCGTTCGAGGGACTTTATGGGAGGGGATGTAGATCACCCATAGGGTGGTTTGAGGCCGGAGTTGTGATACCTTTGGGGGTTGATTTGATGAAAGATGTTCAGGATAAGGTAAGAAGCATCCAAACTAAGCTTTTAGTAGCCCAGAGTCGACAGAAAAAGTATGCAAACCGTAAGGTAAGGGACATGACATTTCAGACTGGTGAGCAAGTTCTTCTAAAGGTGTCACCCATAAAGTGGGTGATGAGATTCGGCAAGAAGGGAAAGCTTAGTCCTCGATACATCGGGCCATTTGAGATTCTTGATTGTGAAGGGCCAGTGGCTTATAGGTTGGCTTTACCGCCTAGACGATTGGATACAGAATTGGTGGTGAAGACACAAGCAAAAATGGCAATCAGAAAAGACAAATTGCGCATGGCCGATAAGGTCGATGATCCTGACTTCGATCGACCAAGATTACAACATTAAAATGGTGATAACACAAGATCAAAAGAAGATAGAAATACGTGTTTGGTGTGTTCTGATGAGTCCAAAAATTGGACTCATTTAGGGCTTTATTTTAATGGAAATAGTGTCCTTGAATGCTTGTTTTATCTTAATACCTGATTAAAATGTTAAAGTTTCAGGTATTTGAAGTTTTAGTGGAAGCATGGACACTTAGGCGCAAAACGGAGCAAATAGGGCTGAAAAAAACAAGAAATGGAATCCTGCGGATCGTTAAGATTAACTTGGCGAGTCGCCAAAATGACATGAACCACCCTTTGTTTCAGTACGCGAAGCCTTGAAGGAAGTGGATCGAAAGGCGAGGAATGGAGCAGTCGGCGAGTCGCCGATCAGTTTCGCGAAGCAGTACTGTACCACCCAATGATCCAAAATGCGAGGATGCTAAAGGCAAGACACCGAAGGCGATGAGCTGACCAAAAGGCAGATCGTCGAGTTCATCGGCGATCTCGACTAATGTCGCCGAACAATCCTCCGCAGCACAATCTGTGAAAACTATAAATACTAGTTAGAATTGTAGTCTTAAGAGTTTTGGAGTGTGGAACAATTATTATTTTTATTTTCACTTTAGAACATACTTTAGCTGATATTTTTCTCTCAAGTTTGGAGAGGGTTTTGAGGAGACTTGAAAAAAGGAGTTTTTCTTCCCCAAGTTGGAAGTGGGTCGTCTCTATTCATTTTCCTTTGCTTAATTTAAGGTTTAATTTCTTTTACCCAGTTGATTTCATTATCATGTTAGATATAATTTCTTATTTCTTGATGTGTGGCTAAAAACCCCATTCTTGGGTGTGATTTAGCATATATGGGTTGATATTCTTGTTGGGTCTTGCTTGGTGATAGGTTAAATGTATTTTAATGGTGATTTCACCTAGTGGTTGTGGTTTAATCTAAAGGGTTTGTAGTTGCAAATACAAAGCCACCCATGTGTTTTCGGCTTGCCCGAGAGGGAGGTCGCGAAACCAAAACCACTAGACTAATGGCCTAAGGAGTGGGTCGACATGAGGTTCACCCCGAGAAGGTGAACCCTAGTCCCATATCCTAACACTCAGCTCGAGAGAGTGAGTGGGGTAAGGCGTAGGTTGGTCTTCATGCGGCAAATGGGTGTCCGAGAGGAACACATTTGAAACGGGGTAAGTTGCCCGAGAGGGAACTTATTTCCATTTAAAGCTTAGCCTAGTCACTATTGTCTTGCAAATTTCCTTTTGAAAGTATGTACCCAACAATTTATCTCAACTTGTATTGCGGTCACATCCCAAGAACCTTTCCCCATACTTGATTTTCTTGTTTATTTTATTGTTTTAGTACTTGTTACAAAACCCCATTTTGATATTTGACACTTTTGTGTCACCCCCTTTAATTTACAATGTCTTTTATCGCAAATGTATTTAACTATGACTAACTTGAATGAAATTATAATTGGTTATTAATTCTCAAAACCGCTTCCTTGGGACACGACCCCTTGGTTGGGTTACTATATTATCGACGATCGTAGACACTCATACCGTAGGATAGTATCATTGGTCATGATAAGCATCATGTTGCCGACTTATTCGGTGACACTCAACTTATATCGCCAAACGACCCCGAAGGCCAAATTCTGAGAAAGTATAAATTGATTTTTAAAAAATGATCAGGGAATCCTATCATTGTTAGACTCAGATCTTTACACGAAAACATTGTTCTGCTTAGTTTTGAAGAGTTTTCTAGTAGATCTTGAATTGGTTTTTGGAATTGAAGCTAAATTGAAGCATTGTAAAACTTGAGGATTAATACACAACTATGGAGAACGAAATTGGCATTTAAATCTTCTCTTTTATGACGTGTGGCTAAAACCGCTATCCTTGGGGGTGTGATCTTGTGATTATTTGCTCTAATTAGATTATGAATGTTGTTGTTTTCTGATTTAATTGTTGTTTTGAAGTGGGTTCAATTGGTAATTAAGGTTTAATTTATGAATTGTAGTATTCTATGCTTGCTTGAGAGAGAGGCTTTAGAATTAAGATCACCAACTGATGATTGTAGTGTTTGGGTTGTTATGGGTTCATCTCAAGAGAGTGAATCACACTCCAAAACTTTAACGACCTATTCCTATCGTTATGGATAAGCCAATGGGGAATGAATTCAGGCCAGAAAACTTCTGAGTAGTAACTTTGAAATTTCCCGCCTAGGCCAGACATGGACGAAATCTGAGTCAGGTGAGGTCTAGGGCAATCCGATAATGGATGGGGGATTTAATTATGAGTTTGATCACGTGGGTGGGTAGCCAAGACGTTAAAGAGCATGTACGGCTTTACAAAATTGAATTCGGGTGAGTAAAACTCCTGAAACTGATCTTGGCGTGAAAGGGTAGTTTTAGAACGTCAAGGTTTGAAAGTGTGTTGTGATGGGGCCCACTGTGGCAGGCCAGTCGTGAATTAAATAGGGTAAAAACCCTAAAAAGGTTATTTTTTGCAAAACCTCGTTCTTAAGAGCTAAGGGATGACCCAAGGCTGTTTCCTATCAAATTTCAACGAATTCTCACGCTAAAGGTAAGATATTACTCCCCTAATCCATATTTTGATTCCTAAAACCTGGAATCCTTGTTAATTATCGGTGGGGGAGGGTTTTGGACTGAAGTTAATTGTGGGAAAAGCCCTAGTTGAGCATTAGGATCATGGGTTTGGCCTTGGGTTGATATTTTGTTATAATCCAGGTAAATTAGACCTTGTTTATTGATCCTTTCATTAACTGCTTGTTTTAGACCAAGAACAAGTTGAAAGACTCCGGAAAGGGAAGGATCAAGTGTCTTAGGAGTGTTTTGGCTTGGTTTCGAGGTAGGTGATAGTTTTACTTCCTATTTTGTTATATATGCATGTTAATTGCTCCATTGTATGAATGCATGTATGTAAATAGGGAAACATGAATCAAATCTAATGAAATTATTATGTATGAACAATTACATGCCATGAACCTGTTACTTGACTGTGTGACTATGTGCACATTGTTCATTATGGGTGTGATTGTGATTGTGGTTGTGCTGATTGGACCGGATGTCACGTTCTAACACATATATTGGACAGGGTGTTATGTTTCGACACATATATTAGACCGGGTGTCACGTTCTGACACACACATATTGGATCATGTGTCATGTTCTGACACACTAACATTTTTTGTGTGGGTTCCATGAGAGGACCATTTGTGATTGTCACATTCATATCTACCTATCATTGCTATTGGGAAATTGAATATTGCTCCTAGAATGATAATTGAAATATGCATCCTGTATATGTGTGTTTACTGTGTTGTAATTACTTGTGCATATTTTGCTTACCGAAGTAGCCGCGTGATCCTACCAATACACCGTGGTTTCGTGTACTGATACTACACTTGCTCTTTCCTTGTGGAGCATATGGCATCTTCAGGCGGCTACTGATAGACCTCAGCTAGGAGATCATTGACCGAGACCAGATTCGAGGGTGATCAAGTTCTTTCGGGCTGCCATGGATCCATCATTAGTTTGGTCCACTCTTTTCGGACTCAGGCTATTTATACATTCAGACTTTTACTTATGTTTGGTTTTTTGGGGTTGCACCCCCTTTTTCTTAGACTTATGGATTGGTAGAGTTTTGGTACAATGACTTTCAGGTCTAGGGGTTGAATTTCAGCGATGGTTATCATAGCTTTTTGTCTTAAACCTTCGGAGTTTATGGGAACTCCTTATTTAAGTCGTCATTTAAACCTACTTCCGTCTCTTTAAATGGTTTAGTTCTTTAAGTTGCTTAGTTGGGTTATGGTAGTGGTTCTCCCACCGGATGGTTAGTGTGGGTGCCAATCACGGCAGTCTGGATTATGACAAAAATTGCCTATCTAGCTCAAGAGAGCAGATAAATCGAGGTATTGGGCTACTTATAGTGTTATGATGGTCGAGGTTCGAGAGAACTCGCTTGAATCGTAATAGTTGTTCGAGAGAAAGCTATTGCATCTATAGCCTAGCCTACCCACTAAGATTTAGCGTTTGTTAGTAAATTGCAACTACCCATATAGAGGAATTAGCTTTTATCGATCACATCCCTAAGTACCCCTTATCTACTTGATTACTCCCCTGTTGTTCTTAGTTGTTAATTGATAAATCTAAACCTTCATCTGACATTTTTTGTCAACCCTTTGGCTTACTTCAATGATTTCGATAACTTTTATTCCTATAATCGTTTATAACACGTTTATAACTTCGTAATTGAATTCTAGCTTGTATCACTCCCTGTGGGATCGACCCCAACTCTATGTTGGGTTTATACTAGATTACAATCGTCTACACCTAGTATTGGATGAAGTGTAGTTGAGCGTTATAAAAAATGGCGCCGCTGTCGGGGAGTGGTGTTTAGAATTCTATTATTGAAGTTTAAATTGTGATCTTTTTGTGTTGTAGTTGAATCGACTTACCTTGTGTTGTGAGTTGTTTGTGATCAGGTGGAAATATGAGTGCTAATGGAAGCACTGTGAACCAACTTGGTCACCAAGATGATGTTGGTGACCTCAATAATGCCAATGACGCCCAATTGGGGAACTTAGGTACTATTCGCTTACCTCCGGTTGTGGGTCATGTTGCATTCCATGTGACAAACACGATGCTGCAACTATTTCAAGCTAAGGGTGTATTTAGAGGGCTGGATCATGAGAACCCCCATGACCATATTTGGAACTTTGTGGATTTATGTAGTTGTAACACCTCGAAAACGAGTAGGCTAAACTAGAGCTACGTTTGAAGGGTAGAGTCATGGAGGTGGTTTAGGGCCAAGGGCAAAGGGGAAAGGGCCAATTCTTCCCAAGCCTTGCCAAGGCACTGCCCCAAGACTACTAGGGTCTTCACGACCAATGGTGGTCACCACGAGTCGTGGTGCCACTCGTGAAGGTGGAGGCAATAGCCTCCTTAAGGCTGCCTCAAATTGGCTCCTCCACACGAGCCACTTCACGACTCATGAAGCCTTAGACGGCTCATGGGAGTGGCCTTGAACATGCCTTGTGGTTGAGAGGTGATGGAGAGTGGCTTATCCACTGCCTCAAGGTCCACGAGAGGGACCACGATTCGTGGCTTTGCACCACGGCTCGCGGAGCCCCTCGTGAAGGTGTCTTGGGATTGTGAACTAAAGTCACAAGTTTGCCTAGCCACTGCCTCAAGTCCATGAGAGGGACCATGGCTCGTGGTCATGACCACGTTTCGTGGAGCTCCTCATGGCACCTGGCAGCTCACTTTAAGCGAGGGGTCTTTTGGGAAATTCCGATTTAAGTCCTATCAAAGTGAATTCATTTTGGGTAACTTTAGGGTCACTATATAAGTCATTTTGTAAGTCAAATTCACCTAAACTAATTCATATTTTCACAACACCCAAATATTTCCCCAAAGTTAATCTCCTCGCCAAAATTTCTCTCTCTAAAACTCCAAGGAAGAAGAAGAGGGAAGAAGGAAGAAGGTAAAGCTAGGGTTCAAGAAACAAGTTCTTCTCATCAAATTCATTGGACTCCATTGTTAAGGTATGGTATTTCTTCATCCATGGATAGTCTTCATCCATGTAGTCCCTTCAAACTCAATTTCAAAGATAAAAATTTCCCTAAAAAGCTAGAGTTTGACTCCAAGTCATGGGTTCCTTTCAAAAACGATTTTAATGATTAAATTACTTTATATTATGATTTAATTGATGATTTATGATGGTTTTTATGTTGAAACCTCCAAGAACCCATGAGATCCCTAATTTCCCCAATTATGACCTTGTGATGTGGGTTTGTTGATTTTAGAAAGATGTTATGAGATTACGCTTGTGATAGTTGGGTTACTTGAATTATGTTATTACCCATGTCTAATGTAGTAATTCTATATGTGTTGATTGAATATGATCTATGGTCAAAGTATGAAGATTATGCATGATTATGAGTTTGATGAATATGCTTTAAGAACACTTTGAGAGTAAAGTGATTATGACTATGATCTAGTTGTTGTGTTGTTGGAAGTTAATATGTAATCCATGGGAATTAATGCTTAGCACCGAGTGGATATGAATATGATATGGAAGCTTATACGCTAGTTGAGTCCGGCTTCCCAATGAAAGCTTTTACACTAGTCGAGTCCGACTTTCCTAATAGGTTCCTTTTACCTTAGTTGAGTACGGGTTCCGAAGGTATGTATCTCATGAGATGGAAACCTTCTACCATAGTTGAGTCCGGGTTTTTAGAATCAATCTCCTTATCCCATAAAGGCATAAACTATGTGCCATCGTGGGTATTTAGCTAGTGGATCCACCTAAGCTAAGAGTATGGTTCTACCTTAGGAAAGTAGGACAACCCCTTTTCAGTGTGGGGTAGACACTGAATTCCATGATAAGCTCACATGGTCAATGTCGGTTAAGGCTTATTCCCCATTATGGTAATAGTATGAACAAGAGTATGGATGATGAGTTATAGTTACTCAAGAGGCTATACTTAGTATGAGTGAGATTATGGGATCTTATTCATGCATTAACCAAGTATGCTTTGAGGGTATGTATGATATGTTCCTATTATGATATGATGATCTATGAGTTGATGATGCTTATGACTTATGCTTTTCCATTATCTTCAAAGTGGTGCTTTAACTTGGTAAATTGCACGCATTCAAATAAAATGTCCCTTTTAGAATGTTTTCATGATTTTATGCATGGCTATCATACGTAGTGCATTTTTGTACTAACCAATATTTTCTACATTTTCCCCAAGTGTAGGGTCCGGTTCTCAAGGTGGTCCCCATTGTGGCTAGAGATTGGATTTACTCATTCCTCCTTGCTTGTTGGTGAGTCCTCATGATTCAAGGATGAATATCTTCATTTACTAGTTTCATTCTTGTATTTGGATTTCAGATTATGTTGTATAGGTTATGACCCTCTTTGATTCAAGAATTGTAATAGATGGCTAATTGAGACAATTCTAGACTTTCGCTTTCCTTTATAAAAAATTTGGACTTAAATGCGTTTTTTACTCTTTATTGTTCTATGCTTATGTTATGCTATGCTAAGTGGCTTACATGGTGCCTTTTGGGGTTCTATATACCTTGTTACGTCTAGGGGGTACCCTTGGGTCGTGAGAGTAGTCCATTCTCGCTCAAGAATATTTCACAAGAATTAGTTCGGCGCCAGTTGTTCCTTTTCTTGTTGATGGGGGAAGCAACCAAGTGGTTAGCGGATCTACCGAGGAACTCCATTTCGTCTTAGGAAGAACTTACCGAGGCATTCTACATAAGATTATTTCCACCCTAAAAAAATGGTGAAGTTACGTGATAATATCCAAAACTTCAAGCGTGTAGAAGGGGAATCGATTCATGAAACATGGCTGAGATTTCAAAAGTTGCTGCTACAGTGTCCGATTCACGGGCTTCCAGACAATGTGATACTTCATTATTTCTACAGGAGCTTAGACTCAGTGAACAAAGGAGTAGCGGATTAGCTATCCCAAGGAGGGATAATGTTACAACCATTTGAAGTAGCCTCTTCCCTTCTTGATGAAATGACAAAGATAAATCGGGAATGGTACACTCAAGAGGACCAAGTGTCTCCATTGAATTTTAGGATGACAAAGGAGAAAGAGCGAGATGAGAATATTAGCAAGATGATGTCACAAATTAAGTCATTAAGAAAATAAGTGATAGTGAGTGTTGATGAAAGCAAAGATGTAAAAAAAGTGTTTAGACTTGAGAAGGATTCTCGCCCGAGCTATTTTAAGTCAGGTGGGAATCAAGGTTGGAACACACTTAATGGAGAAGAGCAAAGAGGATACAATAAAGATTGGACTGAACAATATGACCTTTGGAAGAGAGAAGATAATCATGAAGAGTATCACACTCAATCAAGTGACAGCACAAGATCCAAAAGTAGTTCAGGAAATCTTTGAGTTGATGAATTATTATCGCGTATCCTAGACAAGGTTGAAGGATCGGATGACATGCTTAAGGAGATGAAGGATGACTTCTCGTCATTGAATAATAAGGTAAATTCTCACTCAAATGAAATCAAGCAACTTGAATACCAAATGATTTAACTTTTAGCTCAATTAGAACCCAAGCGATTTGAAAAGAGTGCAGATGAGTATACAAAAAGTCCAATGGCTGAAAATGACAAAGAGTTGGAAGTTGTAACTCGAAGTGGGAAGATATCAGTTGGTAATGTGAAGGTGAATGATGGGACTAACACTTGTGAAGAAGAGAAAGACACCATTGAGATATAGAGGTCTGATCAAGCATCGGAGAATGATATGCTAGAGGAGGAAGAAAGTCCAAGGCAAAGCACCATTGAAAAGTTACAAATAGCTAAAGAAAGGGTTGCATCATCTCCAAAGTTAGTGCAACCTCTTCCCAAAATAAATCCCCCATTCCCTCAACGACTCAAAAAGAAAAATGAAGAAGAAAAGTCCAAGAAACTCCTATCCGTGTTTAAGACACTTTCTGTGAACCTTCCTTTAGTGTAAGCATTATTGGAGATGTCAGGATATGCAAAATTCATGAATGAGGTGGTCACTAAGAAGAGGATCATGGACTTTGAAACAATTGAAGTGTCTCACAATTGTAGTGCCATTATGACCAGTGATGTGATTACAAAGAAAGAGGATCCGGAGGAATTTATTATCCAATATACCATTGGTATGCTTTACTTTCCCAAAGCATTATGTGATTTGGGGGCGAGTATAAACTTGATGCCATACACCATCTTCAAATAACTTGGGCTGGGTAAACCGAAATCCACAACAATGCAACTTCTTATGGCGGATATGTCTATCAAGCACCCCGTTGGGATACTCTATGATATATTGGTGAAGGTTGATCGATTTATCTTTCTGGCTGATTGTGTTATTTTGGATTGTGAGATTGATGCAGAAGTACCTATCATTTTGGGTAGACCACTTTTGGCAACCGGAAGAGATCTAGTGGATGTTGAAAGTGGGAATTAAAGTTTAGGGTAAATAAAGAGGAGGCTACCTTCAATGTGTGCAAATCAATGAAGCAACCTAGTGACATTCATGTAGTTTCAACGATTGATGTAATTGATGAAACTTGGCTAGTGTGAGTGAAATGATACATGTGGGTGAACCTCTTGCGGCTGTCCTTTTGAATTATGATTAGACCAAAGTTCAAGGGTATGATAAAATGGTGGTTGCTCTATCGAGGCTAGGGGTGTAATCAATAAACCCATTAAAGCTTGATATTGATCTAAAAAATTGAGAAAGTCCTCTCGCTAAACCATCTACGGAGGAGCCTCCAAAGCTTGAGCTGAAAGTACTTACGGTTCATCTTTGGTATGCATTCTTGAGGGCAAATAGCACCTTGCCCATTATCATTGCAGCAGACTTGCTTGAATGGCAAGTGAAATTGCTTCTTGAAGTGTTGAGATGTTACATCAAGACAATATGATGGATAATTGATGATATTATCAGTATTCCTCTCGGGATTTTCACTCACAAAATCCAATTGGATAGTGAATGCAAGCCAAGTGTTGAGCATCAAAGAAGATTAAACCCACTTATGCAAGAAGTGGTGAATAAAGAGATCATTAAGTGGATGTAATGCATTTATGGATCAAATGCTCGATCGACTTGCGGGGCGTGGATGGTATTGTTTCTTGGATGGCTACTTCGGGTATAACCAAATTTCTATTGCACTGGAAGACCAAGAGAAAACCACATTAACATGCCCCTATGGTACTTTTTCTTTCAAGGGGATTTCATTTGGGTTGTGCAATGCTCCGACAACATTCCAATGGTGCATGCTTTCTATTTTTGCAGACATGGTGGAGGACTCAATGTAAGTCTTCATGGATGATTTCTCAGTCATGGGTGATTCATTTGAAACATGCTTGGCACATCTTGAGTAGGGACTTCACAGGTGCGTAGTCCTAAATTAGGAAAAATGTCATTTCATGGTTAATGAAGGCATAGTCCTAGGCCACAAGGTGTCACAAAAGGGATTGGAGGTAGACAAAATAAAGATCGAGGTAATCGAGAAGTTGCCACCACCTATCTGTGTAAAAGGTATCCAAAGTTTCTTGGGTCATGTAGGGTTCTATTGGAGATTCATCAAAGACTTCTCAAAAATTGCACACCCATTGTGCTATTGGAGAAAGAGGCAAAGTTTGTTTTAAGTGATGCTTGCTCAAAAGCCTTTGAGTTCTTGAAATAAAAGCTAATCTCTACCCCAGTGATCATTAGCCCGGATTGTTCCAAACCATTTGAGGTGATGTGTGATGCAAGTGGTACTGCTCTTGGAGCTGTGTTAGGGAAAAAACATAACAAAATCTTTCATCCAATCAATTACGCCAGTAAGTCGCTAAATGGAGCACAACGTAACTACACTGTCACGGAACATGAATTACTTGTTATTGTATACACATTTGAAAAGTTCAGGGCATACTTTCTGGGACCTAGAGTGATAATTCACACTGATCATGCAGCGCTGCGGTACTTAATGGTGAAGAAAGATGCAAAGCCGAGGTTGATTAGGTGGGTCTTGCTGTTGCAAAAGTGATTTTGAAGTAAAAGATCAAAAGGGGTGTGAAAATCAAATGGCAGATCATTTGTTGCGGTTAGAAATCAACACATTTGACCCCAAGGAAAGAGACATTGTGGCTGAATTTCCAGATGAAACAGTGATAAGGGTAACCCAAAGCAACACACTCTGGTATGCTGAACTTGCAAACCATGTAGTATGTGGAATAATTCCTGAGGGTCTAAATTTTTACCAATGAAAACGGTTCTTATTCGATGTAAAGAAATATTTTTGGGACGAACTGTATCTATTCAGAGAATGTGCAGACCATATAATTCGACAATGTGTACCATAAGAGGAAGTCCATGAAGTTCTCAATGCGTGTCATGCTTCACCTGTTGGTGGACATCATAGCGGAGTGCGAACAACAGCAAAAATGTTTCAAAGTGGTTATTATTGGCAATCTCTATACCAAGACACACATGACTTTGTGAAACATTGCATACCTTGCCAAAAGCAAGAAGTGGTATCAAGAAAGCATGAATTACCTGTCAACTCTATCTTAGAAGTTGAGTTGTTTGATGTATGGGGTATAGATTTCATGGGTCCGTTTGTAAACTCTTTTGGCAACAAGTACATTGGGGTGGCGGTTGATTATGATTCCAAATGGGTGGAGGCTAAAGCATTACCCAACAATGAGGGCAAGAGTGTGGTGCAATTTTTAAAGCGATATAATTTCGCACGATTTGGCACTCCGCGTGCTATCATTAGTTATGGAGGATCTGATTTTGGCAACAGGATATTTGCATCATTGTTGAGCAAATACAGGGTTAACCATAAAATTGCAATGCCATACCATCCACAAACTAGTGGCCAAGTGGAAGTATCAAACCGAGATATAAAAGATATTTGGCAAAAACGGTGAATGCAAATTAGACGGATTGGTCTCGAAAATTAGATGATGCTCTGTGGGCATATCGTACTGCGTTCAAAACACCGATTGGTATGTCACCATATCATTTAGTGTTTGGAAAGTCATGTCACCTGCTAATTGATCTTGAGCATAAAGCTCTATAGGCGTTGAAGACACTAAATCTGAACTGAGAGATGCCTGCGTAAGGGAGAGTAAATCAACTTCATGAGTTGGAGGAATTTCAGTTGAGAGCATATGAAAGTTTAGCTCTGTATAAGGAGAAAATGAAGAAGCGGCATGATGCCAAAATCCTTCTGCGTGAATTCTGAGTCGGTGATTTTGTGCTGCTCTATAATTTTTGTTTGAGACTTTTTCCCGATAAACTTAAATCAAAGTGGTCTGGTCCATTCAAGGTGACTCGAGTGTTCACAAATGGGGCAATTGAAATTGAAGGTAAGGATGGTCCAACTTTCAAGGTGAATGGGTAGCATCTGAAACTCTATATTGGAAAATGTCATGAGATTTCGATAATTGAAGTGGTGTATTTGGAACATGCTTGAAATCATTTCCACGTCGTACTGGGACGTTAAATAAGGCGTTTGTTGGGAGGCAACCTAAGCTTTAGTTGTTTTGAATAATGTGTGTTGGATGTGCAGGTACAGGTGATTTTGTGAAGGCACGACCATCTTGGCGATCCGTCGAGTGGAACGGTGGTTGCGATTTGGCTCACCTTTTTCACATGAAGGGAGGACTATAGTTCTGGAATATTTGGCGAAGCAGTCAGGCTGCTTGCCGATGCGTCAATGAGGTTTGGCGAGCCCGACTTCCACCGCCCTTTGATCACTCCTGAAGGGCTGGTGTTCTGAAAAATTTGGCGACGAGGTCAGTATACTTGGCGGTGCGTCAATGTGATTCGGCGAACCCAATTTAACTCGCCTTTTAGTCCCAATTGGATAGCCAGTGTTCTCAATATTTTGGCGAGCTTCATCCAGTTAGTTGGTGCGCCGAATGGTTCGGCACTCTCCTCAGCACTTCGTCGACTGGCCACATAATAAAGAATCCTTCTTCCCCTGTTTTTTTCATTCAGTGCTATTGTACTTATGTATTTATTTCGTGTTCTATTTCTTTTTACATTGAGGACAATGTCAGATGTTTTTAGTGGGGTGGGGACTTATTCTGAATACCACCTCTTGATGTGTTTGAATGTGGTTGTTCTCTTGCAAATTTGAGTGTCGGTTTTGATCAATACTAATGACTTGAATAGTGCTTTCAATTGAACGATATGAGTGTGCGGTTACAATGAGGCAATTCGAGCTACATAGGTCATATGTGAACTCCTAGCATCTCATTGTGACTAGCCAATTGATTGAGTCGATCTCTCGTGATGATCATTGCACGCTAGCTTAAGATTGTTGAGTCTTGTTTGATAATTGTGTCGAATGCCATGTGCGGTGATGTTGTTTTGAATATTATGTTTGATGACATCTAGAACTTGTCCCGTTAGTCCAATTGATTGATTGAAGTAAGCAATTGAAATGATCTTAGGGAAAATTTGTTAAGAGTGAACCAAAAATTGACATTATACCTCTTTGTGGCCACCTTGTGAGAAGTGCGAACCTAGCTTGACACCATTTTGAGCGTAGCCTTTTCTTTGAAAGAAACTTGAACAACTTTGACCTCTTTGTCCAACACCTATAACCTTCATAAAGTATTGGTTTGTTTGAATAGCCAACTTAGGCCAAAAGCCTAAGTTGGGGGTGTGGTGAAAAAGAAGAAATGTGAAAAATTCGCCTTTGAAGGATCATGATGAAAAAGATAGAACCCCTCCATATAAAAAAAAGAAAAAGAAAAAGAAAATAAAAAAAATTGAAAAAGAGAAGAGTTTGTAAAATAAAGTGTGTGAAAGGAGCAAACGAAATGGGGTATCCAAGGAGTCGTGCTTAAATGAATAATAGGGTGGATTATGAACATCATAACTTGTGAAAGAGAAGGAGAAAAAGTGATTTGCAGGCCATACTTCATGAAGGTAGAAGTCACTAAACCAAAATGACCATATATTGCATTTGAACTCTTTTGTTGAGCTTGAACTTGCATTTGAACCGAACATTGTGAGGTTGAGTCTATTTGTCACAATTTGAAACTTAGAGTGCACAATTGCATAATGCATGCAAAATTTGAACCTCTTGTGTGAATTTGTATTTAGTCTTGAGTAGCACTGTTTGTAGACATCCTTGTTGAACTGATTGATCTTGAGTTTTACTTGAGGACAAGCAAAAGTTTAAGTTGGGGGTGTTTATGAGTCTGAAATTTTGACTCATTTAGGGCGTATTATTCATAATTTTATTGTCCTTGATGCCTATTTTGTGCTCTAAACTGATGTTTTAAATGCTAATTTGCAGATAAAAAGGCAAAATAACAAGGCAAGGACATTAATGAACAATATAAAAAAGAAAAGCAAAGCTGAAGACCGTCGAAGACATTCGGTGACTCACCGAGTAGTCCCTTTTGCTCGCCTAAAGTTACAGAATGCCAACCCTTGGAGAAGAGAAATTGGGCGAGGTAACATACCTTTTGGTGATACGCCGATTGGATTGGCGAAGGAGGCTCATATCGCCTAATATTACAGAATTGTTAGTGAAGACACAAGCAAAAATGACAATCCGAAAGGAAAAATGGCGCATTACCGATCAGGTCGGTGATCCCGACTTTGAACGCCCAAGATTACAACATTAAAATGGTGATAACGCAAGATCAAAAGGCGATGGAAAGACGCGTTTGGCTTGTCGCCGACTTGTTCGACGACACTCGACTTATACCATCGAACGACCCCGAAGGTTAAATTTTGAGAAAGTATAAATTGATTTTTAAGAAAAGATCAGGGCATCCTATCATTGTTAGACTCATATTTTTACACAAAAACATTGTTTTGCTTAGTTTTGAAGAGTTTTCTAGTAGATATCGAATTGGGTTTTGGAATTGAAGCTAAATTGAAGCATTGTAAAGACTTGAGGATTAATACCCAACTATAGAGAACGAAATTGGTATTGAATTATTCTCTTTCCATCCCAGGGGGTGTGATTTTGTGATTATTGCTCTAATTAGCTTATGGGTGTTGTTGTTTTATGATTTAACTGCTATTTTGAAGTGGGTTCAGTTGGTAATTGAGGTTTAATTTATGAATTGTAGTATTCTATGCTTGCTTGAGAGTGGGGCTTTAGAACTAAGATCACCAACTGATGATTGTAGTGTTTGGGTTGTTATGGGTTCAGCTCAAGAGAGTGAATCTTAATTCGAAATTGCTTATCTAGCTTGAGAGAGTAGATAAATCGAGGTATTGGGCTGCTTATAGTGTTATGATGGTCGAGGTTTGAGAGAACTCGCTTGAATCTTAATAGTTGTTCGAGAGAAACCTATTACATCTATAGCCTAGCCTACCCACTAAGATTTAGCATTTGTTAGTAAATTGCAACTACCCATATAACGGAATTAGCATTTAATCGATCACATTCCCAAGTACCCCTTTATCTACTTGATTACTCCCCTATTGTTCTTAGTTTTTAATTGACAAATCTAAACCCCTATATGACATTTGTTGTCAACCCTTTGACTTACTTCAATGATTTCGATAACTTCTATTCCTACAATCGTTTAGAACACGTTTATAACTTTGTAATTGAATTCAAACTTGTATCACTCCCTGTGGGATCGACCCCAACTCTATGTTGGATTTATACTAGATTACGATCATCTACACCTAATATTGGATGAGGTGTAGTTGAGCATTATCATTTACCCCCTTGGTCCAGAAAGTAAGGATATGATGAGTTCTAACGTAGTACTCCTTTAAAGAGCAATCAAAGAGAAGGGAAAAAAATTGCATGCATGCACACTTATTAAGGTTTACTAAATATTAGGTCTACTTCATTAATTCTTCATGGTTCCCATAACCATATTTTTGGGTTTAGCTACTCATAATTATATGATCACAATTAATAATAATTAAATTAAAAGAAATCATGCACTTACAATATGAATATTGAAAACCCATAATCGAGAATTGAAGTTCAAAGTTAAAACCAAATATCGATGTGTAATAAATCTCCAAAATTTAAGAATAAAAGCAAAAAGTTGTTTACTTCTAATTTCTAAACCAAAATGTACATAACAATGTAAAAGAAAACCTAAGAAAAACATTTATAGACATAAAAATCCATCTAAATTGATTTTGGAAAACTGGACTCGACACTTTTCATGACCACATCTAAGGATTGTGCAACCCTCTCGTAGATGACCGTCAAAGCAGCCTCGAGAATTTTTTTATCATGAACATATTCTATAATACATGGAAGCTTCTACGGCTCGTGCATTTCCTTTGTAGAACTCAGGATTTTTTTAGTTCACCTTAAGTATCTCAACCATGATTAGCTTCTATGGCTCATAAGTACTTATACCACCGCTCTCTCGTGCAACTCAGGGTCTTTTTCATCTTTCAGTACGTTTTCTATGATCCAAGTCTACGACTCGTGGATGAAATTACGACCCGTACTACACACTCGTATATCATATATCCTTTTTCACCAGCCATAAACTTTCATTTATGAAAGCTTCTATGACTCATGGTTCAAACCACGACTCGTAGATAGCTTTAGTGAATCCCAAAAACCTAGCTTGTTAGATCCCGCACTTGCATTTATTTCCCGAATCTTGTTTCCCGTAAAATTACAAAACACCATTAAATCTACTAAGATACACGTGAAAACTTACATAAATCCTAAGTTTTGAGCATCAAAAGTGCCCTAACTCCACGACACATCAGTGATCACAAGCGATTAGGCATAATCGTAACATGCTTTTCTAGGTCGTTAAGTCGGGAAGAGATTCCTGTTTGATAGACAATATATCATGTTGTGGTAGCTAACTCAATATGATAAGACTACAAGTCATATAATGTCAATATTAAGTCATAATAAACTTAGTCCATCATGATCGTGCTAGAAGAGAAATTATAGCCTTACCATACATTTCAATCAAAGCCCCAAAGTTGTGTCTATGGATCTTGTCCAAGCAAAGGTAATGCAACAATGAAAGAATCAACAAGGCTTCAAGGATGAGTCATAAATAATTGGTAAGGCGCTAATGTCACACCCGTTGTAGACCATGAAATTTTATTAATATATTAAATTTTAGATTAATCCATAAATTCATGATATATTGATCAAGTCAAATTACTGGTTAATAAAGTCGGATTTATATTTAAGTCAAAATATATGACTTAAATAAAGTCCAAATTTCATTTGGGTCAGTCCATTAAGTTGACAAGATGAGCCCAACTCATGTTCTTCAAACCCAAGGGCCAAAATTGCTTGGACGAAAATACCCCTAAAACCCTAGCTCAAGCCTATATAAAGAGATCATCATAAGACAAAAAAAAAGGAAGAAAAAAAGAAGAATACACATAGAGAAATACATAGAGAATCCTTGCTCTTCAGTGGTGATCTGCAAGTCTTCCGCATACAAAGATGTCTTCGCTCCAAGTGTTGAGCCGCAAGTATTCCATCAAATCAAGAACATCCATGAAGACAAGAATGAGGGGATTATATATATTTTCTTAAAGATTTTATAAATATTGTAACCTTCACATAACTTCAAATACAAATAATGTTGAAAGTTTATACGCATACAAATTGGCACGCCCAGTGGGAAAATATTTACATCTCATCTCTTCGCTTAAAAAAAATCAAAGTTCAAAAAAGATCGAGATGACTTTCAAGAAGATCAACTAAAAATCTGCATCTGCATCCAAATTTGGATCTGCATTTGTATCCTCATCTGCATTCGCATCTGCATCTGGAAAAACTGATGGATCCAAATTCTGCATTGTTGTGGAAAACATCCTTGATGTTACTACGGGAATCATGGGACATGTCACAAGGAACCAAGACAAATTGCTAAGACAACAAGCCTACCAAGTGTCGTATGAATCTGCTATTGTCTTTGATTCGTCTTCAAAAGGTGTAAAGTTTCCTGCAAAAGCCACAAAAGAAGACATCGTCGAAATGGTTGAGAGGGTTCTTGCCCAATTAAGCCTATCCACATCTAAAACGTCATTCACTTCAACCGATAATGATGTCTTAAACACTGTATCTACTCTACATAACCTATCTGTATCTCATGGAAAATCGATGTTATTCTCCATCATCTACAATGGTGATGCAAGCGATGGTGATCAAAACTTTCACCATAGAAGAACAACTTACAAATTTGACGAAAGAAGTTGAAGGCCTATCAAAGTACATCTAAGGTCAAGATGTCTAAATTACCAAGTTGACAAACATGATGGAGAATATGGAGGAAAGGGAATCCACTCAATTATGTGCAAAGCTTCATGAAACTCGGGAGAAAATAGAGTCCTTCGCAAACTAAGAAACAATCATCAAGGAGTTTCAAGTGTCTGCCAAAGGTCTGATTCCTTTGACAAATTGAAGGACTTCATCAAAGAGTCCATCAAAGATAAATCTGAGTGCATGTCCAAGTCTCCTCTCACATATGTAAAGTTGTATTCTCAAAGAATTGATAACCTAAAAATACATGTTGGCTATCAACCTCCTAAGTTGCAACAATTCAACGACAATGGAAATCCAAAACAACATGTAGCACACTTTGTCGAAACTTGCAATAATGCTGGAACATATGGTGATTATCTTGTTAAGTTGTTTGTTAGATCATAGGAATTTCTTTCGAATGGTACATATATCTTGAATCTAGTTCCATCGATAGCTGGGAGCAGATGGAGCAACAATTCCTTAAGAGTTTTTTAGCACAAGACGTGTTGTGAGCATGATAGAGATTGCAAACGCCTGTCAAAGGAATGATGAACAATTGATTGACTTCATAAATCACTGGAGGAGCTTGAGCCTTAACTGCAAAGATTACAAAGAAAATATAATTCACATTGATGATAAGGACAAGTTTTCATCTGAAACTGAAATTGAAGATTCCATGTAAGTTGACATGCTCTTTGACGTACGGGCCTAAACTGCAAGTCATAATGCTCATCGACGCATGAGCCTAAAATGCATGTCATGAAGCTCAAAGCTTCTCAAATTCGAGTTAAGTCTTCAAATCAAAATACTCCTAACTCATCAAATTCGAGCTAAGTCTTCTTGGCATAAAGTTCATCAAATTCGAGCTAAATCTTCATGTTGTGAAGCTCGTTAAGTTCAAGCTAAGTCTTAAAGTCACGAGGCTTCTCAAATTTGAGCAAAATCTTCAAATCAAAATGCTCATTGACGCACAAGTCAAAAATATATGTCATGAAGCTCATCAAATTCGAGCTAAGTTTGCAAGTCAAGAAGTTTCTCAAATTTGAGTAGAATTGTCAAGTCTCAAAACTCATCAAATTCAAGAAAAATCTTCAAGTCAAAATGTTCCTCTACACATAAGCCTAAAATACATGTCATAATGTTAATCAAATTCTGTTGAACCTTCAAATTTCAAAGCTCATCAAATTCGAGCAAAATATTTAAGTCTAAATGCTTCTCGACGCACGAGTCTAAGTTGCATGTCATGAAACTCATCAAATTTGAGCTAAGTATAAAGTTTCAAAGCTCTTCAAATTCGAGCTAAGTTCTCAAATCATGATGCTTCTCAAATGCGAGCCAAGTCTCATAAAAGCTCCATGAAAATGAGTTAAATCTTCAAGTTGTTATTTTTGGCCCTCATGAGTTTAAATCTATATGGTCCAAAAAAATAAATAGGTTGAAAACCTTGAAATAGATGGATTAGACAAATAAGAAAAAACAAAAACTCACATGATTTGCATTGAAGTGTAAAGTAAATATATTTTATTGCTTCAAAATTGCAAAATATTTTACACATCAACAATCATAAGAAAGGGATGGAAAAGAAAACTGACATATCATCTTATATAAAAGGTCTATGTAGAAAAAAAAAACTCAAATGTCAAGAAGTGGGTTTTCAACACGTCTTTGATGTCTTTATAAAGTTCACATCACCTCTTCATCAAACATCATCACTTCAAATATTTTTATGAATTGATGCAGCCATAAACGAGTCTCTATCTTTGAGATGGGGGCATATTTCGAAGTTTGATTTGTGGAGTTGATCATGTGACAAGTAGTTTCTCTCCAGAACTAGGACAAACTACAAAAAAATATCTGCTCGCTAAAGCAAAAACTACTAAGGAAGAGGCACAAAGTGTGATTTGTTGTCAAGCTTCAACTACAAAAGATTCTTCATGTGTGGTTCATAAAGAAGATGCACTATATGTGGTTCGTTGTCAAAGTCGCAACTACAAAAGAAGCAACAAAATATCTTCTCGTTAAAGCAAAAACTACAGAGGAAGAGGCACAAAGTGTGATTTGTTGCCAAGCTTCAACTACAAAAGATGCATCATGTGTGGTTCGTAAAGAAGATGCACTATATGTGGTTCGTTGTCAAAGTCGCAACTGCAAAAGAAGATGCTTCATGTGTGGTTCGTCATCAAAGTCGCGATTGTAGAAGAAAATGCACTAAGCGTGGTTCATCGCTAAAGTCACAATTGCAAAAGAAGATGCACCAAATGTGGTTTATCATCAAATTTGCAACAACGAAAAAAATGCATCATGTGTGGTTCGTCATCAAAGTCACAACAATAAAAGAAGATGCACTAAATGTGGTTCATCATCAAAGCCACATCTGCAAAAGAAGATGTACTAAATATGGTTTGTTGTCAAAGCCGTGAAAGATGCATCAAGTGTGGTTCTTCATCAAAGCCGCATATGCAAAAGAATATGTACTAAATATGGTTCGTTGTCAAAGCCGCAACCGCAAAAGAAAATGCATCAAGTGTGGTTCATCGTCAAAACCACAACTGCAAAAAAGATGCTTCATGTGTGGTTTGTCATTAAAGTCGCAACTCTAAAAGAAGATGCACCACGTGTAGTTTGTCATCAAAGTCGCAACTGTAGAAGATGTACTAATGTCGTTCGTCACTAAAGCTGCAATTGCAAAAGAAGACGCACTAAGTGTAGTTCATCATCAAATTCACAACTACGAAATAAGATACATCATGTGTGATTCGTCATCAAAGTCGCAACTGCAAATGAAGATGCAGTAAATGTGGTTTGTTGTCAAAGTCACAATTGAAAAGGAAAATGTATCATGTGTGGTTCGTCATCAAATGTGTGATTGTAGAAGAAGATGCACCAAGTGTGGTTTGTTACTAAAGCTGCAACTGCAAAAGAAAAGGCATTAAGTGTAGTTCCTCTTCAAAGCCGCAGTTGCAAAAAAAGATGCACGAAGTGTTGTTCGTTTTCATCAAAGCCACAATCGCTAAAATATTGCACCATGTATGATTCGTCGTCAAATCACAACTATAAACGAAGATGCATCAAGTGATTCCTCATCAATTTTGGATTACCACACACTTTTTTTTGTATGATATTGAGAATGTTTGCGGTCCATCGTAAACTTGCAAAAAAGAAAGAAAAGTGATGTATCTCACGGTGCCAATTGCACGAAGCTTCTAATTGACATGAAAACAAATTGTAGCATATGCTCTCGCGCTCATCATGATGAATATGGTTGTATTGGCTTA
The DNA here is from genome assembly GCF_900185275.1 of Solanum verrucosum. Lineage (NCBI taxonomy): Eukaryota > Viridiplantae > Streptophyta > Magnoliopsida > Solanales > Solanaceae > Solanum > Solanum verrucosum. The sequence continues at coordinate 2,009,601 of NW_026020173.1, forward strand.
AGATTTGTGTGTTCTCTCTCCAGTAGATGATGACAAAATTCTCAATTAATACGGAACTCAATAGGCGGCTCTTCAGCGAAGATGCAGAGAAGTGAATCATGAATGTTGTCGAAAATCAGTTAGCTCACCAACTTCAAAAAATAATTATCATCAATTCATGTGGAATTTTACCTTGATTTTTGGATATGTTGTAGACTTTGATGTCTAGTTTCTACAGAATCAAGTCGTTCGTCATTCGAAATCTTCTACACCAAGATAGAGATGTTTTGGTGACACTGCATAGAACTGTAAAAAAAAGAAGACAGAAATGATAGCAAACTTCAAAAACAAATTTCCATCAATTCAGAAGGGTTTTGATTTTGAATTTTGGAGATGTTGTAGACCTCTGAGTCTAGTTTCTATAACATTAAACGAATCATGATTTTGACTTTTCTACAACAAGTTATGAATTTTCTACCGCAAGTGTGCTGTGCTGAAAAAAAGTGACGAAAATTGAGTTTGATATGCCTCAAGTTGACAATCAACCATTGTAAGAGCACGTGCATTTATAGAAATCAAAAGTACATAAATTGTGTTCTTAGAAATTATGGAAAAACCATATTTGAAACAAAATTATGGTAAATTTTCCTAAGAACCAAATTATGGTAAGTTTCTATAGGAATCAAGTTGTGAAAAATTCCATTTGAATCAAGTTTCTCTGTGTATTCTACTTTTTCTTCCTCATAAGACAAAAAGGAGGAAGAAAAAGAAGAATACAACAGAGAAATACATAGAGAATCCTTGCTTTTCAGTGGTGATCTGCAAGTCTTCCACATACAAATAAGTCTTCGCTCCAAGTGTTAAGCCGCAAGTATTCTTGAGCCGCAAGTATTTCATCAAATCAAGAACACCCGTGAAGAGAAGAATAAGGGGATTGCATATCTTTTCTTAAAGATTTTATAAAGATAGTAACCTTCGCATAACTTCAAATACAAATATTGTTATTTGCTTGCTATTTTCCTTTCCTGTTTGTTGTATTTTTGAATTGAAACTTTAGACGCATACAAATTTGCACACCCAGTGGGACAATCTTTACTTCTCATCTCTTCTCTTAAAAAAAATCAAAGTTCAAAAACATCGAGATGACTTTCAAGAAGATCAACTCAAAATCTGCATCTGCATTTGGAAAAACTGATGAATCCATATTTTGCATTGTTATGGAAAACATCCTTGATATACAAAATAAACTCATGATAGGGATCAACCCCACTTACATCTAAGTTGTGAGTTGATAGTACGGGGTTTCACCAAATCTGCATGCATATTTTCTTGTATCAGTATTGTCTTCATTTAGAACTAAATTATTATTAAGGGTATTCACATCTTCAATAGGCACATTTAGCGGTTATTGAGGAGAATTTGGGTGGTAAAGATTTGGAATTTGTTTTTGGAGAAAGTTTGGTCAGTCTCTACTGTAGATTGATCGGCAATCGAGGTGGTCATTCACAAAGTTGTATTAGATTGGGCAAATCGCACGAGTATTGAAGAAAAAGAGAGTTGCATCAATATTTTAGGATCCATATCAATAAGTATAGTATAAGAAAATTTACTTTACCAAAATACTCTTTTGTCCTTCTACCTTTTCTTCTCTCAAATCCTCATTTTGAACAAGACCCCGTGAAGTATTATCATTCTTTTTAAAAAAAAAGGTGATCTCAAAATCTTAATTTTATTTATCAAACTATAATATTACGCTCACGCAACACTAATTGTTAGCATAAGCAATTATATTACAATCAGAAATTTCATATTCTTTTACTTTCAAAATTGAGTAGCATAATATTAGCAAGATTTATATAAATATATATATATACTAGTAAAATTATTTGCGCCTCACGCGGGAACTTAATATTATAGAATTTATAAAATAATACTTAAAATGTATCAGTCATTAAAACTAAAACAACTATATTATCTCTTACATATAAGATTACGTAGTAACGAACATTAATAATGTAAAGGAAAATGATACTTATAACATCTTATCATTTATCCTTCATTAATTATCTTTAATTTGATTTTATAATTTATCCTTTTGCTTACAGCAAGTGTTACTATTTGTTATTTTCAAGAAATCAAATGAACATAAACCTGAGATATTAATTTTTTTAATAAATAAATAATCATCAGTGAAGAGATAAATAAATTTTAAAAGGCTAAGAAAAGTTAACAAATATTTTAATTCTAATGTGTAGAAAGTTTAGCCCTCCCTTTTGCTTTATGTACATCATTTTAAAGTTCCTCATTTAAATATATCATAAGTAATTATTAAAATAGAAAATTAAAGGGAGACTATATCATATTGGACAACAATTCAACTTATTATATATACTTAAAAGGGAAAAATATTATACAAAACTATTCAGTTTGTTTTGGTGTTCTTTTAAAATCAACATACCAGAGTGATGGAGTTCAATTTGAAACTACACTTCTATTCCAATCGCAATGTTGAGAAACACATTTATTACTTCAAGAAAAGTATTTAAAACTTGCCGTAAACTTGAAAATATGTCCATACCATGTCTTTGAGATTAAAAGAGGCTCTAGTCTAGTCATATTTCTCTATAGGTCATCCGACACATCCTTGAACTCGTGTCAAAAAATTATTAATTCTTGTCTTCTTTTCCTGGTTCACTTCGCACATCAACGAGCGATAAAGTTTTTAAGGTCTTTATGTTCTTACAATGACATACCAAATTTGAATTGTCCTCAAGAGATGGTAGTATAGATCTTTAAGGAATTTTTTTATTGTACCTTCAACAATTTCAATAGAGAAAACTTGTGTGAATACTCAATTAATGTGTTATTTAATCTGTACTAACAAATACTTATAACAATAACTTTACAGAAACTTAAACAACAAAGTTTAAAATATGTACTCAAAAACAACAATTAATATCATAAGCATAAATTAATGACGGTAAAAAAATATCAGGATCTTTAACAATAGAATGAAACATAAAGAAAAAAATCGAGTCCACTGAATGCACAGTGTCCCCTTAAGGAAATTAGTCATCTCTAGTACCTGAGGTTTAAAGAAATAGATCATCTCATGATGGAACGATTTTATTCACTAGTGTATTGATGCAAAAACCATGGTGTTAATGAGTTACTCAACATGAACAAAATACACGAATATTTAGTTGTGCAGAAAAAAAAGAAGTTCAGAATTTTTCTTCGTTGTTTTAAAATGAGAGGAAACCCCCTCTATTTATAGATAACAAAGGGTAGTGTGAACAAATGCTTATTGTCCCTTATCAGAAATGTTACAACTCTTCGGAAAGGTCACGCCCTTTCATAAATGTTACAACCTTTCATAAAAGTCGTAACTCTTCATAAAAATCACAAGTTTTCATGAAAGGGGAATGCTAATTTTGGAAATAAATAAATTAAAAGGAAATCTTGATTTGTGGTGGCGCCAAACAGGCCTAGGGTTCTCATATATATATATATATATATATATGATGATTGAAAACTGACTAACACATCCTTCATAAAAGAGCAACCTTCCAATACTAGGCAAAACCTCCTCCTCAGCCCCCCCACCACCACCACAGGGAGGGAGGGAGGGAGGGAGGGAAGGAAGGAGGGAGGGAGAGGGAATCAGCAACTGTAACCTCTTCATTACATGATATCTTACAATATTCACAAGAGAATGTGACATTACAGAAAATGGGGAGTAGACCTTTTTGTACTCCTCCCCCAAGTATAATGCTGACATATATCATCTATAACTGGTGACAATTTCTTATTAACTTCGACAAAAATTCTGTCATCCTGTAACTAGGCTAAAAATATATCAGTGCTTCTGCTTCTAAAATACCTGCGCATATGTTTCAGCATACATCATTCAGGGTGGCAAGACTTGTTTCACTTTAGTGGTTGAAGTTCTTGTTCACGCACAACAGTTTCAACACTTTCAACACGCTCATATGGAAGAGGTGATTCTTTCCCTCGTCTCCATATTAACCATCCTAGGAAAGCTGATAATCCAAGTATCAACACAACTGACAATGCTATAACTACGATCAAGTAACTTCGCGACCATCCAGTCCTATATCATTGCAACAAAACAATGGTAATCAAGACCTTATATCACACAAATCTAGCAATATGTGGAATGAGTTGTGGACAAGTAGCACTCAGGATAGTAAGGATTATGCTCAGCAAAATCTTTATACATAGAAATTTATGTAAGAGATGTTCTAAATAACAAAAGGATGCATGTCAAGACCATATAGGAATACCAAAAAGCAGGAAAGAAGTGACTCTGTGAAATCATCACAATCACCACCGTTGCTCACTACTGGCAACACATTTACCTCCTCCATCATTACAATTATATCCATTGCACCCACCCCCGTCTCTGTAGCCGCCACCACCACTATCAACCACTACCTCCATTATAGTCAATTTCTACTACCAACAAACTCCATCATTACAACTAGCACCGCCGCCAACTACCATCATACATTCTTCGATCACCACCACAACCGTCGCCACCTCCACCACCACTATCAGCCACTACCACCATTGTGGTCAATCTCTACTATCAACCATCTCCATCATCATAACTAGTACCGCCACCAACTACCACAAATGCATCACCAACTACCACACATTCTTCTGTCATCACCATCAACACCATCAACTATTAACATAAACCAAATTTACCATTACAACCACCAACACCACTACCAAGCACCACCATTATGATAGTCACCACAACACCATCCACCTTCACAGTCACAATTGTCACCACCATCATTGCTAGCTACTAACAATAACTATTACCATCACCATTACCACTACAAACTATCTCTACCGTCACTAGCAAGCATAAATGTTGTTTTTAATCAAATAATGATTTAATTTTTTTTATCAAATTTAACATTTAATTAATTTTTCTATGATTTATATATTTATTATGTATATAAAAATATGTACTGTCAAATGTTGAAAAACAAATGGTCTTAATCATTCAGTGTTTAGATAGAGAAACAACATCTTAATCATTCAAATGTGTATTGAGATTCAGAGGCCTAAAACTTAATGAAAACAAATGAGACCTAAACAACTATCTTAGAAGTAAAATCAACCCATTACAGCAGGAGTGGAAATTCTGATAGGTAAAAATTTCAGCGTTAAGCATTTGTTGGAAACTTTTCTAGAATACAAAAAACTTTTCATTGATTAACAGAAAAAATACTAATCATTGGTTGGGGAACATAAAGTTTATTCCCTCTGTTACAGTTATGTTACTTAATTTGACTAGATGTGAAGTATAAAAAAGTAAAAGAAAACGTTTGAATCTTGTGGTCTTATTAAACCGCCTTCTCGTCATAAACATGCCACATCATTTGTATAAGGAAGTGGATTGGAATTTTAAAATTCAAAACTTGCTAAAAATAGAAAGAAACATTCTTTTTGAAAGAGACCAATGGAAAGAAAGACACATAAATGAAAATATTTGAGAAGCTTATGGAACAGTCTTCCAATCTGCACAAGTAAATTACCAAACACAACACCCCTCCCTCATCCAAGCTCAAATAACGGGCCCAGTTGTCTTTGCCACTATCTTATTCTTCATAGATAACAAATGATAGAAATTTAGACAATCAGTCCATAACCAAGCTCCAGAAGTCATGTGAGCTGGCAAAACTATTAAAACCAACAATTTCAAGCACACTGTAGTCTGTACTGTTCCACAAGGGGATTTCACCAGTTAATATTCTGGAGAAGAAGACAACACTAACTAGGAAAAGGGATGGTGAAAAAAAAAAGAAGACCCGTAAGGATGAGGATATGTGGAGTAATCATATATTATTAAAAGTGGGAAGCTCCAAAGTGCAAAGTTAATGTAATAAAATAATTAATCTAAACATAAATTAAGTATCTAATTAAATAGTAATATTTCAATTACATAATAGGGGAGTAAAATGAGAAGTTCAGCTCATTTATTACGTGTGAAACAGCTAAATATTATATTTTTTTAAAGATTAATTCTCCTTAAATATTTGATTTCTTTCTTTTGATGGTAATGGATGAACACTAAAGTTTCAATTAATATAGAAGTTGCAACATATTTTTGCTAATTATGAGAAATTGAAAGGAATCAAATTAAGTAGGTGAGGAATATGAAACAGTTTTTACTATCAAATCTTCAAGACTACACTATACAAACATACCTAATATTAGTCATTCAGCATATGCTTCGTTGTTAACTGGGTACAAAAGTGTCTTCTAATTTTCAGGTACATTCTTCTTAAATCTAGATTTTTCTGTTTGATTTGCTAACTTCATTTGAATGATAATCTTCTAATTTTTTTAATAGGTGCAAGAAATAGCTAGAAATATATAATCACACGTAAAGAAATGAGTATTGTACATATGTGGTTTGATGCCGAATGATGATCAACTCTCTTTGAACCTAAGAATTGCAGCTGAAACTATTTTAGAAGTGTTTCGAAAACTAAACATGATAGTTAATTGCTATGATGATTCCTATAGAAAATAAACTATGCTTTATAAATTTTATACTTTTAATATATTGAAATTGCAGTTGTTTTGCTAGCAAAATATAGCACATTTGTTTTTTTTGTCCAAATTTTCTTGATAGATATATAGGTACTTGCTGTAGTAAAATGCAAACAAATGTAGTTCTTTAACTTGCGATGCTTTTCCTAGAATATTTTACAAATGTTGATATCTAATCACCTTTTAATTGACCAGAATTTTACGTATTTTTTAGTTGTTGATGACAGTATGTACACTTAATTGCTTATAGACGGCTAAGCTTAATTTGACCATGCCTATTTTGAGACATATCTACAGGGCAATAGATTGGAAATGTCAAGAAACACTTGTAACATGTCCTCCCAATAATTTATTATATGCATTTAATCTTTTTTTATTGATTTTCATACGGGATACACGTGCAACGCATATGCCCAAAAACTAGTTAATCAAAATGCAAGAACAGAGATTGCCTACATACCTTTTTGGTGGGGGCTCAATACCCCATTCAAATAATTTGTAACTCCCAAATGTATCAGGAATATGAACATGATTTTCAGCCAAACGGTGTATTATTTCCTGCAAATAGATATAATGAATAGTTGAATACACAAAAATTGTTCAAGTTAAGGAATAATATGCAAATATTTAGAACTCGGAATCACCACGGCAGCAGCATTTGTCATATAATTTGCGGATCCTGCTGGATAGATGGCCCATTTAATAAGGGAATCATTTCCTTTTGTCGATAAGTTCATTAAGTGGACCTGCAAGGAATCTCACAATATGTAGAAGCATCATGTATGATAAGTTAAAAGACAAGTGTGATTAAGTAACATGAAAGAGAAGAACATTTAGCTCTAAGATGAGACATATTCAGACAAATTTGGATTTAACTAAAATTGTCATTTTCAAACCAAAATACCTGTGAGAAGTTAATGTCCAACTCTTGGGCAATGAGATGAGTAAGCTCTGTCATGTGAGGCTTCAAGTCTAAGTAATTCATACTCAGTGACATATAGAATGTAATGAATCCAACCTTAATTTCTCCTGCAAATTGAGATCAAAGATGAATACGCAGTAGAAACGACTTCTAATTGCCAACATATCTGCACTAGAATCTTGCTTTAACATGAGAGTAGAACTCTAATTAACAGAATTGCCTAATCTTTCAAAATTATCGTGTCATCTCATACACTTGACATTACAAAAGAGTCAAACCAGACACCTGTCTCATAGGTCTTCAAGAACTGTACCAAGATTCTAGTGCAGATATACGGAAGGGAACTCGTCAGTCTAAGCTAGTGGAGGAATTTGAGATGGTTGGCAAAAGATTTATACACATCCAATTGGTGGCAATTGTTATATTCCTTGAAATTGTTAGTCCAAATCAAATTTTGACCAGACCTTTTCTTTTTAACATGGTGTTTGGGTCAATTTATGTGCACCTTGACTAATTCCACGAGTTAATTGCTACCTACCACCAATAAAAGTATCTGGTAGCTCTATCAACCAAGGCTTGAACAAACGGGAAGAAATCATCTAGCTTTTTTTTGCTGCCAATGGGATTTGAACTGAAATCTCATGGTCCTCAATCCACTTCACTTAACCAGACACTTTTTTTTAGATTGGTAACTATTTCTATTTCAGTAAATCAGTACATTGGTTGTACTGAAAACCATATTTACATAATGAACTCTAAAGGCAATGTCCTATCCCTATAACGAGTCTAAAACATCAATGATAGAGACATTAGAGTAAATCCGATTACATCAAAAACACTAAGTTAGAATACAATTCAGTTTAACTTGCTGCGTATTACTCTCCCTATTCTCAAAAACTCAAAGATTTCTCTCTTTCCTCATAGTCCACCAAATAGTAGCAGGAATGATTATCTAGTTGCTTCTGCTCTCTGCATTTAACCAGACCTTTTTCCAGCTCAATAATGTTGGACTCTTGAAGTTATAATAATTCTTATGCATGAAAGTGCTTCTCAATAAGTTAGATGCTAGATCTCAAGACATTTATCTCGGTGAAAGAATATCCAAGCTTATGGTCAAATGTCAACACATATGCTGATATTGGTCAAGACAAGAAAATAACAGAGCTAACTTGTACAAAGGCAATAGAGCTAAAGTCAACATGTTGCAATTCAAAGTTGATAACATTTTTCACAAAACAAACCAGAAACCAAAATGGATTAAAATAGAGGGGAAAAGTAATAAGGCTTCAAATGAATTAATTTTTAGAAACAAGATACAAAACTTCCTAGAAGTACGCCACACTACAATTGGAAAAAGAAAAGCTATGATTGATGGGCATATAAAAGGATGGGTAAAAGATAGTAGTACACTGTACCAGACGCTTTATACCCAGGAGATCCAGTAGGAACCAATGTAGGATACATACTTCCAGTGGAGTTTGTGTTATCCAAGCCTGAGGGCAATGGAGGTGGAGGAGATAAATTGAGTCTGTCCCATAAATTAGAACAATTGGTTTTCCAGAAACCAACCATTTCATGTTGACGATCATACATTACAAGTGTGTTGCGGACAATAATTCCTGTGCAGTAAAAGCATGAATGTGACAGCACGTACAACAAGGAACAATAAGGAAAATAAGCCTTCCCAAAGATGCTAAAAGATATTAAATAAGAAATACCTCCGAGAAGAGTTGTTGCATCCTTCCCATTCTGAAATATCCCCAGACAATAAGCACCACGCACCTTTGAGTGCTTCATAGCCAGAAGTTCGGGCGAAGAAAATGGGTTATATCAGTTAATACGAACTTAAAAGAAATTGGAGACATCAGGAGACCAAAGCCAGAAGGGGGTACAAGTTCATCAGCAAGGTAGTTTAAAAACGAGAAGAGTAAGACGCTTACCCGGAACAAGTAGTTTTCAGGGGACAGAGAGAGTTTCTTTCCATTGCTGAATACCATGTCGACAGGTGGAAAGGATTTCGAGAGTCGTGAGATGTCACTGAAATATACATGACACTTGATACCTCTAGCGACACCAAAAGTTAAAGGGAAAAAATGGAAATGATTTAAGAACTCTTTTGTATTGATATATATTACCTTCCAGCACCAGAAAAACAGATATCTTTATAATTTGGATCAGGTCCTTCAATCAGTTTTAGAGAAAGAACCGCTTTCATAACCTGAAAACAAAATTGCCAGAAGTTCATTGCGGAGAGAAAAACTTTTTCTGATTTTCCCATTTTTTTAAACGATACCTATTACCCACTAACTAGTAAGTAGTAACACATAGAATTACTGTAGAAACCATCAATCACATTTTCCCCCTACACGAAAAAATGCAATGTAAAGGAATGGAAGGCAAGAAACTACAATCATCAAAGGTTTGCAGCAACTCCACAAGAAGTTTGTATGTATCTTCTTCATTTTCTAGAGTAAGGATGTTTGTATATATCAAAAAAGATTTCCGATTTCTCTCCAACTTCCCATGAGAAAATTCCTGGTACTTTCTAAATTTCAATAATTTTTTTTAAAAATCAACTATAATTAGTAGTTAAGCAACAATGACAATAATCAGCACTAAATATAGTCAGTGGTTAAGCAATGTAAAATGAGTAGTCCTTTAAGATGACCTTATGTAAAATGGTTAAGTGGTGGAATAGTAGGATGACAAATTATTTTCTTCCCTTCAAACTTGTGTAGTTGTATCGAAGCCTAATCCGGTATTTAAGTGAGATTAAGAGGTTTTAGGTCCAAGTCCCACTGATTATAAGAGTATTGTTGTCACACTAGCATGTGGTAATTTGTTTAGGGATGTAAATGGGGCAGGGCGGAGCAGGGCAAGCCTTCACCTGCTAAGATTTTGACCCGCCCTGCCCTGTCCCATTTAGCATTTTCCAACAAAAAATGTGCTTCCTTGCTATGACCTCCCTCCCCCCCCCCCCCCACCCACACCCTGCCCCTTTTATGTTATCTTTCATTTCTCCTCTTTATTTTTCACTTTGCTCCACGGTATTTTTGTTTTTTTAACTTCTTTTGATTTTTTTTTTTAAAAAATGGATGAACAATCAGTTCCCGAAATTACATGAAATATTTTATTCTTAGTTCACTGCACGATATAGTTCAAAAATCAACACCAAACTAATTAAGTGTTTTATCTGCTATTTCTTTTTCTCTTTCTTTTGCTCTGAACTTCTGATCAACGATGTTGATCTTGAAAGTGTAAAAAATAATCTAATTGTCCATCTTTCAAAGGGTTCTTTCAAATAACTGAATGTACATTTGATTTCCTCATAAAAAATTCCTCCTTTTCACACAATTTTAATGCTTTATATGCACATTCATAGAATAATTTTGAATTCGTCCAGCTACTGTTTGTGGCTAATTAAGTTGGATTCTTCTCTTCTTGTTAACACCATGAAAAAGATAAATAAAAAGACCCAGTGTGACATAAAAAAAGGTGAATGTAATTCAATTAACAATTTTAACAAATGACTACTTAGTGTAAAAACCTGCCAAAGATAAATTTCATAATATCTGATTTTCTTTCTCAATAGGAATGAGATGCATATCAATTATCAAAGCTTTATTTCAACTCCTATCGGGAAAATATGCAACGATTATGATTATACTATTGTTAACTAAGACCTATTCTTAATTATTTTTTTCTTGAGATAAACATTAACAAACCTCAATTTGAATTGGCGGAGACATAGACGAAGAACATGGCTTCAATTTGAATCGACGTTGTGATTCAAACTATGGAAAAAGAATAAAATAAACGGGTCAATCCTATTTTTCCCAACCCTCCCTATAAAAAAATTCAATTTTTTGTCCCTGCCCCGCCCCATTTATTTGTTCTACTGCCATGCCCTGTCCTATATGTTGTTGCCCCTGCCCCGTGCCGTCCTGTCCCAATTGTCATCCCTAAATTCATTCCACCAATCAATGGTGTATATAGTACCTAAAAAACATCCAAAAGAAAATAAAAATAGGCTCTGCAATCAAAAAGACATTATTACTGACACATTATACAAATGAAGCTCACTTTTCCCAGATTTAATTTCTTCAACTTCAAGATATTCTTCTCGTTACAAGCATGTTACTTTCCACTACTCTTCTCAGGCAGAATGCATAACAAAGATGACAGAAATAATAGCGAGAAATTAAGAGAAATATATCTTACAGCACTCTTGAAGGCTGCAAATGCTGCTTCTGGAAGGTAAGCATATGTGGTACCACTATCAAGCACAGTCCCATGATTTCCATCAAAAACCCGTGGATTCAGACTCAGTGCCTTCCCAGCAACATGTATCTCCTTCAGCTCAATATTGTAATATGGACTGTTGCCATCCGAGACTAGAGTAAATGGATAAGTTTATCAAGTGCATTTGTTAGGAGAACACCTAACATTTCTGTGTCATTAAAGCAATTATTTCCAATACATACCTGCGTCCAGGATCCGAATTGGTAAAGACCATGTCTGCAGGGGGTTTTATTCCACCAAGAACCATTGCACCACCACCGAAGTCCATCCCTCCATAACACAAGGAGAAGGAATCACTAATTACATGTTTCTCAACAAGCTGATCCACTATACTGAGATCCCCACGACCCAAGCCCATTATACCATCAGCATGTTGGCTGTAAAGATCACCAGTTTCCCTATTTTCACATCCAAATACAGCTCGCTGTGGTGCAAGCTCGCTTTGGTTTCCAAAGGACACAATGTCCTGTCCAAGCACCCCACTACTAGAACTCATCTCAGCATACTGTCTTTCGTAAATACACTGCTCCCTCTCATTGTCACATGTACAGTCAATATTGCATTTTACAGGCTGATAGGTGCTTGACATTTCTGGCTGAAATCTAGGATCCTAAGTAGAACAACATTCAGAGGATTATGACCAACCAAATTATAGAAATCAAAATGCAATAGAATCTAACTGGTAAAATTAAGCAACTCTTATCAACAATTTGGACTATTGCAATCTTATACGCTACAAAGTTATCACGGGTAGTAATTTGTTATACTTGTATATCCACTAGCAGACCTTATGATTAAGATCAAATGAGTAAAATGTCCTAGCCTTGGTGGACAGAGTTACATGATACCCGTTACTGGTCCCACCAAGTATCATGTGGAATTAGTCGAGGTGCGTGAAAGCTGGTCCAGACACCATGGTCATCAAGAAAATAAAAAAAATCAAACAAAACAATAAACCTCATGTAAAACATCATCAGACAAATCAAGCATGCAAGGAAATCTGTAGCTCAGCAACAATGAGTGTCTTAGAATTTGTTTCATAGGTAGAAGCTTAGAAATTGATATTGATCCAACTTCACCTTTAGGTTGTTTAGTCCTTTAATTTTTCCTTTCGTCTTCTCTTATATTTCAAATTACTTATCATAGTTGTATTTTACAATGGGAGTCAACCCACTACAACCGTCCTTCTCAATCCATGTTTGGCGCCAATTATATAACTATGCCTCAAACCCAAACAAGTTGGGGTCTGCTATGCTTGGCACCGGTTATACTTTGCAAAATTCATAGAGGTGGGACACATCCATGCAGGGATATGTGTGATTCTTAGAGAATACCTATTTGTCTTATAGATAATTAGCATCGGAACAAATGATCTTAAATAGAGAAGAATGTATATTAAGGATTGATATAACCAATCCTAACTAGTTTAGGATCGAGGAATAGGTTATTGATATTCTTTTACGGTAATGAGATTCATTTAGAATGCCTAGATAAAGAATGAGATTCATTTTGACATTGTGCTCAAACTCTTCATGGGTTAAAATTGGACAACTTCGATTAAGTAATTTCTGCTAAGGTAGTCATAAGGTAGAATGTAAGATTATTGAAACTGATACCCTTTTCTCTGTTTTGTGTATGCTGAAGGAAAAAAAGAAAAGATCATTTGAAGGACAGTCATTGTTTCATACCAGTATAAGGAACTTTTTATTCTTATTTTCAATAAGCCCAGAGTAGGAAACATCTTTGTCTACACATTTTTGTGGCTGAACTTAGAAACTCCACCAGCATCATCAAGTTTGCAGATATTTTTGACTGACTTCAGAGTTGTATAGCGCTTCCCTTAATTCCAGTAATTCTTTCTATTCACCCTTATAATGGGTGGTGCTTATTTAATACATCTTACAACTTCACCAACAAGACAATTACTGTTTTCCACGCAAAATGCAATCATGAGTGACACATAAAAAAAAAATGCAAGCCCAATTCCTTGTCAATTGACCAGGACTTCCCAAACAAGATAGCAAGGATCCAAACTAACATTTTGTTCTTTCTGCATGTTTATTATTCCAATGTCAGCAAACCGTAAGACTTGATAATCATCTGAGGTTTGAAATTCCATAGAATGTTCTTCCACATAATGGAATAATAAAAGTGTGAATCAATTATGCACATGAGATTAAGCTTGTATTTAGCAGATAAAATCCTTAAAAGCAACTTCTCTTTCCCTCATAAACATAACCAAAGAACCGTATATAACATAGTTCATGAATTTACACATTTTTCTACCACATCAAAATCTTCAAGTAACTGAAGCAATATACAAAAATAAAAAACTAGGTGTTATCCATAATTATGTCGTATTGAGCTATTATCAGTCAGAAAATATATACAACTAAGGATCCAAATATCCCAAAGTTCTTGATCAAAATTAATAGAAAGTTAAAACAGAAAAAAAATAATCAGAAAATGTGCCTACCTGATGCTTGCCGCATTGTTCGCACGTGGAGCAAGGCACATATGTAACAGTACTCCCAGTATCCACTATAAGAGCAAACCTCTGGGGTGGAGTTCCAATCCAAAGACGAGTTGTATAATATCTACATCAAAGTAATTTGCCACAAATCAACAAAAAAGTAAAAGTTGCTCTGCAAGAATGTATTATATATTCATTTTCCAGTGTGATTATCTTGAATTATGGATATGTTAACTCCAAATAAAAAATGCCAATTTGTTTGCTCAATTATTACTCTAAATCACTCGTTTCAATTAAGGCATTGTTAATCTTAATACTCCAAAAAATAGAAAATTTTCTATCCAAAACATTTTATATGAGGAAACAATCGCGACTGGAATTAAGGTAAAAAAAAAAAAAAAACACAACATATACAACCGTTGAGAACAGATCGTAGCAGTGAATTGGAAGAAACTGACCCGTTGATAAGTAGATCGTCGTGGAGAGCCATTTGAGCATTCACCGGGGATTTCTGGAGAAGTCGACCAGAGAGTTGGGAAGGTGAGGAACGAACCGATGTGTCTTTGGGGGGAAAGAGTGGGAGAACCATGGCAGTCCGATGACTGGTATCCGGTACATCCGAAAAGCGCAAACATGAAACGACATCGTAATCGACCAGTGTAAATATAATGCAGAGTATCGTGAAAGTAGCGGTGAACGACGCCGGTTTCATTGCAGGTCAACTATTGCCGCCAGATATCTCCTATGAAATGTGAGATCGCCAGAGATGAAGAAAACTGACAAGATTCGGCCGGTAAAAAGGCCTGCCGGAAGGTCGGTGAGACCGGAGGAAAAGGAAAGAGTAACGGAATCTGACAAAACGGGTTAAGCAAAGCCGGGAAGGTGGAATCGAGATGGTGGGTTACATTACTCCTATTTCTGTTTTATTGAAATGCACATGGGGAGTCATGATTACCCCAAAGCGTGATACTTTTAAAAAAAAAGAAAGGGTTATATCAACTCTTTTAAAGGTCTACCCTTGACATCAATTTTTATTGCGGAAATCACTTACCTGTATACTTTATTAAAAATATTTACTATATTTGTCAACATTATTTTTTTAACCATATATGACAATTTGGCTGAATTAAATCAAATTCACTTCGTCCTTTCCATCTTTCGCTCCTAATTTTCACTCGCCGCTACGATTTTCTCTCGTTGGTGCGATTTTCTCTCGCCACTTCTTACTCACAATTTTCTTCACAAATACAGCTATACTACCTTCAGAGATGTGATTTCAGTGCAGTTTTGAGACGAATCAAGTCGAGCAGAGAGTTGAATTTGAAGTTTTTTGAAATTTGAAAGGTTAGAAGCTTTAAATTTGATTGCATGTCTTAGTTACTTGTTTAATTCATCCTTAATTCTGTATCTCGGCTATACTAACCTTCACCGATGTGTATTCAGTGATCAATTTCGAGATGAATCAAGTTCGGGCAGAGAGTTGAGTTTGAAATTTTTTGAAGTTTGAAAGGTTAGAAGGTTTAAATTCGATTGCATGTCATTAGTTACTTGCTTAATTCAAGATTAATTCTCTCTCTCGGCTATACTAACCTTCAACAATGTGTATTTAGTGATCAATTTCGAGATGAATCAAGTTTGGGCAGAGAGTTGAGTTTGAAATATTTTGAAGTTTGAAAGGTTAGAAGGTTTAAATTCGATTGCATGTCATTAGTTACTTGCTTAATTCAAGATTATTTCTCTCTCTCGGCTATACTAACCTTCAACAATGTGTATTCAGTGATCAATTTCTAGATGAATCAAGTTTGGGCAGAGAGTTGAGTTTGAAATATTTTGAAGTTTGAAAGGTTAGAAGGTTTAAATTCGATTGCATGTCATTAGTTACTTGCTTAATTCAAGCTTAATTCACTCTTCTAATTCAAGTTTAATACATTGTAATACACTTTTAATACAAGTTTAATTCATTTTTGCAGTTTGTTGGTTGATTTGTTATGATTTGACGACTTGTTTAAATTCTTTCTTCATTCACTATTCTGATTGATTTTCTTGGTTAATTCATAATAGATTCAAGTTTTATTCAATCTATAGAACACTCTCTCGTCGTTTCCTTAGTTATTTGTTTCAAATTTTTTCTTCATTCACTCTTCTAATTCAAGTTTAATACATTGTAATACACTTTTAATATAAGTTTAATTCATTTTTGCAGTTTGTTGGTTGATTTGTTATGATTTGACGACTTGTTTAAATTCTTTCTTAATTCACTCTTTTGATTGCTTTTCTTGGTTAATTCATAATAGATTCAAGTTTAATTCAATCTATAAAACTCTCTCGTCGTTTCCTTAGTTATTTGTTTAAATTCTTTCTTAAATCACTCTTCTAATTCAACTTTAATACAGTGTAATACACTTTTAATACAAGAACACTCCCCTGTCCTTCCCTTGTGCACACTATTCCTTTGCCATTTTGGTGTTTGTGCTTGCACTACAATTTGGATATCAACAGGCACTAGCAGGGGAGTTGTTGAGTCTGGCATCTCTAGTCATCTGTTCTATGTGGTATTAGTTTGGCTTCTGGCACTTTAACTGTTAACTTATCTTTTGTTTTCTTGCTGCTCATCTTTGTGGCTTCCATTTTCTTTTTGCTTATCACACCAGTTTGAGTTTTGTGTGTTGGAAGGATGTATATACTCCCCCATAGACTTTTATATAATAGTATTAATATCTCCCAGAAACATTGACATTGTACATTTGCTGAACTGAACAATAATTGAATTAGATACAGTTGTAAAAGCTAACCTGAGAATTCATCACATAAGCAATGAAAAATAGACTAATCTGCACACTTTTTAATAATGTGCAGAAAAAAAAATATGACTAATCTGGCTGTGCTGCTTTACTTCAATGGACGATGGGATCCTAGCAACAAATATACTAATTACGTGGCAGATGGTGTGTTGATAAATACGGAATCAAACTTTGCCACCCTCGTTTCTATAATTGCTACTCAATTGTCAATAGACACATCAACAAGTAAAGTTGACATCAGATATAAAATTGATGAAAGGTCTCCTCCAATTCAAATTCATAATGATATGGGGGTAAAAGTATATGTTGAAACCAAAAAGGAACATCGAGATATGGCAAGATACCCTTTGTGTGTCACAACAACTGAACCAGTCAACTTGGAGACTAATTCTACACTCATTCCACTATTATGTTCAGACACTTCAGAAGATATGAGGGTTATACACAATTCATACTTCTCTAATACATTTAATGGTATTGGTGAAGCAATAGGGTTAATTGGCTTTGGATCATGTGAGGAAGTTGATGAGCTAGAAGAATTAGCACCAGACATTATTGTTAATCCCAATCACTCTTTATTTGAGAAAGATCAAGTGTATAAGAATAAATATGTCCACACCAGTGCACTAAAAAGACATTCCATTCTTAAGCATTTTCAATTCAAGACAACAAGATCAAGCTCAATTAGGTAAGACCTAAATTCAAGTCACTTTAAATTATTGATTGTTTATTAATTTTTTTTTCAACAGCTATTCGATACAATGCTTAGGTGAAAACTGTAGTTGGAGTTTACGAGCTTCAAGCTTGAACAAATCTCAAATGTTCAAGATTAGAGAATTTGAAAGTGAACACACATGTTTGTTGCTACATAATTCATTATCGGAAAGGCAAGCAACTAAGAGTGTTGTTGGGAGTATTATTGTCAGTAAATGTGTTGAACCAGATGTTATTTACACACCAAAAGATATACAACGTGACATGTTAGCTGAATATGGTGTGTGACTCACATATATGCAAGCATGGAGAGCTAAAGAAGCAGCTCTTGAATTAGTCCGGGGTGATCCAATTCAATCATATGCAAAGTTGCCAAGCTACTTTCACATACTAGAGGCAACTTACCCTGGTTCCCATATAAGATTGCACAAATCAGAGGATGACCGTTTTCTATATGCGTTTGTAGCTTTGTTTACCTCGATAAAAGGATGGGAATATTGTAGACCAATTGTAGTTGTTGATGGAACTTTCTTAAAAGGAGCATACAAAGGGACACTACTAACCGCTAATACCTTAGATGCAGCAGGTGAGACTTTCGAATATGATACTAGTATTTTCTATATTGAATTTCTGAACTATGAATTAAAAATGAATTATAATTGCAGTAAAAATGTATTAAAATTGTATTAAACAAATTGTACATGGTGTAGGGAGTATACTGCCACTTGCTTATGCCATTGTTGATTCAGAGAATGATGCATCTTGGAGGTGGTTTTTTGAGCAATTCAGAGACGCATTCGGTTAAAGATTAGAGATGTGTATCGTTTTCGATAGGCATGCAAGCATTATTAAGGCAGCTTCGAGAGTCTATGATGAAGTACCTCATTTTGCGTGTATGTGGCATTTACTACAAAACATAATGAAAAACTTCAGAAAAAGTCAGCAAAGGGTAACTGAGTTGTTCTACTCTATGGCAAAAACATACACCATGACAGAATTTAATCAACGTATGACAATAGTTGAGAAAATAGATAAGAGGATCAAAGATTACTTGCTGAACATTGGATACAACAAATGGTCGCGTGTGCATGCTGAAGTAAACAGAACTTGGATGATGACGTCAAATATAGCAGAATCAGTCAATTCAAGAACAAGACATGCCAAAGTTCTTACAGTCTTACACCTCTTGGAATTCATGAGACAGCTTGTCCAGAAATGGAATAACAATAATAGATCAAAGGCGACATTTTCAGGTTTTCACCTTGGAAAAAAGTATGAAAATATATTGCAGCGCAATAAAACTGCATCAGAGAAATTAAGGGTATGCTTGATCTGTAAATTATTTTTGCTAATATTTTTTCTTCTGATTCATATCTAACATCTCTCTTGATTATATTTTTTTCTTTTCATAGGTTATAGAGACAAATAAATATGTGTATACGGTACTTGATGGTATTACACAATTCACAGTTTGTCTTCACCAACGTACATGCACATGTGGGAGATTTCAATTGGATGAGTTGCCATGTCCACATGCTTTGGCTGTTTTAACAATAAAGCACACTGGTTATGAGAAATATTGCTCTGATTACTATACAAGAAAAAATTTATGGCTGACATATCAGTTTCAAATGGATCCCCTGCCAGATGAAAGCACATGGAACACACCAACACATGTTCTTGAAGAGGTTGTACTTCCACCTCATGGACAGAGACCTTCGGGAAGACCAAAAAATAAAAGACATACACAACTGAGAGAAGATGGATTCAAGAAGGCGAAAATTACATGTAGCAACTGTGGACAACAAGATCACAACAGGAAGACTTGCAAAAATGTTAGGCCTTATGATCAAGAATAAGAATAAGAAATAAAATTTGTTTTACCATGATTTTCTTGGTTAATTCACAATAGATTCAAGTTTAATTCAATCTATAGAACACTCTCTCGTCATTTCCTTAGTTATTTGTTTCCATTTTTTTCTTAATTCACTCTTCTAATTCAAGTTTAATACATTGTAATACACTTTTAATACAAGTTTAATTCATTTTTGCAGTTTGTTGGTCGATTTGTTATGATTTGACGACTTGTTTAAATTCTTTCTTAATTCACTTTTCTGATTGATTTTCTTGGTTAATTCATAATAGATTCAAGTTTAATTCAATCTTAAAACTCTCTCGTCGTTTCCTTAGTTATTTGTTTCAATTTTTTTCTTAATTCAACTTTAATACATTGTAATACACTTTAACTATTGATTACCTCAATGCTTAGTTTCCTTATTGCTGTTGAATCTCTGTTGAAACACCCAAATACGAATTGGTACAATCTACACCTAATTACGAGATTCGCAAATACCCAAATACGAAAAAAAGAAACATCTTTTGTGCAAGCAAGTACCATTGCATGCCAGCACATATTTGTTCAATAAAAGCTAAGCAATCAGAAAGTGAAGAATAGACCAATATAGTTTTTCATAGCCATACTAACTACAAATTGTTTTTACACCATATAGTTTTCACAGTCATACTAACTAATATAACTATACTTCTTTATCTTTCCGGTCTTTCGTCTTCACTTTGAAGGTCACTCGCTTCCTTCCTTCTTGTATATTCCCATAATATAGCACCAAATCTCTTTCGGAGAATGTCTGCCTTTACTTGTTGATTTAGAATATGTTGGCCATTACTTACAAACTCCGCAAATGCAGCAACGAAAACTCCACAGTCCCTAAAAAATTCAATGTAAAATTATTATCAAAATATCTACTTAATACAAAAAAGAATACCTATTTGATAATACTTACAGCGAGTCATCTTGTTGTCTGGGAACACCTTTAGTTATGAAATGAAACTCAATTTTCTCGAACTCATCCATCCCACTGTATTTCGGTGTTGCCTTCAATTCAGGACGCTTATCATAGAACTTGACCACACTCAGGTAATATGGTAAAACAATTGAAAGCATCTCAACAATATTTTTAACCTCAAAATTCACCCCACCCCTTGCCGGAAATGAATCATATACCTCCAAAGACCTTTGCACAATATCAAACACGACAAGAATCCAATGACAACCCTCTTTAATGTTTAGTGGAAAAAGAATATAATCCACTTTATCCCACGAAGTGCTTGCCAACAAACGATGTCCACATATATACCGGGCAATATCATCAGAATCTTTTACTTTATAGTTCTTCTTATTCTCATGAGCATCACAAAGTTGAAAGAAAGAAGTAGTAATTTTCGTCTTGAACACACAATCAGTAGTCGTAAATCGAACATTACTGTTGACTTCATATTTTCCTTTCTTTCTTAGATAATAGAAAATGACATCAATATGCTGCAAAAAATTAGAATTGAACTGTAAAAAAGAAATAGTCTCAAGAAACAAACATTCAATTAACCTCAAGAAACTCAGTAAGTGATATTGCAACACACAAGATTCACAAAATTCTCACAAGATTCAATTAGTCTCCAAGAAGTTGTCAGTTAGTAAGTGTCAACCACTTCTATATAAAATGTTGGGAAAGATAAACACGTGGATAGTAAGACGTTGTCTTAAACAAGGAGACTACAATTGGTGTAATGTGTTCTAACCTCTATCCAAGCATTCTGGTCACAAATATTTCTCTTAATTACCTAAACATGTCGGAACAATATGGAATTCATAGTGATTCAATTTGCTCACTATATAATACAGAATCTGAAACACATCAGCACCTATTCAGTCTAATGTGATTTGGCATAAATTATTGAACTAGCTATCCATCAATAGGAACAGTTAGCACATGATACAATGAATAGCTGGAGTGGGCTACAATGCATGCGACAACTAAAGCAATAGAAACTTAAGTGTATAAAATGACACAAGCAGTAGCAATAATCTACTTCATATGGCAGGAGAGAAATTACAGAATTTTTCAACCCAAGGAACACAAAGGTGCTCACTAGACAAATCATTCAGGAAATTCAACAGCAGAGGTAGTATGACTCCTAGAATGGCAAGCGTTATGAATAACAAATATTGACGTCCAATTAAACTTTATACAACTAACCTCATCACACCATTCTTGTCCAGAATGTGCCAATTTGAAAAACCAGTGTCTTTCTGCTACATTACAAATACCTAATTCAAATGCTGGACTGATAACATTAAGAGCATCTGTATAAGGTTTCTTTCCCCTATCAAAACATAAAAAAATTACAACATAAATACTCAGAAACGGGACAGCAACAAATAAAAAAGAGGTAACTAAGGAAACTAAAGAAGAGTGAATTAAGAAACTTGTATCTATTATGAATTAGAGGTAACGAGAGAGTTCTATAGATTGAATTAAACTTGTATCTATTATGAATTATGTAAGTTATTCAATAGTAACAAATTAACCAACAAACTTCAAAATGAATTACCTCTTCTTTGTACCCATATAAAGCCACTTAATGAATGAATCGATCAAATCCGATTCATTATCTCCTCCAGTTGCATATGAAAAAGGATGTTTTGTCTCAAAAAACTGACGTGTTACACATAAAGTTCCTCCAGATTCGAATGTTGTGTGTAGGGAGATGTTATTAACTTTCCTGGATTTTTCTTTCTGCCATGTTTCTTCGGTGTCACTTTCTTTTTGTTTTGATCAACATGGGCTCTTTTCTTTAGATAAGATTCTTCGGTCCTATTGATCTGAGAAAGATCTTCATCAAGAAAAATAAAATCATCAAGAGTATGCAAAGGTTTTTGACAATCCTCTGTTGCATCTGCATACAATAGACATATTGATTAATTTACAGTCAACAGATGCAACACTTATTTATGTTGGCTTTGTTGACTACATTACCATAAGGTTGCGCCCCAACTGTATTCACATCAGCAACCTCTTGGACTGTAAGCAAAGTAAATATTTTAATAATGTTATTAAAATAAAATGAAAGAAGTTTATTTGAAGTGAAGAAAATTAATACCATTTATATCAGCAACAACCTCTGACAAAACTTTTTCAATAGCAATTCCTGCAACATCTTCTTCTGTACATAACAAAAACATTTAAAATAAGATAGTTGAATTAACATATATGAAATATGTAATATATTTGTATAAAACCCTTCATTACCTATTTTACTTGATACTCTTTCAAAATTTTCAACGTCAGCAAATCTAACTGAAGTTTTAAGCACTTGAGATTCTTCATTTTGATTTGATCTCATAACATGAGCATCGTGACCTCTTGATTCATTTACAGATGCATTAACATAGGGAGAGAATGTTGTATATGTAATTAACACATATTATAAGAAAAACATATTAAAAGTATATTATGACTATAACAGAAATGTATTGAAAATATAAAGAAACCTCCATTGAAATCTAATCCACCCAAAAACGTCTCGCCAGCCTGCTTCTTAGATGGTTCCCTGACTTCTCTGATAACAGAGCTGCTGCCACCATTCTTAGCAAACAACGAAGAAATATCCTCCAATAATTATTTGTTAGAATTCACCACAAATTCTTTGATTTCATTAAATCCTAAATCAATCTTCTCTTCAAGTGCTTTGTTATTTTCATTCACCTAGTAGATATTAAACCATAACACAAAAATTAAAAATATAAAAGTTTTAGAAAAAAAGAGCCTAAAGTCAAGTTTGTATATACCTTTACAAGTTCTTTTCTCAATTCAATAACTTCATTGGTCAACATGTCTAGACCATGACTTGATCCTTTAGGCTCCAATTTCAAAATTTCAGCATTGTAATCACGAGGTTCAAGAAGCCTGCATTTAGATACTTCATCTTCACTAGCCACTATGTTCTCAAACTGAAAAACCAAATAAACAAAATAAAAATAGATATAGTAACTTGAGTAGAATTAAACAATGCCATAAAATGTATTAACTTTGTACAAATACCTTATTTTTTGTAGGCATGAAGAGACATTTCTCAATATATTTTTGCCATGGACTTTCGGCAATTGTCTTCCAATTTAAGATTCTTGGAATTGAGTTAGCAACCCGAATGGCTATATCTTCATCAACTTTTGAACAACACTCAAAAATCCAAATTTGAAGAGCAAGAGGCAAGCCACCTAATCTATAGTATTTATGGGTTGACTTAAGCTCATGTCTCACAGAATCAGACAACTTTTTATAGACATCTAAACCCCACGGATATGAATTGAATTGTCCACTTTCCACAAGGTAAAAATCTCTATTACTAATTTGGTATTCGTTGTCCTCATATGAAAATAAAAAATCATTAATGAAGAAGAGGACAGCCAATGAAACAGCTGAGTCATCATCTAGGAATTTTTTAGCTAGAAACAACGCACGTAGATGACTCTTTGCAACAATGATTTTTTCCGAAAAATAACTACTCAACAAACTACATTTAGAATCAGGAACAGTGATAGAAGTGCCATCACTAACACAATTTAAGCCGGTAACTATTCCAAATTCTCTAAGACCAAAAAACAACTTTTTGTTATTTATTTCAATAGCAAACACATCATCCGGTGTGTGTTTTAACTCTCTATTTATAAGGAAATGAATAACTTGTAGTTGTGTGCTCGCTTTTGGAAGGTCAAGAAAGTAACCAAAACATGTATTCCTGAATAACTCAAGTTGTTTATCAGATAAAGATAGTTTGATTTGGTCGATGACACTATGATTAGTGTAAGATGACCACCTACTCGAAATATACGCAACATCCAGATGTTTCCATAATTTACGATCCTGCATATGTATTAAACATGAATTAAAAATGTGTTACTACATACTAAAGTTGAATTAAAGATGAATTTCACATACTATGTATCAAAGCAAGGTAGTAATCAGTTGAATTAAAGATGAATTACACCGATGACCACTTCTGGTTCCAAAATCCAAACCCAGAACTTATCAACTTCAACACAAGCAGCCTAAACAATGATCTAGTTGTCATACACTTAAAGCTCTATTTTATATCGAAAAACCAACTTCCAAAGCAATTTAAACCTACATTTCCACTTTATCCATTGGAACAAAACATTCGAGTGCGGGAGAAAAGATCAGATAGAACATGAAACAATGTTACTCCAAAATATATGATGTGTCCTCTCATTTACACATCTTTTCACACGAACAAGTGTTACCAACTATTTGACAAGCTCCCACTAATTCTAGACAAAACAATGGACAAAGAGGAGATATTTTGCAATTAAGTAAAACATAAATGTCAAATTCAAAGTGACTGCTAGTTTCCTGCTATAGCACTGCTCTTCATTGGAAGAGTATTCAAGACACTAGGACACTCAATCCCAAACTAGTTAGGGTCAACACTCAGAATCCTATTTATCCCTCCCCTTTATTTAGGTGACCCTATTAATCAAACAAATGCAAAACCTGCTCTATTCACTTCCTGCCATTTCTTCAGATGACAATCCCTTAAACCTGAGATATAAAGCTACTAATAGCTAGCACTGCAACACTATGCATCCTAACTTGATATCTCACATTCATATTTGAGTGTTTAAAACAAATTGTATTACTACATACTAAGGTTGAATTAAAGGTGAATTCCATATACTAGATCTCAAAATCAAGGCAGTAATCAGTATACAATCATTCCTAAAACAACAACTAATTAGGAAAAATACTATCACATACCGGATATCTACTCTCTGGTAGAATGACATTTTGAGGCAATCGATTTCGAGTTTTTACATCCTTCACTGGCTTTTTCTTCTTCGGCCCATTTTTATTTTTCAATTTTTTTGACTGAACTTGAGGAGGTAAATCATCAAAATCATCATCACAGTCCACAATTTTCTTCGACGTAGATGCTAAATCAACGCATCTTTTTTTCTATTTCTTCACATTGTTCACCTCTTTAACTCGTTTTTTTACCTTTGTTCTGCTCCTCCTTGTTCTGCTCACCCTTGTTTTGCTCACCCGATTCTTGTGAGATTCCCAAACTAAAATTGGGACAGTCATTAACTTCATCAGTAGGAGATGAAACTTGACCCCTCTTTCGACTCCTTCTATAAACTTTCTGATTCGAAGTACCAACATCACTAAGTATCCGCAGACTTCTTCTAGGCGATTTTCGTGCTCCTCCTTCTTCTTCCATTAGAATTCTGTGCTGAAAGATGGGGAAGAAAGAACAACAAAACCCTTAAATTTTCGGACAGAATAGTAGAAAGAAAAGAGAGAGAGGATATGAGCGAATGGCCAACACTTTTCTTGCTTTAGTTTAAAAATTACATGAAAAGGAACAAATTTGTTTTAAGTAACTATTGCTAAAAGTTGACAAAAATGGTAATAAATTAAAAGTATACTTAAAAATGGTAATTATTAAATAAAAGGCCTTCACTTATGTAATTTTTCCATTTTTAATTAAACACTTTAACTAAGTTTTATTCATTTAAGACATTTCATATCATACTGCATTATGTCATTTTAACATATTTTTAACAATCTGTCAAATATATAAGGTGTGTGTAACACACTCGCCGATGGTATGTCAAAGTGGCAAATTAAACAAAAACATGTGACATATATATTAAAAATAATTTTTATATAATGATACTTTAGTAGAATGAAGAAGTAGTCAATGACTAAATGACATGTGGAATTTTTTATACAATTTTTTTTTATAAAAAAAACCCAACCCCACCAAGGTCATATGCTTTACCCCACCCACCCAACATCTTCTCCACCTCTGCCCACCCTAACCCTAACCCTTTCTCCACCCACATCGTCTTCTCCGTCCCTCTCTCACCCCACCCATCGTCTTTTTCAAGATTTTTCGCTGCCTTTCTTCTTTGCGACATCATGAATCGTGGCCCTTCTAATAGGTTGAAATTTATTATTTTGTGAAATCTTTTCGTGTTGAATTTTTTTTTTTCTGTAGTATCATCAAAACTATTTCTTCATGGAAGGAATTCAAGTTTGAGAGATGGTAGCTGAAAAATGAGGAAGAAACTGACAATAAAAATAAAATAAAAATGATTAAATGAGTCTTTCACGCATTGGTATTGAGTGTATTACACTCATTATGCCATGTCAGTAAAAAGTGTCAAAATGACACAACGGGATATGATATGAGATGTCTAAAATGAACAAAACATAGTTAAGGTGTCTAAGTGAAAATTGGTGCCAACTTTAGGGGGCCACCAATAGGTTAGACACTTAAAGAAAAAGGATCATATTCACCATTATATTTTTAATTAAAAGAAAAAATCATTAGTTGTCGTAAAATATCATGTGTGTCTCTTACAATGGTGAATGAATAACCTTATTTATAAATTAAGAAATAACTCCAAAAGTCATCATATTAAGTATCATAATAAATAGATACATTCTTATCCAAAAAGATTCACAGAACCTAGAGAATACACATAGATGATAAGTATAAGTTTATGGATAAACTCAATGGACAATCCACTTAGTTTAGTGGATTTACAACACTTCCCTTGGATGTCCATAGATAATGTGCCTCGTTAAAACCTTACTAGGAAAAACCCAGTGAGAAAAAAAATCTAGTGAAGAAAAAAGAGTACATATATCTCATAATATGTCTTGCGATAAATGAGGGGGAAATCTTGCAGAGCAAGCTGCCACCATAGCTGCCACCACTTTTGACCTAAATTACCTCGTTCATGGCCTATATGGCCACTGATCTAAGGTTGATCAGGTTTCTTTGCTAAATATAGATTTGTTTCCTCCTCTTATTCATCCAAAAACACCTCTCCTTAATACAAATGCCCTCGTTGTTCCATGTTTGCCTAGGGAACGTATTGGTTTGACTAATGAAAACATTTGTAAGGAATCTGGAACTGATAACTTTGCTAATATTCTCAAGGCTCTTAATCTTATATTGGTTCCAAAAAGTACAGTAGCTCCTTGATGAGTCTGAGATTTCGACTCATTTAGGGCTTTGCTTTGATAGTACAAATGTCCTCAAATTCCCCATTCGTGCTCTAAACTGATGCTAAAGTGTTGATTTGCAGCTATGAAGGCTAAGGAGCAAGGCAAGGACACTACCAGGCAAAAAGGAACAAGCAAGCTGAAGAAGTGAAGAAAAGTGATCCTGGTGATCACCAAGACCACTCGGCGAACCGCTGAGTGGCTCTTTAGCTCGCCTAAAGTTACAGTACGCCACTCTTGAGATGATAGAAATTGGGCGAGGAACATTCCCTATTGGCGAATCGCCGATTGGATCTGCGAAGTTTACAGGACCATCAGTAAGGCTGCAAGCAGAACGACGATGAAACAGAGCAAAGGGAGAATCGCGAAACTGAGTGGCGATCCCGACACTGACTGTCGAAAATTACAGTGTGAAATAGATGAAAACTTGAGCTAAGAGGGCAATAGTCAAGATTGATTGGCGATTCGTCGATTGGTCGGCGAAGCCTGACTTAATTCGCTGAATCACCCCAAGGGCTAGATTTCGAAAAAGTATAAATTGACTTTTTGAAAAGAGAAAAGGTATCTAAACATTGTGAAAACTCAAACTTAGAACGAAAACACTTTCTTGTTGGTTTTTGAAGCAATTTTCAAGTAGATTTTGAGTGGGTTTTGTAACTAAAGCTAAGTTTACTCATTTTAAGGTTTTGGAAATCAATACCAACTATGGAGCATGTAATATGTATTGAATTTTTACTTTTTATGATGACTAGTTAAAACCCCATTCTTAGGGGTTTAACCTTGTGATTAATTGCTTAATTTAGCTGTTGGGTGTTAGATATTATTGATTATTTTGCCAATTCGAAGTGGGTCTGATTTATTGTTGTTGTTATTTTGTTGTATTGAATGTTGATTTCATTGTTACTAGTGTTTTATGCTTGCTTGAGAGAGAAGTTTAAAACCAAGGCAATAAATTAGCACTTGTAGTGATTGGGCTATTGTGAGTTCAGCTCGAACGAGTGAATCCTAAGTCCCGTTCTACCTATCTAGCTCGAGAGAGTAGATAGAGTGAGGCTGTGGGCTGGTTTTCATGTTTAGTCTGTTGAGGTTCGAGAGAACTAAATTGAAGCGAGGTAGTTGTTTGAGAGGAAACTACCTCATCTAAGGTCCATTCTACTCACGAAGACTTAGTAACTTTTAGTAATTAGCTAACACCCATTTAGTATAATTGGCAGTTGATTGGTCAATCCCCCAAGTACCTCTAAATCATTTGATTACCCTTATTGTTCGTTATTGTTGTGGTTGTTGATTGATATCAAATTTCCCGACCTGACATTTATGTCACCCTTTTAACTTATTTAAGTGATTCCGATAATTTATATTCCTTCAACTAATTAAATCACATTTACTACTTCATAATTGAATTCAAACATATACTACTCCCTGTGGGTTCGACCCCAACTCTTCGTTGGATTTTATACTAGTTAACAACCGTTTACACCTAGAACCGAATGAGGTGTATTTGAGAGGTTAATCACTCATCTTCCATTGAAGAAAGTTGAATATCATAATGGAATTCCTAGAGTGTCTTGGACAAAAGATGAAGTTAATCGTATGAAAGTCATAGAACTTGTCCAATTTGCAATAGTTGGAAAATTTTCAAATGCCTGGCCAGAATTGGAGGATCTTAGGAATGCTATACCTAGACAATGTGATATAAAAGGAGAATGCAAAATTGGATTACTTCGTAATCAACATGTAGTAATTTGATGTGAGAAGCAAGAGGACTTCATCAACATTATGTCAAAAAGTGTCTTACATTCAAGCTAAAGATAGATATTCATATCCTATGAGGCCTTTAATCTATGATGCAAAATTTTGAGTTGATGAGGAAATTACTCAGGTCATGGCATCGGTCTCTTTTCCAGACCTTAAACCTACTTTCTTTGTAAAATAATCATTTTTTTCTTTGGGCTCTACAATTGGTACACCTATACATCTAGATATGGCCATAATTAACAAGACTAGACCAAGTTGTGCTAGGGTCAAAGTGCAGGTGGACTTAGTATTTGATTTTCCAAAGTTTGTGGAGGTTGAGGTAAGAAACGATGATACCAAGGAGTCCAGGGTAGAGAAGGTTAATATACCATATGATATGCTTCTGAAATACTGTAAACATTGCAAGGTCCAAGGTCATGAAGAAGAAGAGTATAGAGTCTTACATCCAAATTTGAGAAAGAACAACAATAAAGAGATAATTATTACTGATGTTGAACAAATGCAGAATGGCAAGCAACAATCAGAATGTATTATGGAGAATCAAAGGAGGAGAGAGGTTAGGAAGACATGGAATCCCACTAATAGGAGGTTTACCAAGAAAGCTAATGAAGTCATGAATGATAAAGCAGTTACTCCTATAAAGGGAATCAATTCCAATAATATATTTGCAACTTTAATAGATATAGATGATGGAGGAAGGGATGCACAAGAGTTGGATAAGGATAAGAAGAAACTACCAGTAGAGCAACACAAGCCACCAGGAAGTATAGGAAAAAAAGCCTTAGAAAGCAATGCACATGACAAAAGATATAAGCATATCACATCTACAAAGGATTGGATTACACATGCTTTTGCTAATTACAAAGGGAAAGGGAACACTAAAAAAATATTAATGAAAGGAGGGAGAGCATAAAAGAATCAAGGAAAGGGGAATTGAAGATTATGGAACCAATTTCATGTAATGCTGATCGTGCAAAACAAGACAATGAAATTAGTACTAGAGAATCAAAGCAAAATGAAGACATTGATGGGTATAAAGGAGATGTTGCAGATAAACAAGAAGAAAATAATATAATTGTAACACATAGAAAAGATGAGCAAGGAAAGGAAATTACATTGTGGAAGAGTCATCTGAAGTAATTCCTCTGCAGATAGCCTATGATGACATTAGGGAGGGTAGATTTCAAGATTTAACAAAGAGAGATATAAGAAGGGCTATGGTGAATCCAGCAGTCACATCTGAGAAATCTCAACCCATGGAACAACTACATGCTTTAATTTCTCATCAAGATTTGAATGAATATGCAGAAAGAAAAAATTTCAACAGTCATGATAATCTGGTAGAAAAAAAAGAGGAGAAGGAATCTGGCAGTAGTTGATGTTTGCGTAATCAAGACACAACTTCCAATTCAAGTGTCTACGATCGTACAGTAGTAATATAACCCAATCGAATGGGTTGGGGTCGAGTCCCAAAGGAGAGGTTCCTGAAAATTAATGGTTAAGCACAAAAATGCTAAAGTTAACCGTAGCTAAAAACATTATTGAGGAAAAACATACTAAGTCTAAAAGGGGTGACACAAACGTTAATTATCAATGGGGGTTTGTAGTCATGTAACAACTAAAAACAGTAATGTAATGAAAGATGCGAATATGGAGATGGGATTCTTGGGATGTGATAGGACTACGAGATAAATTAGACTATCGGTTACATGCTTTTGATAGTAAATTGTTGAACATTTGTGACTAGGCTAGACTATAGTGGGGGTAAATTTTCTCTCGAGCAACTTATCCCGAATCAACTCGGTTTCTCTCGAACACCGAGTTACCGCATTAAGCACAACCTTCGCCTTAGCCCATTCACTCTCTCGAGCTGAATGTATAGGAGAAGGACTAGGAATCACTCTCTCGAGCTGAACCCATGTCGACCCAATACCACCGGTTATTAATTTAGTAGTTTTAGTTTTTCGACCTCTCTCTCGAGCAAGCCAAAAGCACTAAGATGAAATCGTATTTGCAACTATAATTCCATTAAGTTCATACACAAATACTAAATAAAATCACATTTAAACAACAAATAAACCATTAACAAGAAAGATCCAACAGATAATTTAACCTATATTCACAAAATCACACCTTAAGAATTGGGGTTTTAGCTAGACATGTAAAAGAGGAAGAAAATGATACCAAATCGAAGTAACATCAATTGGGTATGATTTATTTTCACTTCAAACGAGTCTAGGATAAAGATTCTTCAAGACCCACACCCAATTTCTTGGAGATGAGAACCTTCAAATCTTCAAAGCTCAAGAACAAAGTCTCCAAAATGTAAAAATTGTTCTATTCTAAAACTTGATTTTAAAACAGCTTGATACTAAACTAAAGGTTAGTTGCCAAAAAGTGTGTTGCAAAGAGTCACTCAGTGCAGTTAGTCGGGATCGCCGATGCACTCGACGATCCGCCTTTTGGTCTACTTCATTGCCTTTCAGCTCTTGCCTTCAACATTTTCGCGTTCTGGATCATTGGGCGGTATAGTACTGCTTTGCGAAACTGCTCGGCGACACGCCAACTGCTCCATTTCATCGCCAACTTGATCTTTCCCTTCAGGGCTCAGCACACTGGAACAAAAGGCGAGATTGTAGGCCTTTCGGGGACTCGCCTAATGGATTAGGCGGTCGTCAAACCGTCTTTTCTTCCTTCTTTCAGCCACTTTGTTTCTTTTTTTGCTTGATAGCATCCATGCTTTGTCTCTCAATTCAAATACCTGAAACTTAAGGGTTTACATCAGATATTGAGACAAAATATGCATTTGAGGACACTAATACTATAAAAAAAACAAGCCTTAAATTAGTCCAAATCGTGGACTCATCAACACCCCTAACTTAAACTTTTGGTTGTCCTCAAGCAAACTCAAGTTCAGTAGATCAAAAGGGATGTCTCGAACAGTGCTACACAAGACTCAATCATGAATGCACATAACAAGACTCACTTTACTCATGCAAGGATCAATTGTGCACTCAAAGATTCAAGTTGTGACTCACCATTATCAAGGAATCTCATGCTCACAATACTTTCTTAAAATGCAAGTTCAAGCTCATCCGAAGTGTTCAAATGCCCTCACAAAAAGAATGATTCCATATTCACACAATAGTTCACAATTCAAAGGTTTGAAATCAAATGCAACGCTCACACTCAAAAAGAGGAACACAATGCATAATTTCACCCATAGGTTTGCCCTTATTTTCCAATCGACATTTGTTTCAGCTCACTCAAGATAAAAAAGGTCTTTTCAAGGCTAGTAATGGGGCTGAGTGCAAATGTATGGTCATTTAGGCTCAATGGCTATAGTCCTCATGAAATGTGGTGTGAACAACACTTCCTTTCCTTTTCTTCATCATTCTTATTTGTGCTCCCATTATTCATTTTCCATAGATAGTTGGAAACCCTGTTTTCTTTTTGCATTTTCATAACTTTATTCCGTAACCTTTTTTTTAATTTTTATGGAGGGGTTCCATTTTTTTTTCAAAACCATGGGTAAGAAGGGGGATTTCTTGTATTTCTTGGTTTACCATATCTTTTCACCACACCCCCCAACTTAGGCTTTTGGCCTATTTGACTATTCAAACTAAACACAAATCATCAGGATTATGGGTATTGGGTAAAGAAAGGTCATTGTTTTATCAAGTTTCTTCCAAAGAAAAGTAAGGCTCAAGGGGTGTTCAAAAGAGGTTCACACACACTCACAAGGTAGGCCACAAAAGAGGTATATGTCAAATTAGCTCACACTCTATAAAGTTGCCTAAGATCATCTCATGAGTTCACATTACTCAGTTAATTGGACCAACAGAGAAAATTCTAGGATCCATCATGCATGGTTCATAATACTCATCACACAAGACATTGACACTACAATCAAACAAGACTTTACACTTTTGCCAGTGTGCAACAATCATCACAAGAGACTCAATTCGATAATAGGCTAGTCACAATGAGATGCAAAGAGTTCACATATTGTCTATGCAACTTCACTTGGCCTTATCGTAGCCGCACATTCATGTTTGTTCGATTATAAGCACTATTCAAGTCATCGGTATTGATCAGAACCGATACTTAAATTTGCGAAAGAACAGCCACATTCAACACAGAAGGGGTGGCAAAAATTTTCGAAAGGGTCAAAATCATTTTGCAATTTAAAATACGAAGCCACAAGCTAAAACATCCAGAAGAATGCAGTATTAACACAATTATAAATTCCAACCCAAATATATAAACAAAACAAATATGCACAAAGGTGGGCTTCACCCCACCACAAACAAAATCATTTGTCCTCAAATGCTAATGAATTAAAGTATCCAAAAAGCGAGAAAAAGTAAGACACAGAGAGAGGTAAAGAAATGATCCTGTCTATGCAGTCTCTCTATTTGTCCGTGCCTCAATGCCCGGTGCAGCAGTCTGTACTTGGGCATCAGTGCCCATAATAGTGCTCGAGATCTGGGCATCAATGCCAATAGTCACCTCAGAGGTAATAGCAGTGCCAGATACAATAGGAGTTGTTGTGGATGTCTTAGTCAGTGATGTCTGGATCACCGGCTGCACAACCGTCTCTACAAGATCTGGTGCTCTCCTCTTGGAATTCAATCATCTCCTCATTAGTCTCAACATCCGACTCCTCCTCTACTGTGCCATCCCTCTGTACTTCTCCGGTGGTGGCCGGTGGAATCTCTGAAGTCTTTGGGGCATCTTCATCATCAGCAGCCTCTATTAATGAATTGAAGTCGATGGACTTTAGATAGTCCACATCCTTTCTCAATTCTTCTACCTCGGCTTTCAAAGTCGTCACTTCAGAGGCCTCCCACTATCTGCTCTCACAAGCTATGACTCTCACAGTTAATTCATCAACAGAAGTCTGGAGGGGGTAAGTGCAGCAAGTATGACTCTCTTGATCATCCCAGGGATGGATCTCTCCAGTCGGGTCACCCGCGTATCAGCTGATTGGGCCAAATTCCCCATTTTTAGGATCATGGCTTGAGTAATCCTGATAGGCTGGGAGGAGGAGGAAGCACCTAGGGGCTGCAAAAAAGAGAAAGGAGCGGATGTTCCTGAAGGCCCAAAGGTCGAAGTAGGCAAAGATGCCTCTGCAGGTAATGAGTCAACATCAACCTCCGGAGAAATATCTGTTAGAACTGCTCTCCTCCCGTCAGCCTCCTCTCGTATGTACTCAACCTCAATACGCCGGATGTCAGTGGAGGATGAAGGGGTGACCTCAATATCCCTCGCAGTGTCCCGGGGTACTCCAGCACGCTGACACAGTTTAGTGATCAGGACTGGGAATGACAGAAAAGTCTGTTTCTTCTTGGCTCTCATGGCCATCTCTTGTGAAATCAGTAGCCCTAGGTCAATGCGTCTACTAGACATGGTAGAACCAAGGAAAACTGCTATAGGATGGCACAAAATGGACTTGAATGGCATTATGGTGCTGCTGATAAAGCTAAATCAGAACCTGGCAGCAATGCTCAAGTCCCTCTTCTCAATAAGGGCCCCTGCATCCATCCACCTCGGGGTGGTGTCAGAAATCAGAGGAGCCAACCACCCTTTCAAGTCATCTAGGGATAGAGCAATGGGCAATCCCCCGTAAGAAAGTGAAGAGTACAGCGGTCTATCCAAAACAGTGTTAAAATATTCACTGTCATCTGCCGCACTCAACTTCCTTACCTCTGATCATGACCGACTTCACCGGTCTGAATTCGCTCACCTTTTTTTTGCTTTTGGGCACCAACTCCCCATAAGCTGTATAGAATTCTCGGAGCCAAGAAGGGATGTAATGGCCTCGAGGCCTGGTGAACTGCTCATACTCATGGTAGTGGATGGTGTCCCTGACATTGGGGTACTTGCCCTCCAGGCCCTCTTTAGATAAAAGCTTCTCCTCTAGGATGGTTCGTACCCTATCACCTTTCCATCTGTTCAGCAGTCTCACTAAAGGTGCCTAAGCTGGCACGAAGTCTGTTGCCAGAGGAGTGGCAGCTGATGAAACCCTGGTGGATGTGGATTGAGATCTAGCTCGGATCTTATCTCTTTGAAAAATTGAAGGCTGCTCGTCTTCAGGCTCAGAAAAATTAGCCCGAGTGTCAACAACCACTCTCTCAACTGAGTGCTTCTTTTTTTTTGCCTTTTTCTCCCGATGGGAGTTCTTGCTTCTCATCTTTGGAGGATTTGCTTCCCCTTCATTTATCGTAATGCCCTGTGCTTTCTTCTGGGGTGGCGTGGTTAGATTAGTTCGAACCATATCTTTGGCCCTATACAACCGTCCAATTCGCGTCCATTCGGTGACGTTAGTTGCGTCCGCCGATCCACTCAGCGAAGCACCGAATGGTCACTTACCCCATCGATGTATACATGACCTTCATTTTCTTGGGGGTTAAGATGGCGGACTTAATCATGGTCGCTGACTTGGTCAACGACTGATGTTTGCATAATCAAAGACACAACTTCCGATGCAAGTTTCTACGATCGTACAATAGTTTAGTAACCCAACCAAGGGTTGGGGTCGAGTCCCAAGGGAGTGGGCATGAAAATTAGTGGTTAAGTACGAAAGTGCTAAAGCTAGCCGTAGCTAAAGACTTTGGCGAATGAGAACATAACAAATTTAAAAAGGGTGACGCAAGCGTCAAATATCAAATGGGGGGTTTTGTCACAAGTAAGTAAAAACTGCAAAATTAACAAAGAGATCTAAGAAATGAAAGGGGGATTCTTGGGATGTGAATGGAATACGGGATAGACTAAATCATTGGGTACATGCTTTTGATAGAGAACTCGTATAGTAATTATGACTAGGCTAGATTTAAGGGGGATAAGCTCTCTCTCTTGAGCAACTTACCCAGTTTAAATGCGTTCCTCTCGGACACCCACTTGCCGCATGAAGAAAAACCTCCGCCTTAACCCACTCACTCTCTCGAGCTGAGTGTGTGGACATGGGACTAGGGTTCACTCTCTCGAGCTGAACCTCATGTCGACCCACTTGCACTGGTCATCAATTTAGTGGTCTTAGTTTTACGACCACTCTCTCGAGCAAGCCAAAAACACATATATGAGATTATATTTGCATTTACAACCTCATTAAGTTCATCCACAACCACTAAACGAAATCACATTTAAACTACAAATAGACTATCAGTAAGCAAGACCCAATAACTAATCTAACCCATATTCACAAAACCACACCCCAAGAATTGGGGCTTTAGCTACGCATGTAAAAAAGATAAAGACGTATACCAATATCAGTTTCCATCAATGGGTATGCAAGATTATGTCTTAAAACAAGCCAAAAGTGAATAATCCAAGAGACCCAAGTCCAATTTCTTGAAAATAAAACCCTTGAAAGCTCCAAGTTCTTCAAAGCCCTCTCCAAAACTTAAAGAGAATATCTCCAAAACTCTGTCTAAAACTTGATAATCTAAACTAGGTAAAACAAGGTAAAACTCGTTACTAAGAATAAAAATTGAACTAGTATTTATAGTTTTCAGAAAATGTTTTCCGCAGGATCTTTAGGTGACGTTAGTGAGAATCACCGATGCATTTGGCGATCCGCCCTTTGGTCTACTTCGTCGCCTTTCATCAGTTGCCTTTAGCGTCTTTGCATCCTAGATAATTGTGCGATGTAGCATTGCTTCGCAGAGTCATTTGGAGATACGCCGACTGCTCCTTTTCACCGCTGATTTTCTTCTTTCCTTCAGGGCTCAGAACACTGGAACAAAAGGCAAATATGTGAGCTGTTGGCGATTCGTCGAATGGGTTCGGCGATTCGCAGATCTTCATTTCTTTGTTCTTTCAGCTTCTTTTTTTAAGTAGTGTCCATGCTTTGCCTCAAATTTCAAAATACCTGAAACTTAAAGGTTTTCATTAGATATCGGGATAAAACATGCATTTGAGGACACAATTTCTATTAAAATATAGCCCTAAATGAGTCCAATTTGTCAATACCCCCAACTTAAAATTTTGTTTGTCCTCAAGCAAACTCAAGTTCAGCCGTTCAAAAAGGGTGTCTTGAACAGTGCTACACAAGACTCGATCATGAATGCACACAACAAGACTCAATTTACTTGTGCAAAGATCAATTGTGCACTCAAAGATTCAAGTTGTGACTCACCAATATCAAAGAACCTCATGCTCACAATACTTGCTTCAAATGCAAGTTCAAGCTCAACCAAAGTGTTCAAATGCCCTCACACAAGGAATGATTCCATATTCACATAATGGTTTGCATTTTAACGCTTTGGAATCAGATACAACACTCACACTCACAAAGATGAACACAATGTGTGCTTTCACCCATAGACTTGCCTGTATTTTCCAATCAACATTTGTTTTAGCTCACTCAAGATCAAAAGGGTATTTTCAAGGCTTGTAATGGGGCTGAGTGCAAAGGTATGATCATTTAGGCTCAGTGACTTTTATCCTCATGAAATGTGGTATTCGCAACACCTCATTTCCTTTTCCTTCATCATTCTCTTTAGTGCTTATAAGTCATTCTAATATTCACTTTCCCATAGTGTGTTGGAAACCCCCTTTTTTAGCACTTTATTCTGCAGCCTTCTTTCTTTTCTTTTTCTCTTTCTTTTTTTTTATATGGAGGGGTTCCATTTTCCTCAACACCATGGGTTAACAGAGACTTTCCTTGCACTTCTTGACTTTCCTTTTCTTCTCACCACACCCCTAACTTAGGCTTTTGGCCTAAGTTGGCTATTTATTAAACCACAAATCAAGAGGATTAATGGTAATGGATTAACAAAGGTCTAATTTTCATCATGTTTCTTCCAAAGAAGGTTAAAGTTCAAGGGGTGTTCAAGAGAGGTTCACACAGTCACAAGGTAGGCCACAAAAATGATATATGTCAAATTGGCTCACACTCTTCAAAGTTGCCTAAGATCATATCAAGAGATAGCCTTACTTAGTTGATTGGACCAACGGGGTAAATTCTAGGATCTATCATGCATGTTTCAAAGTAAGCTCAACACACTAGGCATTGACACTAAAGTCAAACAAGACTTCATACTTTCACTAGCGTACAACGGTCATTACAAGAGACTTGATTCGATAAATGGCTAATCACAACGAGATGCAAAGAGTTCACATATTGTCTATGCAACTTTATTTGGCCACATCGTAGCCGTACATTCATGTTCGTTCGATTGTAAGCACTATTCAAGTCATCAGTATTGATTGGAACCGAGACTTGAATTTTGCAAAAAAATAGCCACATTCTACACACGAGATGTGGCAAAAAATTTCGAATAGGTCAAAAATCATTTTGCAATTTAAAACAAAAGGAGTCATAAGCTCAACATCCACAGAAACAGATAAAACACAATTTTAAAGTAGAACAACCCAAATATATACACAAAACACAACTATCAACACTAAAGGTGTGGGCCTCACCCTATCATAATTAAAAAGTATTTTTCCTCAAATGCAACTAAAAGTATCCAAAAGTAAAAATATAATAAGACAGAGAGGGAGGTAAAGAAAGGTCCTGTCTATTGCAGTCTCTCTCTGTGTCGGGGTCTCGGTGGCTGGTGTAGCAGTCTGTACATGGGCATCAATGCCCGGAGTAGTCTCAGACGGAATAGCATTGCTAGATCCACTAGGAGATGCTATGGATGTCTCAGTCGGCAATGTCTGGATCACCGACTGTACAACCGTCTCTATAATATCTAGCAAGTCTCTGAATATGCCCTCATCTCTGCTCTCCTGTGTCTCCTCAATATGTACTAATATCAAATCCTCGTCGGTCTCTGCATCTGACTCTGCATATGTCGTGCCATCCCCCTGCATTTCTCCGGTGGTAGCCGGAGGAATCCCCGAGGTCTCAGGAGCATCCTCATCATGTGCATTCCGCATAGTGAAGTGAAGTATGTAGCCTTCAAATAGTCTACATCCTTCCTTAAACTCGCAACCTACGCTTTTAAAGCCGTCACCTCAGAGGCCTCCCCCTTGTCTACTCTCACAACAATGACTTTCACCATCAAGGCATCAACAAAAGTCTGAAGGGGGGTAAATGCTGCTAGTATGGCCCTGTCGATCATCTCCGAAACATACCTCTCCAATCGGGTATCTCTCACATCATCTGATTAGGCCAACTTCCCCATTTTCAGGATCATGGCCTAAGTGATCCTGGCAGGCTGGGAGGATGAGGAAGTACCTGGAGCCTGTGAGGAAGAGGAAGAAGGAGCGGGTATACTTGAGGGCTCAGAGGTCGGACTAGGCGAAGGTGCCTCTAATGGTAATGAGTCAACATTGACCTTTAAAGAAGTATCTGCTGGAGCTGCTCTCCTCCTGTCAACCTCCTCTCGTGTGAACACGACCTCTATATGCCAGATATTGGTGGAGGAAGATGGGGTGACCTAAACACCCCTCGTAGTGTCACGAGGTACCTCATTGGCACAACTCAGTGACCATAACTGGAAATGGCAGAGACGTGAGCTTCTGTTTGGCTCTCATAGCCATCTCCTGTGAAATCAGTAGTCCCAGATCGATCTGCCTCTTAGCCATGATAGAACCAAGGTAGGCCGCCTTAGGATGGCGCATAATAGACTCATTCTGGGATGGCATTATAGAACTGCTAATGAAGCCAAACAAGAACCTAGAGGCGATGTTCATGTCCTTCTTCTCAATGGGCGCTCCTGCATCCATCCACCTCGGGGTGGTGTCAGAAATCATCGGAGCCAACCAACCCTTTAAATCATCCAAGGACTGAACAATTGGCAACGCCTCGTAAGGAAGTACAGAGTGCAACGGTCTTTCCAATAGAGCATTAATATGCTCACTGTGACACTCCACTTTCTTGCCTCTAACCATGACCAACTTGACCGATCGAAACTCACTTGCCTTCTTCTTGTTCTTAGGCACAAACTCCCCATAAGTTGTGTAAAACTCCCTAAACCAGGAAGAAAAGTAAGGGCCTCGGGGCCGTGTGAACTGCTCGAACTCATGATAGCTGAGGGTGTCGAAAACATCTGGGTGGAGGAGCAATAGGTAGTGCAGGAGTTACTGAGGGTGCCTGAGCTGGCACTGAGTCTGTAGTCAGAGTAGTGGCAGGTGATGGAGTACTGGTGGCTATGGGCTGAGATCTGGCACGGATCGCATCCCTTCGGTTAATTAGAGGTTGTTCATCCTCTGGTTCAGAGAAATCTGGCTCAATAGCTACTTCTTTTCTAGCTATATGTTTCTTCTTCTTGCCTTTGTCTCCCGGTTGGAGGTCATCCCCTCTCCTCTTTGGAGGGTTTGATCCTCTTTCATTTATTGTAATGCCCTTTGCCTTTTTATGGGGTGGTTCAGTTAGATTGGTGCGTACCATATCTGTAAAAGATTGAGAGAAGTTAAGAAAACAAAATCAAACTCTAGCACAACAAATCTTGTTGCAGATAAACTCGTTGATCTAGTCGGCGAGTCGCCAAACTGCTTTGGCGAGCTAAGTCTGGCTCGCCGATGAGGCTGGCTAAACAATTAAGGCAAGTCGGTGTTAGGAGAGTCCTTTCGGCGAATCGCTGACTACTTTCGGCGAGCAAGGGTTTGTCCGCCTAAAGTTATAGTGTATAAGGGTCTTAGGGGTGCAAATAAAGAGTACTTTCGGCGAGTCGCCGAGTGCCTTCGACAAACTCAGGCATCTCACTGAAAGTTACAGACTCAAACCACAAACTTGACACGAAATTAAACGTGAGATGAAGAAAATAGGTGAACCACCGAATGATTCGGCGAACTCAACTCAGCTCACCGAATGACCCAACGTGCCTATTCTCAACCCACCTTATCGAACTCAACTCCGCAACCCCCGAAATTGAAATCAAAGCACACACTCATGAAATTCAAACAAGACCCATACTACCCATCACCTCTAGATACTCAAATTTCTCCCGGATTGTCCAAATTTGGCTATTTGATGATATTTGCTCTTAAGAGTGGTGTCACCCTCTCTATCATTGAATTTTTTTTCGACATTTAGCACAAACGTGGCCTACTCAGACATCACCCAATCAATCTAACAACATGCAACCACGACCCAACTCATTGAAAAGCCCAAAAATTACGGGCATTTGACAGTCAAACCATACGGGCAAGTGACAGTCAAACCATAAAGATTCTAATCCTACCAAAGAGGCCCAACACACATCACTAAGAGACAATTATTTCAAATGAGTAAAGAATTTTTGAATGTAAAGTCGGGATTCGAAAACCAACATTTGATGGCGATTAAAATGCAATTGAAAAGCTAGGCGGCAAAGTATTCTAACTCCGAGCACAAATCAATAAACTAAAATGCTAGAAAAATGATAAAATAAAGAAAATACTACCTTAGTGTGAGCTTAGGAAATTCAAGAGAGAGGGAAGGTGAAGAATTTCAAATTTTGAGTCTCTTGGCCATTATAAACCATCCAGTTCGCACCCATTCGGCGACGTTAGTCGCACTCGCCGATCCACTCGGTGACTCACCTAGTGGTCACTTACCCGCTGATTGCTAAAGTTCTTCGGTTTCTTGGGGGTCAAGATGGCAGTTTACATTGATGTCGTCGGCCTGGTCGGTGACACGCCGAACTGCGTCGTAAGTTTGTCGAGTTTTACAGGCTCTGACTTGAACTTGAATTGAGCCAAACGACGGGTCAAGTCAGGCTCGCCGAGCTCTTTGGCGATCCACTGACTAACCATTTTCTCGCCAATCTGTATTTTTCACCACTTTCCTCATTCACAACCTACACCACTAACACACCATTATTTATAAAAGCAAACTAAAGCATTTAAAACCTTGGGTTGCCTCCCAAGAAGCGTCTTATTTAACATCGTGGCACGACGCGAGTCCTTACTCACTCTCTATTGGTTGGGTTGGCCCTAGTGTTACTAGGTAACCCCAATAGTTCATTTGAGTGAAGAGGAGGCACCGCATAATTGAGGAGTGTCCTAATCAGCTGGATCGATCTAGAGTGAGAACCAACCATTTGATTCAACACTTCAATACTCTCCTTCATCTCTTCCAACATTTGATCATGTTTGGTGATCTTTGGGAGAATGATTTGGAGTGTGTCCTCGATACGATTGTTCTCCCTGTCTCTAGACTACTTCCTCTCGTAAGGAGGTATGTACCTCCGTTGACTGTTGCACTGGTTTTCCACCTCTGTTATTTTGGTGGCCAACTCGTTCAGCTGAGTAACCAGTGCGGGTAATGTGAAGTCCCTCTCGACTTCTTGCTTCATCTCAGTCGAGTTGCCACAATTTCCCTCATCCATTCTCAGGGAACCTACCTACATTAACAAATTCAAAGAAAAATAAAACTAAAAATAAGATTAGTAACTACGATTATTAAAAATAAAATTTGTCTTAAACTAAAAACTTTCACGTAACACCACTCCCCGGCAGCGGCGCCATTTTGATGTTTGCGTAATCAAGACACAACTTCTTATGCAAGTGTCTGCGATCATACAATAGTTTAGTAACCCAACCAAGGGAGTGGGCGTGAAAATTAGTGGTTAAGTACGAAAGTCCTAAAGCTAACCGTAGCTAAAGACTTTGGCGAATGAGAACATAACAAATTTAAAAAAGGTGACGCAAGCGTCAAATATCAAATGGGGTTTTTGTCACAAGTAAGTAAAATCTGCAAAATTAACAAAGAGATCTAAGAAATGAAAGTGGGATTCTTGGGATGTGAATGGAATACGGGATAGACTAAATCATTGGGTACATGTTTTTGATAGA
Organism: Solanum verrucosum; assembly: GCF_900185275.1. Taxonomy (NCBI): domain Eukaryota; kingdom Viridiplantae; phylum Streptophyta; class Magnoliopsida; order Solanales; family Solanaceae; genus Solanum; species Solanum verrucosum. Next base: position 2,052,774 of record NW_026020173.1, read on the forward strand.
GAACTCGTATAGCAATTATGACTAGGCTAGACTTTAAGGGGGATTAAGCTCTTTCTCGATCAACTTACCCCGTTTCAAATGCGTTCCTCTCAAACACCCACTTGCCGCATGAAGAACAACCTCCGCCTTAACCCACTCACTCTCTCGAGTTGAGTATGTGGACATGGGACTAGGGTTCACTCTCTCGAGCTGAACCTCATGTCGACCCACTCGCACTGGTCATCAATTTAGTGGTCTTAGTTTTACGACCTCTCTCTCGAGCAAGCCGAAAACTCATATATGATATTATATTTGCAACTACAACCTCATTAAGTTCATCCATAACCACTAAACGAAATCACATTTAAACTACAAATAGACTATCAACAAGCAAGACCCAATAACTAACTAACCCATATTCACAAAATCACACCCCAAGAATTGGGGTTTTAGCTACGTATGTAAAAGAGATAAAGACGTCTACCAATATCATTTTCCATCAATGGGTATGCAAGATTAATTCTTAAAACAAGCCAAAAGTGAGGAATCCAAGAGACCTAAGTCCAATTTCTTGAAAATGAAACCCTTGAAAGCTCCAAGTTCTTTTAAACCCTCTCCAAAACTTAGAGAAATTATCTCCAAAATTTTGTCTAAAACTTGATAATCTAAAGACCAGGTAAAACAAGGTAAAACTCGCTACTAAGAATAAAAACTGAACTAGTATTTATAGTTTTCAGAAAATGTGCTCTGCGGGATCTTTGGATGACGTTAGTGAGAATTACCAATGCATTCGGTGATCCGCCCTTTGGTCTGCTTCATCACCTTTCAACTCTTGCCTTCAGCATCTTCGCGTTCTAGATCATTGGGCGGTATAGTACTACTTCGCGAAACTGCTCGGCGACACGCCGACTGCTCCATTTCATCGCCAACGTGATCTTTCCCTTCAAAGCTCAGCACACTGGAACAAAAGGCGAGATTGTAGGACTTTCGGCGACTCGCCTAATGGATTAGGCGATTGTCAAGCCATCTTTTCTTCCTTTTTTCAGCCACTTTGTTCCCTTTTTTTGCTCGTTAGCGTCCATGCTTTGTCTCTCAATTTAAATACCTGAAACTTAAGGGTTTACATCAGATATTGAAACAAAATATGCATTTGAGTACACTAATTCTATAAAAAAAAAACAAGCCTTAAATGAGTCCAAATCGTGGACTCATCAGTAGTGAGGTACAACTTTGTAAAGATGATGAGCTTTCTCCATAGGCAATCAACAAGAGCATGAAAGGGAAGAGTAAAAATGATAAAGGTGCTAAAGGGGAAATTTCATCTAAGCCAACGAGGGTACAGGATAAAAGGGTGGCTAAATCCGTTAGTAAATGATACAAAAATCTTTATTTTGGAATATAAGGTCTGTGAGAACTCAAAATGCTTTTCATAGAGTTCAAATGCTTCATATACACCATAAGTTGTTTTTGATTGCATTATTGGAACCATTCCAAGATGTAAGACAAATTCAAAAGTATAAGAGGAGATTGGGGATGCAATATGTCAACTATAATGCCAATGGTCAAATTTGGATATTTATAAATGATCAAATTCAGGTTGGGGTTGTCTCTGATTCCAAGCAGCAATTATCTCTTCAACTTACTCTAGCAGATGGGAGGCAATTTTTAGTTACTATTATTTATGCTAAATGCAGTGCAGCTGAAAGATTGATGTTGTGGGATGACCTATATGCTTTGTATGATAACTACTCGATGCCTTGGTTGGTATGAGGTGATTTTAATGTTATTTTGAGTGAGGAGGAGAAGATTGGATGCCTTCCTGTATACCCTCAAGAATATGAGGATTTTTCTTTTTGCATAAATTCTTGTGAGTTGGAAGATGTATCTTTCGTTGGGAGTCTGTTTACATGGTGGAATGGAATGATAGATTCAGAATGTATATTTAAGAGGCTGGATAGGGTTGTGGTCAATCAGTCTTTGCAAGAATTGATGGGAAGGGTGGATTTGCAGCATCTTGCTAGAACTGGATCGGATCATGTCCCTCTTTTGATGACTTGTAAAAGAGTTACTTCTGAACTAATATCCAAACCTTTCAGATTTCTGAAAATTTGGACATTAAGAAAAGATTTTATGGATGTGATAAGAGATAACTAGATTTCTAAAGGTACATGTGACATTTTTGTTCAAGCAGTTGGTGTGAACACCTAATTTTTATCAAAACATCAAGATTTTACACCAATTTTAATACTTAAATATTATAATTTCAGTAGGGTTATATTTAAAATAAATGAAAATATAAATCTGAAAATTACAACAGATTATAAGCTCACTTTACGTTTAAAGTTTAATAAAGAAAGCTTGTGAGTTTAATATATTTGTTTTAATCCTTTAACTTTTAACTAGTCTAAAAAAAATAATTGTATATCTTAAGAAAAATTAGAAAAAAAAAGATAAAAAGAAGAGTCCAAACAATTGTAAATTACCTTACCTTTATCCTAATTACCCCCAACTTCCTTAACTTATTTCTTAAAAATCCTCCTCCCATGTAGTTTTTTTTTTGTTTTTTTGCCTCTTGCACGATCTTTTCTCATTTATTTTACACGTTTCTTTTTGTTTATTATTATTAATTTTCTTTTCTTTTCTTTTCTTTCTTTTCTCTTCGTTCTTTCTTTTCTTTTTGTTTGTTTTATTATTATTTATTATTTATTTTGTTAATATTATATTACTATTTTTTATTTCATTCCTTTATCTCAACCCTAAAATTTTCAACTAGATTTCAAACTAAACTCCCCACTCTTTAACGTTCCTTTAAGTTAGCACCAGACTCACACCTAAAATATTATAAAAACACGCTTAGTAAAGAGATTAAAGGGAGAATACACGCATACACACAGGCGAGAAAAAAAAAACTAGAGCAAAAGCAAAGAGAAGAAAAGTGAGTTTTCTTTTGAGAATTAAGTCTAGAGTTGGAGATTTTGTTCGTGGTTCCAAGTTTGTGGATCTTAAAGTTAGCCTTGCTAAACTTTGGAAATCTGTAGATTTCACGTTATTCTTCATTGTTTAGTCAAAAACAATTTGAAGGTGCGTTCTTGCCTTAGCCTATTTATATATTTTTTTTATTTTGAATTTTTTTCATGTAAACTATATGTTTAATCCTTTTTGTAGAATCATGAAAAAAAAATATGTATCCCATGAATTTCTCAATTTTTTCTTGAACAATGTTTCATGTTTTTGTTTTTAGCTTCATGTTATTTTTTCCGTAATTTAAGAAGACATAAGTGTGTTTTGTTTGTGATAATTAGATATTAATTTCATATATTTAATCGCATGCTCATTACTTAAATTGATTATTAATCGATGTGATTAGAAGATAATAGTTTAATTTAATTGATTAGTGATTCAGAAAAGTTTTTGTGGACTATGTTTTAGTCTTTTTAATATATTAAAAATAATTTGTCTTTATAATAAGAGTAAGATGATTATCGCTTTAATTCGAATTGTTAAGGTATATAATTAAGAGGTATGACTATTATTAAGGGCTATATGGTAAAAAATAAAATAAAAAATGAGGAAGATTGATTAGCAAACCAGTAAAGAAAAACAAAATAAAAGAAGAAGAAGAGAAACAGAATGTCCAAAAAAGAATTAAAATATTAAAATAAAGGATAAAGTAGAAGGAAATAGAAAAAAAAAAACGTAAAAAAAAAAAAAAAAAAAAAAAAAAAAAGAAATACGAAGAGACAGAATGAAAAATAAAATAAAATAAATAAAAATATAAATTAATAATACCAAAAAAAAATGTAAAAAAGGAAAAAAAAAGTAAGGAAAAAGACGTGCAAACAAAAAACAAAAAAAAAAGAAATTAAAAATAAAAAGGAAAAATCTTTCTAAAAATAGTCTTAATCTATTTAGAATTTCTTGCTAAAACTAATTACAAATCATATAAAATTTTATTTCTATTCTAAATCTAACTACAAAATACAATCCTAAAATACTCAAACTCAAAAAATCTCAATCCTACACAAATTCTAATTCCTAGCAATTAGATACCTACATATTTTCTATCCACAATAAAAAAAATACAAATACATGAAAAAAGGAGAAGAAAAGAAATTACAGGACATTTCAAGATTTGTAAATATCCATCTCTTAACTTTATTTTACTATTATGTTTAAATAAATTTATGTGATATCCATATTTTTAATTAATGAACATATATTAATAAAATAAAGTAGTCTTAAATAGGTTTAAAATAAATCAAAGAATGAGGGTAAATAACATTTTTATTAAGTTAATAATATAATATTCAAAAATTAATTTAAGTCATATATATAATCAATAAAGCGACCGTGCTAGAACCACGGGACTCGAGGGGTGCCTAACACCTTCCCCTTAGTAAATAGAATTCCTTACCCGAATTTCTAGTTCGCAGACCAATAAAAATAAAGAGTTAAAATTCCTTTCGATGAGGGGTTTAAATAATAAGGTGACTTGGAACACCAAAACTCAATTCCAAGTGGCGACTCTGAATAATAAAATAATCTCTTTTCAAAATGTCACTTTAGTTGGAAACACTTTTTTTCTTTCAAAACATACATTTAAATTTTGAGGAAAAATAAGGGGTGTGACAGATGACGACTCTGTTGGGGATAACCAGAATTCGAGCTGGTAAATATTGACTTGGGTATGAATTTATTCATTTATTTCTTCATTTATGTTTTGGATATTGTAATTGTTGGCTGAATGTGCTAATTGTTTGCTTTTTTACTATTTTAATATTATTTGAATTGCATTATAATTGTCTTCTCTCGCGCACCCTTTGAGTCTTCTATAATACCATTATGGGAATTGCAACTGCGCACCCCACTTCTGTCAAGATAGCCAGTGGATCTTCGGTCCATGGTGAAGGATTTTTAGTCACACATGTTTAGAATGGGGAGCACCCATGAACAAAGTCGGAAAGCGCTGTTACCGGTACGTTGCTACTCCCTAACTCGAGTTGTCCGCTCGTTTTACAGTCAGTCTAGATACCTTTCTCCACAAGTTCAACCTTAGTAGAACTGAAACCTTCAGACATGATATCCTTACTAGGTTCCGCTTTATTTGCATCATGTGCATTTAACTTAGCAAGACTCGGCATGGGGGCCGGGTTTGTCTAGGACAGGTACCTTTCTTGAGACCATCATGTACATTTTTGTGCTACTTGTTGCATCATGTGGAAGACTATAACAAATGTTGACCAAGTTTAGATAATTGACTAAAAGAAGAAATGTCTATTTTTACCTACTTTCAGCAAATGATTCGAGATAAACAAATTGAAAATAATATATATATATATATATATATATATATATATATATATATATATATATAACCCTCAATTGTATTCTCGCTTTTATCAAAACATCAAGTGTTTACAAAATAAAATAAAATAATAGTGCATGTACACATAAAATTTGTTTTATTATATATATATATATATATATATATATATATATATATATATGTATATGTATGTATGTCTTCAAATTTGTTTCAAATAGTGCATGTCCACCTTTTTTTATTTCTTTCTCTTCTTCATGATTCACTTGTCAAAATTATCTCTTTATCCGGTCATTCTCTCCGAAAAACAACCTAAGCTTCCCCTAAGAAAGGTCAACAAAAGTCGTTTCCAAAAGAATGACCACTTTAGGCATTCTGAGTCATTTTTCATATTTATTTTTTTCTTTTAACTACTCCGACAAATGATTTCGAATGATCAAAATTTCATAAGTTAAATTTGGTTTAAATCGCGAGTTTCTTTTCCTAATCAGGTAATCATGAGATCTATGAGATGTGATAAAAGACCAAGGGATGAAGCAGTCGAAATGGTCAATGATACCCCAAAGTTCATGATCACGGATAAAACCCCACTACTACTCATGGCTTGGTGGAACGATATGCATGAGTTTAGGCGAACTGAGATATTCAAACGTCTTGGTTTCCTCACAGATATCATGAGATTTAGTCCTGACAGAGATTTGATCGAGGCTTTGATCCCGTTTTGGGATTCTACAAGCAATGTGTTTCGCTTTAGCGATTTTGAGTTGACGTATACATTAGAGGAGTTGGGTGGTTTCATAGGGTTAGACAAAAATCTCCGAAGCAAAACACTCATAGCCCCAAGAAGCGTCAGCGGGAACAAATTTTTAGAACAAATGCACATCATCCATCCTCATAAGGAGTGTTTCGATAATGGGTTGGTTTCCTTGGAATTTCTATACTCAAGATATGGAAAGAAAGAAGGATTTTCATACTACGGGAAGCAACTTAAAAATGGGTAACACCTCCCTACCTGGGAAAAGTATAGACATGCGCGCCTCAAAAAAGTATAGTACTCGATTCCATTACATGCATCGGGGGCAATCGAAAAAGCCAGCATTTCTTGGAATACTGACTATAATGCTACCAATAATTGTACTAATCCAACCGCATATGTCTTTCTCCTACCAAAAGGAAAGAAAAAAGAAATAAGGATTTCCCCTTTGCTTTGACAATGGAATTCTTCCCCCGGTCCCCTTCAGAAAAAGGGAGAGATTTTTTGATATATTTATTGGATCCGTCGGGACTGACGGGGCTCGAACCCGCAGCTTCCGCCTTGACAGGGCGAAGCATTCATGGTGGCATTTTTGGGAACCATGGTTTTTCCAAGGAGAGATAAAAAAATCAGTATTTGTCTGTCGGGAATAGTCGTTGTTATGATGAAGAAAAAGAAATCCACTATCTTGCCAATGATGTTGGCTGACATTTATCGTGCTTTGACTAAATGTAGGGAAGGGGAAGACTTTTTGAAAGTTGTAGCATTCTATTGCAAATGTGGTTTCTGGAGCACTTGTATCGCCATCGTTTTGCGATTGATTTCAAATCTGAATGGACGAATTATATTTTGAGCCACCCAGACAGGATGAAGGAATTAGTAGACAAATTGCCAAAAGGTGCCAAAGCGTGGAGACATTATCTTCTTAAATTAACTGCATCTGATATTACATGGAACTATTATTGGCTCCCTGCGAGTAAGGTAATTGTTATGTCTTCCTATCGTCCATTCTTTGTTCTGACAGGCCTTCGAGGATTCCAACCATACATACCCCTTCGGGTGCTACGCCAACTAGGACAAAGACAAATCTTACCTAGGGCCGAGGATACACAGAGTTTCGTATGAGAGGTGTCGTCTGAAGATCGAGATCGAGCATCAAAAGCTCAAAAGATTTGGGGTGGTAGTCGAACTTTAAGCTCGAAAGCTATGGTAGACGATCGTGTTGAAGGAGAAGTAGACCCCTCATACCTCCATTGGTTCTTTGATCAACCCCCCCCCCCCTCAAAGTAATGCCCGAAGGATCAGCGCGAGAACTCAGAGATCGAGAAGAGGAAATTGAAGTCAGAATCAAGCAAGCTCGGCTCGAGGAGGAAAGAAATTACAGGTCTACTCTGGATATCCTCAGTAATGACCTAAAGAATGCTAGGGAAAAGTTGGCTCAACGTGATGTAATATTCAAAGAGAGAGCTAGGTTGATTCAGAAAAGGGCCGAAAAGGAACATAAATCCACCATTCGAACCTTACATAAGGATTTGGGCATTGTCACAGGCGCTATGGAGCAACAACATGAGGAGTATAAGAAATAAAAGACCCTCTTAATGCACACACAGGCTAGACTACAAAATCAGTTAAAAGCTTCGATGGGACGAGAAATAGACATAGCTAAGCATTTCACATCGTATCAAGTAGAAGTCGCGATCGAGAGAAATCAATGGATGGGGGAGCGTGAAAAACTTCATAATCAAATCGAAGAGCTTTAGGCACATGAAAAGGATTTCGCCCACACGGTTGGTACTACTCAAGAATGGTTGCAGAATTGTCACGAGAATATGGAGGAGGCCAAAGAACAAGTGCTTCAACTGACAGAGAGCTTGATTGATGTTTATGGTGGTTATCTACATTGGAGTGATGAGAGCCTGGGTCAACATGCGCGTGCACTGTCCCCACATCTGCCAAAAGCTTTGTTCAAAGTCTACTCTAGCCTAGGGGGCAATTGATGATCAAGAAATATTGGAGAAGGATTTTTTATTATTTCTTTTATTTTCATTTCGTCAAAGTTTATTTCAATCTTTAAGTACTTTGATGTTTTGGTAATTTATTTTAAGAACATTTTGATGTGAATGATGTCTTCACGTTAAGTTAAATAAATGTTGTGTTTTCTTTTTTAAATAACTCTCCTTCAGGAAATACGTAATGATCTGATTCATGTTCAATATGATACATAGGCAACCTTTGACAGGTTCGATCAAATTGCGTTCAAAATATTCAGATGAGTAAAGTATGGGACTAAAAGACATAAGCAAGTCGTCCAAAGCCGGGATGAAACATAAAAGTCTTCCAAAACTCATTGTAGAAATAGGAATAATTTAGGTGCATAACATACAACATGTGAATTAATATTGCAAAGTGTTGAATCCTAACAAATTTGTTTTTATATATAAGAGAGAAAGAGTTTAAAGGTGGTTGGTTTATGAAGAGAGCTGGCATCTCATCAATATAACATAAGATCAAAAGGGAAAGCAAAAATGACACACAAAGACGAAACAGAGTCGAGAAATGACGAAGTCCAAAATCAAATGGTTGCACAAGAATCAGTATCTGTAGAAGAGGTCAAAATGTTGAGACAACAGATGGCCGAAATTTATGAAGCTTGGATGAATGGGTAGGCTCCCCCATCTTCAATTCGGGAATACCTAAATGTGAATATGCCATTCCCCATTCAAGTCTCAACAAGTGACCCGGTTTATCCACCTGGATTTGGACCCTACGTTAACATATCTAATACTGCTGGAACTTTCTCGGTACACCAGTTGAATCCACCTATGATGACCAATCCACTCTTCATGCCAACTGTGCAAACTAATGCAATTCCTCAACCAACACTAGTACAAAAATCTAATGATGATCCTATACCTAAAGATCAATACGGCCAAGGTCAAGCCCCTAAATTGACTTTCAAAATTCCTGACTCTTACCACCACACTCATCAATACAGTTCCCCTGTCGAGGTTGAAAAAACCACTAAGGACGAGGAACATGAAGAAATTGCAAGAAAAATGAGGAGTTTGGAGCAAAACATAAGGAATATGCAAGGGCTGGGAGGACACAAAAGTGTCTCGTTCAAGGACTTATGCATGTTTCCAGATGTTCACTTGCCTATAGGGTTCAAAATCCCAAAGTTTGATAAGTATAATGGTCATGGCGACCCAGTGGCTCATTTGAAAAGATTTTGTAATCAGCTAAGGGGAACCGGAGGAAAAGAAGAACTTTTTATGGCTTACTTTGGAGAAAGTCTAACGGATGTAGCCTCAGAATGGTTTATCGATCAAGATATTTCTCGATGGCATGTCTGGGATGACATGGTGCAAGATTTTGTCCAACAATAACAATACAATATCGATATCGTTCTGGATCGCAATTCCCTAGCTAATATGAAGAAAAAACCATCTGAAAGATTTAGGGAATATGCCATAAGATGGAGGGAGCAGGCGGCTAGAGTCAAACCGCCGATGAAAGACTATGAATTGATTGATGTTTTTCTCCAGGCACAAGAACCTGACTATTTTCATTACCTTCTCACTGCAATGGGAAAACCTTTCGCCGAAGCAATTAAGATCGGAGAAATGGTAGAGAACGGCATAAAATCGGGTAAAATTGTAAGCCAGACAGCCATTAGAGCTACCACGCAAGCAATACAGAGCGGGTCAGGTAATTTTGTAAATTGAAAAAAGAAAGAGGAAGGGTCCATGATGACGTCTGGATCGAGAGGTGTTCAAATGGGCATGAACCACCCTTATGTTCAAGTCCAACAAGAACAATCTAATTCTCCTCAACATTATTACCCATCCCAATACACAGTTCTCAACACTTAAGCATATGTCCTACCTCCTCAGCACCAACAATGGTGGGCACCTGCCCCATATGGTTCTCGCTCCCAACAACAACATTTTCAGGCACCCCATAATCCACGTCCCCAGACGGATTATACAAGAGAACAAGGTTGAAAATAAAACTTTACCCCAATTGGAGAGTCATATACGAGTTTGTTGCAGAAATTAGTACAATTGAGATTGGTTGAACCTGTCAATCACTATTTTGTCAATCCGAATGCAAGAGGCTTTGATCCAACTGTTATATGTGAGTATCACGCTAATACTCCAGGTCATAGCACAGAGAATTGTTGGACTCTAAAAAGAGTCATTGAGAAGTTAATTGAGGATAAGGTAATTGAGATACGCAATGAGGAGGCGCCAAATGTCCCCAATAACCCACTCCCTGCTCACAATAAGGAGCATGTTGTGGGGATGGTAGACATTTATGAAGATTGTGAGCAAACTTGTAGAAAAAAAAATGAAAAGCAGGGATTCAAAAGAAGAGTCGAGTATGGTTTTAGAACCCATACAAAAGGCACCGATAATTGTGAATGGTGCAAGTTCAAATTTTGGAGACTCGAGAAAACTAGTGTTGTATGTCCCTGGAGCTGTAAAAAGAAGAGAAGTACAATTGAATGGACCAAAATTATACATTCCTGGTAAGCTTCGAACATTTGGTCAAAATCAAGAAAGTGTGAAAGAGCCAGTTGTGATACAAATTGCAACACAACTTCCGATGACAAACACCAAGACCGTTCCATGGAACTACAACAAAAGTCATTGTTACCCACAAGGGAAAGGAGATTGTTGAAGAAACAAATGAAACAAAAGGATTAAATCGTTCTGGGAGGTGTTATGCTCCAGAAGAATTAAGAAGAGACAAACAAGCCAAAGAAAATCAGTTGCCGATTAAAAAACCTGTCACTGAGGAGGAGGCTGAAGAGTTCCTGAAAAAGATGAAAGCTCAAGATTATTTTGTTATTGATCAGTTGAGGAAAACACCCGCTCAAATATCCTTGTTGTCATTACTCATACATTCTAAAGAGCATCGTGAAGTTTTGACCAGAATCTTGAATGAGGCACATATCTCAGAAAGTATCACGGTGGGTCACTTGGGAAAAGATTGCCAAACCGAATATTTGAGGTAAATAGAATCACTTTCATTGATGATGAATTGCCTTTGGAAGGATCTGGGCATAATAAGGCACTACATTTAACCGTCAAATGAGAGGGTCATGGTCGATGGAGGATCGGGTGTAGACATATGCCCTCTTTCTACTCTACAAAGGTTGAAACTCAACACGAATAGAATTCGTACTAACGATGTCTGTGTGCGTGCATTTGATGGCGCAAAACGGGACACTTTTGGTGAAATATACTTAATTGTTACAATTGGATCAGTGGAGTTTGGAATCACTTTCCAAGTAATAGACATGGACACTTCTTACAATCTACTTTTGGGTAGGCCATGGATCCACCTAGCTAGAGCTGTGCCGTCTACTCTGCACCAAGTGGTCAAGTTTGAGCATGATAAGCTGGAAATCATTGTCCATGGTGAAGAATCTCCCAATCACCCGAGATTCCGTCAATACCATGCATTGAGGCCAAAAGAGTTGTGAATCCCTCAACTATCAGGTTTTGAGATTATAACAGTCCAATCAGTTTTCGTAGGAAACCTAAACCACAACCTCATCTATCATCTGCTTCACATGTGTCCCAGATGGTACAAACGGCTGGAACCGGAAAGGACTAGGTTGTGCTTTGCAAGGAATTGTAGATCCCATCAATCCATGATAATCAAGAGACATTCGTTGGGTTTCAATCCAACTAATTTGATTAGAAAATGGGCAAAAATCGTAAAAGAAATTTGGAATTTGTGAAGCCAATCCCTCTAATGCCTCAATCTTTCGTTAAATCTCGAGTGAACCGAGTCCAGACTTCTCTGTCAGAATGATGTGATGAAATATCAATATCAAGGAAATGTTTTATGACGTAAAATGACTCAGATGGTGAAGGCACTAGTCACAGTGGATGTGCAATTCATCGGCCGGAATGTCAGCTCAACAACTGGGAAGCCACTCCTCTCCCTACAAGGAGGAGTCTTTACTTAATGTCGACTTTAATAATATGACATGCATGCGAGTTTACAGTTAGATCCTAAAAAGTTGTCTGATCTCGAACAATGAATCCAAAGTTTGACGAATATGATGAAGATGAAGCTTACGAAGAAATAAAAAAGATGGATCAATTTGAAAATAAGCCTAAACCTAATTTAAGTGAAAACTGAGGCGGTTAATTTAGGAACTCCTGAAGAAGTGAGAGAAATTAAAGATAAAGTATTCATATTGATCAGAACATTCGAGACGACATAATTCAAGTTTATTTGAATACAAAACGTCTTCGCGTGGTCCTACGATGACATGCCGGGTTTAAGTGCTGATTTAGTAGTTCACAAACTTCCAATACATCTTGTTTTTCCACCTGTCCAGCAAAAGCAGAGAAAGTTTAAGACAGACATGAGCGATAAAATTAAAAGGAAATCATGAAGCAATTGGACTGCAAATGTGATCAGAGTTGTCCAATACAACCTGTTGGCTAATGTTGTGCCAGTACCAAAGAAAGATGGAAAGATCAGAGTTGTGTTGATTACATAGAATTTAAACAAAGCAAGTCCAAAGGACAATTTTCCATTACCCAATATTCACATCCTGGTTGATAATTGTGCTAAACACGAGATTCAATCTTTTGTGGACTGTTACGCCGGATATCACCAAATTCTCAGGATGAAGAAGATGCAGAAAAAATGCTTTCACCACCCCATGTACATATTGTTATAGAGTCATGCCATTCGGTCTGAAGAACAACAACCTACATGAGAGCTATGACTACCATATTCCATGACATGATGCATAAAGAAGTTGAGGTATATGTCGATGATCATCATAAATCTAAACGCAAGTCGACCATGTGCGTGATCTAAGAAAATTCTTTGAAAGATTGAGAAAGTACAACCTCAAGCTTAATCCAGCTAAATGTGCATTTGGAGTGCCATCTGGCAAACTTTTGGTTTTATAGTTAGTCGAAGAGTATGATTGGACCCGTCTAAGATAAACCATTCGAGAATTGCCACCTCCAAAAACCAAAACTGAAGTCATGAGTTTTTTGGAAGTTTAAACTATATCAGCAGTTCATTGCTCAACTCACCCCACATGTGAGCCGATATTCAAGTTGTTGAAAAAGGACCTGCTATCAAATGGACAAGGAGTCAGGAGGCTTTGACAAAATTAAGGAATATTAGCAACCCTCCGGTATTGGTCCCACCAGAGTCTGATAGGCCGTTATTCTTATATCTTTTAGTGATGGATAATTCATTGGTTGCGTTTTAGACAACATACATTACGGGAAAAAAGGAACAAGCCATTTATTATTGAGCAAAAAGTTCACAAGCTATGGCAAAGTACACTCTGTTAGAAAAGACTTGTTGTGCTTTGACTTGGGTTGCCCAAAAAATTGAAACACTATCTTTTGTCATACACGACCTATCTTATATCTCGAATGGATCCTTTGAAATATATTTTTCAAAAATCCATGCCAACAGGTAGGTTGGCAAAATGGCAGATTTTGCTTACGGAATTTGATATTATTTATGTCACTCGGATCGCCATGAAAGCACAAGCGTTGGCCGATCATTTAGCAGAGAATCCGGTCGATGAATACGAGCCCCTAAGGACATACTTCCCTGATGAAGAAATCAACTCTATTGAGGAAGAAATTCCTAATGATGGTCATGTGTGGAAATTATATTTTGATGGGGCTATTAACAAAAATGGAGTAGGAATTGGGGCAGTTCTTATCTCACCAAACGAATGTCATTATCCTGCCACAGCACGACTTTGATTCTTTTCTACCAACAACACAACAGAATACAAAGCTTGCATCATTTGAATATGGCAATAAATCTGGATGTGCAGAGTTTTGGTAGGGGATTCCGATTTGCTCATTCGACAAGCACGAGGCGAATGGGAGACTCGAGACATTAAACTCATGCCGTACAAACAATGTTTAGAAACCTCATCAAAAAGATTCAAGTCCATTGAATTCAGGTACATTCCCAGGTTTCACAATGAGTTTAGCTGATGCTTTGGCCACCCTAGCCTCGATGCTTCCATACCCGGGTAATACCTATATTGACCCGTTGAAATCCAAGTTAGGGATCAACATGGTTATTGCAATATAATGAAGTAGAGCCAGACGGTGAGCCCTAGTATCACGACATTAAACGTTTTTTAAAAGCTAAAGAATATCCAATACATGCGATAGAGATAAAAAAAGAACTATTAGGCGACTCGCCAATGGGTTCTTCTTGAGTGGCGATATCTTATATAAAAGGACTCCAGATTTGAATCTATTGCGATGTGTGAATATTCAAGAAGCAGAAACAATTATGAATGAGGTGCATTCAGGGGTTTGTGGCCCTCACATGAACGGTTATGTTCTAGCAAAAAAGATTATCCGGGCAGGGTACTATTGGTTGACCATGAGCGAGATTGCTTTCGATTTGTACGCAGGTGCCATCAGTGCCAAATTCATAGCGACTTGATTCACTCACCTCCTTTAGAGTTGCACCCTATGTCTGCTCCGTGGCCTTTTGTGGCTTGGGGAATGGACGTTATTGGGCCGATTGAGCCGAAAGCATCTAATGGGCATCGGTTTATTTTAGTTGCATCGACTACTTTACCAAATGGGTGGAAGCTGTCACATTCAAATCAGTCACCAAGAAAGCAGTGGTGGACTTTGTTCATTCAAACATCATATGTCGTTTCGGCATACCAAAAATCATTATTACAGACAATGCAGCGAATCTCAACAGCCACCTGATGAAGGAAGTTTGCGAGCAATTTAAAATTGTTCATCGTCATTCAACCCCTTATCGACCCAAAGCAAATGGGGCTGTTGAAGCGGCAAATAAAAACATAAGAAGATTCTTAGGAGAATGGTGCAAGGATCTAGCAGTGGCATGAAAAACTACCATTTGCTCTCTTGGGATACACAACTATTCGTACGTCAGTCGGTGCAACTCCTTACTTATTGGTTTACGGAACTGAGGCTGTCATACCCGCAGAAGTTGAAATCCCTTCTCTTCGAATCATTGTCGAAGCAGAAATTGAGGACACGGAATGGGTTAAATCAAGGTTAGAACAATTAGCACTGATAGACGAAAAACGGTTGACATCAATTTGCTTTGGTCAATTATATCAGCAGAGGATGGCTCGAGCTTATAACAAGAAGGTACGCCCAAGAAATTTTGAAGTCGGTCAACTTGTTGTGAAACGCATCCTTCCCCATCAAGACGAGGCCAAAGGAAGTTTGCCCCAAATTGGCAAGGCCCTTATGTTATTAAACAAGTGCTATCAAAAGGAGCTTTGCAACTGGCAAATATGGAGAGGAAAGGCGATCGACACAATTGTTAACGCAGATTCGATCAAAAGATACTACGCCTAACACTGTTATGACACTCTCATGATTAACATTCTCAAGATGAGAGGATAAAAATGTATCCTCCTTTATTTCAAACACCACTTGTCTGGTGCAAAAAAAAAAAGAAAAAAAAAGAAAAAAAAGAAAAAAAAAAAAGTTTTATTGAACTACGTTCGACCTGATTCCTAAGAGGATACGTAGGCAGCCCTTCATTGGGGTTCGGTCTAATCACTGAATAAAACAATAATCATGTTCTTCAATTCTCCAAGGGCTGAGACATGACATTGTGACCTACGGTGTGTTACAAATAAAAAAAAAAAATAAAAAAATGAGAGAGTCTTATGAGTGAAAACCTTCACGGGCACCATAAGACGATAGTAAGTTGAGAGAAAGAGATAAGAATGTCTTATTGGTGGAAAACCATGAAGGGCACCATTGATCAAATGATGACATTCCGTCTTGGCATGAGCACACAATCAAGATAGAAGTCAGGCTATAGACTTAAAGGTACAACATTGTTTCATGAGATTCAGACAACTTAGAAGGATCAAACGTTCAGTCCAAATGCATGTCATGATTCATTAAGGTGGTCACGTACTTTCAGATAAGATTCTTTTCATTCCTTTTAAACATTTACTTATTTCTTCTTCTAAAGACATAACTTTTCTTTCATAACCCTTTCATTTGTGTCATTTGTACTTGTCTTCGGTATTCTTTGAGTCTCATTCAGCATAAACTCGCGTCAAGTGAGAAAATCATTAAAGTAGCGAAATTGACTACGGTATTTCCAGTTGAATGTTGGGGGCATGCACAACATTGACTAGGGCTGTGAACCAATCGAGAAAAAAATATATCAAAAAATTCGATACCATGTGAAAATCGATAAAGCAAGAAAGTTGCTTTGGAAAGGATGAACCCCACAACGTGCACAAAATGGAAATGGGTCAAAATGTTCATAAGAAGTGTTTCAAGAGAAGATAAGGACCGTCTCTAAAGCATCTTCAAGCTATTCGCTCGATCGTCAATATGATGATTCTTTCAACCAACACAGATTCAAAGTCAAACTCCACAAGATATTCGAAGTCACAAACCAACCACCGTTTAGAAAAACTAACAAAATATTCTTTGTTTTAAAATAGGTACAAAGAAAAATCGTGCAAGTATTCGCGAGAGTCAAACGCCACCAGGTAAGTTCTTGAATCCCTGTCTCTCCATAATATGCACCACAATAATAATGATACAATAAAAAAAAAGATTATTTTTCTTAATAAAATCTGGGGCATTTTATTTTATTTTTATTTTTGTTTGTTTCTTTTATGTTTGGAAAATGTACAAAAATAAAAATAAAATAAAATAAATCAAGTAAAAAAAAAAAAAATATATATATATATATATATAACCCCTATTTTATTTTTCATGTCTTCACAGGGCACGATAATCCCTGGTTGCATAAGGGCACAATAACCCCTATTTTTTTTTCATGTCTTCACAGGGTACAATAATCCCTGGTTGCATATAGGGCACAATAATCCTATTTTTATTTTTCATGTCTTCACAGGGCACAATAACCCCTGGTTGCATATAGGGCACAATAATCCCTATTTTATTTTTATGTCTTCACAGGGTACAATAATCCCTGGTTGCATATAGGGCACAATAATCCCTATTTTATTTTTATGTCTTCACAGGGTACAATAATCCCTGGTTGCATATAGGGCACAATAACCCCTATTTTATTTTTTTCATGTCTCCACAGGGCACAATAACCCCTGGTTGCATATAGGGTACAATAACCCCTATTTTATTTTTCATTTTCACAGGGCACAATAACCCCTTTCATATAGGGAACAATAACCCCTATTTTATTTTTCATGTCTTCACAGGGCACAATAACCCCTGGCATATAGGGCACAATAACCCTATTTTATTTTTCATGTCTTCACAGGGC
Organism: Solanum verrucosum; assembly: GCF_900185275.1. Taxonomy (NCBI): domain Eukaryota; kingdom Viridiplantae; phylum Streptophyta; class Magnoliopsida; order Solanales; family Solanaceae; genus Solanum; species Solanum verrucosum. Next base: position 2,070,128 of record NW_026020173.1, read on the forward strand.
ACAATAACCCTGGTTGCATATAGGGCACAATAATCCCTATTTTATTTTTTCATGTCTTCACAGGGCACAATAACCCCTGGTTGCATATAGGGCACAATAACCCCTATTTATTTTATTTTTTCATGTCTTCACAGGGCACAATAACCCCTGGTTGCATATAGGGCACAATAACCCCTATTTTTTTTTTTCATGTCTTCACAAGGCACAATAACCCCTGGTTGCATATAGGGCACAATAACCCTATTTTTTCATGTCTTCACAGGGCACAATAATCCCTAGTTGCGTTAGGGCACAATAACTCCTATTTTTTCATGTCTTCATAGGGCACAATAATCCCTGGTTGCGTGTAGGCACAATAACTCCTATCTTATTTTTATGACTTCACAGGGCGTAATAACCTCTGGTTATATTGGGCACAAATCTCCCTTTATTTTAAAAAAGTATATTATTATTATGCCTAGTATAAACTTTTATAGCTTTCATCAATAACTCACAAAATTTTCCTAGTGCATACTGGGGCAAAAATTTTGTTTCGTTTGTTTGTTTTGTTTTATGGCGTGCAGATTTCTACCTAGTATACCAATTTGAAGTTCAAGAAAAATCCTTTTTTGATTAGAGAAACGAAGAATGTCAGATGTCAACGACATTTAGAGTCGCTTTCAACCCATGTAACGGCTCAACATATCATGAATCATCTTCTTGAGAAAACAAGCATTCAAGAATATCATGCGGAAGAGCGTCAACGACTCAAGTCAAATCATAAGTTTCAGATCATAAATTCAAATATCAAGATGAAAGTTCGGAATCGATGTACCTACCCAAAGAGGGTGAAGCGATAACCGAAGATTCAAAATGAAGACTCAGTACTAGTGGAGTAGATATGATCTTGTATCTTTCCCTCCTCTCCTATTGTATTTTTCCTTTTAATGTAACAGCTGGAGCTACGAACCGGAACCTCGACAAAACCTCACTCGACTACCTAAAATTATTCTCCTGTCCCTTCCTATATATGAACTACACCTGATTATTAACTCAGGATAGATAGTTTGTCCAAATTAGGGCGCAGTCAAACCTCTCCTCTTTTACTTATTTTCACATTTTTGGATAAATGTCTCGGTCAAAAAATTAGTCACAGTTCACGTCTTTGCATGAAAACTCTTCATGTTTCCAAGCAAAGAGGGCATACTGTGAACACCTAATTTTTGACCAAAACATAAAAATTTTACGCCCAATTTTAATACTTAAATATTATTATTTCAGTAGGGTTATATTTAAAATAAATTGAAAATTACAACAAATTATAAGCTCACTTTATGTTTAAAGTTTAATAAAGAAAGCTTTTGAATTTAACGTATTTTGTTTTAATCTTTCAAATTTATCTAGTCTAAAAAATAATAATAGTCGTATATATCATGGAAAAGTAGAAAAAAAAAATATAAAAATATAAACAGAACATACGTAAACTGAAAAAATAATAATAAAGAAAAAATGAAACAGAAAACGTAAGATGATTAAAAACAATAAAATAAAATAAACAACAAGAAAAAGAAGAAGAAGAAGACGAGAAACAGAGTGTCCAAAAAAGAATAAAAAAAAATATATAAAAAAAAATAAAATAAATATAAGGATAAAGTAGAAAAAAAAAACGTAAAAAAAATAAATATAATACAAAGAGACAAAACAAATTTTTTTTTTAAAAAAATAAAAAAATTGATAAAACCAAAACGTAAAGAAAAAAAAAAAGTAAGGAAAACAAAAATTAAAAATCAAGAAGGAAAAAATCTTTCTAAAACATAGTCCTAATCTATTTAGAATTTTTTGCTAAACTAATTCCAGATCACATAAAATTTTATTTCTATTTTTAAATCTAACTAAAAAAAAATACAATCCTAAAATACTCAAACTCAAAAAAAAATCTCAATCCTACACAAATTCTAATTCCTAGCAATTAGATACCTATATGTTTTCTATCCACAAATAAAAAAATAAAAAAATACAAATACATGAAAAAGAAAAGGAGAAGAAAAGAAATTACAAGACAAATCAAGATTTGTAAATATCCATCTATTAACTTTACTTTATTATGTTTGAATAAATTTATGTGATATACATTCTTTTTTAATTAACAAAAATATATTAATATAATATGAATAGGTTTAAAATAAACCAAATAATGAGGTAAATAACTTTTATTGTTAAGTTAATAATACAATATCTGAAAATTAATTTAAGTCATATATAGTCAATGAAGCGACCGTGCTAGAACCACGGGACTCGAGGGGTGCCTAATACCTTCCCCTTGGTCAACAGAATTCCTTACCCGATCTTTATTCTCGCAGACCAATAAAAACAAAGAGTCAAATTTCCTTTTGATTAGGGGTTTAAATAATAAGGTGACTTAGAACATCAAAACTCAATTCCAAGTGGCGACTCTGAATAATAAAATAATCCCTTTTCAAAAATGTCACTTTAATTGGAGAAACTCTTTTTCTTTCAAAACTTAAATTGAATTAATTTTGAGGAAAAAAAAAGGGGTGTGACACGTGGTAAGCTGGCCGCTACAACGGCCCAACTCCAAGGGGCTCCTACCGTCAAAGAGATGCCCTGGCCACTTAAGTGGCTACCGCAAAAGAGGTCAGCTGGCCGTTAAAGTGGTCTGCGCTCCTTGAGGCCCTTCCTTTAAAGAGGCATCCAGACAGCTTAAGCAGCTACCGCTAAAGTAGTAAAGGGCCGCTAAAGCGTCGCACCAGCAACTGCTATTGGAGCAAAATGCCCTAAGCTTTGAATGGACCCTTGAGATTCATCTGGGGTCCATTGAATGCAAATTGAGAATGCTACCCTATCTGGACCGACATTTTCGACTCAACAAAATCGACGAAACAACCAACAGAAGTCATCTCAGTAGAATGTTGACTCAGGCCAACATTTACAAGGCAAACAACAACAAAACACCAAACGTCACAAAGTCATCCAGATTGCCTCAGGATCCGAACCAAAGGTCATTCAAGACTAAACTCAGCATTCTAAGAGCTAATCGAGCTGACATAATTCTCATATGAGCATTTATAAAGAATGTTGACCGAAGTCAAAACTTTGGCCAAATTTCAAAACAAAAATGCCTAACAGCTAAAACTCGCACTGAAAGCCTCAGGACCCAAATCAACCATGCTACTACCAAAAGACCCCTTCTGGAGATAATGGAACCAACGTAAATCTCATCTGGCACCTGACTCTCATGTTTCCTAAAGTCAATTCCTTCACTTAACAAACTTCCAAAAAGACAAAAACTCACACCAAACTCTCTCAACCGTCTTGGGAAGTGTGCCACCCATCCCAACACTACAAAATACCACAAAGAAGCCATAGAGAGGGGAAGAATAGTAAATACAAACATAGACATGTAAATGACCACGAGGGTCATTACATTTACCTTTGTGTGCCAAACTCAGGCCAGTCGTAACCAAAAAGACGATAAAAAATGGTGGATAAGATTATCACCACATTCCAGGTGCTCGGTCCAAGTAACCTAAAATATTTTATCAATTTTATATATAAATTTTATACAACGCCTAGATAGAAAAATATTGTTCTACAGAGAAGAGGAAAGAATGCGCAAGCCAAAATATTCAGCTGTTTTATTCAGTCGCATCATGGAAATAAATAGATGAAAGAATCTTATTCTACCTTAAATACATAACTAAATTTCAGAAATAAAAGAAACAACAACAGTAAATAGCTCAATACTTCAACAAAAAAATATGAACATGCACAAAATATTGACCTAATTATCAATTAAAATAAAATGACCATTTCTGAAGACAACTTAAAAAAACTCAACCACCAAATCAAGGACTAATTTCCCAGGATATATTTTAAGACACAACCTTCTAGTGATATTTCCACTTTGGGCCTAGGCCCGCATGACTTGGCATGAGACAGAACATTTGAGCAATTTTAATATTATATAAAATTGTCTCTCACTCTAATTAGCCTTAATGGTCATTCTCCCTTGGTGAAAAAATGAAGTAAAATACGTTGGAGTAATTGCAAGTGGCCATCTTTTGGCAGGATGTATAATGGTCTTATGACCATAACTTCCTTATTTAAACCTCATTATTCTCTAATACATTATTTTACTCTTTATTCTATCGTACATGTAACCTATAGTTCATCGTTCATCCCTATAAATAGTGATGGTCTTCTTTTGGATTGAGTACAAGGAAGAGTTATAAAATTAAGAGATGCACAAGAAAATATAGAGTGAAAAAGATGAGCAATATTGTATTGTGTTTATATTAGTGTAGTGAAAGAGAGAGTTGAGACATAGAAAAATATTCAAGTCTTCAACTATATTCACTATACAAGAGAGGATAATTATATGTCGAAGAAGGTGTTCTTTTTGGAGCTTTGGACTGTTCAAACTAATCTAGAGTTGTTTGAGTTGTATGACGTTGTTGCTGTTGTATCCTGGAGGGGACAAGTCAAGGGTGATACTGCTGGATTGGTGTAGATTATGCCGTAGTGGATTTTGAGATATTCGTGCTTCAACCTAAATTTGTTTATTCATTCTTGTCATTTTATTTTCAATTTTAATATTTTGTATTTGTGGTATATATTACAACAACAATTTTAAGGAGATTTATGCTTTTGTTATAGTTTGAAAAAGTGTGGATATCAAGATAGAGATCTCAACATAATTCCGCTCAACGTCTCTCTCTTCAAGAGATGGAAGAGAAGAGGTGTATGGTAAAATATTTTCTACTTGCTCAATTCAAGTGGAGAAAAGGTACAAGAAAAAAAACTTTTTTTACCTAATATTTTTCATGAATAAAGTGATACTATATTTCATGAAAAATATATATTTAAATTCTTAAAATAGCGGTGGTTCATGAAATGAGGAAAAAGTCATTGTGAAAAAAAAATGATTTTTGCATCTTTGAGAAATTCTCTAAAAGGTGTTACAAGTGCATATATTTATTATGGAATAAATCACATGTTGTTATTTGGCTATAATGAGATGATTTTTGGATCTGACATGAGAGTTATAAATAAATGGGAAAAGGGTCTCCAAAATATTTCAACTTTGGCCGAAATTGCTGTTACGATACCAAACTTTATGAAGGACCTTTTACACCTGCACTATTTAATAGTGTATTTTAAATGTATATATGTGTCCACGTGGACACATTACTATTTAAAATGATGCACTATTTATGATGTCCACGCAGACACATATATACCTTTAAATACACTATTAAATAGTATAGGGGGGTAAAAGGTCCTTTTCAAAGTTTGGTACTGTAACAACAATTCGATCAAAGTTGGAGTATTTTTCAGACCCTTTTCCCTAAATAAATTATAAAAAACTTTTGAGTATTCATTTAACATGAAATGTTTTAGGTGAGATAAGCTTCATTCGGAATGAAAAAATACCATAAAACATGTCATGAAATTTTCCTTGTCAAGTCACATAATGTCGTAATTACAAAATACAATCTTATTGGTTGTGGGAGTCTTGCAATTGCTTTTGATTCAATTGTGAAAATTTTGTGACAAATAAAGAAGGAGTTTGCTAGCTTAATAAAAAAAATATGAGATATGTGATTAATTGCACTTTATATGATGTTGTGTACAACAATATAGCATCTACAAGCAAATCAGGTAAGTTTACTTGGTACAAAATTTGGTGATATTATGATAACTTAAAAGTTTTGTTGGTGCAGATGATAAACTCGGTGTTGTTTGATGGAAGTAACAAAAGCAAATCATGTTGGTTTCTAACTCTACTTTGGAGGTTGAAGTAAAAAAATATAAAGCTTTAATAAGTGAAAATGTGAATTGATTTTATTATATCAAACACTTTATTTTGAAAAATTATTTTTTCTGATTTTGATTAATTGTGATAGCACCAATCTATATATAATAATAAAGCTGAATATGAAACGGTGATGTGACGCTCTCTATGAACTTCAATCCTATTTATCTTTTTTTGTGATTTTTTGACCTTTTTTATAGTTATAAAATAGGGATAATGGTTTGAAAAATACTCCAACTTTGGCTGATATTGCTAGACAATCCACTCGTTTATATATATATATTAAAGTTGGATATAAGATAGATGATGTGCACCTCTAAAAAGTAGGATTCTTATTTATCTTTTTTCTCATTTTTTGAGCTTTTTCTTATATTTTAAAATTCATGTGATATTTGAAAAAACTCAAAAATATCTCATTTAATAAAGGATGAAACTGCCGTGTTAAGAGAATTAAAATGGACAATTATGCTGCTGTCACACCCCAAAACCGGATGTGATGGCACGTGTCCAAACCCCACCGGACACGTCAGCCTAACACCCAAAAACCCGACGATACGGAATTAATAAAACAAGAATAAGATAGAAAGATAAGCGGAAGTCTTTAAATAAACTCAACATAACCCCAGAATTGGTTGTCACATGTACAAACCTCTAATACAATCTGAATAAAATATACAAGTCTCATAGTAAAGTTCTAGAATAGAACAAAACAATAAATATAGATAACTCGAGGGCACGTCTGGAATGAACCGCTACCTCTCAAGTAAGTCTGGAAGCTCTAATCTGAAGACGAGTAATAAGTCGGATCTGATAGAGCTGTCAACCTACACAACTGTGTAGAAGCAAGGGTGAGTACCAAAAGCAACAGGTACTCGCAAGTAACACTAAACTAAGCTAAACTAGCAGCTACAAACAACTCCTTTCAATCCCAACCGAACCACCGAAACTTCATTCTAACAGCGAACCAACAACCTATACTACACAATCATAATCAACAGATATATCCAACAGTGTCTCAACATCAACCTCATATCCTCATGTAAGAGCAAATAGATCATATATCACATGAAGAGGGGCAAATAGGTAAAATCCACACACCACAGACAAAGATGAAGTCAAATGCGATGCAAATGCAATAATGATGTCATGTAGTCGTGATGCATGTCTGTCCTAAGATACACATTGTTGACGTAATCAGACCGCGCTGAATACTCAAATCAGAACCCATGGGGGCCACACATGGACCATGTATCACCGCCGGAACCAGATCCCATCGGCATCCAAATCGCTAGCCGGAGCTAGTCCATCTCATATATCTCTAGCCGGAGCTAGTCTCAACTGTGTCTCATATCCATCCATCCTCATATCAGTGTCTCAGAACTCATGCAACAGATAGTTCACACATGGGATGAATAATGAATATGCACATGTCATCAATCACAATCATATCACGATCACATCATAGTATTACACATTATCTGTCTCAATCACAACCATATCACGACCACATCATAGTATTACACATCGTCTGTCTCAATCACAACCATATCACGACCACATCATAGTATTACACATCATCTGTCTCAACATCAATGTCTGTATCAATCATAGCCTACTCATGCTCTTCTATCCCCTCAATATCAGTTATCACATGACTTATTCAACAAATTCAAGTCACATATAACACACTTAGCTCGTTTTATTCCCCATCTTTCATTTACAACAATTTCAATCAACAAATAAAACTCATCCTCAATCCCCATTACTCCCCAACACAATTAGGAAAGTAGTCATGTGTAGTCTAAGAGTTTAACAAAGTTTAGAAGTCACTTGCCTCAAAACACTTCAACTAGTAACTCAAATTTGAGTTTTACCCTTCCGAGCACGCTCCAAATCACCACAATCTATTCATAAATGGAATCCACAATCAATACGAATCTAACAACACCAATATCGTGAAATTTGGAGAAAAAGGGTAAAATGGTCAAAAAATCTCGTTCCGAAAATATTCTCGAAATCTGGAAATTTTTAGTGAAAAATGTTCCCCAAGAAATTTAGAATCCAATAGTGAAAACCGTTTCGAAAAAGGAGTTGAAATGAGTTCACAAACTCAAATTTTCTATTAAATTCGGATTAGGCAAAAACCCCAAATTTTACAGTTGAGATCTCAAATTTTGATGTTAAAATCCATAAATAATCGATGGAAATCAAATATAAGTTGGAAATAACTTACCCAATGAATTCCTTGCGAAAACCCACTTGAAATCACCTATTTTCGAGCTCTCAAAGTCTAAAAATGGAGAAATGGGTATTTTTCAAGTTGGGGGAAAATGGCTACTGTTTTTGACTTAAAAAGGACTGCTATGCAGCTGAAACACAACAATAACACCAAAGTTTAAGTCCCCGTTGGACCCTCGGATTCGTTCGGAATCTCGTGCACACAAACTAAATATGTACCCCCACTAAATTCGACGTTCCGGACTCAATGGAACCGTCGGAATTTGAATTCGAGGACTCCTTGACCCGAAATTCAATAAGATGCAAGAAACTAGTTTAACGCCAAAAAAATTCGAAACTCAAACGGAGCGTCTAAAAATTCAACCAAGACTCATTCTAGACTTAGAATCGCCTCCCGAAACCAACGGTACTCTCGGAATTTCAATCTGAGCCTCGGAACCTCATATGTTGACCAAAGTCAACTCTTTATCAAAATTTCACAACTTTAGCAACTTAGGACCTCAATTCTTCGTTTCAACTCCGTAACTTCACACAGACCCGTTTCGACATTCTAAAACTGCCGGATCGACGGAAATCCGATCCGAGTCCCGAAACTCCAAATGACTCGAAAAAGCACTTTTAACCAACTTTAACTCATAAAAACTCAACTTCTCAAAAACTCAACTTTTTATCAACTTTTCCTCAAACCAACTTTACAACCACAAGACATAGGACTCGGGGCAACTACCGAAAGGGCAAAATAGTCATTTCCACGAAAAATCACCAAAATGACCTTTCGGGTCATTACAGCTGCCGTGTTAACAGGGAATTAAATGGACAATTATGCTTGATTATTCTTATTATTGGCTTTGCTCATTCCTATTCCTAACTAATATTACTCTCTTCTCATGTCTTTTTGTGTAATTTTAAGTATGATATTGTTTCCATATAAATTTGAACATAGTTGGGTAAGTATTATTAATACAGTTTTTATAATTATTCATTTTCAAGGAAGAATTGAGTGAATATTGAGTTATAATTTTCTTCTAATTTGATAGTGAACGTTTTATCAAGAACTTAAATTCTTCAATCTTCACTCAATTTGTTTGCTCCGTCTAAGTCATTTTAAAGTGTGATAAAGATCAAACAAGGAAATGAATAAAGAAATAAAGGATATGTGGATTAATACTCAAGCTATTGAAATTATGGGCAATAAGGGACTAAAACCCTCACCTCCCAATTGACTTCAACAACCTAACTTCAACCCAAGGAAGGATAATCAAATGAAACCAAGAATCAAAAAGTGGTAACACTTTGATTAATCAAACCCAATAAGTTAACTAGCAATCCTAAGAGTTCACCCTAATTACTCACTAATTACTCACTAAGAAGATACTACAATCTGAGAGTCAATATTCAATATAGTCTAAGTCTTCCGAAATGAAAAGACTAATACTTATACTAAAGAAATAAGAAGACACTTCTTTGACAATTTTACCCTTAATGAGATAAGGGCCTTGTTTGGTTGTCTTCTTTTATGAATTCTTGAATTCATGAAATGACCATTTGTGTAACACCCCATGTTTTAGTTAGTTGAACTAGTGAGTTCTAGAGCCTTTGGGGTGAGGTTTGGAGTGTCGTTTAAGGGTTAAAAACAAATAAATGGCTCCCATACTTAGAATATCAGGATTAGGGGTTAAACGTCCGGGTACGACTCCCCAAGGACCACCCAAGGGGTCCTTGAGGGGGAACCCCAAAAACAGTCCCCCAAAATTGTCAAAAGTGTGATTCACGGTTGCAAACCACGCTCAGTAGACTAAGCTACGCCCCGTGGTTCATGGTCGTGGATCAGGCCTGAGTTGGCCTGCAATTTTTGAGTCTCTGACCCAAACCACTAGACCAATCCACACCTCTTAGACCAATCCACGGTCCGTGGATGGTCAAGTCGTAAGTGCTGCCAGTTTTTCAGTTTTAGTTTTTAAGTTAGTATTTAGGGTTAGTTTAGTAATTAGTTTAGGGGCTAGGAGGGGCAATTAGTTAGTTAATTTATCTCCTATAAATAGTTAATAGACCCTAAACTAATCACTTTAATTCATTCATCTAAAGACCCCCAAATTACTCCCTTATAAATCCCCTATCTAGAAGAAGAAGAAGAAAGGAAGTGTGGCAGCAGCTTAGGGAGATTTTCACCATTGATTCAAGGCTTTTTTGGGGCTTTGATTGAAGGTATGTGAAGCTTATTCATCCATGGGTTCTTCCACCCATGGACCCCCCTTAGAAATCCCCCAATTGTGAACTCAAAAACCCAATTCTAGCTAGGGTTGTGATTGCATTGTGGGTAGGGCTTGGGTGTGATTCCAATCTAGTGGATATCACCCAATTATGATTGAATTGTATTTGTTTAATGATATTATGATGAATTCATGTGATTTCTATGATGAACCCTAATCTAAATTGATGAATGTGATTATTGTGGGTTGATACCATTAGAGGAAAAATTGAAGGTTCTAAAGTGATCTTCCTATTTCAATGTCTTGAATACTAATTGATCATAGTTAGGATCATCTAATCATGAATTGAACTAGATTTAATTGAATAGGAATGATCTTGACTTGTAAAGTTGGAATTGAACCTTTATGATCAAGTATACTAGAATCATCTTCTAAGGAACAATGTGATTGAATAGCTTGTAATTTAACATGGATCATGATAGAATGAAGTTAAGCTTGAAAGTAGGGCTTGTAGCCATCATTGTTAGGGCTTTGGGGTAAATATAATATGATGTGATCTTGTGGGTAATTCTCTTCCTCTTATACACTTAGACATGAATATGCTAGGAGATTCAAGTTCTCTCACATAGAAGGATTCTAGTTGACCTACTAACCTAAAATGAATCAAAGAATGTTAGACTAGATAGCTTGAAGTGTGATATATGATCCCTTCATGTATAGCCTGACTTAGTAGGATAAGACCAAGGTTGATAGCTTAGGATGAGGAGCAATTCTCTCCTAAGGGATAACTTGACTTAGCATTGTAGTATGCATCTCATGGTAGCATGAGTTAGTAGTAGTCATGGTAGCCTAGGATTGAGGATTTATACTCTCCTATGGGTAGGCTTAAACTAGCATTGTTAGGATGCATTCATGGTAGCTTGACTTGGTTTGCGAAGACCATTTCATGGTAGCTTTGGGATAGAGGACTTAGACTCTCCTAAGGTAGCTTGACTTGCATTGTAAGATGCATTTCAAGGATAGCTTGAGTTAGGATTAGTCATGGTAGCTTAGGGTTGAGAATCACACTCCCCTATGGATAGCTTGAATTTGTGACCTAGTACACTTGTAAGGGTAGCATGACTTAGTTGTTTAGGACTATTTCATGGTAGCTAGGATAGACACTTGTACCTTTCCTAGAGTAGCTTGGACTTGCATGTTAGTGTGTATTTCCAAGGTAGTTAGCTTAGCTTAACCTAGTT